>NC_045801.1:21456120-22081120 GCF_009873245.2 Balaenoptera musculus | reverse complement strand
AAAGTTATTGACAGATGTGATGATATGTTTTAGGGCTCTTGAGGGAAGGTAAGTAGAGCAAAGATTTTACATTTTATGTTTATGCATGTTTTTTCACGTTCCCGTATTTCATATTATTTCTTGGAAAGTCGTGTTTCATATTGTTTGAGACTATACCACCAGTATGGAACTGTGTCAGGCTTTTAAAGACTGGGAAGCAGGGGAGGAGAGACTCTCGGGGTCGATATTAATGAATAAGCTTGCATACATACAGATTTCCTTAAATTTGCTTGTAGGATTATAAAATTACACAATTAGAAGCAGAGCTGAGTCTAGAATCTGAGTCAGCTAATTCCTACTTTATTTCTATTCTTTCAGTCTCTGTGAGCATTCTTGACCCTTTCTGAAACATTTCTCAGAGTAGAAATGAGGGACATCATCTAGTATATTTACCTTTGTATTAGTTTGTAATTCGAGGTCCTAGAAAATTTGTGGTCTTAGACTATTGATCAATATAAAATATTGATAAATCCAGTTCACATTGTTGCCACTTAACTGTGCTCAGTTTTTATGTTTTTCTTCCTTTCTTTTTTTTTTTTTTAATATTTATTTATTTATTTATGGCTGTGTTGGGTCTTCGTTTCTGTGTGAGGGCCTTCTCTAGTTGTGGCAAGCGGGGGCCACTCTTCATCGCGGTGCGCAGGCCTCTCACTATCGCGGCCTCTCTTGTTGCGGAGCACGGGCTCCAGACGCGCAGGCTCAGTAATTGTGGCTCATGGACCCAGCTGCTCCGTGGCATGTAGGATCCTCCCAGACCAGGGCTCGAACCCGTGTCCCCTGCATTGGCAGGCAGACTCTCAACCACTGCACCACCAGGGAAGCCCTCTTCCTTTCTTTATCATGAAATATACTCCCATTAGTAAGACATACTGATTTGAAAAGTAAAACCTGTGATCTCTTTAATTTTCAGTATAGCCCTCTTTAAGTTCTTAGAATCTCTTTAAGGCATCTGATTTAATTGATATATTTGAACTAAATAATTCTATTTTTGTTTTTAATAGGATCA
Source organism: Balaenoptera musculus (assembly GCF_009873245.2). Taxonomy (NCBI): domain Eukaryota; kingdom Metazoa; phylum Chordata; class Mammalia; order Artiodactyla; family Balaenopteridae; genus Balaenoptera; species Balaenoptera musculus. Next base: position 22,080,075 of record NC_045801.1, on the reverse strand, counting down.
GAATTTGTCTATGAAAGTAAAGAAAAAGCCTGGAATTCCTCTCATGTTCATTATTCAGAACACTATAGTCTTGGACAAACCTTCTCCAAAAACAATTGCATTTGCTAAAGCAGTAGAGTCAGGTCAGCTTGTCTCAGGGCAAGAGAAACAAAGTATCAAGCAACTCAAAGAGGAACAGGGTTTAGTAAAAGACCCTGAACAGAGAAGAAAAAAAAAGCGCAGGAAAATAAGTGGCCCTAATCCTCTTAGCTGTTTGAAGAAAAAGAAAAAAACACAGGATACAAACTCATCTGCCTCTGAAAAGAAAAGGAAAAGAAAAAGAATCCGAAACAGATCTACCTCAAAAGTACTTTCCGAAAAGCAGAATGCAGGATAATGAGTCCTTTGGATACTTTTAAAGACATGCAAATATGAAAATGAATTTCTTTTTGAAACTGTGGAAGTACTTATGTTAAAAGACTAAACTTATTTTTGTAAATGAATATTGACCCACAAGCCTTTGTTTAAAATTATTTGTTAAAAAAAAAAAAAAACCAGAGTGGATGGATTTAGGTGTGATCATGTTCACTTTTCTTAGAGAATTTGGAGGTTGTTTTTTAATGTAAACTGTTGTCTCTTTCTGTCTTACTGCTGTCCCCCACCCTCCAACATTATATGCAGATAGTTTAAAAAAATCGTATAGTACCAAAACACTTGTGACAAAAAAGAGATAATCCCTTTTTCACATTCACAGAGGAAACTTTCTCTTTCAACTCATGTAGTGGTTGTAGAATTTACCTGTATATTTCCAAATAATATGAATCTGCTGCTACCTTTGGATCTGCCCATTATTTATTGACTTCCTACTAGAAAGAGTAGAAGTTTTGCTTATTTTACTCCACCATTTTTCTAATATATTAATATTTCAATCTTTATACATCCCAAATTCAGTATTTTCATTTTGATGACTACAAACTCTGTTTACTACTAAACCAAGTAGCATGCTATGGTTGAATTTGGTTTTTATGTTACTTTTTTGTTATTCTAGAAGTTAATAATGGCCTCATTTTCTTCTAGCATCTGACTTGATCTTGCCATATTCTCCAGTAACTCTGGAAAGGATCTCATAATTTTCAATATAATATCGGGTCATTTCTTACCCCTGGAATACTTCTGGAGCCAGCCCTCTGTCCTCCAATGTGGAAAGGTTTTCTGCCAAGCATGTTGCTCAGCTATCACCCAGGCATTTCCTGTCCTTATCCAGAGAATCTGCTTTGTCACTTCTGTAGCCTAGATTCTTCATTCTGCTCGTTCTTGATTTCCTCTTCTGCTGTGGTGGAGCTTAGAGTGTGTAGGAGGTACATTTTTTGAGGCTCAACCAGTGTGTCTAAACCTATATTTGTTTCACTGATAATCTAGCAAGATAAAGAATTCTTTGTTGAAAAATCATTTCTCTCAATTTTTCTTGAGAACTTCTTAATTTTTTATAAGATCCTAGGGGGGAAAAAACATCCCTTTACTTTTTTTGAGTTCTGGAAGATGATTTTCTTTTAGATGTAAATGTTATCTTAAATGGCAAAAATTCCAAAATAATACTCTTTCAGGTTGGCTTTAAATGTTACTTTAAAAATGTCTAAAGGGGGGGGCTTACCTGGTGGCACAGTGGTTAAGAATCCACCTGCCAATGTAGGGGACACGGGTTCGATCCCTGGTGAGGGAAGATCCCACATGCTGTGGAGCAACTAAGCCCATGCACCACAACTACTGAGCCTGCGCTCTAGAGCTCGTGAGCAACACCTGCTGAGCCCACGTGCCACAACTACTGAAGCCTGCTCGCCTAGAGCTCATGCTCCGCAATGAGAGAAGCCACTGCAATGAGAAGCCCGCACACTGCAACGAAGAGTAGCCCCCCTCGCCGCAACTAGAGAAGGCCTGCACACAGCAACGAAGACCCAACGCAGCCAAAAATAAATAAAATAAAAATTTAAAAAAACGTCTAAAGGGTTAATTCAATTAGGAATTGAATAATCAAGCTTTTCTTTTTCGGCCCCCTCCCCAATTGTTTAATCATCCTTCAGGCCAAAATTAAAGTATTTTTGCACTGTAAGTTTGAAGTATAAAGTTGTCAGATTGATCAGTAGCTCCTGACTTTGAGCTGCCTGTGATACCTTCAAATAGTTGTTCTGATCTGTATCCTTAGAATATCATGATCATGTATGAAGTACTTCATGAATAAGTTCTTATTTAGGCTAAAATAAATAACTTTTCTTAAATATGAGAACATTCAAATTTATTCCTATAGAAATGTCATTCTCAGTTGAATTCAGAGGTGCTTTTTTGGTGGAAAGTGGAATTTTAGCTTTACACCAGGAGGACCACACAGGCTATATTACCTGTCAAGCCAGATGAGTGTTTTCTATTGTCATTTCATGATTCTGGTTTAAATTCTTAATGGTAGGAATACTTTTTTAAAAGGAAAGCAAAGGTACTGGAAAAAAGTGAATATAGTTCTGTAGTTCTTGTGAGGAGAAGTAACATTTGTCAATAATGACAAGAGTTAAGATTAGCAAATCAAATGTAGATGAAGTGATAAAGCAAATGAAATGTACACTGATGATACTTGTTTCAATATCCTCAAATGCACAAATTTTAGGTATTTTTAACAAGGTTTATGTTTATTCAGTGCCATCTGATTGCCTATTATTAGAGTCCAAACTGGAGAGCTGGAAAAGTCAACTCACTTTTATAAAATAGTAATTTTTAAGTTAAAATATAAAAAATAAAATTCAAGGACTTTCCTGGTGGCGCAGTGGTTAAGAATGCAGGGGACATGGGCTTGAGCCCTGGTGCAGGAAGATCCCACATGCCGCGGAGCAACTAGGCCTGTGCGCCACAACTACTAAGCCTGCGCTCTAGAGCCCGCAAGCCACAACTACTGAAGTCCGCACGAAGCCTTCCCCAAAGGGACCTGTGGCCTTTTTCTAGAGTGAATGTGCTTTGGGGAATAAAAATATCTAGAACTTTTGGAGATTACTACACCCTGACTCTGAATTGATGCTGACTGCTAGGGTTTCAAAATGCAACTGGTCCAACATTCAAAATGGAGGTTTATGGTGGTCAGGTGATAAATTGAGTTACATGCCAAGTTTGAATCACAGTAGGTCCATGAGCCCACCCTGTGTTTTTTCTCCAGTTCCAGAATGTGTAACTTAAAGACATACTAGGCAACTGATTGTGTCCCTGTATTAGTGCTCTCATTTATGAACTAAGGGTCATTAGGGTATGAAGGGTCAAAGGGAAGCTATTGGAATTTCTCCTCCCTGCCAGGATAGTAAACCAAAAGAATAAGACATCTTTGGAGGAATTGCAGGATTACTACCATCACCAAATACTTGAATGATGCAGAAATGTTGATTCTTATTTCATCTCCATTTAACACATCTATTTGGTCTGTGCAGAAGGCAGATGGATCTTGAAGCATGACTAGATTATTTTAATGTTAATCAGAGGGTAACTCATTTGCAGGACCTCTTCCAGGTGTAATATCTTTGCTGGAACAAATCAACACAGCTCCTGGCACCTCATGTGGAAAATCCTTTTTTTTTTTTTCTCCTTCAATTTTTAACAATTTGCTAGGACCACCACCAAAAATCAGTTTTCTTTTCCTTAACAGGGTCAATAGTATACCTTTACAGTCTTGTTTCATGCTAAGTCAGCTCATTTGCCTTCAGCCATAGTATAGTATGTGGAGATCATGAGCATCTTGATATTCCACACAATGTCACACTGACCCACTACAATGATGGGATTTCGCAGGTTGAATCTGATGAGCAGGAAGGTGCAAGTACTACAACCATGTTAGTCAAGTTAGGGACTTGGAAAGAATAGGACTGGAAGATTTGTGAGAAAGATGTCTGGTGAAGAAGTATATAGATGGATCTTTTAGAATGGGCACAAAGTATGAAGATAATTGTGTCCCATGTGAAAATCCATCAATAGGCATTCACTGCAGAGGAGGCTCTCAAAAATCAGGTGAACAGAATGGCACTTTCTATCGATGTCAGTTAGATGTCTTTTCCCGCAACTGAGTGCTTGTTCACTGGGCCCATGAAAAAAGTGGCTATGGTGACAGAATGGAGACTATGTATGGGCTTCAACAGCATACCTGACCTAGTTATCACTACTGCTGAGAACAACACTGAGCCCACAGTATGGCACCATTCTGGTGGGGAGGGGAAAGGAACCCATCAGTCACCTGCTGGCAGGTTGATTACACTGGATCCTTTCCATCACGGAGGGAATAGAAATTTATCCTTAATGGAACAGAGCCTATTCTGTATATGAGTTTTCTTTTCTTTCCCATAATGCTTCTGTCAGTATCACTTAACAAAATGCCTGTTTGCCATCATGGTATTCTGCCAATACTGCTTCTAATCAAGGAATTTGTGGTATTAAATGGTCTTGCTATAATACATCATTATGTAAGTAATGCCAGTTTGGAGACAACACCTTGAAAGGATGGATATTCTCTTACAAGATGCAGTATAAACTTTAAACCAGAGGTCAATATATGGTGTGTCTCTTCCGTACCTAGAATACATGCGTCCAGGAATTAAAGGATAGAAATGGGAGGAGCTCCTCTCACTGTTACATTTTGTTACCCACTCAGAGAATTTTTGCTTCCTCCCCACACAACTTTGAGCTCTGCTGGCTTGGAGGTCTTGTTTCTAAGGGTGAAATGCTCCTACCAAGGGTGCAACAATAATTCCATTCATTTGGAAGATGAGACTGCCACCAGGTCATTTGGGGTTTTTTTCTCATGCCTCTGAACCAACAGGAAAAGAAGAGAGTTACTCTACTGGCTGGGATAATTGATCCCAATTTCAAAGAGCAAATTGGATTCCTGCTACAGGATGAGAGTAGGGAGGACTATTTCTGGAACTGAGGAGAGTCTCTAAGATACCTCTTATTACTTCTATATCTGATAGTAAATGTTAATTAAAAACTACTACAAACAGAGAGAGGCAGAACCACGGTGTATTCAAACACTTCAGGAATGAAGGTTTGTGTTGCCTCACCAATTAAAGAACAAATTGAGGTTCTGGCTGATGTCAAAAGAAACATGGAACACATAGTTGCAATAGCCAGCCTCCAAGATGGTGCCCCCAAATTCTCACCTCCTGGTATTCATAAGTTTGTGTGTCCTCTTCCACACTTGATCGAGCTGACCCATATAACAAATAGAATACTAATACTATGGAAATGATGGCATGTACCTTCTGAAGCTAGGTCCTAAAAAAAAGTAGCTTCCATCTTGCTCTCTTTTGGATCACTTGTTCTTGGGGGAAGCCAGCTCCCATGTCATGAGGCTATTTAAGTAGCTCTATGAAGAATTCCACGTGGAGAGGAAAGGAAGCCTACTGCCAACAGCCCACATCATCTTACTTGCAATGTGAGTGAGCCATCTTGGAAGTGGATCCGCTAACCCTGCTCAAGCCTTCTGATGACTGCAACCCAGCCAACATCTTGACTGTGATTTCATGGGAGGCAGAACCACTCAGGTAAGTCACTCCTGAATTCCTGACCCATGGAAACCATGTGAGATAAATGTTTGTTGTTGTAAGCAATTAAGTTTTGCAGTAATTTGTTATGCAGCAATACCACTAATACAATAATGGAAAAGTTTAATATATCAAATATGACCTTGTGACCAATTACATAAATTATGCCTCTAACAGCTATGAATATTTTCTTCCTAGTTATGTGTATATGTATCTATAGCTATATGCATATATGTATATATAGTATACATATATACACATATATTATGTAAATGTTATACATATATAAATATATGTGCATATACACTATATGTACATATACAATACATATTATGTATAAAAGAATCATACACTCACACATATATACTATTTTCTTTTTTTCTCCTCCTTTCCCTAATTATTTTATACAAGTGGGGGTTTTTTTTGTTTTCTTTTTGGCTGCATTGGGTCTTCGTTGCTGCGTGCAGGCTTTCTGTAGTTGCGGCGAGCGGGGACTACTCTTCCTTGCGGTGCGTGGGCTTCTCATTGCAGTGGCTTCTCTTGTTGTGGAGTGCAGGCTCTAGGTGCGCGGGCTTCAGTAGTTGTAGCACATGGGCTCAGTAGTTGTGGCTCACGGGCTTAGCTGCTCCACGGCATGTGGGATCTTCCTGGACCAGGGCTCGAACCCATGTCCCCTGCATTGGCAGGCGGATTCTTAACCACTGTGCCACCAGGGAAGCCCCAAGTGTTTTTTTAATTTTTTTTTTTTGAAGTATAGTTGATTTACAATGTTGTATTAATTCCTGCTGTATAGCAAAGTGACTCTGTTATACACACATATACATTCTTTTTTATATTCTTTTCCACTATGGTTTATCCCAGTATATTGAATATAGTTCCCTGTGCTATACAGTAGGACCTTGTTGTTTATCATTCTATATATAACAGTTTGCATCTACTAATCCCAAACTCCCAGTCCATCCCTCCCCCACCGCCTACAAGTGTTTTTTATCTGCGGTTAACTTTACCATTTGGTCTTCAGAAACAGAATTTCAGCTGGCACTGAGATTGAAATTGAGGGGTAATTAACATAACCTAAAGACAGCTACAATGACCATTAGGATTTTGCATCTTCTCATTTTGTGAAGAGTGTGCGAATACCTTCATTTGTATGAAGGACAGTTGCATCATGTTAGGTGAAACAGGGAGTTAATTGTTTGAAAGTTTAAATGTGTAAAGAAGGGTGCATACGGATGCTGAGTAGCCAAAGGGGTGGACTGTGCCAGCCCCAAGCCCACCTTTCTCTGCTCTACGTTGTGGCACTGGAGCTGGAACTCTGCAAACCACAGTTCTCTGGTGGCAGCTTTTTTGTAGATTCTGCCACTGAGGGGCACTAAGGCAGGACCTGGAAAGAGGAGGGAAGAAGAAAGGACATGCTTCTTCCTGTGAGCTTACTGTAGACTCCCTGACTGCTTGGGGTTCTTGCGAGTGTCACTTCTTCACTCTAGCAGCTGCAGTTTCTTACTAACACGGTCCCTGAATCCAATTTGCAACACTTGCAGAAACAGCTTTATTGCATCCACCCCTGTCCCCCCACCAGAGAGCCAGACACCAGCACTAAGGGGCTGGAGCCCATTCTGCTGAGATGTGTGTGGGTACCAGATGCATGGGGCCCCTCCTCTGAGCTGAGAGACATCTACACCAATGGATTGGAGTTTGCCTTCTCCGAGGTTTCAACTCCAAGGGCTGCTTCTCCACACTTCTGTTTTAGTAATTCTCACCTCTTCCATTTTATCCCCTTGCTTTAAGGGCAGAAGCTGCTTCCTGCAGTTGCTATACCTCCAGGAGCTTTAGGGTTCTCTTTCTACCTATTTAGGGTCCTGGTTAACAACTTGATACTTAATTAATACATGTTTATATTACATTATCTCTTTCACATGACTGGTGTGGTTTTCCGCCCCCGACTAGGCCCTGTTCTAATACAACGTTTCCAATTAGCCAGGCCTGATTCAGGTGTTCATTCTGGCACTAGGCGGGAGGAGGTCAGCTCTACTCAAATTATATAGACTGAGAGTGGATAAGGGATAGTCCTTATCAAAGAAAAAAATGGGGTACTATTATAAAGAGAGGTGAGAAGGGATCAGGCAAAAAAATCACATCTAAGCATTAACATAATCTTTAAAGATTATAAAAGAAGAAGTTTTCACAACCTTTTTCTCCCCTACAAAAACCGCCCAAATAAAATTATTGTGAAGGTGAAAAGACAAATGGAAATTACATGCCATTTCATACCCACTAGGATGGGTTATAATTAAATAGACAAGAAATAACAAGTGTTGTCAAGGATGCAGAGAAATTGGAACCCACATACATTGCTGGTGGGAGTGTAAAATGGTGCAGCTGCTTTGGTAAACAGTCTGGCAGTTCCTCAAATGCTTAAACATAAAATTACTGTATTATCCAGCAATTCCTTTCCTAGGTATATACCCAAGAGAAATGAAAGCATATGTCCACACAAAATCTGAACACAAAAATTCATAGCAGCATTATTTATAATACCAAAAAGTGGAGACAATCCAAATATCCATTAAGTGATGAATGGATAAATAAAATGTGGTATACCCATATAATTTATCTGGCAATAAAAAGAAATGAAATACCAATACATACTACAACATGAATGAATCTTGGAAATATGCTAAGTGAAAGAAACCAGTCACAAAGTATCATATATTGTGTGATTCCATTTATATGAAATGTTTAAAATGGGCAAATCTATAGAGACAGAAAGTGGATACCTAGGGGCTAGAAGAGATGACAGGCGGATAGGGGGTAAGGGGTGCAAGGTTTCTTTTAGAGTAATGAAATATTCTACAGTTGACTATGGTGATTAGGTGTACAATAATGTGAATATGTTAAACGATTGAATCTGTACACTTTAAATGGGTGAATTGTGTTATGTAAATTATATCTCAATAAAGCTGTTAAAGTATATATACACCGTAGGTATACAATACATACTTATTCATGAATTAGTCATACAACCAAGTGGATTGAACAAAATATACTTCTGCACTCTAGATGTTTTTAAGGGGCAGCTAAAGAAAAAAAGAAAATGTACGAATTGTTTCCAATTTCTTTAAAGGAAAAAAAAATTACTGACAAGCTCTCTGGGTGCTGATATTTCTTTTTCTCCGGTGAATTAACCCCTAGTGGCTCTCTGCCAGCTTGCTCATGCCCACTGTCCACTCCCTGACGTATTCAGAAAGATGCCATCGTGCCCTTTAGTTGCCAAGATGTTACAGATTATCTAAACCTTTCCACAGGTAGTAAATGCTGAAAAGGTACATCTTCCAAATGCTCATCACTTTGCACATTATTGTACAAAGATATTTAGTTCAACTTGATGTGAAAATGACAATCCCCATGTAATGAAATATTTTTAATTTCCAAAACTGAATTAGCAAATGTCAGTATTTTACATGGTGAGCAACACGGGCATGGTGCCGTTTAGCTGTATGATGTAATAATGTTCATACTGGCACTTGGAGAGTTTTCTACATTCAGAAAGAGCAGGGCATGAAAGGAAACTGTCCAGGAGTGGCATGGACGTTTAGAAGAGCCATGTTTGTTGTTAGCGTGTACTGTCCACATTGGTGCCCCTTAAAATGGTGGTGAGCCCAAACAGCTGGGCAGGTAGATAGCATCCCTGACCCTGAAGAATTCCAGGTTCTTATGTCTCATCATCATTCCCTCAAACAATACATTTAGACACGTAGAGCTATCCCTAGGCTTTTCTTTGGTTGAAGTTCAAAGAAAATGATCTTATTTTACCCTTGTTTTCTAGCAGTACTTGATGTCATTTCTGGCACCTAGGTGCTTACCAAATGTTGAATGAGTGAGTGAGTGAGTGAATGAATGAATCGAATTGGATGAAATGAATTCTATTATTATCACCTGTATTCCAGGGTCTCTAGCCTTCCTGACTCATGACGGTCAGTATCACGCTGTTTCTTTTACATGTGACAAAATAGGGCCCATCTACCTTTACTTGCCAATATAGCACATACAGTGCTCCATTGAGCACTTTGGCATTTGGAAATAACCAGTAGTTAGAATAAAGAATCTAACATTTTGGTGAAAAGGAAGAAATATTTAGAAATATGTTTGGCAAAATATCGTGTATCCTAACTGAAATATTGTTAATTTCATATACCTCTAAAAGTTATTGACTACTTTTCCCATCACTCTGTTATGAATTATTCTAAAGTGACAATGTATGTGTCTGGGGCGCATTGAGTGTGTGCACTTTGTTGCACATAAGACACATTCTTTGTTAGAACAAATGCGGTTATAGTGCACGGCTACCTATGGGGCCCATTCATCGATTCTGAAGCTCTGTTTCTTAGAGGACATCGCTAATTCCCAGAGGACAGAGATACACTATATCTTTCTTTTCCATCTCTGTCAACCAAAAGAAAAGCCGATTGTAAGGGAGCATTCATCTAACCGCATTCAAAGGTGCTGTCTGATTCAGTGTCCTTCCTACTCTGTCATTATCTTTTGCACTGAAACACACTCTGCTCTGACATCCTGAAAAGACAATTTCGTACCATCCCTCATTATTTCTCACTGCAGTGAGAAAGTACTTTAGTCTCTTTGGATGTAATGTCCTTTCATCATGTATTGTTACCTGGTCCCTACCATGTTCTGGCTAAACACACTCTGGACCACCTGAGATTTTGGGGGTGACTTTGGAGAAGTAACAAAAGGAGCAGAAGAAAGTGACTTCGCTAAAACTGGAAAAGGAAAAGGGAATTCAGAAATATGTATATACACAATCAGGACGAGAAGCAGAATGCTGTGGGGCAGTGGTTCTTAGCTCTGACTGTGCATCAGAATCATGGGGAATAGTAAAAACAATGAAAGATGCCCAAATCCCACCCGAGAGATTTAGATTCCTTTAGTCAGGTGAGAGATCCAAGCATTTGTGTAAATTAAATGTTCCTCACGTGTTTCTAATGTGCAGCCAGATTGAGAACCTCTGGCATAAAAAAGAACTTGGGTTTGGGAGTCAGGCAATTCTAGGTCCAATCAAATGGGGCTTCTCTCAGCCTCAGTTTTTTTAATGGGTAAAATAGGGTAAATATGGATTGTAAATAAGATAGTGTCTGGCCCTTAGTATATGTTCGATAAACAGTGCACAGCTTACAATGGAATACCATGCAGCCAATAAAACTCGTATTTTCAACGGCTACTTAATGATCCAAGAAAACAAATGTTTGTTCCCTTGCCCCCATTCTTTCTCTTTCCCTGCACTGCCAACTTCTGCAGGTACATGCCTAGGTCCTACCTTCCTTCCTAAGGACAACACAATTCAGAGCAGTCTTTCTCATCTCTTGGTTGCAAATTGTTTTCTCATGAGATCTTTCAGAAAATCAAATGAGAATCTCTAAGGGAGGTGCCTGGGCTTCTGAATATTTTAAAAGCTCCCCAAGTGATTCTAATATGAAATCAGGGTTCAAAAGCACTTAATGGAACAGTGGATCTCAAACTCTGGTGTGCATAAGACTCATTTGGAGATTTTACTAGAACTCAGATTTCTGGGTCTTAATCTCAGAGAGTCTGATTCAGTAGGTCTGGGGTAGGGCTCAGAATCTGCATTTTTAACAAACTCTCGGCTCCTAAGACCAGGAGAATCAGCATCAGCTGGGAGCTTGTTAGAAATGAAAATTGAAGAGCCCTACCCCAGAACTACCAATCAGAATCTCTGGGGGTGGGGTCTAAGAATCTCTGTAACAAGCTCTCCAGGTGATCCTAACCCATGGTAAACTTTAGGAACCACGCATTAGATGAGGAGAGAACGCCAAAGCAAGATGAAGGTCTCCACCAGGAATCTGGGAAGGTCACCAAGACTTCAAATGTCCAACCTGGGAACCGGAGTCTGAGGCTAGAGCCAGAGAAAGCACAAGGAGTAAGTATAAGGGAGAAGTGGGTCTTCTAAGGAAACTCTGGTGACATTGCCAAACCAAGGGGAACAAATGTTAGATAAAAACATAGCCATCCCCTACAAATATGGAGGGGAATATGGAATTATGGCGTTTGTTTTTGAGGATGAAACAAAATGATGCAGACACAAGTGTTCTTCAGTGAGTGTCTGGCACATAAGTATTTAGTGAGTTATATGAATTATTTTTTATTAAAGTAACATTGGGGCAATCAGTTTAATTATATTAGGAAATATAACCTTTGTGCTTTATGTTTCTGGTGTTAAACGTTTAAAGAAAATAATTTAGGTGATACAAACAAACTTTAACACCTCATGAAGTGGACAGTCCCCTTTTGGAGAACTGCAAAATGGGGTGAAAGGCAGAAAACATTTATAGGATAAAGAATAAGGAACAAGGAAGAGAAAAATAGAAAACATCTGATTGGCTGGGACCACTTAGTCGACCTTGTTTGGGGTGAGAAGGAACAAGGAAATACGTATAGAGCCCAGAGTTGGCTTGGAGTTGCGGTTTGGCTGATTGGATATACTGCGTTTCTGGTCAAGCAGAGCATTTACAGGGACACAAAAATTATCTAAGCTTCGGTTTGCTGACATGGCACCCTGGGGAGGAGCCACTCCATCTTGGGCCTAGAAATTTATTTCAACACTGGGTTTTATGGTTAGGTGTGTTACTGACCAGGGTTCTTTGCCTCCTTAGGCAATAGAAATTGATCAGAGGCCAGACGAGAAATTCAGGCAAGGCTTTATTGGGACCCCTGCTGCAGCAGCGGGGAGCGAGATCAAACAATAGGTTCTCTTGCTTGCTTGCTCCCCGAGGGGGGGCAAGCTTGTTCCTTATATGCGGTGAGGGTAGGGGTGTGTCCAGGGGTCGGGCTGGAGGGTGGCTCAGGGGCTTTGCCCACCCCTTAGGTGGTGGTGTGTGCAGGGAGCATGCGCAGGACCCTGCTTTTGCTGCTGACCCCGTGTTTTGCTCCGAGCTCTTGAAAAGTAGCAGTTGGGTTTTTTGGTCTCTTTCTATCTTTTGTCCAGAATTTGCCCTAACTGCTGCATGCATGCAGTTATTTTTAGTCCCACATAGTTTCCTTGTATTTTGTTGCTCGACGTGTACCCAGGTGCAAGCACTGCAGCAAAGGGGCCCAGGTCCCAGCCTGTCTCAGGTATACTGGCCATCTCAAGTTAATTTTTGTGTTTGGAATGACTTATGGATCAAATTTTATTTTTTTTCTATGTAGGTATATGTAGTTGTTAAAGCAGCCTTTTTTTTTTTTATTATTATTTATTTTTGGCTGTGTTGGGTCTTCATTTCTGTGTGAGGGCTTTCTCTAGTTGTGGCAAGCGGGGGCCACTCTTCATCGCGGTGCGCGGGCCTCTCACTATCGCGGCCTCTCGTTGCAGAGCACAGGCTCCAGATGCGCAGGCTCAGTAGTTGTGGCTCACGGGCCTAGTTGCTCCGCGGCATGTGGGATCCTCCCAGACCAGGGCCCGAACCCGTGTCCCCTGCATTGGCAGGCAGATTCTCAACCACTGCGCCACGAGGGAAGACCCTTCCAGTTGTTTTTACTGAATTAAAATTTTGTCATAAAATGCATCTTCATTGTAAAAAAAAAAAAAAAAGTCAAATACAGAGTTTATAAAGTAAAAAATGAAAGTTCCTGTCCTCTCCCTAACCGTCCCCCACCCCAACTCCTACAACCACCTTGCCAAATCATATTCTTCAGAGACAGACATTGTTTATGCTCTTTTCATGCAAACACTCTCAGGCTTTTTCCTCTATAGGCGTAAGTTTAAATTTTTTTGTTTTTCATGGTTGTATTCTTAAGGTAAATGCAATTTCTATTCCGGTTTACCCCAATGAACATTATATCATAAGCTTTCTTGAGTATAATTTTTAATGGCTGCATAATATTTTATTGAATATATGCATTATAATTTGCTTAATTATATGCTGTTGAATAATTAGGTTGTTTCCAGTTTTTCACTATTATAAATTCTGCAATGACTATCTTTGTACATAAAGCCTTTTCTGTTCTACTTAGGCAATTTCTATAGAAAAATCCACACTCCGGAAGAATATTCCTGGGTCACAGTGATCATTCTTTCCATGACCTTGGTAAAGTAGGCTATGCAGGTGCCTACCTGTTTTATAGTAACACAGAGAAAGGATCATGGGTTGTGGAGTCTGATAAATTTGTATTCAAATCTCAGCTTTGACACTGATTAGCTGTGTGACCTTGGAAAATAACTTAATCTCTCTGAGTCTCACATCTGCAAGATAGCAATGCCTACTTGACAGTGTGATTATGAAGATTATTTTGTAAGGCACTTAATACCTTCCCTAAATAAAGACTGAGTAAAAAATGTTTCCTATACCTCCTTTAAAAAAAAAACAAAAACTTCTTTTGCCCTTTAAAAAAACTGAGGTATAACATATACAGTAAGGTATACACATTTTAAGTGTACAGATTAATTTTTTATGTGTATAAACTCATATAACCACAATTCAGATCAAGATGTAGAACATTTCCATCACCTCAAGAGATTCTCTTATGTCCCTACTCCTCAGTAATTATCCACCCTTCCCAGAGGTAACCACTGATAGTTCTATCACTGTGGATTAGTTTTTTCTGTTCTTGAACTTTATTTAATGCAAGCACATAGTATGTACTTGTGTGTATATTGTCTTTTGCTCAGTAGTGTGTCCGTGAGATTCATTCATGCCATTGTGAGTATTAACAGTTTGCTCTTTTATGTTGCTGTATAGTATTCCAAAGCATGAATATTACAACATTTATTTGTCTGTTCTCCTGTTGATAGACATTTGAGTTGTTTCCAGTTTGGAGCTACCATGAACACTGTTTCACATGTCTATTGTGGACACACAACACTTTTATATATATATCCAGGAGTGGAATTGCTGGGTCAGAGGTAGATGAAGATTAAGCTTTGGTAGATATTTCTTGTATTTTTTATGAAGACAAATTTTGAAAAGTTAAAATAATTCATTTATTCATTCAATAGATGTTAAGTGCCTAATATGAACCAGGCACTGTTCTAAGTCTTGAGGTGCAGAAGTTCAAAGATGTCATTAAGGACCACTTTTCCTTTTAACCATTTTTAGAGTGTTTTAGAGTATTCAACTTCATCCTCAGGTTTGTGTCCTCATAGTCTCAAGAAGGCTGTGACTGCTCCAGGTATCAGATCACTATAAGGCCTTATCCAAAAACAAAAAGTAGGGGGAAAGAGGGTCCTTCTTGTGCATGTGTATTTTATTTTTTTAATCAGGGAGAAAACTTTCCTCAAAATCCCCAGCAGACTTCCCCTCAGGCCCCATTGGCCAGGTTACATCAAAGCTCATGCCCTAGAAAGCAGCCTTTAAAAAAAAGACTTTCCTCATTAAATTAACTTGACTGCTATTTTCCCATTTTTTTTTCAGTTAGCAGTTTTTCCTTTTATTGAGGTATAGTTGATTTACCATATTATATTAGTTTCAGGTATATAACATAGTGATTCAAAGCTTTTATAGATTATACTCCGTTTAAAATTATTGTAAAATGTTTGCTATATTCCCTGTGCTGTACAATATTTCCTTGTATCTTATTTATTTTATATCTAGTAGTTTGTACCTCTTAATCTCCTACCCCTATTTTACCCCTCCTCCCTTCCCTCTCCCCACCAGTAACCACTAGTTTGTTCTCTGTATCTGTGAATCTGTTTGTTTTTTTATTAAATTCTCTAGTTTGTCTGTACTTTTTAGATTCCACATATAAATGGTAATATACAGTATTTGTCTTTCTCTGTCTGACTTATTTCACTAAGCATAATACCCATCCATGTTGTTGCAAATGGCAAAATTGCATTCTTTTTTATGGCTGAGTGCTGTATATATATGCACCACATCTTCTTTATCCATTCATCTGTTGATGGACACTTAGGTTTCTTCCATGTCTTAGATGTTGTAAATAATGCTGTATGTATCTTTTTGGGGTGCATGTATCTTTTTGAATGAGTATTTTCATTTTCTTTGGATATGTATACCCAGGACTGGAATTGCTGGATCATATGGTAATTCTATTTTTAATTTTTTGAGCACATCCATACTGTTTTCCATAATGGCTGCACCAGTTTACATTCCCGCCAACAGTGTACAGAGGTTCCCTTTTCTTCACATCCTCACCAAGGTTTGTTATTTGTGGTCTTTTTGATGATAGGCATTCTGACAGGTGTGAGGTGATAGCTCATTGTGGTTTCTTTGGAAAAAATGTCTATTCGGGTCTTCTGCCCATTTTAAAGTCAGGTTGTTTGGGTTTTTTTTGATAGAGTTGTATGAGCTGTTTATATATTTTGGATATTAACCCCTTATCAGGCACATCATTTATGAATATTTTCTCCCATTCAGTAGGTTGTCTTTTTGTTTTGTTGATGGATTCCTTTGCTGTGCAAAAGCTTTTAAGTGTAACTAGGTCTCATTTGTTTGTTTTTGCTTTTGTTTCCTTTGCCTTAGGAGATAGATCAAAAAAATATTGCTACAATTTATTTCAAAAAGTGTTCTGTCTCTGTTTTCTTTATGGTTTTTTTTTTATGGTTTCAGGTCTTACATTTAGGTCTTTATTCCATTTTGAGTTTATTTTTGTATAAGGTGTTAGAGAATGTTCTAATTTCATTCTTTTATAGGTAGCTGTCCAGTTTTCCCAGCACCACTGATTGAATAGACTGTCTTTTCCCCACTGTATATTCTTACCTCCTGTGTTATAGATTAACTGACTGTGAGTGTGTGTGTTTATTTCTGGATTCTCTATTCTGTTCCATTGATCTATGTGTCTGTTTTAGTGCCAGCACCATACTGTTTTGATTACTGTAGCTTTGGCATAGTCTGAAGTCAGGAAGTATGGTACATCCAGCTCTGTTCTTTCTCAAGATTGCTTTGGCAGTTTGGAGTCTCTTGTGTTTCCACACAAATTTTACAAATTGTTCTAGTTCTGTGAAAACTGCCACTGGTATTTTGTTAGGGATTGCCTATTTTCCTTTTTGATTGCACACTCCTGGAAGACTTGGACTTTGTCTTATACTCTTTTGTATCTGAATTAATTAGGATTTGGCTTGGCTCTGAATAATAGCGAGGCAAAAATGACAGTAGTTTGAATAAGTGTATCAATTAGGTGTTCCTAAATAACAAACCATGCCAAACTCACTGGCCTAAACCAGTAATCCTCTACAGCTGTTGGCTGTGGTTTGGCCAATCTAGGCTGAACTTGACTGGATAGTTCTCAGGTTGTGGCAGCTGAGGCAACTCTGCTCCTCACTGAGGTCTGTGGTTTCACTGGGATGGCCTCCTTCATCCTTGGATTGGGGTGGGGGCCAGGCTAACCAGGCCTATTCTTCTGGTAAAAGAAGAGGCACAAGGTAGCAAGCAGGCCCCATAAGGCCCAGTCTCAGAACCAGCACACTGTTTTTTCTACCTACGAAGAAATCACATGTTGAGCCCACAGTCAGAGGGTGGAGAATACTCTCTGCCCATGATGAGGCCATGGAAAGGATGTGCGTATAAGGAGGAGTGAAGAATTAGGGGTAATTGTTTAATCTACCACAACAAGACAAATTTATTTCTTTCATCTAAAAATCCAAAGGTTGGCAAAATTCTCAGGAACTCAGGCTGCTTCTATCTTTTTTTTTTGGCCGCGGGGCTTGCAGGAGCTTAGCTCCCCAACCAGGGATCAAACCCAGGCTCCCGGCAGTGGAAGCATGGAGTCCCAACCACTGAACCACCAGGGAATTTCCTGCTTCTGTCTTATTGCTCCTCTGAGCATGGCCTCATTGTCAAGGTTAACTCATGGATTAAGGTGGCTTCTTTAGCTCTGTATCAGGTAGGAGGAAGGGACAAAGAAGAACGGGAACAAAGGGCACAGGCCAACCATCATTTAAGGGAGGTTCCTAGAAGTTGTCACATGACACTTCTACAACATGTGGCCACTGTTGGTTGCAGGGGAGACTGAAAATATAACCTTTATTCCAATTAGCCACATACCCAGGTAAATCAGGGCAACTGTTACTAAAGAAGAAGAATGGATATTCGGGACAAGACAATAATTTGTACATATAGCCTTGTTCAGAGTATGGATGCAATAAATATTTGTTACTTTTATTTTAAATTTTTTACATGCCGTGAAACAGTGGTTCTTAATTTTTTATGGGAGAAAAGAGTAGCTATTCTCAATAATAAAGAAAAATGTGTTTTTTAAAATTCAGAGATTCAACTTTGCTTGGCATTGTAAGTGCTTATTGCAGGTCCCACAATTACAACTGACTGAGAAACATTTTTTTTGTATAAATAGCAGTATTCTCTCTAAATCTCTAGACTTGACTCATTGACTTCAATAGTATTCAAATCAAGGGATTAAAACTAATAAAATTCAAAACCACAACGAGGTACCACTATGAGCCTATTAAAATGATCAGATTGAAAAAACAAACAGACAAATGGTAGCAAGGATATAGCACAATTGGAACTCTCGTAGATTGCTGGTGGAAATGCAAAATGGTACAGCAACTTTGGAAAACAGTTTGGCAGTTGCCTGTAAACATTCACTTACCATAAAACTCAGTAATCCCACTCTTAAGTGTTTACCAAGGAGAAATGCAGGCATATGTCCACACGAAAACCTGTATGCAAATATTTATAGCATCTTTATTCATAGTCACTAAAAACTGAAAACAATCAAAGTGTCCATCTATAGGAGAACGGATGAAGAAATTCTGTTATAGCCATACAATGGAATACTACTCAACGACAAAAAGAAAGGAATTACTGAAGAACATGCAGCAAGATGAATAAATCTCAGAATAATTATGCTGAGTGAAAAAAGAATCAAAAGGCTACAAGCTATGTAATTTCATTTATATGACATTTTGGAAAAAGCAAAATTATAGGGACAGAAACCAATTAGTCGTTGATAGGGGGCTTGGAGGGAGAGAAGAAGATCAATGGTAAAAGAGCATAAGGGAACATTTTGAAATAAGGGAAATATTCTTTATCTTGATTGTGGTAGTAGTTACAGAATTGTATTCATTGTCCTCTTTCACAGAACTGTACACCTAAATGTGGTGAATTATACAGTATATAAATTACATCTCAACAAACCTGACCCCCCCAAAAATTCCTTTTTTTAATCTTTTTTTAAAATTGAAGTATAGTTGATTTACAATATTGTGTTAGTTTCAGGTGTATAGCACAGTGATTCAGTTATATATATATATTCTTTTTCAGATTTCTTTTCCCTTATAGAGTATTACAAAATATTGAGTATAGTTCCCTGTGCTATACAGTAGGTCCTTGTTGTTTATCTATTTTATATATAGTAGTGTGTATCAGTTCATCCCAAATTCCCAATTTATCCCTCCCCCCCCTGCCCCTACTTTCCCCTTTGGTAACCATAAGTTTGTTTTCTATGCCTGTGAAAAATACTGTTTCTTTTATCAAAAAATAAGCAATACAAATTTGATAAAACTCAGGAGGAAAAAGTGATTGATTTAAATTGGTGTTTGAAACTATCTATTATTAAGAAAATAACAAAGTCAGTTATTTCTAGTCAAAAATTCATAAATAGCCTAGAATTAAATCTAGCTTCAAATAATTAATTACTTTTACATTTTAAATTTTAGTCCCACATCTGCAGTTGCTCAGCGTGAAACAGATAAACCCATTTAGGAAAATGCTTCTCTCTCAGCCTTGTTTAATAGTGACTCAGGTTACAGTACACTGGGTATTGAAGGGCTAAAAGGAATTGTTTTCATAATGTAAAATGGCATATTCTGGGGCCATGGAAATGATATGAGAAAATTCTACAAGAGTAATTGTTCTGTTCTGGTAAAAGAAAAGATTAATAATAGCTCTCTCACAGATTGAAGATGCTATGCTTTACTTTCATTACCACCTAGGCTTACTAAATATGAGAACCAAAGATTTTCCTGAGGGAGGGCTGAGGACACCATGGTGTGAAGAAATAGATCCACCTGAGTGGAGATAAGAGATGTTAAGGGTGGGCTGAGGGGATGAAGGAGGTAAAGGAAGAAAGTTCGTCTCAGGGAGGGGCATATCCTCAAAAGGCTGAGGTCTAACTCTAGAGAAAGACACACTGACAAATAAGGCAATAAAGTGTAACAAGTGAACAGATATCTTTTTTTTATTATTATTTATTTTTGGCTGCGTTGGGTGTTTGTTGCTGTCTGTGGGCTTTCTCTAGTTGTGGCGAGTGGGGGCTACTCTTCGTTGTGGTGCGCGGGCTTCCCCTTGTGGTGGCTTCTCTTGTTGTGGAGCGTGGGCTCTAGGCGCGTGCATGGGCTTCAGTAGTTGCGGCATGTGGGCTTGGTAGTTGTGGTGCATGGGCTTAGTTGCTCCACGGCATGCAGGATCTTCCCGGGCCAGGGCTCGAACCTGTGTCCCCTGCATTGGCAGGCGGATTCTTAACCACTGCATCACCAGGGAAGTCCCAGACAGACATCTCAAATTCCATCTCAGGGGGCCTTGGAGGTCACATGGCTTATGTGAAGAGGAAATTCTAAAACTGAGGCAAGAAATAGAGGAGTGAGTGTTCCATGTAGCTGAAGTAGTTGAGCAGGGCGGGGAAGTAGGGAAGGCTCCAGGGTAGACAGTTGTGTGGGGTTGAGGTTTGGAGAACAGGTGGGGTGTGGCTATAGAAGGGGTTGATGTATTTGGGGAGATGGGCAGGAGGCAGCTCTGTGAGTCCCTGTAGATTTTCACCTCCACTTTCTCCTATAGGCAATGGAGAGCCAGTGTGGAAAGTGGTATATACAGATGGCCCCCAACTTATGATGGCTCAACCTAATGATTTTTCGACTCTGTAATAGTTAAAAAGCAATACACATTCCATAGAAACCATCCTTTGAATTTTGATCTTTTCCCAAGCAAGCAGTATGCATTCTGATACTCTGTTGCGATGCTGGGCAGTGGCATTGAGCAGAGGCCCCCAGTCATCCATGTGCTCACAGGGGTAAACAACCCATGCACTTACAACCATTCTGTACCCATATAATCATTCTGGACCCATACGACCATTCTGTTTTTCACTTTCAGTACTGTACTCAATAAATTACACGAGATATTCAACATTTTATTATAAAATAGGCTTTGTGTTAGATGATTTTGTCCAACTGTCGGCTAATGTAAGTATTCTGAGCATGTTAAGGTAGGCTGGGCTAAGCTATGATGTTTGGAAGGTTAGGTGTATTAAATGCATTTTTAAATTTTTTATTTTTTTTATTGAAGTATAGTTGATTTACAATATTGTGTTAGTTTCAGGTGTACAGTACAGTGATTCAGTTATACATACATATATATATTTCTTTTCAGATTATTTCCCTTATAGGTTATTACAAAATATTGAGTATAGTTCCCTATTAAATGCATTTTTTTAAACTTTATTTTTTAAATTAATTTATTTATTTTTAAAATAAATTTATTTATTTATTTTTAAAATAAATTTATTTATTTATTTTTGGCTGCATCGGGTCTTTGTTGCTGTACACGGGCTTTCTCTAGTTGCAGTGCGCCGGGTTCTCATGCGATGGCTTCTCTTGTTGCGGAGCACAGGCTCTAGACTCGTGGGCTTCAGTAGTTGTGGCACGTGGGCTCAGTAGTTGTGGCACATGTGCCCTAGAGCACATGGGCTTCAGTAGTTGTGGCGCATGGGCTCAGTAGTTGTGGCTCGTGGGCTCTAGAGCACAGGCTCAGTAGTTGTGGCGCACGGGCTTAGTTGTCCCACAGCATGTGGGATCTCCCTGGACCAGGGATTGAACCTGTGTCCCCTGCATTGGCAAGCAGATTCTTAACCACTGTGCCCCCAGGGACGTCCCTAAATCCATTTTTGACTTAATGACATTTTCAATTTATGATGCATTTATCGGGATGTAACTCTATCATAAGTCAAGGAAGATCTGTATCTGAATTTTGAGTAAATCACTTTGGTAACTCTGAGGGGGGTGGGGCATGTAGGGTAAGAGGTAGTGGGTGGACAGTGGGGATGGGTAGACCATTTAGGAAATTGTTGCAAAAGTCTGGTTGAGATATAATGGTGGCCTGAAATGAGAGGCAGTAGCCATGGGGATGCGAGGGACAATTATGAGAGCTATGTAGTAATTTCCTCAGGATAAAATTCTGAGGAGGATGTAGGACCTTGGACAAGGTTCATTTTTTTAAAAAAACATGATTTAAAAGCTAAATTGTCAGCTGGCTCCAGCTTACTTCTGTAGTTCATTCATCACCACTGTCTCTTTGTTTCATGACCTTGCATCCTGCCTCATAGCTTTTTATTGGCTTCATTCTCAGGCAGGGTCTCCAGATAAGGCCAGAAAAATGGTCCAGCATTTTCAGGCTTATGGAAAAAAGACCTAGAGTTGAGGATGCTGGCCAGTCCTCGGTCAGGTGCCACTTCTGGGGCTGGGTTCACAGTGGGCATGCGTGAATGTATTTCTCACACAGAAGAGAGGTGTTATTATCAAGAGAAGGATGAAAGAGACTTGGCAGGAAAACACAAATTACCTAAAAAGGACCTCTGTTATACGTCCCAAATTTCCACAATAGATGGGGTTTTGGATCGACATAAAATGGTATAAAACATAAAATCATGTTGCTGCAGAGTTAAAGAAATGACTAGGCTAGCTGGCTTGGCGTCCCAGGGTGCTGTTTCATCATGTGGTGCCACGTGATGGTTTACATCTGCTCTATCCCAATATCTCTCAGGACAGTTGTCATCTAAACTGACTGACTTTTATCTGGGACAAATGCTAAACTACACCAAAACTAGGGTGACAGGGGTAAACCAGGATGGTCCCAAGCAAACTGGAGCATATGGTCACTCTCATTCTGTGTCCTGCATTTGGCTGAACTTCCAGGAATCTCCTGGTTAGTTGATGCTTGCTTCCTTTGGTCTAATTCTGAAACATGGAGCCAGAGTCATGAGGATCCATCTTCTGCCTCCTTGCCACCTGAGGTGGAGTGGTTCTACTTCCTGGTCCTTCCCTACTTTTTCTTCCCCTCCATTCCTCCATCACCACCAGAAGATATGAATATTAGCCTGACCCCTTTCAGGGGATGGGCAAAAGGCAGTATCCAATGACCATTTGCATTATATCCAAATGGTCATCATCAGGCTTGTGTTTTACTGTCTTATGTTGATTTTTTTTAAAAGCAAAAAAATTGCAGACGGTGGCAAGAATAAATCATTTTGATAATTTGTGTGTCTCTGTATCTTGAAGTATCCTAGCATTATCTGTGTCATTCTCTCCACTAGACTGTGGGCACCTTGAGGACAAAGGACAGGTCTTATTAACCTTAGTATCATCATTTCTTATCACAGTGCTTGAGCCTTGTCAAGCATTTCTTCAGTTACACTGAAGCCTAATACCAAGTTAACGATTATGCTACAAAATTCAGCAATAGAGTTAAACTGAGGAATTATTTGAGTGGAGAACCTACCCATGTTTGTTTGTATCCTCAATATAGATTGAGCAGTAGACCACATGCATTGTTAGATTGTGACCATGTTTTATCCACTGCTCTTCTTGGTAGTGATCATAATGGATAAACACTGTCACATCAACCCTGACCAGAGCACGGCATTTATGTTCAGTGGTATTTAGCTTCTGAGGAGCAAAGCAGGCCAGATAAGCTAAGTTCTGATTTATCAGTTGGTCTCACAGCTAAAACTTAGCTATTCTTGTAATGTCTTTCATAATGTTAGGCAGAGGTGGCATGCTGGTAAATGTTTACCATCCAGCTCTCCTGGAAAAAAAAGCCCTGATTTGTAGACCTTGCCAATTTCTGTGGTATGAATACTCCCACCATGGCTGGTTCCAAACTACCAATGTGATGTCACCAAACAAGAAGCTGGGAGGAGATGCAAGGTGGTGTGAACAGGCTCCAGCATACCACTGGTGCAGAACTGTCCCGAGCCTGTAGCTGACAGCTCCTTTCGATATTAATTCATCCAACAGACAGGTATTTATTGAGCACCTACTGTTTTGGTGCTTGGGATACATTAGAGGAAAAAAAAGACGAAGATTCCTATGCTTGTGGGACAAATTCTTTGGGGAGGGTGGAGAAAGAAGATAAAAAATAAACATATAACAAATGAATTATATAATATACTAGAAGCTGATAAGTGCTACAAAAAATAGAAATATACAAGGATAAGGGCTGTTGAGAATGTAGGAGAGGTTGTAATTTTAGATGAGATGGTCAGAGTGGACCGCTCTGAGAAGATGATGTTTGAGCAGAGATTTGAAGGAGGTGAAGGGGAGCAAGACTTCTGGATATCTAGGGCAGGAGTGTTCTTGACAGAGGGGGCAGCTGGTGCAAAGGCTCTGAGGTGTGAGGCCGCATGGCTAGTTCAAGGAACTGCAGGGAGGTCAGTGTGGCTAAATGGGAGAGAGAGAGGGTGGGAGAGCCAAGGAGAGGGAGGGAGGGGGAGGGAGGAGGGAGAAAGGGAGGCGGGGAAGATGGGGGAGGGGAGAGGGAGGAGAGAGACTGACTGACTCTAGGTAGAAGGAGAGGTCACAGGAGAGTGTTGGCAAAACAAGGGAAGACAGACCTCATAGAATATTGTGAGAATTCCGGATTTTACTCAGAGGAAATGGAGAGCCACTGCAGGCAGAGCAGAAAGTGACATCATTTGATTTAGGTGTTAAAGTAATATCACCCTGGCTTCCATGTTGTGAATAGACTCCAGCTGGGAGACCAGTTTGGATGTGGTGAGAAGTGTCTCATTCTGGATGTATGCTGAAGGTAGAGCCAAGAAGATTTGCTCACCAGTTGGATGTAGGGTTGCATCAGTCTGCTAGAGTGGCCACAAAAATGTACTACAAACTGGGTAGTTTAAAACAACAGAAATGTGTTATCTCAGAGTTCTGGAGGTTAGAAGTCTGAAATCAAGGCGTTGGCAGGGCCATGTTTCCTCTGAAACCTGTAGGGGGTAATTCTTCCTTGCCCATTCCTAGCTTCTGATGGTTTGCCAGCAAGCAATCCTTGGTGATCCTTGGCTTGCGGCTGCAGCCCTCCATCATCACACAGTGCTCTCTCCTCATGTGCCTGTGTCTCTTTTCCTCTTCTTATAAGGAAACCAGTCATATTAGATTAAGGGCCCACCCTACTGCAGTATGACCTCATCTCAGTTTAACTCACTACAGCTGTTATGACCCTGTTTCCAAATAGTGTCACATTCTGAGGTACTGGGGGGTTAGGACTTCAACAAATCTTTTGGGGGAACATGATTCAACCCATGATTCACCCAAAGTCGAAGAAAAAGAGTAGGGTTGAAAATAACTAAGGGTTTTGACCTGAGCAACTGGAGGGGTACAGTTGCCATCGGGCTAAATGGGGAAGGCTGCAGATGGAGCAGGTTTTGGGGAGAAGATCAGTATTTCCGAAGTATTCCAAGTCATACCCATATGGTCAGTCATCTTACTGTCCCACAGCTGAAAAGAGAGGAGAACTGCCTTCATGTAAATGTATACAGATGACAGCAAAATAACCCTGAGAGTAACTGGTCTCGTAAGAACATCACATTATGGATTCAGAAAATAGTTACTCAGCCCCCCGAATAAAAACTTTTAAATTATTTAAGTTAATTGGAAGTTTGAAATGTTGCATTTCACTTTTGTCAGAAGCATTTTTGTTGTTGTTGTTGCAAATTCACCTTTAGTGCACAGGTAGTTTAGACACAGGGGAGAAAAAACTCTGAAAATCTATAAAAGGCTTCTGAAGCCTTTAGAAAGGCAGGGATGACTCTTAAGGGATGAATCTATATAAACATTTACCTCATTGTGTAAATTAGGTGTAGGAACCCAAGCCATTATAATATTTCAGTTGAAAGTTACTGAATGTTCCTGGCTTTGAGACAGTGTCAAACATTTTCATCTTTCTTTGCACACCTTGGTAAGTTACTGTTGTTTTAGGGATTGATTGTACAAACTGAAACCAGTTCAAAATGATGAAAACAAGGGTGGATTCAGTGGAAGGACACAGGAATATGTCCCCAAACCTAGAGAAGGGTGTGAAGTTGAGTTTCATGAAGACCAGAAATCAGCAATCAGAATCAGCAATACAAATCCAAGGTAGCTACTCTCTCCAGCTCCATCTCTTTCCCTCTAGGGTTGTCAGGTCTCTTGTCTCTGGATCTTCTCTGTGCATTTGCTTTGCTTTCTTCCCTTCCAAGATGGCCAGTTGCCTCTTTCCTGCTTTGCCCACCTCCTCCTTCATTCAATGGTGCCTTTAGCCTCAAAGAGTTTATATCACATCATAAAGCCAGAGCTGACTGCTCATAAATCCATATTCTCCAGAACCGGAATGCAATTTTTGCAAGAGGGAATCTGATTGGCCCCAGGGTCTGAAATAATTCACTCTTGGTCTAATCAGCTGTGTAGGAGGGAAATGTTTATATTCACTCATTAAACAAATGCTGATTGAGAGCCTACCACATGCCACTTGCTCTTATAGGCTATCTGGATACTGTAGGGACCAAACTCTCCAATCTCAATAGAGCTTAAAATCCACTGGTCCTGTGAAAAAGTGCTTGCATTTCACCCTGTGTAGATCTGTATGGAATAGGTTGGTGTTAGAGAAAGGTGGACAGGCATCCTAAAAGCAATATCCCATTTGGGGATCTGCCAAAAACAGAGATGTCACATCTTTCTGCACTAGATCATATCAATACTTTGATTCTTTTGATTGCAATTGCAAGTAAAGGGATTCACTTTCCCTTTACTCCCTATCAAAAGCCAAGCAATAGACTGCTTTCATCTCTTTGCCAGAAGGTGAGACTTTAAAATCATTTGTCCCATCCTATCCCAGCTGATATAGAGTTCTTTGTGATGGGAATAGGTACAGGGCAGGGTATGTTCCATTCTACAGTTAAACCTCTGTTTAGCCAACCTCGTGGTTGTTCCATCAAATAATCAACAATAACAGCTATTATTCTGATAGTTTACAATGTTGCTTTGCAGTGGTTTAAGCCCTTTATGTCTGTTATCTCATTTATTCCTTACAAGTCCATGGAGAAGGTCCTCACTTTACAGATGAGAAAACTTAGCAGAGAGGTTGGGTGACTTGATTAAGGTCTCTCAACTGCAAGTGGTGAGCCAGGATTTGTACCTAGAGTCTATGGAACAATCACTACATCATTACATGTTCTCTAAGGCATTCCTGGTGA
Organism: Balaenoptera musculus; assembly: GCF_009873245.2. Taxonomy (NCBI): domain Eukaryota; kingdom Metazoa; phylum Chordata; class Mammalia; order Artiodactyla; family Balaenopteridae; genus Balaenoptera; species Balaenoptera musculus. Next base: position 22,053,328 of record NC_045801.1, on the reverse strand, counting down.
TGATGATGGTTGGGGTTTTGAACTACTTTTAGTGCCTTTCCTGGTACATAAATGATAGGTCCAGGGAGAAGCCCAGTCTCAACTTTCATCAGCCTATTTGGATGCAAGATGACAGGCACTCTGACTTAAGGAAATATATATTTCAAATGAATAAGCAAGCAAGATTTTTTAATCAAAGGGCTTCAAGCAGAGGATTGGTGGGAATTACAAAATCTTCTCTCTCCAGATATACAACTTATCCTTTTGAAAAGAGTGCATCAGCCTTTAGAGTTAGACACTTTGCTTCAGTATCTTCCCCAAGCTCTTTTAGCTAGCAGATGGTGAAACCAGGATCTGAACCTAGAGCCATGGTCTTAACCACTAAATTACATCATTTTGAAGGTACCGGAAGTGATGGTGATGGTAGGGAATTCCAAGAGACCACACAGTAGTTGTGGTCTGAAAATCACATCTAATTTCCAGTAGAAGGAAAAATTTTGATGTATTGAGGGGGTGGTAGTGGTGATAAAGGTGGGGTGGAGGAGGGTCCCAGGCCCATTACAGTGAATTTTCCTAAAGGTCTTTTCTAAAATCCTTCAAGGCCAACCCTTATAAAGACTTCTATGAGCATCCATCCCCTTAAGCAGAGTTGATCATTCCTTTCAATATCCCACAGCGTGCATTGGCTATATTTCCATTAAATTATGCAGTTATCTCACTATAATACTCTTATTTTTTTTTGAATTTAGGATCTGTGAACTCTTTAAAGTCAAGAGATTTTCTCTGTTCTGTTCCCTGCCGAATCCCTACTGCCTAAGCACTTGTCCCTATTGTGTGTAGTAGACACACAACAAATATTTGTTTGTCAAAGAAGAAAGAAAGGCAGACATACCAGTGCTTTACTGATAATCATCTTCTGTGGCTATTTGGAAACTGTTTCAATGAGTAGTTCCCGTATTTCCAGCACCAAAACTCTCCCAAATGTCCAGAGCTCTTTCACATCATCAAAGAAGAAATCTGATGTCTTTGTGGTATCATTTTATGACCCTGTGCTGCGTCCAAATCCAATTATCGTTGGGTATTCTTGTTCATATTGCAAAATTTCTCCCTTTTTTAAGCATCCATAATAACCATCAGTTGCAAGTTTATGCATCTTATCATGTTCTATCTACCATCGATTCAGAGGTCAAATTGAATTTCACTTCAGGGTAGTCTGCCATTTGATTTGCCCATAAAACGTCTAGTTAGCGGAAGTGAAGTTTATTCAGCTAATCATGAATTTAGTACTTTAAAATGTACTAATCTTATTAAAAATGAAGCCATGTGGATGAACTAAGGGGGATAGGAAACCCTTATGAGTTTTAGGATAGAATAATAAAGTGATTTAACTGCACATTAGAAGGATCTCTCTGGAGACTTGTGTGGAAAACAACCCTAACAATACAAAATGGAAGATGGGGGAGCATTTGAGAAGATATTGGAACAATACAAGCAAGAGCCAATCATAGGTTGCAGTAAGTTAGAGGTGGTGAGATTCTGAACATATTTGGAAGAAGAGCTAACAGAATTTGCTGAAGGGCTTGATGTAAGGTGAAGGAAAGAGGGGAGGCAAGGACAACTTCAAGGTTTTTAACCTGAAGAATTAAAAGAATTATATTGTCAATTACTAAGTTGGGACAACCTGGGTGAACCTCAGTCTGATGAAATCCTGTAACTGTATAAATAAATTCTATTCCCATGATGGCGGGGAATGAAGCCATGTGCTTTAGGAGCATACCATTATTTTAGTCATAGTTTGTGTTTAGGTTGAAAAAGAATAAACTAGGTTTAGGATGACTGGTCCTAGAAGAGGAGCAATCCACAGACTTAGAGCTAGTGAAAAATGTAAGTTACACTAGGCTGGATACTTATGGTTGCAAGTAACAGAAAACTGGCTTTTAAAAGGCAGAGTTTGGGAATTTCTTGACGGTCCAGTGGTTAGGACTCCGTGCTTTCACTGCCGAGGGCCCAGGTTCGAGCCCTGGTTGGGTAACTAAGATCCCACAAGCCACGTGGCGTGGCCAAAAAAAAAAAAAAGACAGAGTTTATTGGGTCACACAACTGAAAAGTCCAGGGATACATTTAGCTTGTCTCAGATGGATCCAGGTACTTGACTTCGTTCAGACCACTCTCCTACTCCATCTTTCACTTCTTCTTTTCTTTGTTTTGGTTTTACTCTCAGGAAAGTGTTCTCTACCTGGTGGATTCCCAGAATCTGCAGCTGAAGCAGAAAAGAAATCACCTCTCTCTTACGTGCTCCAGCAAAAGATCCAAGAATGTGCACATCCCTGAACCAATAGTGGAGCCCGAGAGTACACAGTTGATGACTACCTCTTGGTTACATGCCCAGCTCTGGCTCTGGGAGTGAACTCCATCTGAATCACATGGACAGAGAATATCTAAGCGTTGTTTCCCCTAGGAAAACTGCAGCACTGCTATCAGAAGAAGGGTGAGTGATGTTTTTATTTATTTATTTAAAAAAAAAAAAAAGGATGAGTGAATGCTGACACGTAAGGAACAAATGGCCACTACTGATATCTGCGCGTTAGAGTTTAATTGAATCTTTACTAGGATTATTTAATTTTTTAATTCTCATCAGAGTTTGCATAAAAATATGGTATAACTTACTGTCAACCCACAGTATGATCAGCTGGGTCTTGTATTATCATCATCATGTGAAGACCATACTCACCATCAAAATTAAGAACTTTGCAACTTCACTCACTGCTGCTCATTCTCGTTTCCTTCCTTTGATCCCTTGGTAAAATTGTAGAACGTGTGTATAATTTGGGGAATTACGATGACAAATGCTTTTCTTTAGGATTACATTCTAGAAAAAAATCTTGAAAATTCACTTTCTTTCCAGTCCTTTTAAGAAAGTCTATTGCAAAGAATTTTAAACATGTAGGTATTAATTTTTTTTTTATAAAAAACCCCAAACAAGGAACTCTGATGTGGTTTTATTATTAGAAATGATTATATAATATGGGGAATTTTAGGTACATAATACATTATTGTTAACTATAATCACAATGCTGTGCATTAGATCTCCGAGACTTATTCATCTTCTAACTGGAAGTTTGTACCCATTGACCAACATCTCCCCAGTTCCCATATCCCTAATCCCTGGTAACACCATTCTACTCTCTGCTTCTATGAGTTTGGCTTTTTTGGATTCCATAGATAAGTGATATCATATAGTATTTGTCTTTCTCTGTCTGACTTATCTCCCTTAGCATAATGCCTTCAGGTCCAGCCACATTGTCACAAATGGTAGGATTTCCTTCTTTCTCGTGGCTGAACAATATTCCATGTATAGTTGACCCTTGAACAAGATGGATTTGACCTACATGGGTCCACTTATACAAGGTTTTTTTCCAATAAATATATACTACAGTACTACACAGTCTGTAGTTGGTTGAATTTGTAGATGCAGAATTATGGCTACGGAGGGATGACTGTAAAGTTATACATGGATTTTTGACCTGGGGGTGGTGTGTTAGTGCCCCTAAACCCTTTCATTGTTCAAGGGTCAAATGTGTGTGTGTGTCTGTATATGTAATATATGTTTCTCATCTCCCTTACCTATTCATCTGTCATCTGACATTGACAGATGCTTAGGTTGTTTGCATATCTTGGCTATTGTGAGTAATGCTGCACTAAACATGGAAGTGCAGATATCTCTTTGATATCCTGTTCTCATTTTCTTTGAATACATACCCATAAGTGGAATTGCTGGATCATATGGTAGTTCTATATTTAATTTTTTGAGGAACATCCATAATGTGTTCCACTATGGCTGAACTAACTTGCATTTCCATCAACAGTACACAAGTGTTCCCTTTTCTCTACACCCTTGCTCAACACTTGTTACCTTTTGTCTTCGTGATGATAGCCATTCTAACAGGTGTGAGGTGATATCTCATTGTGGTTTAGATTTGCATTTCTTTGATAGTTAGTGATGTTGAGCACCTTTTTATGTACCTCATGGCCATTTGGATATTGTCTTTGGAAAAATGTCTATTTCCTTTGCCAATTTTTAAATCATATTATTTTTGCTAAGGGTGTGAATTCTTTATGTATTTTGGATATTAACACCTGCTCCGATATGGTTAGCAAATATTTTCTCTCATTTTGTACATTGCCTTTTCATTTTTTGGTTGTTTCTTTTACTGTGCAGAAGCTTTTTAGTTTGATGTATATCACTTACTAATTTATGCTTTTGTTGCTTGTGCTTTCAGTGTTGTATCTAAAAAAATAACTGCCAAGACCAATGTCAAAGAACTTCTTTCCTATTTTTCTTGTAGGTGTTTTGCAGTATCAGGTCTTTGTTTGTGTCTTTAATCCATTTTGAGTTAATTTTGTGAGTGGTATAAGACAGGGGTTGGATTTCATTCTCCTGCATGTGCTTATCCAGTTTTCCCAACACAATTATTGAAGAGACTATCCTTTCCCCATTCTTAGCTTCCTTGTCAAATATTAGTTGACTGTAAATTCAAGGGTTTATTTCTGTGCTTTTAACTCTGTTACATTGGTCTGTGTGTCTATTAGCCAATACCATACTATTTTGATACATTTTTGTAATCTGGTTTGAAATAAGGAAGTGTGGTACCTTTAGCTTTGTTATTCTTTTTCATGATTGAGTTGCCTATTTGGGGTCTTCTGTGTTTCCATACAAATTTTAGGATTGCTTTTTCTATTTCTGTGAAAAATGCTATGGGAATTTTTACACAGATTGCACTGAATCTGTAGATGGCTTTGGGTAGTATGTACATTTGAACAGTATTCATTCCTCTGATTCATGAACACAATATTACACAATATTACTTCTTCCTTTCTGATTTGAGTGCCTTTTATTTCTTTATCTTGCTTAATTGCTCTAGCTATGACTTCAGGTACTGTGTTGAATAAGAGTGGTGAGAGTGGGCACTCTTGTCTTCCTGATCCTGGAGGAAAGTTTTTCGACCTTTCACTGTTGAGTATGATGCTGGCTGTGAGCTTGTCATATATGACCTTTATTATGTTGAGGTATGTGCCTTATATGCCCAATTTGTTGAGTGTTTTTATCATAAAAGTATATTGTATTTTGTCATGCTTTTTATGCATATTGAGATGTTCATGTAATTTTCATCTTTCATTCTATTAATGTGGTACATCACATTTATTGATTCGTGTATGTTGAATTATTTACATCCCATGGATAAATCTCACTTGGTCATGATGTATAATATTTTCCGTGTGTTGTTGAATTCAGTTTGCTAATATTTTGTTGAGAATTTTTGTACCTATTGTGAAATAAAATTTTTATTTTATGGCAAGACAAGAAAAATTTAAACATAAAAAATTTTCTCTGCCCTCTGGCCTCCTCTCTCCCCCTACTTTGCATTGTGTATCTGCATCATGCATCAACCAAACCTCCCCGTTGGCAATACCTTCTCAACCATAAAGAAGAACATTTTCCTAGCATCAACAAGACAACTCCTTAAAAGATAACATTCCTTTTTAATCTTGTAAGGGGTCACATGACCCACCACTTTGTACTTGTGTAAACTGTCAATAATACATTATTTAATGTACAGCCCTCTGTCTCAAAAAACTTATATAACTGTGCTTTGACTTCTAATGGACAGAAGAGTTCTCAGAGCTTTCTGAGAGGCTGTTCCCAGGTTATAATCCTCAATTTGGCTCGAATAACATTTTTTATTTCTTTCATCAGTTGGCTGATTAATTTTTCATTGACACTATATTCATCAGAGATTTTAGACTATAGTTTTCTTGTGCTGTCCTTATCTCAAGTGCTGGTCTCCTAAAATGAGTTTGCAATGTTCTCTTCTCTTCTGTTTTTTGAAAGAGTTTGTGAATGATTGCCATTAATTCTTCTTTAAATGTTTAATAGAATTCACCAGTGAAACCATCTGGTCCTGGGGTTTTCTGTATTGGGAGGTTTTGATTACAGATTTAATCTCTTTACTGGTTATTGTCTCTTCAGATTTTCTATTTCTTCATGATTTAGGCTTCGTAAGTTGTATATTTCTAGAAATTTATCCATTTCACTAGGTTATCTAATTTGTTGGCATTTAATTATTCACAGTAGTCTCTTATGATCCTTTGTATTTGTGTAGTATCAGTTGTAGTGTCTCCTCTTTCATTTCTGGTTTTATTTGAGTCTTTTTCTTAGGAAGAGTAGGTAAAGGTTTGTCCATTTTTCTTTTTTGAAAAAACAGCTCTTGGTTTTGTTGATTTTTTAAAATTGTCTTTCTGGTCTCTATTTCATTTATTTCTGCTCAGATATTAGTTATTTTAGTTATTTTCTTCCTTCTACTTACTTTGGACTTAGTTTTTTTTTTTCTTTTTCTAGTTCCTTATGATGTAAAGTTAGGTTGTTTGAGATTTCTATTTTCTTAATACATGCATTTATTGCTATAAACTTTCAGAACTGCTTTTGCAGCATCCCATAGGTTTTGGTATATTGTGTTTTCATTTTCATTTGCTTTGAGATAGTTTTTGATTTCCCTTTGATTTCTTTTTTGACCCATTGGTTGTTCAATAGTGTGTTATTTAATCTCTACATTTTTGTAGATTTTTCAGATTTTCTCTTGTTACTTATTTCAAGTTTTATACTATTGTGGTCAGAAAAGATACTTGGTATGATTTCAGTCTTCTTAAATTTGCTGAGACTTGTTTTGTGGTCTATTATATCATATCCTGGGGCTTGTTCCATGTGCACTAGAGAAGAATGTGTATTCTGCTTCTGTGGGATGGAATGGTCTATAAATGTCTCTTAGGTCCACTTGGTCTAATGTATGGTTCAAATTCAACATTTCCTTGTTGATTTTCTGTCGGGATGATCTGTCCATTGTTGAGGGTGGGGTATTGAAGTTCCCTGCTATTATTGTCTATTTTTTCCCTTCAGATCTGTTAGTATTTGCTTAATATATTTTGGTGCTCCAATGTTGGGTTTGCATATGTTTGTAATTGTTATATCTTCTTGATGAATTGATCCCTTTATCATTATCTATTGACCTTCTGTCTCTTTTTACCATTTTTGGCTTATAGTCTATTTGGTCTGTTATAATTATAGCTACCCCTGCTTTCTTTTGGTTTCCACCTGCATGGAATCTCTTTTTCCATCTCTTTACCTGAGCTTTTGTAAGCTGAAGTGAATCTCTTGTATGAAGCATATAGTTGAGTCTTTTTTTTTTTTTAATCCATCCAGTCATTCTGTGCCTTTTGATTGGTAAATTCAACATGTTTATGTTTGGAGTTATTATTGACATGTAAGGACTTGCTCATGCCTCTGGTTCATTGTTTTCTGGTTCTTTTGTATCTCCACCCCCTCCCCCTTCTGCATACCTTTTTAAATTGGTGATTTTCCATGGTGGTGTGTTCTTTATCTTTTGTGCATCTACTCTAGGACATCTCATAGATAAAACAGTCTATTTTAAGCTGTTAGCAACTTAACTTTGCTTACAAAAGCTTCAGATTTTTACTCCCCCATTTTATTTTTTTGATGTCATTATTGGTATTAGTTATAATTACACCTCTTTTAATATTGGTGTTAGTTGTAATTATACTAGCTATAATTATTTTTAGTATTCTTTTCCTTTGACCTTTATACTATAGTTAAGTGGTTAACACACCATGCAATTACAGAATTAGAGTTTTCTAAGTTTGACTTTATATTTACCTTTACCAGTGTATTGTATACTTTTGTATTTTTTATGTCATTTCATTCCAGCTTGAAGAGCTTCCTTCAGCATTTCTTATAGGTCTGGTGGTTATTAACCCCCTCAGCTTTTGTTTGCCTAGGAAAGTCTGTATTTCTCTTTCACATCTGAAGGATAACTTTGCCAAATAGAATATTCTTGGCTGGCAGTTTTTTTCTTGGAACACTAAGGATATATCATTCCACTCTCTCGGTTGTCTAATTCTCTCCCCAGATTTGGGAAGTTCTTAGCTGCCATTTCTTTAAATCTGTCCCCTTCTTCCTCTCTTCTCCTTCTGGGCCCTGATTATTCTAATATTTGTTCTTTAATGGTGTCCCATAGATCATGAGTGCTTTCTTCTCTTTTTTTTCATTCTTTTTCTTTGTTCCCTCTAACTGGGTTATTTCAAAATTCCTACCCTCTACCTCACTTATTCTGTCTTCAGGTGCTCTACTCTACTGCAGATGTTCTGTACTGCATTTTTTCATTTCATTTATTGAATTCTTCAGCTCTAAAATTTCTGCTTGGCTCTTTTTTATGATTTCTATCTCTGGTAAATATCTCATTTTGAACCTGTGCTTTTTTGTGTGTGTGATTTCATTGAATTGTCTTTCTAAGGGTTTTTTTTTTGGTAGCTCATTGAGTTTCTTCATAACAGTTATTTTGAATTCTTTATCAACCACATTGCAAATTTTGTGTTTTGAGCTCTGTTATTAGAGGATTATTACTATCTTTTGGTGATAACATGTTTCTTTGATCCTTTATGTTCCTTGTAGTTTTGCTTTGCTGCTTTTGCATTTGAAGAAGCAGACACCTCTTTAAATCTTTGCTAGTTGCCTTCAGATAGGTATTCAGTTCACTGGTGCTGATATTTTCTGGGGTTTTCTCTGCCTTTGTGTAGATATACCTGTTCCACTCATCTTGCTCCCTCTTGTGGCAGAATTCTTAAACTTTTAAGTCTTCCCTGGTTCTTACAACTCACCAGGCTGGCTACTGGAAACCTCTCTTTTGTTTTCTAAAAGTGGTACTATAGCTCGAGCTTTAATTTCTTCCTTGCCCACAAAGCCTCGCCCGTTTTCTAAGCACATTCACCGTCTACGGAAGCTTTCTCTTGTCGCCACACTTGGGAGTGTACAAGGAGCCAGTTGCAGAGTGGAGGGAGGTATGGGTTTAGCCCTCAAGGTGTTGGGGGTGCCTGTGAACTTGGTAGGGAGATCCCTGGCTGTGGGACTCCCAGAGGCTTGTGGATGGACTTCCTGCTGACTATGTTCCCTTTAATGCCCTTTGACAGTCTTACCTGTCCGTTTCCCGATCTCCTCTCTCCTCCCAGTCATGGAGGTTCTACCTTGGTCCTCTTGGTGCTGCTGGAGAGAAACAAGTTTCTTCAGCTGTGTCCTGCATCCTTGGTCACTCACCACTCTCCTTTTTTCCTGCAGGAGAATTCACCGCTGCCTGATAGGTCAGCCCCGTGCAGTGTTGCCATGGGGGGGGGGGGGGGGGCGGGACACTGGTGTTGGTAAAGTTCTTATTGTCTTGGCTGCATTCAGACTCTCTTTCCTTTAATGAGGTACTGGAATCTTCTCAGGTAGGCTGGACTTCTAAAATTTCTCTCTTGACTACGGGTATCTGCCCAGTTTATTCTCCAGGCTTTTTCCTGACCACGTGACAGGGGTTGCGGCAAGTTTGCTGCCCTGCTTGTTCCATCCTGTACTGAGGTCTGTCTGCTTATTCCTGGATACACAGGTGAGTGAGATTCCTCCTGTGTCCCTTGGCACATGTTGCTGGATCCCACAGCTCCCACCAAGGTACTGTGGTTCATGGATGGATGTCTAATTCTTTGTTAAAAAAAGGGGGACAAAGAGAGGAATGCCTTATGCTGCCATGATGCTGTCACCCTATCTACAATGTGATGTTTTTATATCACGTGCACTTGAGATAATAACCACAATCAAGCTTATTAACGTATCCATCACCTTGCATAGTTAATTGTTGTTACACACAAAAAAATTTTAAGATCTACTTTTTGCAAATTTCAAGTATACGATACAGTATTATTAACTATATCACCATGCTGTACATTAAATCTCCAGTACATATTTAAACTTTGTACCTTTTGACTAATAGGTCCCCATTTTCCCCTCTGCCCCAGCCCCTGGCAACCACCATTCTACTCTCTGCTTCTATGAATTTGACTATTATAGATTCCACATATAAGTGGTACTATATAGTACTTGTCTTTAAGTGTGAGACTTGTCTTTAAGTGTGAGACTTATTTCACTTAGCATAATGTCCTCCAGGTTCATTTCTGTTGTCACAAATAACAGAATTTCCTTTTTTTGGAGACTGAATGATAAATGATATTTCTTTGTATATGTACACCACATTTTCTTTTTCCATTCATCTGTCAATGAACATATAGCTTGTTTCTATATCTTGGCTACTGTGAATAATGCTGCAATGAACATGGGAGTGCAGGTATCTCTTTGAGGTACTGATTTCATTTCCTTTGGATATATACTCAGAAGGAGCATTGCTGTATTATAGGGCAATTCTGTTTTTAATTTTTCATGACAGTCCATACTATTTTCCATAATGCTTTACCTGTTTACATTCCCACCAATAGTGTACAAAGGTTCTTTTTTCTACACATTCCCTCATCCTCAACTTCATCCAAATATCCTATACTTTACACAGAACCTGGAATATAAAAGATAATTTATTTGCTGGGTGAGTGTGTAGTCAAAGGAGAATTGTTAAAGCTGTCATTCTGTTTGTTGTTCTGGTGATGTTGCTGTATTTTAAAGCATTAACATTTTTTCTTAAAGAGATTTGCCTACTGACACTACAGTGTCAGTGCGGCATTTTTGAGGATATTTTCTTTGGCCCCTAGAGGGAGCTCCCGCCTCCTCTAGAGGTCTCCTCATCAGTACTTTCCTCCAGGATTTTGTTATTCCCTGCCTAAAGAGAACTGAAAATCTCTTAACAGCAAAAGCATTTCCTGGACATGTATTTAGGGGCGTGGATTTCTCTCTAGATCATACAGCCACAGAAAGACTAGTTCACGGCTATTGATCTTTGGAGCTGCCTCTCTCAGGAAGGCCTTGAATTGTTGGATTTAGTTATCTATTTAATATATATTATTTGAATGCTTGCCAGGTGCCAGGCACAGTTCTAAGGCTTGGAATTCAGCAATAAACAAGTGATAGGAGATCACTGTTTCCTAAAGAGCACACCCTGGGATATTGTACCCTTTCTGCCTTAGTCCTTAGAAAGAAACTAAATACAGGTCCAACCTTAGCAAGCTTGACAGGTCCAAAGCCTCCTAGTAATCCCAGGGAGTCCTGGCCTTTACCACTCAAAGGTGGTTCTTAAATATAAATTGTCATTGTGTTAACATATGACCAACGGCTCCCCCCACTAATTTCCCCTGAACAAAGCTGAATGGCCCAGGTGTGGGAATCTGATCAAACAAGCCCATCTGTAGGTCAGATGATAGAACAGGCTTTTCTGAGAATTTTGCCTAACAGGGACCAGTCATTAACTTGAACCCATCAGATTCTCTCCCCTTGGAATTTGACTGAGATGCAAAAAGAATTGGTTCCTTGGTGGTGGGGGGATATTACCCCAAGGAATGTCAGTGCCACAAGGGAGCAAGGACTTAGAGTATGCAGGGGATAATCCTATCAATAGTACCTATATCTTTTTTTTTTTTTTTTTTGCCACATCGCATGGCATGTGGGATCTTAGTTCCCCAACCAGGGATCAAGCCCACACCCCCTGCATTGGAAGCGTGGAGTCTTAACCACTGGATGGCCAGGGAAGTCCCAGTAGTACCTATCTCTTTCGAGGTTAAAGGATTAAGTGAGATATATATATACAATGTTTAGCACAGTGCTAACATATATGGCTCTTATTTTCCCTGTTTCACATATAAGGAAGAATGAGTGTATTAGAGTTCTCCAGAGAAACAGAACCAATAGGAGATTATGTATATATATAGAGAGAGAGAGAGAGAAAGAAAGATTTATTATAAGGGAATTGGTTCATACAATTATGGAGACTGAGAAGTCCCGTGACCTGCCATCTGCAAGCTGGAGACCCGGTAAAGCCAGTGGTGTAGTTTCAGTCCAAGTGCAGGAGGTGACCCATATTTCAGCTAGAAAACAGGCAGATAGAGTGAATTCTCCCTTACTCCACATTAGGGAGGGCAATCTGCTTTACTTAGTCTCCCAATTCAAATGTAAATCTCACCAAGAAACACCCTCACAGACACACCCAGATATTTGATTAAACATTATTCTAGGTATCACATGGCTCCATCAAATTGATAAAAAAATAAACCACACATCACACTGAAACTCAGAGAGCTCAACTAACTTGCCCATGTATGAACAGATAACAGGCAGCAGAGCTGGGGTTTGAACCCAAGTCTCTAAGTCAAAGTATCTCTGGGCACAGGTAGGGTGAGACAGGGGTAGAGTCACTGAGGCAGGCCAGGATTAAAATGTTTAGAGGTCATCTACAACAAGATTTACACCCTCAACTGGGGAGATTCCTAATCCTTTAAGGAGGAATTTGACTTCTGGAAAGGACCTAAAATAATTTCTGATCAATGGAAAAAAGATGTTTTGGGGAATAATCAAAGGGAAAATTAAAATATTTCTTGTTCTTTTATGTGCTTTTGACACTTGCTCTGAAGATCATTTCAAATTCTAGGGAGGGATTCTATGCAGTGTCATTACTATTGGAAAAATGTACTGTTTCCCAAGGTACTACTTTGAAGGACAGCATTCATACAGAGGTGTTCATATATGCGTACGTGTATTCATTTGCTGAACACCTTATGTGTTGGGATTCAGTGATGAGTGAGATACAGTCTCCTTTCCTGAAGTTTGTGACCTGCCTGGGGAACAGATATGTAAATAGTGAATTTTATTACATTGAGACTAGTGTTATAATAAAACTCCTTCCAGCCACAAAATTCTTTGATTGTATAACATGTAACATCAATCTGAATTTCGGCGGAGGGGCACAAGTCAAGGTATAACTATAAATAAGTAAATAAATTTATGTATAAATAATTTTTAAAGATTCATTTCACCTGAGGGCTTTCAGAAAGGCTTGACAGGGGAAGCGACATTTGAAGACTCAAAGTAGCCTAATAAAAATATATGCCAGAGACAAAGAGGTATTCAATAAACGTTTCTTAAATAAACCAGTGACCTAAGGATGTACCAGTCTTTCTTGATGCCAGTATATATAGTGTTGAGCCTTTATAAAAGCTGACAGTCCTATTTCTTTCTTTCTTTTCTTTATTGTAGCCAATATTTATTTATTTATTTTATTTTTTAATAGGAAAGAGGATTGATTGAGTGCATGTGTGTTTGTGTTATGCATATTTTTTTTTGAATTTTTGAATTTTATTTTTTTATACAGCAGGTTCTTATTAGTCATCCATTTTATACACATCAGTGTATACATGTCCCAGTTTCCCAATTCATCACACCACCACCCCCATATCCTATTTAAATTGTGTCTACTCTGGTAGAAAAAGCCCTTTTGAAGCTTCAGTCTAAAGTAGACACAGTTAGCTAACTGAATGAATAAATGAATGTAGCATAAGCTACCAAATGTAGGCCAAGGGGATTTATGCTGCTTGCCCTAGAGCCTCAGCAATTATGATCAGGGCCCAGCAGTCTTGGTTTCAGGCCCCCAGCCTTTCGTTAAATCATCTCTAAGGACTTTCTAGAATTAAGTCAAGATATAAAGGACTTAACACGTTCCTAGGTTACATTCTCAGTATTTGCTCAAGATTAACTGCCCTTTAGTGCTACTTTTCTGAGTATTTTCAGGCCCTTCCTGATGAAGTCACAGGATAGGACCAAAACAAGAGCTGGGCCACATTTTTCTTCATTCTCACCTCATTAAGTTTGGGCGTCACCATAGCAGCAGAGTAGCTCCTGTTCTGACTTAGCTCCAGTGGGACCAAACTGTGTTTCTCCAATGGGGTGAAACAGCAGCATTAGTATCACCTGGAGCATTGCCTGCTTAACATGCAGATTCCTGGCCCAACTAAATGTTGGGCCAGGAATCTAAATAAATAAGTCCAGATTCCAACTAAATAAAAACCATTGTAGGTGAGGCCTAGAATGTACAATTTTAACAAGCGCCCTAGGTGACTCTGATTATGTACGTCAAATCTAAGATCCATTAAGAAAGAGAAAAGAGCTTCTTACACTTTCCTTCTGTAGTTTCTGATTTTCTTGGGAAATGGCCAACTGTATGGCAGCCCCTATCCTAGAGGCCAACCTTCACCTCAGCCCTCTTTTCACATAATAACTCTGTGATGTGTTATTAACCATGCTTTATAAATGACAAGATTGGTTACAACAGGTTGAGTGCTCTTAAAATTCACATGTAGCTCAAGGCCCTTAGAACTGGAGGGTCTGATTTGAGGGATGTTAAGTGATTGTGCTAAATGACTTGCTTGCAGAGGAAGGGCGTATGGGTGGGCATGACTAAGATCCCTGGGGTGCCGGGCAGTGACATCTCCAGTGCTTGAGGAAGACCAGACTGCTAGCTCTTGAGAGAGGTTTTATTTTTTTAAACACTTTTTTCCTTTTTTTTTTTTAATTCGTAAAAAGCATTATACATTTATAAGGAAAATTAAAACATTATAGACATAAGAGATGGAAAACGAAAGTCAAGGATTAAATGTCCTCAGCAGGGGAGAGTTTAAATAAAATATAGCACATTTCTCTTCTATAGAATTTTATGTAGCTATTAAGAAGATTGAGGTAAAGGTGTATGTATTAATACAGGAAGAGCTTTAAGGCGTGTAAGGTAAAAAGCAAGTATCAGGACATTACTACAGTATGATTCTATATCTGTTTAAAAAACAGAGATGCATGTGTATATATGTACACATATAAGGTATATACATGCATAGAAACAGGAAGGGAAATGTACTCAACTATTGACAATGGAATGGAAGTGAGATGAATAAAATGAGATTTTCTTGTTTGTTTTGTTTGCTTTTAATTTTTTTTTTTTTTTTTAAGGAACTCCTTTATTTATTTATTTATTTATTTTTGGCTGTGTTGGGTCTTCGTTTCTGTGCGAGGGCTTTCTCTAGTTGTGGCAAGCGGGGGCCACTCTTCATCGCGGTGCGCGGGCCTCTCACTATCCCGGCCTCTCCCGTTGCGGAGCACAGGCTCCAGACGCGCAGGGTCAGTAATTGTGGCTCACGGGCTTAATTGCTCCGCGGCATGTGGGATCTTCCCAGACCAGGGCTCGAACCCATGTCCCCTGCATTGGCAGGCAGATTCTCAACCACTGCGCCATCAGGGAAGCCCTGCTTTTCATTTTTTAAGTAAACTTTTTTTTTTTTTTGGCCACGCCATGTGGCTTGCAGGATCTTAGCTCCCCGACCAGGGATTGAACCCGGGCCACAGCAGTTAAAGCACCGAGTCCTAACCACTGGACTGCCAGGGAGTTCCCAATAAACTTTATTTATTTATTTATTTATTTAATGTATTTATTTTTGGCTGCATTGGGTCTTCGTTGCTGTGCGGGGGCTTTCTCTAGTTGCGGCAAGCAGGGGGCTACTCTCTTCATTGCAGTGCGCAGGCTTCTCATTGCAGTGGCTTCTCTTGTTGAGGAGCATGGGCTCCAGGCGCATGGGCTTCAGTAGTTGTGGCACTCGGGCTTCAGTAGTTGTGGCTCTCAGGCTCTAGAGCACAGGCTCAGTAGTTGTGGTGCGCAGGCTTTGTTGCTCTGCAGCATGTGGGATCTTCCCAGACCAGGGCTTGAACCCGTGTCCCCTGCATTGGCACGCAGATTCTTAACCACTGCACCACCAGGAAAGTCCCTCCTATGTTTTCTTTTACAAGTTTTATGATTTCAGGTCTTACACTTAAGTCTTTAATCCATTTTAAGTTCATTTTTTGTAAGTGGTGTAAGATAAGTGTTGAATTTCATTTTTCTGCATGTGGTTGTCCAGTTTTCCCAGCACCATTTATTGAGGAAAGTGTCCTTTCCCTGTTGAGTATTATTTGCTCCCTTGTCTAATAGTATTAGATCATATATGCAGGGGTTTATTTCTAAGCTCTTAATTCTGTTCTATTGGTCTATATGTCTGTCTTTATGCTAGTACCATACTGTTTTGACTACTATAACTTTGTAGTGTAGTTTGAATCAGGAAGTGTGATGCCTCCAGCTTTGTGGAATCTAAAAATTCTAATGCACAATTTCTCTGTAGCATACAATGCTGTTTGATAGCATTTTACCCACAGTAGAACTTCTTTCAAAATTGGAATCAATCCTCTCAAACCCTACCACTACTTTATCAACTAAGCTTATGTAATATTCTAAATCCTTTGTTGTCATTTCAACAATCTTCACAGCATCTTCAACAGGAGTAG
The DNA here is from genome assembly GCF_009873245.2 of Balaenoptera musculus. NCBI lineage: Eukaryota > Metazoa > Chordata > Mammalia > Artiodactyla > Balaenopteridae > Balaenoptera > Balaenoptera musculus. The sequence goes on along the minus strand of NC_045801.1, from coordinate 22,037,181 downwards.
ATTCCATCTCAAGAAACCACTTTATTGCTCACGCATAGGAAGCAGCTCTTCATTCGTTAAAGTTTTATCATGAGATTGTAGCAATTCAGTCACATCTTCAGGCCCCACTTCCCTTCCTTCCTCCTTTCCTCCCTCCCTTCTTTCCTTCCTTCCTTCTCTCTCTCTTTTGTCGCACATTGTGGGATCTTAGTTCCCTGACCAGGGATCAAACCCGGGCCCTGAGCAGTGAAAGCTCAGAGTCCTAACCACTGGAACACCAGGGGATTCCCTCAGGCTCCACTTCTAATTCTAGTTGTCTTGCTATTTCTACTACATCTGCAGGTACTTCCTCCACTGAAGTCTTGAACCCCTCAAAGTCATACATGAAGGTCGGAATCAACTTCTTCCACATTCTTATTAATGTTGATGTTTTGACCTCTTCCCATGAATCACAAATGTTAATGGCATCTAGAGTGGTAAATCCTTTCCAGAAGGTTTTAGTTTACTTTTCCCAGATCCATCAGAGGAATCACTATCTATGGTAGCCATAGCTTTACGAACTTGGTCTCTTAAATAATAAGACTTGAAATTCTAAATTACTCCTAGATCTATGGGCTGCAGAATGGATATTGTCTTAGCAGGCATGAAAACAACATTAATCTCGTTATTCATCTCCATCAGAGTTCTTGGGTGACCAGGTGCATTATCAATGAGAAGTAATATTTTGAAAGAAATCTTTTTCTTTTTTCTGAGCAGTAGGTCTCAATAGTGGGCTTAAAATATTCAGTAGACCATGTTGTAAAGAGATGTGCTATCATCCAGGCTTTGTTGTTCCATTTATAGAGCACAGGCAGAGTAGATTGAGCATAATTCTTAAGGGCCCTAGGATTTTTGGAATGGTAAATGAGTGTTGGCTTCAACTTAAAGTCACCAGCTACAATAGCCCCTAACAAAAGAGTCAGATTGTCCTTTGAAAATTTGAAGCCAGGCCTTGACTTCTCTCTATGTATGAAAACCCAAGATGGCATTTTCTTCCAATAGAAGGCTGTTTCATCTACACTGAAAATCTGTTGTCTAGTGTAGCCACCTTCATTAATAATCTTCACTGGGTCTTCTGGATAACTTGCTGCAGCTTCTACATCAGCCCTTGCTTTCTCACCTTGCACTTTCCTCATGAACCTCTGCTAGCTTCAAACTTTTCTTCTGAAGCTTACTCACCTCTCTGAGCCTTATAGACTTGAAATGAGTTAGGGCCTCACTCTGGATTAGGCTTTGGCTTAAGGGAATGTTGTGGCTGGTTTTATCTTCTATCCAGACCACTAAAACTTTCTCCATATCAGCAATAAGGCTGTTTCACTTTCTTATCATTTGTGTGTTCACTGGAGTAGAACTTTTCATTTACTTCAAGAACTTTTCCTTTGCATTCGTAACTGGGCTCACTGTTTGGTACAAGAGGCCTAGCTTTTGGCCTGTCTCAGCTTTTGACATGCCTTCCTCACTAAGCCTAATCATTTCTAGTTGTTGATTTAAAGTAAGAGACATGTGACTCTTCCTTTCAATGAACACTTAGAGACTATGTTGGGTAATTAATTGGCCTAATTTCAATATTGTTGTGTCTCAGGGAATAAGGAAGCCTGAGGAGAGGGAGAGAGACAGGATTAGCCAGTGGGTGGAGCAGTCAGAAAACACACATTTATCGATTAAGTTTGTGGTCTTATATGGGTGTGGTTTGTGGCACCCCAAAGCAATTACAGTAGTAATATCAAAGATCACTGATCACCATAACAAATATAATCATAATGAAAAAGCTTGAAATATTTCAAGAATTACCAAAATGTGACATAGAGACACAAAGTGAGTGAATGTTATTGGAAAAGTGGTGCCAATAGACTTCCTCAACACAATGTTGCCATAAATGTTCAGTTTGTTTAAAAAAAAAAAATCTGTGAAGCACAATAAAACAAAACGCAATAAAACAAGGTATGCCTGTATAGATGTTTGATGCTGTACATTTCCCTCTAAGTTCTGCTTTATTTGTATGCCATAAAGTTTGATATGTTGTTTTTCTTTTTCATTTATTTCAAAACCCTTTCTAATTTCCCACTTGATTAGGTTAGGAATGTGTTATTTAGTTTCCAAATTTTTTAGTTTCTAAATATTTGGAGATTTTCTTGATATCTTTTTTTATGGATTTCTAATTTAATTCTATTGTGTTTAGAGAACACACTTTGTATATTTTGAAATTTTTTAATTTATTGACTTGTTCTACGAGACAGCATGTGTTCTACTTCTGTAAATATTCCATGTGCATTTGAAAAGATGTTTTCAGCTGTTGTTAGGTCATGTGTTCTATAAATATCAATTGGGTCAAGTTGATTGATAGTCTTGTTCAAGTCTTCTATATTAATAATACATTAGTCAGGGCTCTCTAGAGACAGAACCAATAAGATACACATAAAAGGAGATTTATTAAGAGAATTGGCTCCCACAGTTACGTAGTGCAAAAAGTCCCCACAGTCTGCATCTTTGAGTTGGAGAACCAGGAAAGCTGGTGGTATAATTCAGTCATGTCCAAAAGCCTGTGAACAACGAGGCTGCTGTTTTAAGTCTTAGAGTCTGAAGGCCTGAGAACCAGGAGCTCCAATGTCTGAGGGCAAGAGAAGATGGATATCCCAGCTCAAGAAGAGAGAGGGAATTCACCCTTTGTCCTATTTGGGCCCTGAAGGAATTGGATGATGCCCATCCCCATTGGTGAAATCCTTACTCAGTCTACTGGTTCAAATGCTAATCTTTTCTGAAAACACCCTCATAGACATATCCAGAAATAATGTTTTACCAGCTATCTGGGCATCCCTTACCCCAGTCAAGTTGGCACATAAGATTAACCGCCCCACCTGCTGATTTTCTGTCTGCTTGTTCTATCGATTACTGAGAGAGGGGGCATTGAAATCTTCAACTATAATTGTATTGGGTTGGCCAAAAGGTTCGTTCGTTTTTTCTGTAAGATGGCTCTAGTAGAGCTTAGTCGTTTTTAACTTCATTCGAAAGAATTTTGTTAGATTGTATTGTGACAGCTGTCAGACCACTAGTGCATTAAAAAAAAAAAAACAACTTATCAAAACTGGTGAATTTTTGTGTAGCCATTTTAATATTGAAGATTGAAGAGAAAAAGCAACATTTTCAGCATATTATGCTTTATTATTTCAAGAAATGTAAAAACGCAACTGAAACGCAAAAAAAGTTTTGTGCAGTGTATGGAGAAGGTGCTGTGACTGATCGAACGTGTCAAAACTGGTTTGCAAAGTTTCGTGCTGGAGATTTCTCTCTGGACGATGTTCCACAGTCGGAGTAGACCAGTTGAAGTTGATAGCGATCAAGTTGAGACATTAACTGAGAATAGTCAACATTATACCATGTGGGAGATAGCTGACTACTCAAAATATCCAAATCAAGCGTTGAAAATCATTTGCACCAGCTTGGTTATGTTAATCACTTTGATGTTTCTGTTCCACATAAGTTAAGTGAAAAAAACCTTCTTGACCGTATTTCTGCATGCGATTCTCTACTGAAACATAATGAAAACGTTCCATTTTTTAAACAAATTGTGACGGGCAATGAAAAGTGGATACTGTACAATAACGTGGACTGGAAGAGATCCTGGGGCAAGCGAAATGACCCACCACCAACCACACCAAAGGCCGGTCTTCATCCAAAGAAGGTGATGTAGTGTATATGGTGGGATTGGAAGGGAGTCCTCTATTATGAGCTCCTTCTGGAAAACCAAACGATTAATTCCAACAAGTACTGCTCCCAATTAGACCAACTGAAAGCAGCACTCAACGAAAAGCTTCCAGAATTAGTCAACAGAAAACACATGATCTTCCATCAGGATAATGCAAGACTGCATGTTTCTTTGATGACCAGGCAAAAGCTGTTACAGCTTGGGTGGGAAGCTTTGATTCATCTGTGGTATTCACCAGACATTGCACCTTCGGATTTTGCATTTATTTCGGTCTTAACAAAATTCTCTTAATGGAAAAAAATTCCCTGGAAGACTGTTAAAGGCACCTGGAACAGTTCTTTGCTCAGAAAGATAAAAAGTTTTGTGAAGATGGAATTATGAAGTTGCCTGAAAAAATGGCAGAAGGTAGTGGAACAAAAGGGTGAAGACATTGTTCAATAAAGTTCTTGGTGAAAATGAAAAATGTGTGTTTTTTAAAATTTATTTTTAAAATATTTATTTATTTTTGGCTGCTTTGGGTCTTCGTTGCGGTGTGAGGGTTTCTCATTGCTGTGGCTTCTCTTGTTGCATAGCACAGGCTCTAGGCACGTGGGCTTCAGTAGTTGTGGTGCATGGGCTTAGTTGTTCTGTGGCATGTGTGATCTTCCCAGACCAGGGCTCGAACCCTTGTCCCCCGCATTGGCAGGTGGATTCTTAACCACTGCGCTACCAGGGAAGTCCCATGTGTTTTATTTTTACTAGAAGACCGAAGGCACTTTTTGGCCAACCCAATAGATTCATCTAAATTCTCCTTGTAGTTCTATTAGTTATTGCTTCATGTATTTTGGAGCTCTCTTATTAGGTTCATAAATATTTAGAATTTCTATCTTCTTGATCAGTTGATATTTTATCATTATAAAATGACCTTATCTATCCCTGGTAAAGTATTTGCTCTAAAATATACTTGTCTAATATTACTATGTTCATTCCAGCTCTCTTTTGATGTGTTATTATGGTATATATATATATCTCATCCTTTTACATTTAACCTATACAAGTCTTTTTATTTAAAGTGAGTTCTTTTAGGCAGCATAAATTGGATTTTGTTTTTTTGATTCAATCTGACAATATCTACATTTTTGTTGGGATGTTTAGACCATTTACATATAATGTGATTGTTTATGTGGTTGGGTTTAAATTTACCAATTTAAATGACTACATTTGCTTTCCATTTGCCTCATCTGTTCTCCTTTTCCTGTTTTTCTTCATTCTTTGTATTAATTGAGTATTTTTATGATTCTATCTTATCCCCTTTATTGGTTTGTTGACAATAACTCTTTGTTGTGTTACTTCTGTGGTTGCTCTTGGTTTTGCATTATATAACTTTAATAATTCACAACCTGCTTTAAACTAATATTATACCACATCAAGTATAGTATAAGAACCTTGCAACTATATACTTCCATTTCCCCCTTCCTGGCCTTTGTGCTATTATTGTCACACATTTTACTTCTATGTTGTAAACCCTAGAATACATTGTTAATTTGTTTTTCTTTAAATAGTAAATTAAAAATTCAATAGTAAAAAAAGTCTCTATATTTACCCACATCAATTGCCCATTGATCTTCATTCCTTTGTGTAGATTCAGATTCTATCTGATATCACTTTCATTCTACCTTAAAAACTTCCTTTAACATTTCTTAAGTGCAGGTTGTCTGGTAATGAGTTATTTTGGCTTTTGTATGTCTAAAATGTCTATTTTATCTTCATTTTTGAAATATTCTTTTTTAGGTATAGAATTCTCAGGTGATAGTTTTTTTGTGTGTGTCTTTTTTTATTGGAGTATAGTTGCTTTACAATGTTGTGTTAGTTTCTGCTGTACAGCAAAGTGAATCAGCTATATGTATACATATATAAGTCTTTTTAAAACATTGAGAGGGAGGTACAGAGATTTCCTATATACCCCCTTCCCCCTCACATGTGCAGTCTCACTCATTATCAGCATCGCTCACCAGAATGATACTTTTTTTCCCCCCCGTGGATGAACCTACATTAATTCATCATAATCACCCAAAGTTCATAGTTTACCTTAGAATTCACTTTTGGTGTTGTACATTCTATGGCTTAGAAAAACATACAGGCATACCTCGAAGATACTGTGGGTTCAGTTCCAGATCATGGCAATCAAGTGAATATCTCAATAAAGTGAGTCACATGAATTTTTTTTGTTTCCCAGTTCATGTAAAAGTTGTATTTAGGGACTTCTCTGGTGGTCCAGTGGTTAGGATCCATACTTTCACTGCCGAGGGTGCGGGTTCAATCCCTGGTTGGGGAGCTAAGATCCCGCAAGCCACATAGCGTGGCCAAAAAAAAAAAAAAAAGTTATATTTACACTGTACTGTAGTCTGTTAAGCATTATATCTAAAGAAAACGATGTACATACCTTAATTTAAAAATACTTTATTGCTAAAAGATGCTAACCATCATCCAGGCCTTCAGTGGCTCATAATCTTTTTACAATAATAACATCAAAGATCACTGATCACAATCAGTGGACAAAAGATTAATCTCCAAAATACATAAACAGCTTATGCAGCTCAATATTAAAAAAACAAACAACCCAATCCAAAAATGGGCAGAAGACCTAAATAGACATTTCTCCAAAGAAGACATACAGATGGCCAAGAGGCACATGAAAAGTTGCTCAACATCACTAATTATTAGAGAAATGCAAATCAAAACTACAGTGAGGTATCACCTCACACCGGTTAGAATGGGCATCATCAGAAAATCTACAAACAAGAAATGCTGGAGAGGGTGTGGAGAAAAGGGAACCCTCTTGCACTGTTGGTGGGAATGTAAATTGATACAGCCACTATGGAGAGCAGTATGGAGGTTCCTTAAAAAACTAAAAATAGAATTACCATATGACCCAGCAATCCCACTACTGGACATATACCCAGAGAAAACCATAATTCAAAAAGACGCATGCACCCCAATGTTCATTGCAGCACTATTTACAATAGCCAGGTCATGGAAGCAACCTAAATGCTCATCGACAGACGAGTGGATAAAGAAGTTGTGGTACATATATACAATGGAATATTACTCAGCCATAAAAAGGAACTAAATTGGGTCATTTGTAGAGACATGGATGGACTTAGAGACTGTCATACAGAGTGAACTAAGTCAGAAAGAGAAAAACAAATATCATATATTAATGCATGTATGTGGAATCTAGAAAAATGGTACAGATGAACCAGTTTGCAAGGCAGAAATAGAGGCACAGATGTAGAGAACAAACGTATGGACACCAAGGGGGGCAAGCGGCTGGGGGGGGGATGAATTGGGAGATTGGGATTGAAATATATACACTAATATGTATAAAATAGATAACTAATAAGAACCTGCTGTATAAAAAAAAAAGATCATTGATCACAGATCATCATAACAAATAATAACGAAAAAGTTTGAAATATTGTGAGAATTACCAAAATGTGACAAAGAAAAATGAAGCGAGCAAATGCTGTTGGAAAAATGGAGTTGATAGACTTGCCGGACACAGGGGTGCCACAGACCTTCAAATTGTAATGTGTCATCTGTAAAGTGCTATAAAGTGAAGTGCAATACAACGAGGTATGCCTATCCTACAGAGTATGATATCATACAGAGTATTTTCACTGCCCTAAAAGTCCTGTGTGCTCTGCCTATTCATCACCCCCTGCAACCACTGATTTTTTAATAGTTTTGCCTTTTCCAAAATATCATATAGTTGGAATCATCCAGTATGTAGCTTTTCCAAATTGGTTTCTGTTACTTAGTAATAGGCATTTAAGATTCTTCCATGTATTTTCATGGCTGTTAGTTCAGTTATTCTTAGCACTGAATAATATTCCATTGTCTAAATGTACCATAGTTTACTTATCCATTCACCCCTGAAGGACATGTTGTTTGCTTCTAAGTTTTGGCAATAATGAATACAGCTTCTTTAAACATCCTTGTGCAAGTTTTTGTGTGGGCATAAGTTTTCAGCTCTTTTAGGTAAATACCAAGGAGCACAACTGCTGGATCATGTGGTAGGAATATGTTTAGTTTTATAAGAAACCACCGAACTGTCTTCCACAGTGGCTGTGCTATTTTGCATTCACATTAGCAATGTATGAGAGTTCCTATTGCTTCGCATTCTCACCAGCATTTGGTGGTGTCAGTATTCTAGATTTTGGTCATTCTAATAGGTGTGTAGTGGTACCTCATTGTTGTTTTAATTTGCATTTCCCTGATAACATATGATGTGGAGTATCATTTCATATGCCTATTTGCCATCTGTATATCTTCTTTGGTGAGGTGACTGTTAAGATCTTTGACCCATTTTTTAAATTGGGTTGTTTTCTTAACATGGAATTTTAAGAGTTCTTTGTATACTTTGCACAACAGTTGTTTATTAGCTGTATCTTTTGAAAATGTTTTCTGCCAATCCGTAGCTTGTCTTCTAATTCTCTTGAAGTAATAGTTTTTTCCCTTTGGGATTTTAAATATTTTGACCCACATTCTCCTGGCTTTGCATTGTTTCCAATGTGTGATCTTCCATCTTCTTTTCTCTGTTTCTCTATATGTAATGCATCTTTTTCATCTGACTGCTTTTCAAGGTTTTTCTATTTATAACGAATCAGTTGCAATTTAATTAAGATATACACTGGTACAGTTTTCTTCATGTTTCTTGTGCTTGGGTTTTGTTAAGGTCTGGGGTTTGTGGATTTACAGTTTTCATCAAATTTGAAAAGTTTTCAGTCATTATTTCTTTATATGTTTTTTCTGACCCTCTCCCCTCTTTGCTAGACTCCAGTTACACATATATTGGGCTTCCTGATATTGTCCTCCAGATCAATAATACTCTATTTTTCTGTTTCATTTTGATAGTTTCTGTTGCTATAGCTTCAAGTTCATAAGCCTTATCTTTTGCAATGTCTAATCTGCTGTTAATCCCATTTGGTTGTTTGTCTGATTTTTCATTTCAGTCATTATAGTTTACATTTCTAGATGTTTGATTGGGGTCTTTAAAATTCTTTTCCCTGTCTCTACTAAATATGCTTCATCTTTCCTCTAGCTCTTGAAATAGTGGGGTATATTCTAGTAACTGTTTTAATGCTCTTCTCTACTAATTCTATATCTATGTCATTTTGGGCCTATTTCCATGGATTTCTCTTTCTCCTTATCATGGGTTATATTTTCCTGCTTCTTTGCAAGCCTAGAATTTTTTTATTGGATTCCAAACATTGACTATTATACCTTGTTGAATGGCTAGATATTTTTATATTCCTACAAATATTTTTTAAATGCAGTTAAATTCCTTGGAAGAAATTTAATCCTTTTAAGTATATTTTTAAACAGTGTTAGGTAAGACCAGAGCAATATTTAGTCTAAGGCTAATTCTGTCCCACTATTGAGACAGATCTGTTTTGAGTATCAGCACAGTATCCTATAAATTATGATATTCTCTGTTCCGGCTGGTAGGAACAGAAACAATATTTCAGCCCTGTTCGAATTCCAAGTGTTGTTCCTTATAATGCTTTCAGATAGTTCTTTTCCTGGCCTGGGTAGTTTATTTACTTACATGTGCTGATTGATACTCAGCTGAAGACTCAAGGAATATCCTCTGCAGATCTCTGAAGCTTGCTCTCTGCAACTCATTCATCTCTGGTACTCCATCCTCTGAATTCTAGCCACCTTATCCTCTCTGGACTCCCAGAGTCATCTCTTCCTTCCAGGGAGTATGATGGGTTCAACCTGGGTTCCTTTTCCATGCTCTGTAGCTGGGTAAGTGTCTCCAGGCATAAAGCCGTAGCAATTGTAGGAAACATTTGTTTCCACCTCTCAGGGAATATAGTCCTTTGTTGCTGATGTACAATAACTTGAAACCCATTGTTTCATATATATTGTCCTGTTTTTCAGTTATTTCAGGTAAAAGAGTAAGTCTAGTTCCTGTCATTCCATCTTGGTTACAAATAGAAGTTTCTTTTTTTTTTTTTTTTTTTTCTGGTTTTGACACTTTATTCAGCATGGCCCTTTTTTTTTTTTCCACACACACACACACACACACACACACACACTGTATTTTATTTTTACAAGAGATAAATAGACTGACACCAAGCATTGTACATGGATGACCACAACAAAAGCAACAATGATTGCAATTACCAAACATGAAACACACTCATACTATGTCATAATATTGACATTCAGTCCAGTAATCCTCCACTGTAACAGCTCCTTTACTTTGCAGTGAAAATTGATTTGTATATTCTTTGCCTCTGAGTCCTTGTGGGATTTTTTTTTTTAATTCAGACAGAAAGTCACAAAAATTATACTCATCCTCATCAGTTCACTCAGTCCCATGTAATTAATTTTTTTTTTTCATCTTGATCTTTTGTTAGCACTTTTATGAGTTCATCAGTTTTTCATTAGAGTTCTGAAAATGCTTATTCATTCAGTTCAGCAGTACAGTCAGTTACCAGAAACCTGTACTTGTCAGAGTCTTTTCCATGAATTTCTTGAAAATGAAACCCTTTTATAGGAACATATTTGCAAAATCATCAGAGTACACCCAGAACTGTCTGAAAATGACAAAAGACTTAAAAATGACCACGGTTAAAGATTTGATGAAAGTTCATAATAATGCAGTTGACAAGAAAATTAGTTATTTCTGAGATATACATTTTAAAGTAATAACTAGGATTATTACATATAACATTATACCAGAACATATAAGATTTTTAGAAATTTCATGTAATGTCTGAAACATTTATATTAACATATTTCCATACATATTTCCATACACATACAAATATAAGATTTTTAGAAATTTCATGTAATGTCTGAAACATTTATATTAACATATTTCCATACAAATAACCCAATGAAAGTTTAGTATTAGTTGTTTTGTTTGTTTTTTTATACTGCAGGTTCTTATTAGGCATCAATTTTATACACATCAGTGTATACATGTCAATCCCAATTGCCCAATTCAGCACACCACCATCCCCACCCCACCACAGTTTTCCCCCCTTGGTGTCCATATGTCCATTCTCTACATCTGTGTCTCAACTTCTGCCCTGCAAACTGGCTCATCTGTACCATTTTTCTAGGTTCCACATACATGCATTAATATACGATATTTGTTTTTCTCTTTCTGACTTACTTCACTCTGTATGACAGTCTCTAGATCCATCCACGTCTCAACAAATGACTCAATTTCGTTCCTTTTTATGGCTGAGTAATATTCCATTGTATATATGTACCACATCTTCTTTATCCATTCGTCTGTCGATGGGCATTTGAGTTGCTTCCATGTCCTGGCTATTGTAAATAGTGCTGCAATGAACATTGGGGTGCATGTGTCTTTTTGAATTGTGGTTTTCTCTGGGTATATGCCCAGTAGTGGGATTGCTGGGTCATATGGTAATTCTGTTTTTAGTTTTTTAAAGAACCTCCATACCACTCTCCATAGTGGCTGTATCAATTTACATTCCCACCAACAGTGCAAGAGGGTTCCCTTTTCTCCACACCCTCTCCAGCATTTGTTGTTTGTAGATTTTCTGATGATGCCCATTCTAACAGGAGTGAGGTGATACCTCATTGTAGTTTTGATTTGCATTTCTCTAATAATTAGTGATGTTGAGCATCTTTTCATGTGCTTCGTGGCCGTCTGTATGTCTTCTTTGGAGAAATGTCTATTTAGGTCTTCTGCCCATTTTTGGGTTGGGGTGTTTGTTTCTTTAATATTGAGCTGAATGAGCTGTTTATATATTTTGGAGATTAATCCTTTGTCCGTTGATTCATTTGCAAATATTTTCTCCCATTCTGAGGGTTGTCTTTTCGTCTTGTTTATGGTTTCCTTTGCTGTGCAAAAGCTTTGAAGATTCATTAGGTCCCACTTGTTTATTTTTGTTTTTATTTCCATTACTCTAGGAGGTGGATCAAAAAAGATCTTGCTGTGATTTATGTCAAAGAGTGTTCTTCCTATGTTTTCCTCTAAGAGTTTTATAGTGTCCAGTCTTATATTTAGGTCTCTAATCCATTTTGAGTTTATTTTTGTGTATGGTGTTAGGGAGTATTCTAATTTCATTCTTTTACATGTAGCTGTCCAGTTTCCACAGCACCACTTATTGAAGAGACTGTCTTTTCTCCATTGTATATCTTTGCCTCCTTTGTCATAGATTAGTTGACCATAGGTGCGTGGGTTAATCTCTGGGCTTTCTATCTTTTTTTTTTTTTTTTTTTAAATTATTTATTTATTTATTTATGGCTGTGTTGGGTCTTCGTTTCTGTGCGAGAGCTTTTTCCAGTTGCGGCGAGCGGGGACCACTCTTCATCGCGGTGCGCGGGCCTCTCACTATCGCGGCCTCTCTTGTTGCGGAGCACAGGCTCCAGACGCGCAGGCTCAGTAGTTGTGGCTCACGGGCCTAGTTGCTCCGCGGCATGTGGGATCTTCCCAGACCAGGGCTCGAACCCGTGTCCCCTGCATTGGCAGGCGGATTCTTAACCACCGCGCCACCAGGGAAGCCCCCTGGGCTTTCTATCTTATTCCATTGATCTATGTTTCTGTTTTTGTGCCAGTACCATATTGTCTTGATTACTGTAGCTTTGTAGTATAGTCTGAAGTCAGGGAGTGTGATTCCTCCAGCTCCATTTTTTTCCCTCAAGACTGCTTTGGCTATTCGGGGTCTTTTGTGTCTCCATACAAATTTTAAGACAATTTGTTCTAGCTCCGTAAAAAATGCCATTGGTAATTTGATAGGGATTGCATGGAATCTGTAGATTGCTTTGGGTAGTATACTCATTTTCACAATGTTGATTCTTCCAATCCAAGAACATGGTATATCTCTCCATCTGTTGGTATCATCTTTAATTTCTTTCATCAGTGTCTTATAGTTTTCTGCATACAGGTCTTTTGTCTCCCTAGGTAGGTTTATTCCTAGGTATTTTATTCTTTTTGTTGCAATGGTAAATGGGAGTGTTTCCTTAATTTCTCTTTCAGATTTTTCATCATTAGTGTATAGAAATGCAAGAGATTTCTGTGCATTAATTTTGTATCCTGCAACTTTACCATATTCATTGATTAGCTCTAGCAGTTTTCTGGTGGCAGTTTTAGGATTCTCTATGTATAGTATCATGTCATCTGCAAACAGTGACAGTTTTACTTCTTCTTTTCCAATTTGTATTCCTTTTATTTCTTTTTCTTCTCTGATTGCCGTGGCTAGGACTTCCAGAACTATGTTGAATAATAGTGGTGAGAGTGGACGTCCTTGTCTCGTTCCTGATCTTAGAGGAAATGCTTTCAGTTTTTCACCATTGAGAATGATGTTTGCTGTGGGTTTGTCATATATGGCCTTTATTATGTTGAGGTAGGTTCCCTCTATGCCCACTTTCTGGAGAGTTTTTATCATAAATGGGTGTTGAATTTTGTCAAAAGCTTTTTCTGCATCAATTGAGATGATCATATGGTTTTTATTCTTCAATTTGTTAATATGGTGTATCACATTGATTGATTTGCATATACTGAAGAATCCTTGCATCCCTGGGATAAATCCCACTTGATCATGGTGTATGAGCCTTTTAATGTGTTGTTGCATTCTGTTTGCTAGTATTTTGTTGAGGACTTTTGCATCTATATTTATCAGTGATATTGGTCTGTAATTTTCTTTTTTTGTAGTATCTTTTTCTGGTTTTGGTATCAGGGTGATGGTGGCCTCATAGAATGAGTTTGGGAGTGTTCCTTCCTCTGCAATTTTTTGGAAGAATTTGAGAAGGATGGATGTTAGCTCTTCTCTAAATGTTTGATAGAATTCACCTGTGAAGCCATCTGGTCCTGGACTTTTGTTTGTTGGAAGATTTTTAATCACAGTTTCAATTTCATTACTTGTGATTGGTGTGTTCATTTTTTCTATTTCTTCCTGGTTCAGTCTTGGAAGGTTATACCTTTCTAAGAATTTGTCCATTTCCTCAGGTTGTCCATTTTATTGGCATAGAGTTACTTGGAGTAGTCTCTTAGGATGCTTTGTATTTCTGCGGTGTCTGTTGTAACTTTTCCTTTTTCATTTCTAATTTGATTGATTTGAGTCCTCTCCCTCTTTTTCTTGATGAGCCTGGCTAATGGTTTATCAATTTTGTTTATCTTCTCAAAGAACCAGCTTTTAGTTTTATTGATCTTTGTTATTGTTTTCTTTGTTTCTAATTCAGTTATTTCTGCTCTGATCTTTATGATTTCTTTCCTTCTGCTAACTTTGGGTTTTGTTTGTTCTTCTTTCTCTAGTTCCTTTAGGTGTATGGTTAGATTGTTTATTTGAGATTTTTCTTGTTTGTTGAGGTAGGCTTGTATAGCTATAAACTTCCCTCTTAGAACTGCTTTCGCTGCATCCCATAGGTTTTGGATCATTGTGTTTTCATTGTCATTTGTCTCTAGGTATTTTTTGATTTCCTCTTTGATTTCTTCAGTGATCTCCTGGTTATTTAGTAATGTATTGTGTAGCCTCCATGTGTTTGTGTTTTTTACGTTTTTTCCCCTGTAATTGATTTCTAATCTCATAGCATTGTGGTCGGAAAAGATGTTTGATATGATTTCAATTTTCTTAAATTTACTGAGGCTTGATTTGTGACCCAAGATGTGATCTATCCTGGAGAATGTTCCGTGCGCACTTGAGAAGAACGTGTAATCTGCTGTTTTTGGATGGAATGTCCTATAAATATCAGCTAAATCTATCTCGCCTATTGTGTCATTTAAAGCTTATGTTTCCTTATTAATTTTCTGTTTGGATGATCTGTCCATTGGTGTAAGTGAGGTGTTAAAGTCCCCCACTATTACTGTGTTACTGTCGATTTCCTCTTTTATAGCTGTTAGCAGTTGCCTTATGTATTGAGGTGCTCCTATGTTGGGTGCATATATATTTATAATTGTTATATCTTCTTCTTGGATTGATCCCTGGATCATTATGTAGTGTCCTTCCTTGTCTCTTGTAACATTCTTTATTTTAAAGTCTATTTTATCTGATATGAGTATAGCTACTCCAGCTTTCTTTTGATTTCCATTTGCATGGAATATCTTTTTCCATCCCCTCACTTTCAGTCTGTATGTGTCCCTAGGTCTAAAGTGGGTCTATTGTAGACAGCATATATATGGGTCTTGTTTTTGTATCCATTCAGCCAGTCTATGTCTTTTGGTTGGGGCATTTAATCCATTCACGTTTAAGGTAATTATCGATATGTATGTTCCTATGACCATTTTCTTAATTGTTTTGGGTTTGTTTTTGTAGGTCCTTTTCTTCTCTTGTGTTTCCCACTTAGAGAAGTTCCTTTAGCATTTGTTGTAGAGCTGGTTTGGTGGTGCTGAATTCTCTTAGCTTTTGCTGGTCTGTAAAGCTTTTGATTTCTCCATCAAATCTAAATGAGATCCTTGCTGGGTAGAGTAATCTTGGTTGTAGGTTCTTCCCTTTCATCCCTTTAAGTATATCATGCCACTCCCTTCTGGCTTGCAGAGTTTCTGCTGAGAAATCAGCTGTTAACCTTATGGGAGTTCCCTTGTATGTTATTTGTCGTTTTTCCCTTGCTGCTTTCAATAATTTTTCTTTGTCTTTAATTTTTGCCACTTTGATTACTATGTGTCTTGGCGTGTTTCTCCTTGGGTTTATTCTGTATGGGACTCTCTGTGCTTCCTGGACTTGATTAACTATTTCCTTTCCCATGTTAGGGAAGTTTTCGACTAT
This sequence comes from Balaenoptera musculus, assembly GCF_009873245.2. Taxonomy (NCBI): domain Eukaryota; kingdom Metazoa; phylum Chordata; class Mammalia; order Artiodactyla; family Balaenopteridae; genus Balaenoptera; species Balaenoptera musculus. The sequence goes on along the minus strand of NC_045801.1, from coordinate 22,021,725 downwards.
AATCTCTTCAAATATTTTCTCTGGTCCTTTCTCACTCTCTTCTCCTTCTGGGACCCCTATAATGCGAATGTTGTTGCGTTTAATGTTGTCCCAGAGGTCTCTTAGGCTGTCTTCATTTCTTTTCATTCTTTTTTCTTTAGTCTGTTCCGCAGCAGTGAATTCCACCATTCTGTCTTCCAGGTCACTTATCCGTTCTTCTGCCTCAGTTATTCTGCTATTGATTCCTTCTAGTGTAGTTTTCAGTTATTGTATTGTTCATCTCTGTTTGTTTGTTCTTTAATTCTTCTAGGTCTTTGTTAATCATTTCTTGCATCTTCTCAATCTTTGCCTCCATTCTTATTCCGAGGTCCTGGATCATCTTCACTATCATTATTCTGAGTTCTTTTTCTGGAAGGTTGCCTATCTCCACTTCATTTCGTTGTTTTTCTGGGGTTTTTTCTTGTTCCTTCATCTGGTACATAGCCCTCTGCCTTTTCATCTTCTCTATCTTTCTGTAACTGTGGTTTTTGGTCCACAGGCTGCAGGATTGTAGTTCTTCTTGCTTCTGCTGTCTGCCCTCTGGTGGTTGAGGCTATCTAAGAGGCTTGATGGGAGGCTCTGGTGGTGGGTAGAGCTGACTGTTGCTGTGGTGGTCAGAGCTCAGTAAAACCTTAATCCACTTGATTGTTGATGGGTGGGGCTGGGTTCCCTCCCTGTTGGTTGTTTTGCCTGAGGCAACCCAACACTGGAGCCTACCCGTGCTCTTTGGTGGGGTTAATGGCAGACTCTGGGAGGGCTCACACCAAGGAGCACTTCCCAGAACCTCCGCTGCCAGTGTCCTTATCCCCACGGTGAAACAGAGCCACCACCCGCCTCTGCAGGAGACCCCCCAACACCAGCAGGTAGGTCTGGTTCAGTCTCCCCCAGGGTCACTGCTCCTTCCCCTGGGTCCCGATGCACACATTACTTTGTGTGTGCCCTCCAAGGGTGGGGTCTCTGTTTTCCCCAGTCCTGTCAAAGTCCTGCAATCAATTCCCACTAGGCTTCAAAGTCTGATTCTCTAGGAATTCCTCCTCCCGTAGCCGGACCCCCAGGTTGGGAAGCCTGACGTGGGGCTCAGAACCTTCACTCCAGTGGGTGGACTTCTGTGGTATAAGTGTTCGCCAGTCTGTGAGTCACCCACCCAGCAGTTATGGGATTTGATTTTACTCTGATTGCACCCCTCCTACCGTCTCACTGTGGCTTCTCCTCTGTCCTTGGACATGGGGTATCCTCCTTGGTGAAGTCCAGGGTCTTCCTGTCAATGATTGTCCAGCAGCCAGTTGTGATTCTGGTGCTCTCGCAAGAGGGAGTGAGAGCACGTCCTCCTACTCCACCATCTTGGTTAATCCTCCCTGGTATATATTTAAGAGGCAGCTCTGTGTCATGGAGAAAAAGCAGGCTTGGAGAGCAAACACATCACTGCTGGATGTGACATTCTCTAGCTCTCTCTCTGGACTTCCGTTTCGACTGTGACGACGACGACGTGGCCCTGGACGGCACGGAGCCACTTCTTCCACCTCTTTTTTTTTTTTTTTTTTTTTTTTTTAATTTTTTTTTATTGAAGTATAGTTGATTTACAATGTTGTGTTCATTTCTGCTGTATAGCAAAGTGACTCTGTTACCCACATATATACATTCTTTTTTATATTCTTTTCCATTATAGTTTATCCCAAGAGATTAGATATAGTTGTCTGTGCTGTACAGTAGGACCTTGTTGTTTATCCATTCTAAATGTAATAGTTTGCGTCTACTAACCCCGAGCTCCCAGTCCCTCCCTCTCCCTCCCCCCCTCCCCCTTGGCAACCAGAAGTCTGTTCTCTATGTCTGTGAGTCTGTTTTGTAGATAGGTTCATTTGTGCCATATTTTAGATTCCACATGTAAGTGACATCGTATGGTATTTGTCTTTCTCTTTCTGACTTATTTCACTTAGTATGATAATTTCTAGTTGCATCCATGTTGCTGCAAATGGCATTATTTTGTTCTTTTTTATGGCTGAGTAGAGAAATAGAAGTTTCTTGACTGTACTGCTTTTGAGACTTTAATCTTAAAACATCAGTAAACTTTGTAAAGGAATAGCTAGAGGAACGAGGTCAATCATGGTTTAATTTCCAAAGAATGGGAAGAAATGTATGGATATGCATGAGGTGAGTCCAAATGTGAATGTTAGGATTATTTGGGTATTAGGAGTGAGTTTTCTCTTTTTGATGGTGCAAGTTCCGTGGACCAAGATGAAATCATTTTTACTTGTGGCCTCACCACTAGATGGGGCTATGTGGGAGAAAAAAATACCTGAGGAGAAGTGTCTTTCAAATTTGGGGCAGTTGGGTATATGCAGCATCAGGCCTTACCCTCTTCAGAGGCACTTGTGTGGGATAATAATTATTATTCATGACAATAGCAGCTATTACTTCTTGAGTACTTGCTATGTGCAGGAATTCTTGTATGTTACACAATTTATGTAAATACACAACACTCTCTGGGTAGATATTTTGTCCTCACTTTCTAAATGAGGGAACCTAAAGTTCAGATAAATAAAATGCCCAATGTCTCTTAGTTATTGAAAGTTATAGTTAGGATTTAAACCCACATCAAAATTATCCCAAAGCCAAAACGCCTTTACATACTATGGTATGCTGAAGGAACTACTTCAGCCAGCTACTTTAATTGTCTCTGGAGAAGATGCTAAGGGACCAAGAATTTGAGAGGTTTTTTGGTACCCAAATTCAGCAAAGCATCATGAGGAGGAAGGGATAGAATTTCCATCAACCAATATTGGCCTGGCTTCAATCAATCCTGGAGAAGAGAAGCTAGGGGACTTGATGGAGCTCTCATTCATCATGAATTCATTTGGAGGTCCAGGGCACTGTCTGAATTTTACCCTTTGAAATCTAAACTCAAGTTAAACAGAGATCGTCAGGTTTCCTCTAGAAGGCATCTCATGTTTTTCCAAAGCCTGGGGGAGAGTCAGTCAAGATGTCATGTAGTTCTACTTTAGCAAGTTCTTTGAACATAGAATCAAGAAAATTGAATTCTCATTACCTTGGGTAAGTAAGAGTTCAAAGGTTCTGTTGGTTAAGGCTAGGATTCAATTTAATTTCATTCCGTAAACATTTATAAATGCTCTATCTACACCGGGCACCGTCTTAGGCTGGGAAATCAAAGAGGAGCAAGACATAGACCACCCGCTAGAGGAAATCAAAGTCTATTTGGGGAGGTAAATGCATAAACAAATAATTTTGAGAGGGTGAATTAAGTACAACAGAATAAATATACACAGAGGACTATGAGGGCTCAGAAGAGGGGCCAGTGATCCTGGCCTTGGGTTGGGAACATCAAACTAGCACTCTTTACCCAGGCGTGTAGCAGTCATGCCACTTTTTTATTGTTGTTGTTCTTGGTGATTCCATATGTGATTCCAGAGTCACAGTGCTGGGAATACACTGAGCGGAGAATGGAGAATTCCAAGTGGTGTTAAGAGTTTGCTCTGCCTTTGATGTGCTTTGTGATTTGAGTACGTCAGTGGGCCTTTTGGTTTTTATCAGGTGTCAGTCTTGTGAATGCATTTGAAGTCACCTATTGGATATTAACAGCAGAAGTCAGGAATTTTTTCTAGGAGAATTATGGGATCAGAATTCTGTTAGTGCAGAGTGAGATTCTCCTGCAATATGCATTGAAATGATGCTTCACTCTGATTATATTCTACAGTCCTAGACAGTAACCAAGCTATGTTGAAATGGAAAAAAATATTATTAATACCACCTCTTATAGCAAGCTATACTTAATCCTTCTATTAAATTGATTTGTGTTTCTTTTAAGTAAGATGTTGATCAAAGGAAAGTACAGAGACAACTACTACATTTGTTTTCTATTGCTGCTGTAACAAATTATCACAAACATAATGGCTATAAGCCACATAAATTTGTTATCTTACAGTTCTGGATGTCAGAAATCTGAAATCAATTTCATTGGGCTAAAGTTAAGGTGTTGGCAGGGCTGATTCCTTCTTGGAGGTTCTGAGAGCAAAATGTTTCCTTGCTTTTCGCAATTTCTGTGACCAGTTTCCTTGGCTTGTGATTCCCTTCCTGCCACTTGAAAGCACATCACTCCAATTTTGCTTCTGTCCTCGTTTCATCTCCTCTGACTCTGACCTTCCTGCCTTCTTCTTACAAGGACCGTTGTGGTTGTATGAAGCTGATTCCGATACTCCAGGATAATCTTTCCTCTTCAAGATCTTTAATCACATTGGCAAGTCCCTTTTGCCAAGTAAGGTAACATTCACAGGTTCTGAGGATTAGGACATATTCAGGGGCCCATTACTCAGCCTACCATAACTACTGTTTATGTTCTTCAGGATTGACTTTTAATATTCTTCAAAAATTTATATAGTTCAGATTATTCTCTATGTCTACATTGGTATTATGCTTTTTTCACTTAACCTTATATTGTTTGTCCATCTTAATATATATCTATATATTTTGAAATAATGGTTGTTGATAGCTGTATGATTCTTCCATGGGGAAATGTCATAATTTATTTAGCCATCACATTATAATTTTTGTTAGGAATCTTGCTTGTAAATAATAGAAAGCTAACTCTAGGTGGTTAAGCAGAGAGAGGAAAGTTATTGCTCTGGCAATCTGAAGAATGAAGAGTTGAACAATCAGGCTGTGTGGGATTCAGCAGGGCTCCAGGAGCCTCTGAAACCAGGGATTCCAATAGTGCCAGGACGTGCTCCATCTGCCTGTCCTTTTGATCCTCTCTCATTGAAGCCTGATTTTTTTCCCCTGTGTCATAATTTCATCCACTAGAGGGGGCTGAATGACCAAAAGCTCTCTGTCTAACCTGGCCAATGAAAGTCCCCTAACAAAAAGCAAAACCCCAGTCTCATTATAACCTGAATTTAATCTCAGGGAATTCAATTGCAGGCCCTGGTGATACGGGTTCTTTCTACAAACAGTGGTTCACGGACCAATAGTATCAGCATCACTTGGGTGCTTGTTAGAAATGCAGAACTCAGGCCCCAACCAGGACCTAATGAATTATGATCTGCCTTGTAACAATATTCCAGGTGGTTTGCATGCCCATGGATGTTTGAGAAGCACTATTCTAGTAACAGTTTTATTTCTACCCTTCTGTTATGTTGACAAAGCCTGTGTTGACTGACCAGCAATCAAGATTTGTAGCTGTAAGGGGAATGGGTGAGGATGAGCCAGAAAGAGTGAAAATAAGTAGCTGCACAAGCATTGAGAATCACACTCATACCAACTGATCATTACCTCCGCATGACACTTTCTGGCACCATGGGGAACTAAACTAGAATAGCTAAGATCTGCAGCTGTGTCATCCATACGTTGTCCAAAGCACCCCAGGAAAATATGGCCTTGTCAAGTAAATCTGGGATCTCTCTCATCTGGGCTCTGTCCCTGCCTGGCTTACCCCAGAGAATCAGCTAATTGGTCCTCCCATATGTTTGTTATTAAAGAAACATGATGGGTAGTCAAGGGCAAAGCTAGTGTGATGCAGTATCGTTTTGCGGATTACCCGTGAGGCTTTTTCCCATTCTACACAAATCACCTGTGGGGACTTTTATCTGGGACTGCTGTGATTCTTTTCCTAATAAGAAGCGTGTAGTTTACAAACTGTTGCTAGCCAGGAAATGTCCAACTTTGAGTAATGCCTAGAAGGAAAACTAAAGGAACTTGCAGAATGATTTTTGAATGATACCAAAGTATAATAAATAATTGGTAACATGTATATGGGTCAACACAGGGGCAATATGGACTTTGGTATCTGATGTATCTGTATTGTCACAGAGTAAAAAAAGGAAATTTGGGGCAACATGAGGGATCCTTGTGCAGATGAAAATGGTCTGTATCTTTACTGTTTCAATGCCAATAACCTAGTTATGATATTTTCCATAGTTTTGTGAGATGTTACCATTGGAAGAAACTGGGTAAAGAGTACCAAGAATATTATTTCTCACAATTGCATATCAATCTACAATGATCTCAAAAAGTTTAAAAGACTGCATTAAAGTAGTACTTATCTTGATTACTAGGTTTTTTCACATCCCCTTGAATTTTTCTCCCATGGCAAGTGCCTCTCTTGCTTCTCCCAGTCCCAAGGCACACAGGCTGAATGCCACTTTCTAGTAAATAACCTTAGGCAAATAAATGATCGTCCCTTAAGCCTTAGTTTCCTCATCTGCAAAATAGGAACAACAGTAATTCTTACCTCCTAGGGTTTTTGTCAATATTAAACAAGATAATGCATATTAATGATTAGTCTAGGGCCCGGTACCTAGTAAATTCTATTTAAATGTTTGTTATACAGCCTATTGGAACGTGGTAACCCGAGCATCCATGTAAAAAATGTGTACACGTGGTAGCAGGGGACAGGGTTAGAAGGAAGGTTCATTTTATTTAATGACTCAATATCCAGGTGATATGGTGCTAAAAATGTAACCCTCCCCCTCAGGGTCACTTTCATGGGCGTGTGACCTGTATGGACAGTCTCACAGGGTCCCGTGTTTGGTTTAATGTTCTGTGGTCACCATTTTGAAATTCTTATTAATTTTTCAGCAGGGAACCCCGTTTTTTGCAATGGCCCCAAAATGTGTGTAGCCAGACCTGCCCCCCCCCTTAATCAAAGCCCATGTCCCCCTGGATAAAGTAAGACTGACTAACCACTGCCACCTCTCCAGCATAGAGGAGACTGAAACTTCTCCCCGATAGCCCAGCAGCCTGGGAAATAGGTTCAACTCGAGTAGAGGGAGTTCTACTCCCAGACCTCTTCTACCATGACCCCATCTCTTTGTGACCCTATCTCTCCTCATTCAAAGATACTTCCCCATCTACCCCCCCTCCCCAACCCCAAATAATGCCTGCCCTTAAGTGGAAACCCCCCTGGCTTTGTGAGTATGGGTGGGGTGGTCTGTAGAGGGTTTTCCTCCAACTTTGTGGGTTTGGGTACTTGCACTTGATCATTTTCTTATTAGACTGAAGGATTTTTGTGGACAAGATCAGGGCTCTGCTTAGCCAGAGTAAAAAAAAAAAAAAAAAAAAAATCTGTGGGTCTTGAAGAAACAGAGGAGGCTCAAGAAGAAAAGCACATAAAATCATTAAACGATCACTTCAGTGGTATTTCCAAGTTGTCAAAACCACTCTGAAGTCTGTCTTGCTAAGGAGAAGCATTCTTGGGATTTTACAGACCCTGAGTTGGGAAGGAATTTCTCAGTGAGAAAGCTGAGGTTGTAGCCAGTAAAATGATCCAGTGGAGCAATATTGCCCTTGGACCTGAAGGGTCTGAGTCCTATTTGTCCAGGTGCAGCACTCGTGTGCAAATCTGTCCACTCAGCCGCTCTGCCACTAGGGTCTGCTAAGACAGCCAGGTGCGCCCTGGGCTGGTGGGCTTAGCCTGGGAGTGGCTGCACCTCGCAGGAAGTGGAGGGGGATCCAGGGAGGGGGCCTGTGCTTCCTCGTGGAGAAATGATGTGCCTGGAACAGCAAAGGAAAGAAATCAAAATGAACCCGCAGCATAGGAGTTCCAACCAAGCTCAGAAGTGATGAAAGTGAAAAGAAAATTTTAGCTGGGGTTCAAACTGTGGCTAGTGTTATGACAGTTAATAAGTCAGTGAATCTGGAAAGTGTTACATCTCAACGATAAAATTAGGCAGCAATACTGTCATTCAGCTAGTGTTCTTAAAAATAATAATTATGAAAACATGTGTATCTTCCTTCTGCAGATATCTATTATTTCTTCATCAGTGAGGCTTGCCCTTTCCAGGAGGTTAAGGTATATTGGTAAAAAGGGTTCTGCCACTTGCTAGCCATGAGGCCTTGGGTGGATTATTTAAGATCTCTGAGCCTCTGTAAATTGAATTTCGTAATAACTGTCTCTTTAGGTGGTGATTTTCAAATATTTTTGCAGCAGCCTGGAGTAAGAAATAGTCTTTTATCACAATGCAATATGTTACATATACACATAACCCATACTTGTATAACCAAAACAAAGGTTTCATACATTTATCTCCTTTTTTATTCTTTTTCCATTGTATTTTATTTAAGAAATACTGGTTGTGACCCACTAAACTGATTCCACAACTTAATGTTTCAAAAATGCCATTGTGGGTTCATCTGCCCATGAAGAGATGTAATATACATCAAGAGCCTAGCTCACAGAAGGTGGTCAGATAATGTGAGCTCCCTTCCTTCTTCCTCCTCCAGCAGCCAGACTTAACTAGCTACAATCTGTACTTCACATTTCTATGACATCTGTATGTGTAATGCTTATGTAGTTTTTGTAATTCAAGAAACTCATCACTTATTACTCTGGGTTTCTCGATAGCAAAGCCGATTTGATCTAGGCCAATGACAAGCCTACTCTGCCTACTCACCAAGGAATTTATAGGATCCTGGGTCATATTTAGTCTACAACAAACTAAACAACCATCCAAGAAGTAAACATTTTTTAAAGCATTGTTACCCATTGATTGATAACATGAGAATATGGCTTTAGGTTTATATAAAACGTTATTCCTTTCCATGTGCTTTCACGTAATACTGTTTCATGGGTCCTTCACAGTAACTCTTAGATGCTAACACGGGAGCTATCACTCTCATTTTGGATGTGAGAAATCTGGGGTGCAAAGGATTACACTTGTGTTCTTGACCCTGGCTGTAGATTAGAATAACTCAGAGAACTTTAAAGATATGGCCAAGGCTTGTGGTCCAGAGATTCTAACCCAAGTGGTCTGGATGGAGCCTGTACGTCAGTATTTCCCTGAACAGCCTCAAGTTAGGCTAATGTACAGTCAGCGTTGAGAGGCGCTGGATAACGCAGTAAGGAGATTGAGATGCCGATTCAATATATACAACTAAATATCATAATATAGTGAGTACTTCTCACCCCTCCCCCAAAACCCTACTCCCTTCAAATGTTGTACCTTAGAGAATGTCTGCTGGGAAACACTTCTGGCAATTTGTTCAAATCATTGCATGTATTCACCTGTTATAAAACACAATTTCCTAGAAAATTGAGACGTCTAGGCAGACGTCTCAAGGCAGACGTCTAGCTAATTCTGACTGGCGTGTTTTCAGAGTTAGCATGAATCCTCAGGGGTAAACCTCAGGAGGGTAGAGACTGTCATGCTGTCTCAAGGCTGCTGACAGTGGCGGCTTATATAAATCACTCCCTCTTCTTTGTCTCCATCACTTTGGGTTTACCTCTCTGCTATCACATCCCACAGATTATATTGTTCTTGATTTTTTTTTCCCCCAAGCCTGCTTCACTCACAGGCTGCGAGTCCTTCAAATCACACACCATATTTTAGATGCCTTTATGTTTCCCAAACCTAGCAGAGGGCATGAACTGGGGCAGAGACTCGGCAAATTTTGTTGAATAAATGAATGACCCTGGAGCTCAGAGCAGATCTGTGGTTCTGTGGGAAGATGGGACAGAGGGTGGCCCTATAGAGCAGGTGTCCCCTGCTCTGTTCTACCTCTCAGCTCTTTTATGAAAAATCATGACGTCAAAGGACAGTAAGGTGAAACCTGGTGTCTCTTGATCACCACTAAGAAACCATAAAGTATAAAACCCTCTGCCATAAGGTTCCTCAAACTCCGTGATGGATCTCTGATTTCTGAGTGCCCCCAGCACTGCCAGCTGCCTCCTGTTTTGGAAGCCGACTGCACTGCAGGAAAACCGAATCCCCTGAGAACCTAAAGACTTTCAAGTACACACTCTACTGCCAGGCTGGAGCTGGGTCTCTACTCCAGAGTTTGGGGCACTGGCCATTGGCAGTGATTCTGATTTAATACACCAGACTGGTGACATAGCAATTGAGAAAACATGGTTCACTAAATCAACCAAGAAACTTGATTTACCTCTCCTGGAAGTTCAAATCCCACATCTTGGGGACGAGTCTGGTTGATCCTGGTCCTAGCAGGAAAGCAAAGGAGAGCATAACGTTACAAACATGAAATGTGTGTGCTTATCTTTCTCCCTTTCCCCTTCTCAGCAACATTTTCTACATTTTTATAGCCCCTCCCCCCTTTTTTTAAAAGCAAAACTGTTTTATTTTTTAAACTTTAAAAAAACTTATAATCAGATCATCAAAGCACTATATTGTACAAAAGTCTATGGAAGACACTAAAAAACTAATCATAATCTCACTCTATAGAGAAAGCATTGATAATATTCTGGTGTGTACATTTCCATTCCTTTCATTATGTTTGTGTGCACGTCTGTGTTTGTACAGTATATGTGTATATAACAATATTGTGCTCACAGATTTGTTACCAAATTTTTCATTTAAAAATATACTATCGGGCTTCCCTGGTGGCACAGCTGTTAAGAATCCACCTGCCAATGCAGGGGACACGGGTTCAAGCCCTGGTCCGGGAAGATCCCACATGCCGCGGAACAACTTAAGCCCGCGTGCCACAACTACTGAGCCCGCATGCAGCAACTACTGAAGCCCACGCGCCTGGAGCCCGTGCTCCGCAACAAGAGAAGCCACCGCAATGAGAAGCCCGTGCACCGAAACGAAGAGTAGCCCCCGCTCGCCACAACTAGAGAAAGCCCCTGTGTAGCAACGAAAACCCAGCACAGCCAAAAATAAAATAAATTTATAAAAAAATACATATATACTATCAACACACCCCTGTTTTTCTAATTTAAAAAATTTCCCTTATCCTTAAATATTCCCTCAAGATTGTCTTTGCCTGTCCAGCAATACGTTACCAGGAATCTTGCACAGTCTTTGGTGCAACATTCATGTCTTTCAGGGCCACTTATGCCCTTCTCAGATTATAGAAATCACACTATGTGCTGGGCACAGTAGGTGCTTAGTGAACACAGTAGGTGCTCAATGAAGTAAATGGAATTGAACAATTCACTTGTCTCCACAGTGAGCTCAGGTGTTAAGTCAGGAATGCATTTGGCAGATGTTCTAAGGCCTCTTTCAGGAGATGAGGTCCCATCTTAGGGCACCTTTTCCACCAAACAACCTGTCACTCTGGAGTTTGGATAACATAGCTGGATATATTTGGTCCACTCTAAGTAATAGAGAACCCTAGGGTCTGCTACACCAGGAATTTATTCTGCAACCCGAAGCTCTCTGTGTCTTCATTTACTTGTCTGCAGTAGTGATGATCCTAACAGCCACCACATGGGGAAATGATGTAATGAACACGAAAGTTCCCAGGAGCCGTGTGAAATGAGTTTTTTTATAAACCCTCACCTGAGTGGGAATTTTGTCCCTTGTAGACCACACATCAAATCACAGCTTTTTCAAGTTCCTTTTGTTGAGTAAGTACACCTGAATAGACATCCTGCAAGAGCTTTTCTTTTTCCAAATTAAAATTTATATTTTGCTTATAAATATTTTTATTTATATTCATGACATATGCAACCAATGCACCTTTTGGTGTCTTGGAATCTAGTTTGTTTTATAACAGCATCTTCCAGCTGGACTTGATTTGCTTCTGGTGAGAATTCCCTCTAAACACTAGTAGATATAACAGACAAACTACTAGACCTCTAGACATACGACTAAACGTAATTTTAGATTATGCTGACAGGAAAGGAGATCCTGGAAGCTTCTGTGGTTAATTCATTTATTAGCCTGTGCATTGATTTGTTCAATAAATATTGAGGGTTTTTTTGTTTGTTTGTTTTTTGGCCAGGCACTGTGAAAAGTGCTGGGATAGAGGCAAAAAAGTGCTGGGATAGAGGCAAAAAGGACTCTGCCCCCAGGAGCTCACATTCCTGTGGAGAAGGCAGACTTGTCAACAAGCAACTCTAATATGATAGGGCTGAGGTAATAATATAACAACAATTTGATGAGCTCCTCCAACATGCCAGAAACTGTTTGGGGGCTGAGAACATATTGCGTACACACAGTACTTGCCATCAGGAGCTTATATGCTAGTGTCAGGGGAAAAGTTATGATTTGGCGGTTATAGGCACAGAGGTGAAGGCAGCTAACTTTTCATGGGGAAATCATGGAAGGCTTCCTAGAGCAGGTGATATTTGAGCTAAGCTTTCATGATTGAGGCGAGTCTTTCCAAATGAAGGCTATGGATGTAGAAGCTAGGGGGGAGGGTATACGGGAGGGAGAAGGCTTACCGATCAGAGGAAACAGCGGCTGCCAATGCATGTGTGGTTGAGTCTGGGGGAAGTGGGAAGAGATGAAAAGATCAGATCAAAAGGGATTTAGGTAACTTAATACGGAGTTTAGACTTCATTCTCTAGATGCAGAGGCTCAACATTCTAAGACTTGTGTTTTAAAATGATTTTTCAATAGCAGTGAGGAAAATGGATTTCTTGGGGGCAGGAGTGGGCAAGAATGTTGTCAGAAAGAAAGGTTAGGAGTCTGATCCAGTTATCCAAAAGGACATTGATAAGTGCTTGAACTGAAAACAGTGGGGTTGAGAATGGAGAAGAAGGGATGGATACAAGAGAAATCTCGGCTATAAAATGTGTAGACCTATAGAATATTTGCTGGAGAATTGGTTCAGAAGTATTAGAAGGGGTGGAATTCAAAGTAACTACTCGGTCTCTGCTTTCAGTGACTTAAGTTGTGGATACATGATGGTGCCATAAGGAGACCATAAGAAAGTACCCTGGATGTTCCTTTGCTAATGTTCAGGTTGTTTGAAGAAGCTATCCCTGTGCAGGGTGCAGACAGACAGCTGGTTGACTTGTGCAAGTCCTTTTAGGCTAGGAAGATAGTTGTGACGTATATTCAAGTATATATACCTGTATGTATACTGTATGTATATCTATGACCTGACATAATACTGACCACACTTATTTAAGTGACCACGCATGTGTTTATAGATATCACTTTGTTTTGTTTTTTTAAAATGACGTGTTACTGCAGCAGTACTGTGTGAAGTGATGTGCATGGTTTCTGGAGCCAGACCACCTGGGCACAAACCCTGCATCCAACCCTCACTTGCAGGCTGACCTGGGACCAGAAATGACATCGTTTCCTCCCCTAGTCTCCCTGCCTGTATAAAATGCTTATAACACTTAAACCTGCCTCATAGGGGCATTGTGAGGATTAAATGAGTTAATTCCTGGTAAATCACTTAGAACCTGGCCTGCCTGATACATAGTGAGTGCTCTACGACTGTTATCTCTTATGATCATGCCAAAAACACCTCCACAAAGCAAGTCCTCTAAGGGTCCCTGATGCTGCTTGAATGGCAGCTGTACCTGCTGCTGACACGCAGAGCCCGTGCTCTGTGTCATGGCTGTGCGTGTATTCCTTTCTTCAGTTGCACAACAGAGTTATGAGGTCCTGGGTACAGTATCACGATCCAGTGTTACAGATAAAGACACAGAGACTAGAGCTGTTAAGCAAGCTGCCCCAAATCCCACAGCTGGTGAGTAGAGGACCCAGGATCCAAACACGCAGGACTGCCTGGCTTTAATGCCCGTGGACATAATCCAGAGTGTTGCTAGGGCAACCGGTGACCAGAGCAGCAAGTTGTTTCTAGTAGGACACTGGCTGGAAGGGTCCATTACTCCATCAGCGAGCCACCTTGGTTCTCTAGGGGCCTAGTCCAGAGCCGCATAGGAGGGTGCAGTGCGACCTAGCAGGTGTCCTTCCCTCCGTGTGCAGGTGAATGATTCCGCTTCTTCCTTTATCTCTTCTCCCAGCCATCCTGCCCACCACCATCTTCTCTTCTCCTCCTTTTCTTTCAGGGATTTAGACCTGCTTGTAGAAATCTCGACACAAAAGATCCAATTTAGGAGGTTGCAAAACATTGTAAGAATATGATCTAGAAAAGATTTCAAATCGCAGTTGCCTCAACTGCTTTTAGTTGAACCATACAAGCCGCTTAGAGGAGAATATACTTTGAATAGACGTCGCCTGTATGTTCAGCTTATCCATTTCCACGCCATCACCTTCATGTCCTGCTGGGACTTGGTAAATATCAGGCGTCATCTTTCATTGTACCTTTCAGTTAGTTTCCCGCACATACTGCTGAGGGTTTGGACAAATGTTGCCATCTTCAACGAAGCTTTCTCTGATGCACAAAGATCACAGTTTGTTCATTACAAGTGTGAAATATTACTAATCACGCTGTCTTTTTTGATTGCAAGCTGGGACACTTGGGGGAACTCAGGAGTAAATTATTGATATAGGTTATTTCCAGGGTGCTGAAGTCTGAGAACTTTGCACCATCCCAGATCATTGTTTATAATCTCAGAGCAGACTCATATTTCTAAGGACCTATTCCAGCCCAAAAGTCTGCTATGCACAACTTTCCTAAGTTTGTGGAAGCTGAGTTTTCTAAGCTTCTCATCAAACACCTCATTTTCTCACGAAGACACTCCCACCCTCAGCAGTCTCTCATGTCATTTTCTCCTGGGTAAAGAAATCTGGTTCCCACCGAAGTCATGTGTGCTGCGTTAGCTCCTGGATATTTGAAAATCTACACGTTAAAAGAAGATAAAATAGGTAAACTGGGTCAATCTAGCAACGATCCATGTCTTATCTGAAAGGATTCGCCCCAGAGATTCTTTACATTAAAATCTTTCCTTGAAACTTTGAGATGATTTACAAAACCCAATTTACACAAAACTTTTCAAGAGCTCATATTTGGAGTAAAGCACTATTAATTTGCATTTGAAATCATTGGTTAGCATAGCTTAAATGCAGATCTAAAAAAAAAAAAAAAAGAACCCCCCCCCCATATTGCATATGGCAATATGGCACTCTATATTACAAGCAAACAAGAAGTTCACGAAATTTTTGGCTTGAGAGGAAGTGAATTCTTGTGGACTCAGGTATAGTTCCTGTATTTCATTTTTGTACACATTGACATGTTTGTTGTGTCATCCTGTGAATCTGAAGGTGATTTGGAGGCTTCATGCAAGTACAGGCTGACAGAATCGCGGGAGAAATGTGTTGCTTTGCCTTGTTTTCTTTTAAAGCCACCATTTTATTGGGTACTTGTTAAGGGCTGGAAGATTTGCGAAGTCCTTCATATACCTCATTTCACCCTTGCATGAGACTGATGCAGCTAGAATTGTTTGTCCTCATCTTGCCCATGAGAAAACTGAGGCTCTGGGAGGTGAAAGCATTTGTCCAAGATCACACAGTTTAATTTGTAGTTCTTGATTTAAATACAGGCTTTTGTGGTGTAAAAGGTCATACTCTGAGTCAGTGCACTTGCCACTTCAACTGCGCCTCCAGGCTGAGCCACTAAGTTGTTGGGTAGGGATTCAGTGGATACCTATGTGTTACTTACCCAACAGGTATAATGAGGGCAATAGTATCTCTCATGATTGTGGTGAAGGCCAGGAGAGATCCTAGATGAGAAGATACTTTCAGAGCACCTTGATATTATGTAAAGAGTGACAATACGAGCGTAACGTCTCCCTCTGAAAGAGTAGAGGGTTTATACCACCTTGTATTGTGCTTTTGTGTATGTACTCATACCGTATTTTTTGAGAGGTCAGGAATGCATCTCGTTTTAATATACTTCATAGAATCTAACAGGTTAATGAGTGCTAAGTAAATACTTATTGAATGAATGAATAATAGGGTTGACATTTTTTGAGCCCTTACTGAACTCAGGCAATGTTCTAAATATTTTATATATTGTAAACACATTTAGTCCTTACAACCGCCCTATGTGGTAGGTTCTAACATCCTTCCCATTTCACAGATGAGGAATCTAAGGTACCAGGAGGTTAAATGCCTTGCCTAAAAACACACGGTTAGAAGATGGGAGAGGGAGGATAGGAACCTAGGTCCTTCGGCTCCAGAATCTTCTCCCCTAACCATTGTGCCCTGAAGCATCTCTATAAAATCCTGCCTCACCATTTTTCCCACTTCCATTGTACTGTATAGCCCCCTCCCTACTTTATTTTTATCATAACATTTCTCAGAGCTGACATACTTTATACTTGTTTAATTATGTTATTTTGTTTTCCTTTTTGGTTTATCCTCCTACGCTAGAAATGTAAGCTCCAAGAGGGCAGAGAATTCTGTCTTCTTTGTTTACTGCTATATCCCTGACGTTGTTATTCCTGGCACATCTATGAATTACTGGTAAACATAGAACAGTGCCTGGCACATATCAGGCAGTGAATAGCTCTTCACTGAATGAGAATGATTGAATCATGGGCATATCTGTAAGTTCATCAGAACTGGTCACCATTCAGGATCCATCCCACTATAATTCTGCTTGTAGTAGTGCCTTTGAATACAACATAGTAGAATGGTAGGTATGTAAAACAAATTTCTCTAGGCTTAAGAATGAATAAGAAGTCAAGAAGTAACACAGCTGAGGGGAGGAAAGATATAGGATGGTAGCTGGAAGGGGGGTATCAGTGGTGGAAGAACACAATCTGTGGGTGGAAAGATTTACCAACTAAGAGGAAGGAAGATGTGAGTGGAGGTGATTGACGGCTCAGCAAAGGGAGAGAGGAGCTGGGTTAAGAGTGCTAGTGGAGGGGTCAAAGTTGGAGAAAGTGGAAGACTGCTGCTGCTTCTGAAACAGGGCAAAAGGAGGGGAAGATTGGTAATTATGCAGAGAGATGTGAAGTACAGAGAAATTGAGAAAGGTCCTATTGCATGTCCCTGATTTTCCCAGGATAATAGAAGGATGAAGGTATCTACAGATGATACTGAAGAAAATTCTGATTTAAAAAAATGATGTCAGATAAAATGATGGTTTGCCACTCCTGAAACAGGGAATAGGGGACTGAACTTCATCTCATTTAAGACATTCATTTCATGCAGGCAATCAGTAACAATGACAGGTAATCAAGACTGGGCTGTAATTAATGTGAAATTGCTCTCTGTGACACTGTTAGTAAAAGGAGATCTTGTTTGATAAAAGAGCACTGACTTAGCACTGTTTTCATTGACTACTTTTATCAGAACAAAGCAGTTGCTTCATGCCTTGATGTTCATATGGGATCAACCAATGGTTCAAGACAGTTGGAAAAAGGACATCTTCCCTCCCAAAATGATGTAGTCACTGACTTTCTCAGACCAGGAGGACACTTGTGATTCCTGGTTACTTGTGGCAATCAGATGCTGCACTTACTAAGATCACCAACTACATTGTTCTAGTCAACATAAGATCTCCTTCCAGTTTATTACTCGAAGTTTGCTTCTGCCCCCTTTATCTTTCCAATAGTCTCTGAGACACTAATCTTTTCTCGTTCTTCTCTTATTGATACTTATTTCTGTTCTCCAGGAAGTCTCATACTCAAGAACTCACTCTTTGTATTAGTTGTTGCTGAGTAACAAAATTACCCCCAAATTTAGAGGCTTAAAACAACAAACATTTATTATCTCACAGTTAGTGTCAGGAGTTTGAGAGCAGATTAGTTGATGCCTTTGGCTTAGGGCTTCTCACGAGACTGCAATAAGAGTTTTGGCTGGGGCTGCAGTCTCATCTGAAAGCTCTACTGTGGGAGCATCAACTTCCAAGTTGGCCTCTCCATAGCACAGCTCACAACCTGGTAGCTGGCTTCCCTCAGTGAGCAAGAGAAGGCAAGAAAGATGGAAGTCAGGGTCTTTTGTAACCTAATCTTAGAAGTGACATCTCATCACTTTGCCATATTCTGTTCATTAGGAGCAAGTCACTAGGTCCAGCCCACATTCAAGTAAAGAGAGAAACCTGAATATCAAGAGGTGAGGATCTCTGGGGACCATCCTAGAAGCTGCCTGCCATACTCACGTTGGTGTCTTCCCCCCACCAACCAGCTGTTGTAAATCAGCTATAGCTGATTGTTTTAGTCACTCTGCATAGACAGGAGGTACTCTCCCAACCTTCACCCCCCCCCCCCAATTTGGTTCAGATGTTGAAACTGATGGCACTGCACATGAACCAAGAGGACGTGAAATGATTTATTACACAATAAGGCTCTCTGGGGAGATCAGGGCTGGCTCCCATGCTGGTCCAAAAAAGGCTTGAAAGAGCAAGGAAAAGAGACTGGTGCAGAGTTTGATGGTGGTTAGGTGGTGGGTCTGGGATGCGGGTCCTTGTGTGTGGGTCAAGGCTTGTGTGGTTTGAATTGCCTGCTGACAGCAAAGGAGGCCATCTGTGGGATTTCTTATCAGTTTTCCCAGATGTACAGCAGCAGGGGAAAAGGAAGTGGTAGGGCTTAAACTGTCAGCTATCAACTACCAAAAGTGGAGTCAGACTCTTTATTACACTTGAACTTGAAATTCAGGGGATGATATTGAGTATTAAGATTTTAAAGTCTGATTCTGTGGTGGATCTGATGATTTTGTGTGTGTACTCACCCACACATGGAAGCACATGCCTAAAAAAGTGAGTAGACTATAAATAAATGTGTCCATATAGTTACAAAAACTTTTGAATATTTTTGTCCTCACAGTGGCCACCTTGGGGAATTTTTCCTCCCCCAAATCACAACATTATGATTTAGCTAAAATATATTGGCATTTTGCCAGTTGTCCTCAGCAATTTTATGTTTTGATAAAAACAACACAGGGTGTTGTTCAACTTTTGCCTTTCAGTTTTGTTTTTTTTTTTTTTTTTAAAGATTTATTGATTGATTGATTGATTGCTATGTTGGGTCTTCGTTTCTGTGCTAGGGCTTTCTCTAGTTGCGGCAAGCGGGGGCCACTCTTCACTGCGGTGCGCGGGCCTCTCACTATCGTGGCCTCTCTTGTTGTGGAGCACAGGCTCCAGACGCGCAGGCTCAGTAGTTGTGGCTCACGGGCCCAGTTGCTCCGTGGCATGTGGGATCTTTCCAGACCAGGGCTCGAACCCGTGTCCCCTGCATTAGCAGGCAGATTCTCAACCACTGCGCCACCAGGGAAGCCCCTGCCTTTCAGTTTTAAGACTATTTTTTCTTCATACAATAGTCTGCTACATCTCTTCTTTTTTAAAATCAGCTTTATTAAGGTATAATTTACATACAATAAATTGAACTTAAAGTATACATTTTGATGAATTATGACAAATGTGCATACCTGTGAAACTACAGCCAAAATAAAGATACAGAAAATTGCCATCCCAACAAAAATTTTCCTTGTGGACCTTTGCAATCCATCCTTTCTTTTGCCCCCAGCCAGATAAGGCAACCACTTATCTGCTTTGTCACTATAGGTTGTTTACATTTTTGGAAATTTTATAAAAATTAAATCCTGTAGTATGTTCCATTTTGTTTCTTCTTTCACTTAACCTAATGATTTTAGATTCATTGATGCTGTCATGTGTATTAATAGTTAAAGCCTCTTTATTGTTGAATAGTATTCCACTGCACAGAAATAACACAATTTGTTGATCCAGTCAGCTGTTGATGGACATTAGGGTTTTTTTTCATTGTTAATTAACTTTTTGTGGGCATTTGTGTATAAGTCTATAGATTGACATATACTTTCATTTTTCTTGGGTAAACACCTGGGATTGAAATGACTTGGATATATAGTAGGTAACTGTCCAACTTTTAAAGAAACTGCCAAACTTTTCCAAAGTAAAGTTGCATTTTTGCATTCACACCAAGAGTGAATGAGACTTCCAGTTGCTTCTTATCCTTGCCAACAATGGGTGTAGTTAATCTTAATTTTAGCCACCCTAGAAGGCATATGTTGTATCTCATTGTGGTTTTAATTTGTGCTTTCCTAATGACTAATTATGTTGAACAATTTTTCATGGCATCATTTGTTCTCCAAATCTCTCTTCTCTGGTAGACTGTCTATTTAAATCTTTTGTCTCTTTTTAACTGGGTTGCTTGTTTTACTGTTGAGTTGTGTTTCTTGTATATTCTATTCACAAGTCTATTTCTCTATGTATGTATATATAAAATATTTTCTCCTAGTCTATGATTTGACTTTTCATTTTAACAATTCTTTTTTTTTTTTAATATTTTATTTATTTATTTTTATATTTATTTTTGGCTGTGTTGGGTCTTCGTTTCTGTGCGAGGGCTACCTCTAGTTGCGGCAAGCGGGGGCCACTCTTCATCACGGTGCGCGGGCCTCTCCACTATCGCGGCCTCTCTTGTTGCGGAGCACAGGCTCCAGACGCGCAGGCTCAGTAGTTGTGGCTCACGGGCCCAGTTGCTCCACGGCATGTGGGATCTTTCCAGACCAGGGCTCGAACCCGTGTCCCCTGCATTAGCAGGCAGATTCTCAACCACTGCGCCACCAAGGAAGCCCTGATTTTAACAATTCTTGAAGAGCAAAAGTTTATGATATTGATGAAGTTCAGTTTGCTGATATTTTTCTTTTATAGTTCATGCTTTTTGTATTTAAGAAATCTTTGCCAAACCCCAGATCATTAAAATTTTCTCCTTTGTTTTCTTTTTGAAGTTTTATAGTTTTATTGTAGTCTATGATTCATTTCAAGTTAATTTTTATGTATGGTGCGAGGTACCGTTGAGGTTCATTTTTTTGCATATAGCTAGCCAATTACTCCAGCACTATTTATTGAAAAGCTTATCCTTCCCCATTGAATTGCCCTTGTACCTTTGTCAAAAATCCATTTACACTATATGTGTTGGTCTATTTCTGGACTCTCTGTTCCATTCTCCTCACTTATTTTATTTGTCTATCCTGATCCAACACAACATTGTATTGATTATTGTAGCTTTACAATATTCTTGAAATCAGAAAGTGTAAATCCTTTAACATTCTAATTCATTTGTAAACTTGTTTCAGCTATACTCAGTTATTTGCATTTCCATATCCTGTTGGTTTTTTGTTGGGATTACATGGAGTTTATAGATCAATTTGGAGGAGAATTGACATCTTAACAATGAGAAATCTTCTGATCCAAGAACACAGTGTATTTCTCTATTATGTCTTCTTTAAATTCTCTTAGCAATGTTTTGTAGTTTTCAGCACGCAGGTATTACACATCTATAGCCAAATACACTGCTAATTTCTCATATTTTTAAAGGCTATTGTCAAAGATATTTTCTAAAATTTTATTTTATGATTGTATGTTGCTCACATATAAAAATATAAATAATTTTTGTGTATTGATCTTGTATCCTGCAACTTTATCAAAGCATTTAAAAATATATTTCTTAGGATTTTTTTACGTGGAGAGTCATCACTTATGAATATAGCTGTAGGGTTTTTATAAATGCCCTTTATTAAGTTAAGGAAGTTTCTTTCTATTCTTAGTTTGCTGAGAATTTTTGTCAGGACTAGCTTGGGGATTTTCTCAAATAAATGCCTTTTCAGCAGCTATTGAAGCGATCATATGACATTTTGATTTTAGCCTGTTAAAATGGTGAATGACATTGATTGATTTTCAAATATTAAAACAACCTTGAATTTCTGGGATAAACCCCACTTGGTAATTGTGTACTGTACTTGTTATATGTTGCTAGATTTAATTTACTAAAATTTTGTTGAGAATTTTTGCATCTATGATTATGAGAGATATTGGTCTGTAGTTTTTTGTTGTTGTTAATATTTTCTCTGTTATTTTTCTCTTGTCCATTTCATTATTTTCTGCTGTTTATTATTTCCTTTCCTATTTTCACTTTGGGTTTTATTGGCTCTTCAGTTCCTAGTTTCTTAAGGTGAAACTTTAGATCGTTGACTTCAGACCCTTATTCTTCAGTGCTATAAATTTTTTCTATGTACTTATTTAGCTTAATCCCATAAACTTCAATAATTTGTGTTTTCATTTTTACCAGTTCAAAATAACCTCTACTTCCCTTTTGATTTCTTCTTTGATCCATGGATTATTAGAAGTCCTTTATTTAGATCTGAGGATTTTCATCACATTTTCTGTTAATTTCTAATTTATTTTTAATCCTTTAAAATTTGTTAAATCTTGTTTTGTGACCCAGAATATGGTCTACCTTGACAAATATTTTACATACATTTGGAAAGAATGTGTATTATTTTGTTGCTTGGAGAGTTCTATAAATATTATTTAGGTCAAGTTGGTTGGTAGTCTTGTTAATCTTTCACATCTTGCCCGAATTTTTGTCTACCCTTATTAAAAAAATTTTTTTTAACGTCTTTTCCTCTCAGTTTTTATGAAAGGGATGATGAAATCTCCAACTCTAATTGTAGATTTTGCCTATTTCTCTTTGAGCTCTGTCAGATTTACTTTTTGTATTCTGAAGCTCTGTTATTAGGTGCATAAATATTTAGGATTCTAGATCCTTTTGATGAATAAACCCCTTTATTATTATAAAATAACTGGTAATATTCTTTGCTCTGAAATCCGATTTATTTGATATCAATATAGTCATTCCAGTTTTCTTTTGATTTGTGTTTACATGTTATATCTCTTCCTATCCTATTACTTTTAATCTATTTGTGTCTTTATAGTGAATGTAGGTTTCTTGTAGGCAGCCAAAAAATTGGCTTGCTGTGTCTATGATGAAAATTCTGCTGTTACTTTTATCTTGATTCCTTTTTGTATAGTATGTCTTTATTCTTTGGCTATTTTAAAGATTTTTCTCTTTATCAGTGGTTTTAAACAGTTGACTATGATGTACCTTAGTGTAGGATTTTTCATGTTTCTTTTATTGCAGCTTGTTGAGGTTCTTTAGAGTTTTCATGAAATTTGGAAATTTTTGGACTTTTTTAATTCAAAATTTTAATAATTATACTCCATTTAAAGTTATTATAATATACTGGTTATATTCCCTGTGCTGTACAATATATTCCTTGTGCTCAAGCTTATTTATTTTATGCATAGTAGTTTGTACCTCTTAATTCCATCCCCAAACCTTGCCCCACCTTTCCCTCTCCCCATTGGTAACCACTAATTTGTTCTCTGTATCTCTGTGTCTGTTTCTGTTTTGCTATATTCATTCACTTGTTTCATTTTTTAGATTCCACATATAAATGATAACGTATTTGTCTTTCTCTGTCTGAATTATTTCACTAAGCATAATACCTTCCAGGTCCATCCATGTTGTTGCAAATGGCAAAATTTCATTATTTTTTATGGCTGAGTAGTATTCCATTGTATATATAAACCACTCTTCTTTATCCATTCATCTGTTGAAGGACACTTAGTTTGCTTGCATATCTTGGCTGTTGTAAATTATACTGCTATGAACATTAGCAGTGTGTATGTATCCTTTTAAATTAGTGTTTTTGTTTTCTTTGCATATATACCCAGCAGTGGAATTGCTGGATCATATGGTACTTCTATTTTTTTTTTAGATTTTTGAGGAAACTCCATACTGTTTTCCACAGTGGCTGCACCAATTTACATTCCCACCAACAGTGTACAAGTGTTCTCTTTTCTCCACATCCTTGCCAACATTTGTTATTTGTGGTATTTTTGATTATAGCCATTCTGACAGGCATGAGGTGATATCTCATGGTGGTTTTGATTTGCATTTCTCTAATGATTAGCAATGTTGAGCATCTTTTCATGTGCCTGTTGGCCATCTGTGTGTCTTCTTTGGAAAAATATCTATTCAGGTCTTCTGCTCATTTTTAAAATCAGGTTGTTTGTTTCTTGATATTGAATTGTATGAGCTATTTATATATTTTGGATATTAACCCCTTATTGGTGATACCATTTACAAATATTTTCTCCCATTCAGTATGTTGTCTTTCCACTTTGTCAATGGTTTCCTTTGCTGTGCAAAAACTTTTAAGTATACTTATGTCCCACTTGGTTATTTTTAATTTTGTTTCCTTTGCCTTAGGAGACAGATTCAAAAAAATATTGCTATGATTTATGTCAAAGAGTGTTCTGCCTATTTTTTCTTCTGGGAGTTTTATGGTTTCAGGGCTGCCATTTAGGTCTGTAATCCATTTTGAGTTTATTTTTGTGTATGATGTAAGAAAATGTTCTAATTTCATCTTTTACACATAGCTTTCCACTTTTCCTAGCACCACTTATTGAAGAGACTCTTTCTTCTCCAATGTATATTATTGCCTCCTTTGTTTTATTCATATTTTTTAATTTTTTCATTTTATATTGGAGTATAGTTTATATACAATGTTGTATTAGTTTCAGGTGTACAGCCAAGTGATTCAGTTATACATATACATATAGTACTCTTTTTCAGATTCTTTTCCCATATAGGTTATTACAGAGTATTGAGTAGAGTTCCCTGTGCTATACAGTATGTCCTTGTTGATTATCTATTTTATATATAGTAGTGTGTATATGTTAATCCCAACCTCCTAATTTATCCCTCACCCTCCCCCCTTCTTGCCACCTTTTTCATAGGTTAATTGACCATAAATGTGTGGATTTATTTCTGGGCTCTCTATTCTGTTCCATTGATCTATGTGTCTCTTCTTATGCCAGTACCATACTGTTTTGATTACTATGGCTTTGTAGTATAGTCTGAAGTCAGGGAGCATGACACTTCCAGCTCTGTTCTTCTTTCTCAAGATTGCTTTGACAATTTGGGAAATTTTTGGTCATTATATTCTCAAATGTTTTTCCTCCTCCTCTTTTTAATGGACTCCATTGGTATATTAGGCTGCCTGAATTTTCCCCTCATTGATCTTCTGTTCAATTTTTTTTCAGTCATTTTTCTATGTTTCATTTTGTATAGTTTTTATTACTATTTCTTCAAAGTCACTAATCTTTTTGTCTACAGTGTCTAGTTTGTTAATTCCACCTAGTAAATTTTTAAATTACAGTAATTGTATTTTTCACTTCTAGAAGTTCCATTTTGATTTTCTAAAAAAAAATTAAATGTCTTTATGTAACACATTGAATTTACCTTCTTTACCTATTGAATATAGTTATAATAGCTGTTTTAACATCTTTGTCCACTAGCTCTATAGTCTTTGTCATTTATGGCTCTTTATCTATTGCATTTTTCTCCTTCTAGTCATGTCTGAAATTTTTTAATTGGCTCCTGGACACTTTGAATTTTACATTGTTGGATATTTTTGTATTCCTGTATTCTTGAGATTTTTAAACAAGATGCAGTTATATTCTTTGGAAACAGTTTGCTCCTTTCAAGTCTTGCTTTTAAACTTTATTATGCGTGTGCAGAAAAGTCTTCATTCTCAGGCTAACTTTTTCCCATTGCTGAGGCAACAATTTTATGAAGACCCTATACAGTCCCCTTGATTATAAGGTTTACCACCGTGGATAATGGAACACAAACTTCTCATCTTTGTGTGATCCCTGGGCATTAACACCTTGTTCCTTTTGTGTAGTTCTTTCCATAATCTCAGGTAGTTTGTTTACATGCATTTATTGAATAGTATTCACCTGAAGATTCAACTCTCCAGAATGTTGAAGTTCTTTTTTTGTGTGTAGTTCTCTTCTCATAGGTGGCCCTTGAATTCTAGTCACCTTGACCTTTTTGGATGACCAGTGCCATCTTTTCAACTCAGGGAGACTGTAAAGCTCCACTTGGGTTTCCCCTCTCTGAACTGCAGCAAAGAATCTCTCTCCAAGCCTAGGCATTCAGGGGACTTATCCCACTTGTTTCCCTTCTCTCAGGGACCACTGTCCTGAGCAGCTTGATGGTCAATGTTTGAAAATTTCTGTATCATAACTGTTGTCTGTTTTTTAAATTTCATGTAGGAGGATAAATCCAGTACCTATGTTCCTTATTGGCTAGAAGGGGATACCTCTCAATGAGTTTTTCATTTGTTTTTCTCTTATTATGTGTGAGATCGAAAATCTTGTATTATATTTGTATTTCTTTTGCCTTTCTGTATGTTCTTGTTCTTTGACTTTTTTCCCATTGAGGAGTTGGTATTTTTCCTTCTTCATTTCTGGGAGTTCATTAGATATGGTGATTAGCCCCCTCTTTTTTGTAAACCTATTCCAGTACCTTGTTTGTGCTTTCATTTTGTTTATGGTGTTTTTTTATTCCATAAATATGGTTTTCATTTTTATGTAGTAAAATTTATTAATGTTTTCTTTATTACACTTGGATTTTGAGTCATATTAGAGAGGCCTTCTTGTGGCATATTTTTAATATCCTCAGAGTTGAAATTCTTTGCCTGCTGAGGATGGATTTTATGTTTGCCAGTAGCCTAAAATTATTTGGAATAAAATCTGGTGAATAAAGTGGGACACGAAATTGAGTAATGACAATTTTGATTAAATCATAAATTCTTTGTGTAGTTAAGGGATTGGTTTTCATACCAAATGCATACATTTTTCTGAAGTTGATTCCAAAGTGGAATTTTAGAAATATGTGACTGGATAATATTTTTAAATAATAACTTTCCCTTCTACTGTAGTTCCTTCTTTCCCTTTCCCCATTTAAGAAGGGAGTCTGGGGACTTCCCTGGTGGTCCAGTGGTTAAGTGTCCATGCTTTCACTGCAGGGAGCACGGGTTCGATCCCTGGTCAGGGAACTAAGATCCTGCATGCCACACAGTGCAGCAAAAAAAAAAAAAAGAAAGGAATCTGTTCTGTACTTTCTGGCCTTGGAGGAAATATGTGATGAGCAACCATGGGGAAGTTGAAGGCTCTAGAGAGAAATAGCTATATGGTACCTTTAAGAAGAAAAGACTTAGGCAGACATACGGGAGAGTTTCTATGGTCAAGCAACAGAGAACCACTGAACCCGAAGAAGCCATCAGAGAGGAACAGTGGACGTTATTTGGGTAGCTTGTGTGGACAGATTATCAACACAGAGAGCCCCACCCCCCCCCCAGATGATGAAAGACTGAGGAAGAACCTGGAATCATGACAAATTCCCCAACTGGTTGGGTAGAAACACCAAGAATAACTGACATGAGATGTCTTACCAACTGGTTGTGTGGAGTCTTGAATTTGAAATTTAGTTTATAGAAAATAAATACGGCTTATACATTTATTTTTTAATTAAAAATTTTTTTTAATTTTATTGAAGTATAGTTGATTTGCAGTGTTGTGTCATTTTCAGCTTATACATTTAGATGAGATCTACTTTTTAAACAAATATTCTGAGCAATGGTTAACATAAATTTGTAGCTTTCCCAAGTGAGGTATTTGAAGAGATGCATTCATTTGCTTGTCTGCTAAGAGGGGGAGGGTAGGTCAACTGAATTTGTTTCTATCACCTTATCACAAGGGTTTTTTTTTTTTTTAAATAAATGTATTTATTTATTTTTGGCTGCGTTGGGTCTTCGTTGCTGCGCACGGGTTTTTCTCTAGTTATGAGTGGTGGCTACTCTTCCTTGTGGTGCGCAGGCTTCTCGTTGCGGAGCACGGACTCTAGGTGCGCCGGCTTCAGTAGTTGTGGTGCACAGGCTGAGATGCTCCCCGGCATGTGGGATCTTCCTGGACCAGGGATCGAACCCATGTCCCCTGCGTTGGCAGGCAGATTCTTAACCACTGCACCACCAAGGAAGTCCCTCACAAGGGTTTTTAATTTGAAGTCTTTAGATCCCTTAGGGGTCCCTCAGATCCCTAGGAACTTGGAAGCCAAAAAAGATTACATCTTTACTAACTTCTAATTGAAATATAGAATTTTCTTCTATTATAAATGTAGGCAACAAACCCATAGGAATGTTAGCAATATAATTTCATCAAAAATAGACCTCCCCCCACACACATTATCATAGCATGATACGGTTACTGTATCTCAATATACTGTTTGCTACTCATTACTACTCAACAGTACTTCAAAATTATGGTAGTTTTAAGACTTATTGCTAGATTTTCTTATTTAATAAGGAAGCACTATTATTACTATATCACAAATATTTTTACTATTTTCATAATTTATATTTTAACATAATTCGTTTTCTTTGTAATCATATATTTTATCTTGAACATTTACAAACATTATCCTGACAAATCGTCCATAGGCTTCAACAGATAGTTAAATGTGTTCTTGGCATAAATCAAGTTAGGAGCTCCTGTTTGGTTCAATTCCTGGCTCGAATCACCTAAAGAAGGGACAAGATAGTAAGAAGGCAGTTACTAGCTTTTCCTTTCCAGCTCCTAAGATTTAAGGATGTAACTTAACTCTAAGAGGAACTGACCTTCTACAGTCATTTCAGGCTCAATAAACCGCAGGAGCCAGCAGTTTATCTGTCTGACTTGACAGCTTCCACCAGGAGCAGTGCTTACTAGGTTTGAGGGCCTGAAACTTCTCTGCAAGGTTTGGCTGATGATAGATTTGCTTCTCTTCTTAACTTATGAGCTGGTGCCAAGCTGACTTTACATATCAGTGAAATAGCTTTAAAGCTGACATTCTGGGCTTGGGGGCTCTTCTCATTTCATCAGCACCAATTCCATCCTGTCTTTGAATCCATTACATTCAGGGCACAGGGCCTATATCCTCTCATTCACTTCTGGGTCTGCCTGTGCCCTCCCAATACTCCTTCTCTGTCCACATCCCCTCCAGCTGTGGCAGTTGATGGTGCCAGGAGGCTGGAGGATTCCAGCATCCAAGACTTGCAGACCCCTGCTGAGACCAGCTATCAGCTTTCACCATTTGACAAGAAGAGAATGGAAACAAAATCAGGCCGAAAGCAAAGGCCGTGCTGAGTTGAAGTCTCTGATCTTATCGTTTTTTAAACACAAAAGTCTCTGACCCAGAACTCCCTTTTCTGAAGATCAACCCGAAAACAAAATTTTTCAGTCTCTGCTACCTAAGAACATTTTACCACATGCAACTCCATCTTCTGTTTTAACTGTAGTAATGAGAAGTAACATTTCACAGTGTATGAAGTGCTTTCTTAATTAGGATTTCATTTATCCTCAGGGCAATTGTGTCCATCAAGTTTTCTTGCTCCCATTTGACAGATGAGATGTCTGAGCCCTGAAAGCTTTAAGTTAGATGGTGTGTGAATTATCTAGATTGCCACAGTCCCCACCATTCCCTATTGAGCCCCAGCATTGGGGCTGTTGTCATTTATTATTCTCTTCGTTCTATTTTTCTTATAGTGGAATTAAGAGGAAAGGAAAACATTTCTTAAACTCACTTATATCTCAAAAGTGGGAAAGTAAAATCTAGACCTCGAGAACTTTATTTTTAGCCTGATTTGCCTGGGTCCTGTAGGAATTTGAGTTTGTGATTCCTTATGGAGACAATTGTTCGCCAATCTGGATGCCCACTGTACACATTTTGGAAGATTTGAAAAAATACATGACTCTGCGCTATACCACAGACCCATTGAGTCTGAATCTTCGGGCATGAGCCCCAAGATTCTGCAATTTAAAAATTTCCCTAGATTATTTTGATTATGAAGCCACTGATTTAACTCTCATGGCTCCTTATTTGTGAAGCCCTCTTATGGAAAGCAGATTCCACTTTCCCCTAAGGCTCCTTCAACAACCCAATGCTATGAAACCCAGGTAAGCTGGAAACTGACTGACAGCCCAGGGCAGTCAGGTGAAAATAGTCCATTTGGAGTTTGTAATAAGTGGAATATCAGTTGATGCACTGGTTTGGCCCTATTTGGTCACCAACAAAAGGGGCATCAGGAGACCATATCACTGCTGATTCCCACTAACCCATGGTGAATTCACAGAACCATATCCTGATTCACACTGAAAGAGACCTAGAAATCATTTAGAAAATTTGAGAAGTCACTTTCTCTCCTTGTTTCTAGCTTCTCCATCCAAAAAACCAAAATGTAGGAAGAGATAGAGACAAAATAGGGTGTGAACATGGATTTCCTGAGAATTTGTTTTTGAATTTTATTTATTTTTTTATACAGCAAGTTCTTATTAGTCATCAATTTTATACACATCAGTGTATATATGTAAATCCCAATCGCCCAATTCATCCCACCACCACAACCACCCCCCTGCCGCTTTCCCCCCTTGGTGTGCATACGTTTCTTTTCTACATTTGTGTCTCAATTTCTGCCCTACAAACCGGTTCATCTGTACCATTTTTCTAGGTTCCACATATATGAGTTAATATACGATATTTGTTTTTCTCTTTCTGACTTACTTCACTTTGTATGACAGTCTCTAGATCCATCCACGTCTCAACAAATGACCCAATTTCGTTCCTTTTTATGGCTGAGTAATATTCCATTGTATATATGTACCACTTCTTCTTTATCCATTCGTCTGTCGATGAGCATTTAGGTTGCTTCCATGACTTGGCTATTGTAAATAGTGCTGCAATGAACATTGGGGTGCATGTGTCTTTTTGAATTATGGTTTTCTCTGGGTATATGCCCAGTAGTGGGATTGCTGGATCATATGGTAATTCTATTTTTAGTTTTTTAAGGAACCTCCATACTGTTCTCCATAATGGCTGTATCAATTTACATTCCCACCAACAGTGCAAGAGGGTTCCCTTTTCTCCACACCCTCTCCAGCATTTGTTGTTTGTAGATTTTCTGATGATGCCCATTCTAACTGGTGTGAGGTGACACCTCATTGTAGTTTTGATTTGCATTTCTCTAATAATTAGTGATGTTGAGCAACTTTTCATGTGCTTCTTGGCCATCTGTATGTCTTCTTTGGAGAAATGTTATTTAGATCTTCTGCCCATTTTTGGATTGGGTTGTTTGTTTTTGTAATATTAAGCTACATGAGCTGTTTATATATTTTGGAGATTAATCCTTTGTCCATTGATTCATTTGCAAATATTTTCTCCCATTCTGAGGGTTGTCTTTTCATCTTGTTTATGGTTTCCTTTGCTGTGCAAAAGCTTTGAAGTTTCATTAGGTCCCATTTGTTGATTTTTGTTTTATTTCCATTACTCTAGGAGGTGGATCAAAAAAGATCTTGCTGTGATTTAGGTCAAAGAGTGTTCTGCCTATGTTTTCCTCTAAGAGTTTTATAGTGTCTGGTCTTACATTTAGGTCTCTAATCCATTTTGAGTTTATTTTTGTATATGGTGTTAGGGAGTGTTCTAATTTCACTCTTTTACATGTTGCTGTCCAGTTTTCCCAACTCCACATATTGAAGAGACTGTCTTTTCTCCGTTGTATATCCTTGCCTCCTTTGTCATAGATTAGTTGACCATAGGTGCGTGGGTTTATCTCTGGGCTTTCTATCCTGTTCCATTGATCTATGTTTCTGTTTTTGTGCCAGTACCATATTGTCTTGATTACTATAACTTTGTAGTATAGTCTGAAGTCAGGGAGTCTGATTCCTCCAGCTCCGTTTTTTTCCCTCAAGACTGCTTTGGCTATTCAGGATCTTTTGGGTCTCCATACAAATTTTAAGATTTTTTTGTTCTAGTTCTGTAAAAAATGCCATAGGTAATTTTATAGGGATTGCATTGAATCTGTAAATTGCTTTGGGTAGTATAGTCATTTTCACAATATTGATTCTTCCAATCCAAGAACATGGTATATCTCTCCATCTGTTGGTATCATCTTTAATTTCTTTCATCAGTGTCATAGTTTTCTGCATACAGGTCTTTTGTCTCCTTAGGTAGGTTTATTCCTAGGTATTTTATTATTTTTGTTGCAATAGTAAATGGGAGTGTTTCCTTAATTTCTCTTTCAGATTTTTCATCATTAGTGTATAGGAATGCAAGAGATTTCTGTGCATTAATTTTGTATCCTGCAACTTTACCAAATTCATTGATTAACTCTAGTCGTTTTCAGGTGGCATCTTTACGATTCTCTATGTATAGTATCATGTCATCTGCAAACAGTGACAGTTTTACTTCTTCTTTTCCAATTTGTATTCCTTTTATTTCTTTTTCTTCTCTGATTGCCGTGGTTAGGACTTCCAAAACTATGTTGAATAATAGTGGTGAGAGTGGACATCCTTGTCTTGTTCCTGATCTTAGAGGAAATGCTTTCAGTTTTTCACCATTGAGAATGATGTTTGCTGTGGGTTTGTCATATATGGCCTTTATTATGTTGAGGTAGGTTCCCTCTATGCCCACTTTCTGGAGAGTTTTTATCAGAAATGGGTGTTGAATTTTGTTGAAAGCTTTTTCTGCATCAATTGAGATGATCATATGGTTTTTCTTCTTCAGTTTGTTAATATGGTGTATCACATTGATTGATTTGCGTATATTGAAGAATCCTTGCATCCCTGGGATAAATCCAACTTGATCATGGTGTATGAGCCTTTTAATGTGTTGTTGGATTCTGTTTGCTAGTATTTTGTTGAGGATTTTTACATCTATATTCATCAGTGATATTGGTCTGTAATTTTCTTTTTTTGTAGTATTTTGGTCTGGTTTTGGTATCAGGGTGATGGTGGCCTCGTAGAATGAGTTTGGCAGTGTTCCTTCCTCTGCAATTTTTTGGAAGAGTTTGAGAAGGATGGGTGTTAGCTCTTCTCTAAATGTTTGATAGAATTCACCTGTGAAGCCATCTGGTCCTGGGCTTTTATTTGTTGGAAGATTTTGTTGTTGTTGTTGTTGGAAGATTTTTAATCACAGTTTCAATTTCATTACTTGTAATTGGTCTGTTCATATTTTCTATTTCTTCCTGGTTCAGTCTTGGAAGGTTATACCTTTCTAAGAATTTGTCCATTTCTTCCAGGTTGTCCATTTTATTGGCATAGAGTTGCTTGTAGTTGTCTCTTAGGATGCTTTGCATTTCTGCAGTGTCTGTTGTAACTTCTCCCTTTTCATTTCTAATTTTATTGATTTGAGTCCTCTCCCTCTTTTTCTTGATGAGTCTGGCTAATGGTTTATGAATTTTGTTTATCTTCTCAAAGAGCCAGCTATTAGTTTTATTGATTTTTGCTATTGTTATCTTTGTTTCTATTTCATTTATTTCTACTCTGATCTTTATGATTTCTTTCCTTCTGCTAACTTTGGGTTTTGTTTGTTCTTCTTTCTCTAGTTCCTTTAGGTGTAAGGTTAGATTGTTTGCTTGAGATTTTTCTTGTTTCTTGAGGTAGGCTTGTATAGCTATAAACTTCCTTCTTGAACTGCTTTTGCTGCATCCCATAGATTTTGGATCATCGTGTTTTCATTGTCATTTGTCTCTAGGTATTTCTTGACTTCCTCTTTGATTTCTTCAGTGATCTCCTGGTTATTTAGTAACGTATTGTTTAGCCTCCATGTGTTTGTGTTTTTTACGTTTTTTTCCCTGTGATTCATTTCTAATCTCATAGTGCTGTGGTCAGAAAAGATGCTTGATATGATTTCAATTTTCTTAAATTTACTGAGGCTTGATTGTGACCCAAGATGTGATCTATCTGGAGAATGTTCTGTGCACACTTGAGATAAAGTGTAATCTGCTGTTTTTGGATGGAATGTCCTATAAATATCAATTAAA
Source organism: Balaenoptera musculus (assembly GCF_009873245.2). Classification (NCBI taxonomy): domain Eukaryota; kingdom Metazoa; phylum Chordata; class Mammalia; order Artiodactyla; family Balaenopteridae; genus Balaenoptera; species Balaenoptera musculus. Next base: position 21,988,621 of record NC_045801.1, on the reverse strand, counting down.
TCTCTCTGGTCTGTTGTGTCATTTAAAGCTTCTGTTTCCTGATTTATTTTCATTTTGAATGATTTGTCCATTGGTGTAAGTGAGGTATTAAAGTCCCCCACTATTATTGTGTTACTGTCGATTTCCTCTTTTATAGCTGTGAGCAGTTGTCTTATGTATTGAGGTGCTCCTATATTGGGTGCATATATATTTATAATTGTTATATCTTCTTCTTGGATTGATCCCTTGATCATTATGTAGTGTCCTTCCTTGTCTCTTGTAACATTCTTTATTTTAAAGTCTACTTTATCTGATATGAGTATTGCTACTCAAGCTTTCTTTTGATTTCCATTTGCATGGAATATCTTTTTCCATCCCTCCATTTTCAGTCTGTATGTGTCCCTAGGTCTGAAGTGGGTCTCTTGTAGACAGCATATATATGGGTCTTGTTTTTGTATCCATTCAGCAAGCCTGTGTCTTTTGCTTGGAGCCTTTAATCCATTTACGTTTAAGGTAATTATCAATATGTATGTTCCTATGACCATTTTCTTAATTGTTTTTGGTTTATTTTTGTAGGTCCTTTTCTTCTCTTGTGTTTCCCACTTAGAGAAGTTCCTTTAACATTTGTTGTAGAGCTGGTTTGGTGGTGCTGTATTCTCTTAGCCTTTGCTTGACTGTAAAGCTTTTGATTTCTCCATCAAATCTAAATGAGATCCTTGCCGGGTAGAGTAATCTTGGTTGTAGGCGCTTGCCTTTCTTCACTTTAAGTATATCATGCTACTCCCTCTGGCTTGTAGAGTTTCTGCTGAGAAATCAGCTGCTAACCTTATGAGAATTCCCTTGTATGTTATTTGTCATTTGTCCCTTGCTGCTTTCAATAATTTTTCTTTGTCTTTAATTTTTGCCAATTTGATTGCTATGTGTCTCGACGTGTTTCTCCTTGGGTTTATCCTGTATGGGACTCTGTGCGCTTCCTGGACTTGGGTGGCTATTTCCTTTCCCATGGTAGGGAAGTTTTCGACTATAATCTCTTCAGATATTTTCTTGTGTCCTTTCTCTCTCTCTCTTCTCTTTCTGGGACCCCTCTAATGTGAATGTTGTCGTTTTTAATGTTGTCCCAGAGGTCTCTTAGGCTGTCTTCATTTCTTTTCATTCTTTTTTCTTTATTCTGTTCTGCAGCAGTGAATTCCACCATTCTGTCTTCTAGGTCATTTATCCGTTCTTCTGCCTCAGTTATTCTGCTATTGATTCCTTCTAGTGTAGTTTTTATTTCAGTTATTGTATTGTTCATATCTGTTTGTTTGTTCTTTAATTCTTCTAGGTCTTTGTTAAACATATCTTGCATCTTCTCGATCTTTGCCTCCATTCTTTTTCTGAGGTTCTGGCTCATCTTCACTATCATTATTCTGAATTCTTTTTCTGGAAGGTTGCCTATCTCCACTTCATTTAGTTGTTTTTCTGGGATTTTATCTTGTTCCTTCATCTGGTACATAGCCCTCTGCCTTTTCATCTTGTCTGTCTTTCTGTTAATGTGGTTTTTGTTCCACAGGCTGCAGGATTGTAGTTCGAGAATTTTTTTTTAAACAAGATCATGATGGCCTAGGTTGGATTAATATTTCTGTTTTGCCCTGAGGTAAACATGGAACATTGGGACTTTCTTGTAATTTATTTGCTACCACTTTTCTTATATCAAGGATGAATCAGTTATAATGTTGGATACCCTGTTGTCTGGTCCAGCTATTTAAGGGAATCAGGGATATGTTTTCTTTCCTTCCTTTTTGGATAATAATAATGGTAGCAGTAGTAGATACTCTTTACTGAGCAATAATTCTGAGTCACACAGTCTCCTATTCATTTTCTGTACATTACCTTATTTAATCTTTACAAAAACCCCCAGCAGCAGATGTTTACTTCCATGTTTTAGATATGAGGAATTGGAGCTCTGCAAATTAAGTTAACTTTGTTTATTCATTCAACCTCTATTTATTGAGCAGTGATCACGTGCTGGGTCAGAGAGTACATAAGCAGCAGAGCTAGTATTTAAATCTGACTTTCTGATTCTCAAATCCATGCATTTCACCAGCTCTGTGAAGCTTTTCTGTTTTTCTAGGGCTTTCTTCCATTTCTCCCTTGGGCCCCAAGTTGATACTGATTCCAGTGTTGGTTCCCATAATACTTCTTTTCTTAATATTTCATTGAATAAAGACCTTGTCCAGGTCAGGTCTCCTGAGGTTAGAGCCAGTGTGTGGGGTGCAGTTAATGTGAGGAGAGTATGACTGGAGGGGCTTAGCTCTAGATGCTGGGGGCACCTGCCGGGAACTGCCACACGGAGGCTGCTGGGCTGGAGCAGGTGTGCTGGACACGTCTCCATGATGTTAGGGTTCACCTCCTGTGGACAGATCAGGTGAGATCCTTGTGCCATAATCTAGAGGGTCACTGGTCATGAAACACTCCCATATACCTTGGAAACAAACTACACCTAATAAACAAAGGTAGGAAGTATCTTTCAATGAATAATTATGACTCATTTCATTTTAGAGTTACTTTCCAAAGCAGTTTTGTATATATGGTTTTATTTCATGCTCAGGTATGTGTACTATAGCTAGCATAAGCAGAGATTCTGTACTTCCAGTGGGTCAGGGATTGTTAATAGCTGTTGTATGTTATGCTCCCCTTAGCCTCTCAAGAACCCCTTCCTCTCTACTAAAACATAGTAAAAAAAAAAAAAAAAATCACTTAATAGGGACTTCCCTGGTGGTCCAGTGGTTAAGACTCCACGCTTCCACTGCAGGGGTGTGGGTTCAATCCCTGGTTGGGGAACTAAGATCCCACGTGCCGCATGGTGCGGCCAAAAAATTTAAAAATTTTAAAAAGAGAGGAATGATGGGAGAAAAAAAATATTTTAAAAGATCACTTAATAGTATTCATAGTAAAAATAAGTTTGCTAGAGTACTGACATTATGTGAGGATCGTTGTGGAAGTGGCATGGGGTGGGACCGAGGCTGTGGTGGCAAAAGTAAAAAGTTGGTCTGGACCTGGTTGGTGGATGAGCGTGAGGGTACTGAGATCATGGGAAACATCATCAAATGTAAAAGTTGGGGAGCAAATAATTGAGGGTAGGGTTAGAAAACAAGATAGTTTGAAAAGGAATTTAGTTATATGCCAAAGGGAACAGAGAGTTGGAACATAATTGCCCCAGATTATACTTTACAATGTGATCCTGTAGGCAAGCTGCATATAATATAGTTTCTGTGTGAGGATAAGCCTGTATCATCTTCATGGATTTTTGATAGAATACCAACATTTAAAAGTAACAGGGCTGGGGCTTCCCGGGTGGTGCAGTGGTTAAGAATCTGCCTGCCAATGCAGGGCACACGGGTTCGAGCCCTCGCCCGGGAAGATCCCACATGCTTCAGAGCAACTAAGCCCGTGCGCCACAACTACTGAGCCTGCACTCTAGAGCCCTCGAGCCACAACTACTGAATCCCCCGCACCTGGAGACTGTGTTCCGCAACAAGAGAAGCCACCACATTGAGAAGCCTGTGCACCTCAACGAATAGTAGCCCCCGCTCGCTGCAACTAGAGAAAGCCCACGTGCAGCAACGAAGATCCAACACAACCAAAAATAAATAAATAAAATAAATACATTAAAAAAAAAAAAAAGTAACAGGGCTGTGCTTCTATCAAGAAGTAATTCTCCTCAAAATCCATTTTTCATTTGAATGTGCTGTATGGTGGCTTGCTCATTACTCTTTCTTTTTTCTCTCTCATGACGATCCTAAGTCTATTTTTCCAAAAGACAACCACTGACAACCCCAAAGCCCTTGTTCTGAGTTCTGACTCCTATGAGTGTTTCAGGTAATACTGTTCTTAGTACCCATGTCATCTTTCTTGTCCTTCCATTTGCTTTCTTGGCTGCCAAGCGGCTCCCATTTATCTGTCTCCTTTTCCTTCTGTCCAGCCATTCTGAGTGGTAATTTTTCATCCTGTCTGTTTCCTTATCCCAGTGATCCATTCATTTTCTTCAGGCTCCCTTTCCTTCCTCCTCCACACCCCCTTCCTGACAGCACTTTCGCTAGTGAAGTTTTGAAGCGTTTCAAGAGTTGGCAGCTGAAGATGGTGATGGGGCTGGAATGAGAAGATGAGTTTATTGAACAGCAATCCCAGGGTTTCACATTAGAGTTCTTGGCGGTCAGTGATGGAAAATCAACTCAACTTAGCTTAAGAAAAAGGGAATTTATTGGTTCACATATCAGAAGAGGTAAAGCAGGGTGGGAGGAATTACCATAGGAACCTGGACTTCACAAACTAGAATCAGAATTCAGTGCCACTAGGTCACTGCCTCCCTTTTCTCCACTTTTTTTTTTTTTTGATGTTTCTTTCTGCAGGCAGGTTTCCCCTATGTGCTGGGAAATATGGCTACTGACTTTTAGCTCCAGATTCATATCCTCCAGCAGACAAAGGGCTTCCTTTGTCTCCTGCCCACCCCCTCCAACCCCAGTTCCATATATCATTCCCAGGGAGGGCATCTGAGTGATTCTGATTAGTCATGTGTCATGAGGGGGTGGGGTGCAAGGGACTAGGATCTGGCACTAACAACCCCACCAGAACCATCAACAGGCAGAAGAGTGGTTCTTGAAAGGATGCTAGGATGATAAAAACAGTGTATAAGCACTGCAGAATAAAAACAAAAAAATTTTTTTCCTGCATAATTACACAAGGATGAAATCTCTTCCTCTGTAGTTACCCTTACAGTTAAAAAATTAACTTTGAAGAGAAGAATTATAGTATTATAGTACAGGGGTTCCCAACTACAAGTTTGTTCATTTATTTTTTTTCCCTAAAACAACACCATGTTAGATTTTTTTTTAAAAAGTCTGATATAATCTCCCTCTCTCAATCCACACTAGTTGAGTAGTCCTCTCCCACACTGACTCTGGGCTTGGCGGTTTGACTTGTTTTGGCCAGTGGGACAATAATACATATGCTACAAAACAGAAGCTTGAAATGTGGGCGTTGGGGCATGCCCTCACCTGCTGCTCTTGAGAACCCTGTTAAGCCTGGGTTAGCCAGCTAGACTATGAATAGCACATGGCCTAGTTATACCCATCATTCCTACCAACAGACAACCAAATACTAGACATGGACCACCAGCTCACCGCAAAAACATGAGTGAGCAAAGATGACACCACATGGAGTAGAAGTGAGCCATCCTAACTGAATCAAGCCCAAATTTCTGAGGAAGGTGAGGGAGCGAACCATGTGGACATCTAAGGGAAGACCATTCCAGACAAAGGAAGTTACCAGTATAATAATCCTGAAGTATGATGGGCCTAGCTTGTTCCAGGCATAGCAAGGAAGCCAGTGCAATGAGCAAGGGGAAAGGAAGTAAAAGGAAGTAGGAAATGTGATCAAAGAGGTAGTGGAGGAGAGTGAATTTGCCCGGGGCCAATGCCATTGTAATGACTGGCATTTACTCTGAGTGAGATGGGAAGCCTTTGGAAGATATTGAACAGAGGAGTCATGTGATCTGACAAAGGTTTGAACATGATCACTCTGGCTTCTGCATTGGGGAGAGTTTGAAGGAGGGAGTTGGCTAAAGTGAAAGGGAAACCAGTTGAGAGGCAGTGATCCAGGGAAAGAGATGATGGTAACTTGGATGGTAGCAATAAAGGTAGTAAAAAGTGGTTGAATTCTGGCTATATTTTGAAGACAAAGCAGCAGGATTTGTTGGAGGGTATGAAGTAGGGTGTGTGAGAGAAATTGAGTCAAGGAGGGACTCCAAGGTTGTGGGTTTGAGGAAATGGTAGTTTCATTGACTACGATGGTGAAGTTACAGGAGGAGCTTGCTTGTAGGTGAAGATCAGGAGGTCAGCTCTGGACATGTTAAATTTGAGATGTTCAATACATATCCCAGGGGAGAGATCAAGCGGGCAGCCAGAGTTCAAGATTAAAGTCAGCTGGAGGTATAGAGTTGAGTTATCAGCATGTGGATGCTATTTAAAGCCATGAGACTGGAAGAAATTACCAAGGGCATGTGCACATAGAAAAAAAACTTTCAAGGACTGAGCCTTGGGGCATTCCAATGTTAAGGATAGGGAGATGAGGAATCAACAAAGAAATGTGAGAATGAGCTGGTAGTGAGGTGGGAAAAACAAACAGCCAAGAGAGCAAATGTGAAATATCCCAGAAGCCGGGTCAAGAATGTATTTCAAGGATGAACCCAGTGATCAAATGAGAGAATGCACTAATTAGGACAACAAAATCATTATTGATCATGTGATAATCATGTTTCTGAGAACAAAATGACAAATTGGATTTCTGGTTTAAGTCTTCTGTGAGTTGGATACTCCAAGTTGGACTCAGAGCAGTGACTCTGCTTTGGGTCTGCTGACCAAATTGGGTAAGACTGAGGGCCAGGCCTTGGACTATAGTAAATTCATGTGACCTTGTGTGGTGATTTGGCAATCCCTCTGCTTGTATCTGCTTTTAGTGACTTTTTAGCTTTGTCACGTGCAGGGTCTGCCTGCGAATTCCGTCCTCACATCTGCCTCTAACCAGCCTGCCCTGTCAGAGCTACTCTATTAGCTGTCTTTAAGAGATGTCCCATATGGGCTGGGTCTTTCATGGATAGGTTTTTGGAGTCATTGCCACACACATGGTGAATGGTGCAGTAGAAACTATGGCCCTTATCTCAGTCAGATTGGAATTTGTGCAGGAGAAAGACTTGCCTGGAAACCAGAAAATTTTGGTTCCAGTTCTAACTTAATCACTTAATTAGATCTATTATTTAAGGTAAGTTACTAAACTTCTTAGGGCCTCAGTGTACTATCAAGATGGGTTAGATTATGCAGCCATTAATAAATTAACTTTGAAGTCTCAGTGGCTTAACACAACAAAGGCTTATGCCTTGCTCCTGGTATACGTTTATCCCAAGTTTATGAGCAGGCTCTGCTCCCCTTAGTTACTCAGGGACCAGCCTGATGGAGCTGATGGAGATCTACCAGCTAGGAGCGTCTGTGGCACTCCCACCCTCCTTAATCCCTGAGCTTGGGGGAAGAGAGGAAAGGGGAGAAAAGTTCGTATGGGCTTTTCACTGCCTCAGTTCTGAAGAACTGTGTTTTGTTTCTGCTTAGAGCCCGTTGGTCACAGCTAGTTACATGACCTCACCTAACGACCATCGGAGCCATGAAATGTAGAGAAACAAATGAAATCTTCACTGACCATTGTAGTCTAGGTCACACTCATTTTCTACATCTGTTGATAAGGTTAATAATAATACTATTATTATTATCATAGAGATACTATTATTTATCTCATCATAATAATAGTATTATTTATCTCACAGAGATGTTAGGACGATTAAATGAGGTAATACAGGTGACATGCTTAATGTAGAGCCTGACTCCTAGCAAATGGTGGACAAATTCTAGCCATATAATAGCCAATAACAATGTATTATTATTATTATTAAGTGGGCAACAAATTGTACTATTATTATTATTATCATCGTCATTTTATGATTCTCCTAAAAGCAAAAGTGATTTTGCCGTAGCTCTTAACCATTTGTCACCTTTGGGCCATTACAAAGTCATTCTGCCCTGAACTTTGGCTCAGGATCAAGACAAGAGCCACTGACAAAAAAATGTCCAGGAAAACTGGAATTTGAAGAGGCTTCTCTTTACCCTCTACCCCTGGCCTACCCCTTTTGCCAATACTCCTGGCCACGAATGCCTCTGTCAGCAACCCAGGAAGAAGTCTGAAGACATTGGAAGCTTTCAGCTCTTTCTCCTCCTAAATGATTTTCCAGGGCCCAGAGTGATTCCTACACATCCAGGCTCTAAGAGTGTGAGACACGGGCGGCTGCTGGGACAGCTCAGTTTTCCTGGCAGTAAGGCTCCCATGTAAACAGTGGAACCAGAAGGACTTATAAAAATGGTCATACTCAACAAGCAGACTTGCTCTTGTCTGGAAATGTTTTTCAGCTTTCTCTTCTCTATCTGGTTTGTCAAGGTATGAAGATCCTACGTGACCTGATTAAAAGCAGAAAGGTCTGTGGAGAGGCCCTATTTATTGGTAAATATAGGAATGCGGAGAAGGAAGGAAAAATGCCAGGTGATCCTTCAGCCTAAACTCTCTAGAAAGTCCAGCAAGACTGCTTAGCCTGAGAGTTAATCCTGTCCACTGCCTGCTACCTTGGCTTTGCTTCCTTACGTTTGGCTCCCAGATCAACCCTGCTCCTTTTTACCTCCATGCCTTTGCCTGTGCTGTTCTTTCTTCCTGGAACACCCTGCCCTTCTAGCCTCTGTATTCCACCTGCCAAATGAAATCACACTCATTCTTCAAGGTCTGGTTCAAATGCCACTCACTACTTCCTTGACGTCTTTGAAGATGTAATTGCAAGGATTATGTTTTTATATGCTATTAGCAGTGTCTGATGTTCAATAAATGTGTCAAGTTGAAAATCTCCCTCTTCATTAATTTTATCCTTTAGTGTATGTTTTTTTGAAGCCAGTGACTGTGTCAAAGTTTCAAAAAGTTTGTGGAAAGTTGTTTCTTCCCCAGAGTCTCATCAGGAAAAGCATTAAGTGCTGAAATTCCCCCAAACTATTACGTTTATAAAACTTGCAATAGTTGCCCAAGAAATCAACCTTAACTATGTGGTATCCTCTTACCTTCTGTGAAATTGACTTGTACATTAAGACCTAACCTTATCTTCACCTAATATGCTCTCTCTTCTTCCTGAGGAAGCTGTGTTATTATTTTAACTACGTTTGTGGAGCTCTCCAGATAGCAAAGTCTGTGCACATACGTAACCTCATTTAGTGCCCATCATGATCAGGGGGCTTGGTAAAGTAGGGGATAACATTTCATATGCAGCTTTTATAATCAAGCAAATATGGCCATCTCTGTTATTTCAGCAGAGTCAATCTAAACACATTTGGGATTGCTTGGGTAAGAAACTCAGGATTTACGACCTGCTATTGCATTTCAAACAGCATGTGAAGGAAGTGACACTGTTGTTTCCTAGAAAGCAAAGCTTCTTTTGTTTTTTTCATTACACAGCATCTTTATTTATGATGCAAAAAAAATTATAAATCACCTTGTGGACTGTTTTGATGTCTGTAAAACAACTTGTAAAAAATGGAGTCAGTCTTTTTCAAGAAGTCTTTGTGTGTGCTGACCTCCTGGGCACCCATCTGCATGGCTCAAGGTGCTGGGAGTCTATGTGTGTCAAGAAGAAAGCCTCTCTCTGGCACCCTGATGGCTGTCACTGTGACCCGGGGTTGGCAAGACTGTGTAGGCATTAGAGGTCTGGTCTACTCAGTGGGGGGCCTGGGAAACATTGTTCTGGAAGCGGGCAAGGCTGATTCCGTGTTCATCTTGCCACCCCTCTTCTGGTTGAGCACTGGAATTGCTCTGTTTTCCCATCCAGTGTACTCAGCACATTTGTCCCCCCAAAAAAATTATTGTGGGGATTTAGAATCCCAAGTCAAGTATTTTTCTGTATCTGACCACTTATTTAAACTCTGAAGGGCTCTCTTCTAAACTAGTAAAAGTATTACCTGAATCTTGGGCCTTTGGCTGTTTGCTGTGATCCAGCTACCTCTGCTAGGTGGGCTTTGCACCAACCTTACAGGCGCAAACCCTACCAGAGCCTCCAGCCTCCTGCCTTGGGGCTTTTTCCAGAAGGGGTGGGTAGTTAATGTCCCATGGAGCAAACCGTTGCCCACTGGGAGATGGAAGCTGGCAGATAAATTATTCTTCCCTCCTGTTAGTTTTTCTTCTTTCCTTACTTTTTAAGGCAAGATTATGAGCCTTTAAAAACCATAAGAATTCATATTCTACTCTTAAGACCAATATCTACAGACATTGGCTTGATGAGTTACTTTATTTTCATCCTTTGCCACTGGTGATGCTGAATACAATAAAAACGATCACACCCCACTCAGAGTCCCTCACTGGGCTAGGGAGTTCTGCGATTACAGACAAGTCCTCCGGAAGTTCATGTCAAGTAGTCAGAAGGACAAGTAAGCAGGTAAATTACAGTATATTGTGATGTTTCATAAAAGAGGTATAGGGACTTCCCTCGTGGCACAGTGGTTAAGACTCCGTGCTCCCAGTGCAGGGGGCCTGGGTTTGATCCCTGATCAGGGAACTAGATCCCACATGCATGCCAAAGCTGAGAGCCCACCTGCTGCAACTAAGGAGCCCACGAGCTGCAACTGAGGAGCCCGCCTGCTGCAACTAAGACCCGGTGCAACGAAAAAAAAAAAAAAAATGTATAAGTAAAATATAGTGGAAACAGAGAAGACAGGGGAAATAATTCCTTTGGGGGAATCAAAGAAGGATTTATTTCTTTGGAGAAGCTGTCCTGATTCCCTTGAACTTACCAGAAACATAGCTCTATGAGGCCAGGAACCATGTTTATCTTGTTCATGTCAGTATACCAGGCAACTAGAATCATGCCTTGCTCAGAGTAAAGCACTCAAATATTTGTAGCCTGAACAACAGCTAATAGATAAAGAGCAGTGACCACAGGCCAAGCACTATGATAAGTGCTTTGTTTGCATTATATTATTTAATCCTCATGGGATCCTTATGAGCTTTTGCAGTAGAGAAGCAAGATGTAGAGAAGTTAAGGCAGTCCCCATGGTTTCTAGTTAGAGACAGAGCTGTTATTCAACCCACCTTTTGCTTATTCCAATCCCATGCCCTCAGCTAGGCCAAACTCAATAAAGAGAATCTATCAATTTTTAAAAAATTTTATTGGTGTATAGTTGATTTACAATGTTGTATTAATTTCAGGTGTACAGTAAAGTGATTCAGTTATACATATACCTATATTCATTCTTTTTCAGATTCTTTTTCCATATAGGCTATTACAGAATATTGAGTAGAGTTCTCTGTGCTATATAGTAGGTCCTTGTTGGTTATCTATTTTATGTATAGTAGTGTGTATCTGTTCGTCCCAAGCTCCTAATTTACCCTCCTCCCAACTACGTTTCCCCTTTGGTAACCATAAGTTTATTTTTGAAATCTGTCAATCTGTTTCTGTTTTGTAATTAAATTCATTTGAATCATTTTTAAAAATTAGATTCCATATATGAGTGATATCATATATTTGTCTTTCTCTGACTTCACTTAGTATACCTATCGATGTTTTGATGATTGCCGTTGACATGATTATTATCCATCCATTGGCCCTCTTACTCATTCTCCTAGCATGTAGGAGACTGCCAGCAGCTGGGATAATTAGAGAGGGACTTGAGAACCCCTTTGACCAGATGCCCTCTGGAAATAACACTGTATCAGTTTGCCCAACTTGGGGAGCTTCATTCCATCTTTGAAATGTATGGGACTTTCCCACTGAACAGCTGTTGGCCAATTGAGAACTAATTAGTCCTAGAGCATAAATAATAACATCACGGAGGGCTCCTCCTCTCTCCAGTTGGGGCTCCAGATGCTGGCCAAGTGTTTGAAACGGCAACCCTGAGGATAAAGCTAAATTGTGGCCTCTAAAAATGTCATCTGGGAATTGCCTGCCTCAGAACCACAGGAATGCTTGTTAAAAATGCAGATACCTGGGCCAAATTTCAAGCCTGCAGATTCACAGTCTCCCACACGACTCCTTCATTCGTAACATCTGAGAATCACTGCATCGTTGGGCTTTGGGAAATTTGACAGGATGAGACTTTTGTCCCTAGGTTTAATTTTTTTCTAGCCCTGCTTCTGAGAAGAGGTTTCCGTTAGGTTATATGCTCGTATAATGGTTATACAACGGTTATCACACAAGGCAGTAGCAGGCCATAAGTTGAAGCATAAAGTCAAGTAAGAATTCTCCCTCTGGGCCTAGAGAATCAAATAAAGGCCTTGGGAAAAATGAAGACTGTACTTTAAAGAAGCAGCAGCCAACCTGTGGTCTTTGAAGCTGTGACAGAGAAAAGAGCCCTGGAAGCTTTGCTTTAGTGGCTCAAAATTGCTTTCCTTACAGCCTCACACTCAGCTCAACAGAAGCCACAAACCTGAGGGTAATGGGCTGGGTCTGCGTGAGGTTGAAAACAATTTTGGATAATATATCACATTTAAAAATCAGGAGTATTCACATAAGAATCTGGATTCCTGGCCCCTCTTGACAAACCCCCAAATGTGGCAATGCTGGGTCTTTTCTGAACCAGCAGTTGGTGAGATTTTAGCAGACACCGCCCACCCCTCCCACCTCTGTTTATCCAATCCACCACTGTCCTTCCCCTCCCTCTATTGCTGCACACCCGGCCACTTCACTCATTTCCATTACCTGCAGAGGCTAAGCATTTGCACTCCTGACAGAAGCACGGCTGGGAGAGAAGCAGGCGGAATACTGAACGGGAAGCAGACGCTCCTGGAAGCGTGTTCTTGATATAAGAGCCTCCCTCCCCTCCCACCATTTTAAATTCCTATGTTGATTTACTAGTTGACAATAACGTAAGAATGTTTAGAGGAAACAGCATGAAAGCAAGACTATAAGGCAGGAACAGAGTGACATCACTTACATGTGGAATCTAAAAAAAAAGGGTACAAATGAACTTATCTACAAAACAGAAATAGAGTCACAGACATAGAAAACAAACTTACGGTTACTAGGGGGGAAAGGGAAGGGGAGGGATAAATTGGGAGATTGGGATTGACATATACACACTACTATATATAAAATAGATAACTTTAATAAGAACCTGCTGTATAGCACAGGGAACTCAATACTCTGTAATGGCCTATATGGGAAAAGAATCTAAAAAAGAGTGGATATATGTATATGTGTAACTGATTCACTTTGCTGTACACCTGAAACTAACACAACATTGTAAATCAACTATACTCCAATAAAATTTTTTAAAAAGAAAAGAAGGTAGTCAAAATAAGTGGCTCCAGTTACCTACTAATGCCCCAGGGCCCCCAACTCCACCTGGGAGGTCATGTCCAGGGATTGCTTCCTATTTTTATGGAACAGAGCTATTTGTCTGTGTATGCCCTTAGCCTCCAGGTTTTATAAGCGATAAATTCTTAAATTACTTTTCTAGGAGAAACTTAGAGACTTGTAGAAATTAATTGCTTTTTGTGATAATGTGTGTATAGTGACAAAAGAAAGAAATGCTTAGATGGGTGTAGCTACATACTTCCTGATACTTTCTAGGTACCAGCCTGGCTTGATGCCTGTTGCATTCATAGAGTATTTCATTTGATCCTCACAAACCCCATGAGGTAGATCTTGCTACCCAACCTTATGGATGAGGAAACTGAGGCTCAGGGAAGGGAAGAGGTTTGCCCAAGGCACCCTAGTGGTAAGTGACAGAGCTGGGCTTTAAATCCAACTGTGCCTGATTGTGAAGTTAGCTATTTTTCTACCAGGGGGTCTCACGTGATATTTTCTCTTTTTTAAAAAAATTATTTATTTATTTATTTATTTATTTTTGGCTGTGTTGGTTCTTCGTTTCTGTGCGAGGGCTTTCTCTAGTTGGGGCAAGTGGGGGCCACTCTTCATCGCGGTGCGCGGGCCTCTCACTATCGCGGCCTCTCTTGTTGCGGAGCACAGGCTCCAGACACGCAGGCTTAGTAGTTGTGGCTCACGGGCCCAGTTGCTCCGCGGCATGTGGGATCTTCCCAGACCAGGGCTCGAACCCGTGTCCCCTGCATTGGCAGGCAGATTCTCAACCACTGCGCCACCAGGGAAGCCCCTTTTCTCATTTTTTTACATGGTTTCAAGAGACACGTTATGACAGGAGACATATATAATGGTACTTATTGGATTGTATTATACTAACCAGTAGGTCATGCCACCTTAGAAATTTAACAGCATTTTTCTAAATGGTGTGGGTGTTTACCTGCCTTTGGATTAGGACTATCACAGGTGACCCCTTCTGACTTCTAAAAAATTGTGATTATTTTTCAATTATTTAGCACTATATAGTTTAATTTTTTTGGAGAAAGATCCTTAGAAGAATGTATATTAAAGCCTGCAATTTCTTTAGAAGAAAGAGGGAAAGTTTTGCCAATTAACTATAACAATCATTCATTCCTTTCACTTCATTCAGTTTTAGTTTTATTTTCCCCTAGCTTTATTGAGATAATATTGACATATAACATTGTATAATTTAAAGTGCACAGCACGTTGATTTGATACACTTATCTAGTACACAGTTATTACCACCATAGTGTTAGCTAACACCTCCATCTCTTCACATAATTACCATTTCTTTTTTGTGGGGAGAACATTTAATATCTACACTCTCAGCAACTTTCAAGAATATAATAAAATATTATTAACAATAATCACCATAGTACACATTAGATTCCCAGATTCATCTCATAACTGAAAGTTTATACTCTGACCAACATCTCCCTTTTTCCCCCACCTCTCAGCCCCTGGTCCTACCAGTCAGTCTACTCTCTGCTTCTGTGAGTTCAGCTCTTTTAGATTCCACAGGTAAGTGATATCATACAGTATTTGTCTTTCTCTGACTTATTTCACTTAGTGTAATGACCTCAAGGTCCATCCATGTTATGGCAAACAGCAGGATTTCCTCCTTCTCATGACTGAATAATATTCCACTGTGTGTGTTGTGTATTTACCACATTTTCTTTACCCATTTATTTGTTGACAAACACTTAAGTTGTTTTCTTATCTTGGCTTATTCTTTGATGATAGCCATTCTAGCTGGTGTGAGGTGATATCTCGTCGTGGTTTTGATTTACATTTCCCTGATAGTTATAGATGCTGAACACCTTTTTATGTACCTTTGGCCATTTGTATGTTTTTTTTTGAAAAAAATATCTATTCAGTTCCTCTGTCCTTTTAAAAAAAATTTTTTTTTGCCCTTGAGTTGTATGATTGCTTTGTATAATTTGAATATTAACCTCTTATCAAATAGATGATTTACAAATATTTTCTCCCATTCTGTAGGTTGCCTTTTCATTTTTTTGATGGTTTCCTTTGTCAGAAGGTTTTTTCTTTGATGTAGTCTCACTTACTTATTTTTGCTTTTGTTGCCGTTGCTTTTGGTGTCAAATCCAAAAAATCATTTCCAAGACCAATGTCGAGGAGTTTATACTCTATGTTTTCTTCTAGGAGTTTTACAGTTTGAGGTCTTATATTCAAGTCTTTAATCCATTTTGAGTTAATTTTTGTGTATGGTATAAGATAGGGGTCCATTTTCATTCTTTTGCAGGTGCTACCCAGTTATCCCAATGCCATTTATTGAGACTATCCTTTCCCTATTGAGTATTCTTGGCTCCTTTGTTGTAAATCAAATAATTGTATATGAGTGGGTTTATCTCTGAGCTCCCTATTCTAGTTCATTGATCTGTGTGTCTGTTTTCATGCCAATCCTGTGCTGTTTTAATTACTAGAGCTCTGTAATATAGTTTGAAATCAGGACGTGTGATGCCTCCAGCTTTGCTCTTTCTCAAAACTGCTTTGGCTATTCAGGGTCTTTTGTCATTCCATACAAATTTTAGGATTGTTTTATTTCGTTGGAATTTTGATAAGGATTACATTGAATCTGTATTTTGCATTGGGTAGTATGGATATTTAACAATATTAATTCTTCTAATTCATAAGCTCAGAGTATCTTTCCATTTTTCATGTCTTCTTCAATTTCTTTCATCAATATTGTATAGTTATCAATGTATAGGTCTTTCACCTCCTTGGTAAAATTTATTCCTAGGTATTTTATTCTTTTTGATGCAATTGTAAATCAGATTGTTTTCTTAATTTCTCCTTCCAATAGTTCATTGTTAGTGTGTTGAAACACAGCTGATTTTGTATCCTGCAACTTTACTAAATTTGTTTATTCTAACAATTTTTTGGGGGGAGAATCTTTAGGGTTTTCTATATATAATACCATGTCACCTGTAAATAGATAAAACTTTACTTCTTATTTTCTGATTTGGATGCCTTTTCTTTCTTTTTCTTGCCTAAATGCCCTGGGTAGGACTTCTAGTACTATTTTTTTAAATTTATTTATTTATTTATTTATTTTTGGCTGTGTTGGGTCTTCGTTTCTGTGCGAGGGCTTTCTCTAGTTGCGGCAAGTGGGGGCCACTCTTCATCACGGTACACGGGCCTCACTGTCACGGCCTCTCTTGTTGCAGAGCACAGGCTCCAGACGCGCAGGCTCAGTAATTGTGGCTCACGGGCCTAGTTGCTCCGCGGCATGTAGGATCCTCCCAGACCAGGGCTCAAACCCACATCCCCCACATTAGCAGGCAGACTCTCAACCACTGTGCCACCAGGGAAGCCCTCTAGTACTATTTTTAATAAAAGTTTAAAGAGGGCTTCCCTGGGCTTCCCTCGTGGCACAGTGGTTAAGAATCTGCCTGCCAATGCAGGGGACACGGGTTCAAGCCCTGGTCCAGGAAGATCCCACATGCTGTGGAGCAACTAAGGCCATGCGCCACAACTACTGAGCCTGCACTCTAGAGCCCCCGAGCCACAACTACTGAGCCTGTGCGCCGCAACTACTGAAGCCCATGCACGTAGAGCCTGTGCTCTGCAACAGGAGAAGCCACCGCAATGAGAAGCCCGCACAATGAAGAGTAGCCCCCACTAGCCGCAACTAGAGAAAGCCCGTGCACAGCAACGAAGACCCAATGCAGCCAAAAATAAAGTAAAAATTTAAAAAAAAAAAAGAGGGCTTCCCTGGTGGCACAGCGGTTAAGAATCCACCTGCCAATGCAGGGGGCATGGGTTTGAGACCTGGTCCGGGAAGATCCCACATGCTGCAGAGCAACGAAGCCCGTGCACCACAACTACTGAACCTGTGCTCTAGAGCCCGCAAGCCACAACTACTGAAGCCCGCATGCCACAAGTACTGAAGCCCATGTGCCTAGAGCCCGTGCTGTGCAACAAGAGAAGCCACTGCAATGAGAAGCCTGGCCACTGCAATGAAGAGTAGCCCCTGCTCACCGCAACTAGAGAAAGCCCATGCATGGTAATGAAGACCCAATGCAGGAAGGAAGGAAGGAAGGAAGAAAGGAGGAAGGAAGGGAGGGAGGGAGGGAGGAAGGAAGGAAAAAGGAAGGAAGGAAGGAAAAAGGAAGGAAGGGAAGTAAGTAAAGGAAGGAAGGAAAGAAGTAAAGTAAGTAAGTAAGTAAGCAAAGTAAGTAAAGTAAGTAAGTAAAGTAAGTAAGTAATTAAAGTAAGGGCATTCTTGCCTTGTTCATGATCTTAGAGAAAAAAATTTTCAGCCTTGCACCATTTAGTATGATGTTAGCTGTGGGCTTGTCATATATGACCTTTATTATGTTGAGGTACATTGCCTCTATACCCATTTTGTTGAGAGATTTTATAATGAAAGATGTTGAATTTTGTCAAATGTTTTCTCTGCATCTATTGATTTTTATCCTTTTGTTAATGAAGTGTATCACATTCATTGATTTGCAGATGTGGATCCATCCTTACGTCCCTGGAATAAATCTCACTTGATTATGGCATATGATCCTTTTAATATGCTGTTATAATCAGTTTGCTAATATTTTATTGAGGATTTTTGTGTTTATGTTCCTCAGGGTTATTGGTCTATAGTTTTCTTGTAGTATCCTTGTCTGTTTTTGGTATCAGGGTAATGCTGGCCTGGTAAGATGAATTTGCATGTGTTCCCTCCTCTTCTATTTTTTGGAAAGGTTGAGAAAGATTGGTTTTAATTCCTCTTCAGATGTTTGGTGGAATTCACCAGTGAATCCATTTGCTCCTGGGCTTTTTTTGTTATCGGATGGTTTTTGATTACTGACTCAATCTTACCACTCATGATTTTTCTGTTCAGATTTTCTATTTATTCATAATTCAGTCTTGGTAGGTTGTAGAAATTTATCCACTATTCTAAGTTGGCATGTGTTTATTATTCATAATATTCTCTTATAATACTTTGTATTTCTGTGTTATCAATTGTAATATCTCCCCTTTCATTTCTAATATTATTTATATTATTTCTAATAAGTTCTTCTTTATGAGTTAGCCTACCTAAAGGTTTGTCTATTTTATTTATCTTTTCAAAAAAAACAGCTCTTAGGTTCATTGATTTTTTTCCTAATGTCTTTTTTAGTCTCTATTTCATTGATTTCCACTTGAATTTGTTATTTCCTTCCTTCTACTAACCTTAGACTTAGGTTTTTCTTTTTTATAGTTCCTTAACATGTAAAGTTAGGTTGGCTATTTGAGATCTTTCTTTTTTTCTTTTTTTAATTAATTTATTTGTTTGTTTTTATTTTTGGCTGCGTTGGGTCTTCGTTGCTGTGCGCGGGCTTTCTCTAGTTGCAGCGAGTGGGGGCTACTCTTTGTTGTGGTGCGTGGGCTTCGCATTGTCGTGGCTTCTCTTGGTGCAGAGCATGGGCTCTAGGCACCTGGGCTTCAGTAGTTGTGGCACATGGGCTCAGTAGTTGTGGCGCACAGGCTTAGTTGCTCCGCAGCATGTGGGATCTTCCCGGGCCAGGGATCGAACCCGTGTCCCCTGCATTGGCAGGCGGATTCTCAACCACTGCGCCACCAGGGAAGCCCTTTCTTTTTTCTTTATGTAAGTGTTTACTGCTATAAACTTCCCTCTTATAACTGCTTCTGCTGCATCCCATAAGTTTTGGTATGTTGTATTTCCAATTTTTATTTGCCCCAAGATATTTTTTATTTCTCTTTCAATTTCTTTTTCAACCCATTAATTGCTTAGGAGCATTTTGTTTTATCTCCATGTATTTGTGCATATTGTAGTTTTCTTCTTGTAATGGATTTCTAGTTTCATACCACTGTGGTCAGAAAAGATGATTGATATGATTTCAGTCTTCTTATATTTATTGACTTAATGGCCTAATATATAGCTATCCTTGAAGAATGTTCCATGTGTATTTGAGAAGAATGTGTATTCTGCTGCTTTTGGATGGAATGTTCTGTAAATGTCTAAGTCCATCTGGTCTAATGTATAGCTTAAGTCTAATGTTTCATTTTTGAATTTTGGTCTAGATGATCTATCCAGTGTTGAATGTGGGGTACTAAAGCTCCCTACTATTACTGTCTCTTTCTCCCTTCAGAGATGTTTATATTTGCTATATAGCAATATATATATTTGGGTGCTTTGATGTTGGGTATATGTGTATTTATGATTGCTATATCTTCTTGATGAATCAAGCCCCTTTATCCTTACATATTGGCCTTCTTTGTCTCTTATTAATGTTTTTGGCTTAAAGTCTACTGTGTTTGATACAAGTGTAGCTACCTGCACATACTTTTTGTTTCCACTGGCAAGGAATATATTTTTCCATCCCTTCACTCTGAGCCTATGTGTGTCCTTAAACCTGAAGTGAGTCTCTTGTAGGCAGCATATAGTTGGGTCTTGATTTTAATCCATCCAGCCATTATGGGTCTTTTCATTGGTGAATTCAACCCACACATATTTAGAGTTATTACTGATATGTAAGGACTTAACTAATGCAATCTTATTAATAGTTCTCTGTTTGTTTTATATTTCCATTGTTTATTTTTAACCTCTGTTTCTGGCTACGTTTGTAAATTGGTGATTTTTTATGATAGTATATTCTGTTTCCCCTTTATCTTTTGTGCTTTTACTATAGGTTTTTGCCTTGTGGTTATTATGATGCTTACATAAGACATCTGATAGATAAAACAGTCTATTTTAAGCTGATAGCAACTTCAGTTTTCTACAAGAGCTTCACCCTTTTACTTTCCCTCTTTTAAGTTTTTGATGCATTATTTACTTTTTATATTGTTTATTCATTAACAAATTATAGTAGCTATAATTATTTTTAATACTCTTTTCTTTTGATGTTTATACTGTAGTTAAGTGGTGAACACACCATCCTACTACAGAATTAGTTTTTTAAGTTTGACTGAATATTTACTTTTACCCATATGCTGTATACTTTTGTACGCTTTCATGTTACTAATTGGCATCTTTAAATTTCAGCTTGAAAAACCCCTTTTAGCATGTCTTGTAAAGCAGGTCTAGTGGTGATGAACTCCTTCAGATTTTTTTTTTTCTGCTCTAGGAAAATCTTTATGTCTCCTTCATATCTGAAGGATAGCTTTCCTGGATGGAATATTTTGGGCTGGCAATTTTTTTCTTTCAACACTTTGAATATATCATTGCTTCTCTCCTGACCTAGAGTTTTAGCTGAGAAATCTGCTGAGAGCAGGCCTAATGGGACTTTCTTTATAGGTTACTATCTTTTTTTCCTTGGCTGCTGTTAGGATTATCTCTTTATTTTTGATTTTTGACAGGTTCGTTATAATGTGTCTTGGATAAGGTTTTATTTGCACTGAGATAATAGGGTTATATTAGCTTTGTGAACTTGGATGTATAATTCTCTCCCCAGGTTTGGAAAGTTCTCAGCTATTATTTCCTTATTTTAAATTGAGGTATAATTGACATATAATCATTGTATTAGTTTCAGGTGTACAACATAATGATTTGATATTTGTATATATTGCAAAATGATCACCACAAGTTAACATCCATCACCATATGCAGTTACAAATTTTTTTCTTGTGATGAGAACTTTTAAGATATACTCTCTTAGCAACTTTCAATTATGCGATACAGTATTAACAACTATAGTCACCGTGACTTACATATTTTATAAATAAAATAAATACATCCCCACAACTTATTTATTTTATAACTCAAAGTTTGTACATTTTGACCTCCTTCACCCATTTTACCAACCCCTCCCCCACCACCTACCCCTGGCAACCACTAATCTGTTCCCTATATCTGTGACTTTGGGAGTTTTTGTTTGCTTATCTGTTTAGATTCCACATATAAGTGATGTCACATGGTATTTGATTTTCTCTGACTTATTTCATTTAGCATAATGTCCTCGAGTTCCATCCATGTTTTCGCAAATGGCGAGATTTCATGTCATTTCTTTTTTTATGGCAGAATAATATTCCATTGTGTGTGTTTGTGTATAAAATATACACATACACACCATATCTTCTTTATTCATCCATCATAGACACTTAGGTTGTTTCCATATGTTGGCTATTGTAAATAATGCTGCAATGAATTTGGACATGTGTGTATCTTCTTGAGTTAATGTTTTTGACTTCTTCACATAAATAAATACCCAGAGGCAGACTTGTTGGATCATATGGAAACTCTATTTTTAATTTTCTTAGGAACCTCCATACTGTTTTTCATAGTGGCTGCACCAATTCACATTCTCACTAACAGTGTACAAAGTATTCCCTTTTCTCCACATCTTCACCAACATTTGTTATTTCTTGTCTTTTTGATAATAGCCATTCTGACAGGTGTGAGGTGGTACCTCATTGTGGTTTTGATTTTCATTTCCCTGATCATTAGTGATGATGAGCATCTTTTCATGTACCTGTTGGCCATTTGTATTTCTTTTTTGGAAAAATGTCTATTCAGACACTCTGCCCATTTTTAAATTAGATTGTTTGTTTTGATATTGAGTTGTATGATTTCTTCATGTTTCAGATATTAATCCCTTATCAGATATATAATTTGCAAATATTTTCTCCCATTCTTTTTGTTTTCTTTTCACTTTGTTGATGGTTTCCTTTGCTGTGCAGAAGCCTTTTGATTTGATGTAGTCCTCTTTGTTAGTATTGCTTGTTGCCTTTGCTTTTAAGGTCAGATCTAAAAAATTTTAGCCAAGACTGATGTCAAGGAGCTTATCACCTATGTTTTCTTCCAGGAGTTTTATGGTTTCAGGTCTTACACTCAAACTTTAATTGATTTATAGTTAATTATCATGTAATTTCCAGCTTCATTCTTTTGCATGTGGTTGTCCAGTTTTCCCAATACCATTTTTGAAGACACTGTCCTTTCCCAGTTGTATATTCTTGGCTCCTTTGTCGTAAGTTAATTGGCCATATATGCATGGGTTTAATTTTGGGCTCTCTATCCTGTTCCATTGATCTATGTGTCTGTTGTTATGACAATACCATACTGCTTTGATTGCTATAGCTTTGTAATATAGTTTGAAATCACGGCGTGTGATGCCTCCAGCTTTATTCTTTATCAAGATTGCTTTGGCTATTCAGGGTTTTCATGGTTCCATGCAAATTTTAGGATTGTTTGTTCTGTTTCTGTTAAGAAAAAAAAAGGCAGCAGAATTTTGATAGGGATTGCATTGAATCTGTAGATTGCTTTGGGTAGTATGGACATTTTAACAGTATTAATTATTCCAATCCATGAGCATGAAATATCTTTCCATTTATTTATGCAAGCGGGGTATTAAAGTCCCTACCTTTATTGTTTTGCTGTCTATTTCTCCTTTTAGTTCAATTAATTTGTCTTATATATTTAGGTACTCCTATCTTGGGTGCATAAATATTTACAAATGTTTTGTCTTCTTGTTGGATTGACCTCTATCATTATGTAATGTCCTTTTTGTCTCTTAATGAAGAGACAATGTTTATTTTAAATGTTTTAAATAAATGTTTATTTTAAATAATGTTTATTTTAGTCTATTTTGTCTGATATAATTATAGCTATCTCAGCTTTCTTCTGGTTTCCATTTGCATGGAATATCTTTTCCCATCCCTTTACTTTAAGTCTGTGTATGTCCTTATATCTGGAGTCTCCTGTAGGCACTATAGAGATAGGGTGGCTGAATGGATTAAAAAAAAAAGAGACCTATTTCTTTTTACTGGAGAATTTAGTCCATTTACATTTGAAGAAATTATTGATATGTGTGTGTTTATTGTGTGGTAATTGTTTTCTGGCTGTTTTGTAGTTCCTCTGTTCCTTTTTCTCTTGTTCTCTTCCTTTGTGGTTTGACTTTCTTTAATAGTATGCTTCAATTCCTTTCTCTTTATCTTTTGTGTATCTGCTATAGACTTTTGCTTTGTGGTTACCATGAGCCTTGCATATAACACCTTATATCTACAGCAGTCTATTTTAATTTGATAACAAGTTTGAGTGCATTCTAAAGCTCTACATTTTTATTCTCTCCCCCACCTGCAAATTTTATATTTTTGATGTCACATTTTACATCTTTTTATCTTTTGTATCCCTTAATTATTGTAGTTATAATTGTTTTTTACTAAAACTTTTGTCTTTTAACCTTCACTAGTAGGTTAGGAAATTTTTCAGCCATTACTTCTCCAAATACATTTTCTGCCACTTTTTCTTTCTCTTCCCTTCTGAGACCTCTATAATACAAACGTTGCTCTGCTTGATGTTGCCCCATAAGTCCCTTAAACTATCTTCATTTTTTTTTTTCCTGCTCTGATGGGGTGAGTTTTTGTGCTTCATATAGTCTGCTGTTAAACCTCTCTAGTACATTTTTTCCAGTTCAGTTATTGTATTCTTCATTAATATGACTTATGTTTGGTACTTTCTTATACAGCATTTTCTGTCTTTTTTTGAAGTTCTCACTGGGTTCATCCATTCTTTTCCCGCGTTCAGTGAGCACCTTTATGACCATTACTTTAAACTCTTTATCAGATAAATCACTTTTCATCTCATTAAGGAAGGATTTTTTCCTGAGATTTTATCTTGTTCTTTCATTTGGAACATAGTTCTCTTTTTCTTCATTTTCCTTGACTTTCTGTGTTGGTTTCTGTGCATTAGGTAAATGAGTCACTTCTCCTAGTCTTGAAGGAGTGGCCTCATGTAGGACAGGAACCTTATCGTTTAACCCTGTCTAGCTCTTTGTTGTCTTTCAAACTTCTGTGATTGTCCAAGAAGATTTATTTTTAGTGGCTCCCAGTAGTTGAGAGTGTGCCAAGACCTGTAAGTGTCCCAAAGAGGAGAATCTCAGTCAGCATCTGGATTTAGGCTGACTGGAAGCCAGAAACTCAGGCAGCAGCTTTTAAAGTATTCAAATGTATACAGTCCAGTGGGACCAGGTTAGGGAAGTTTTCAGCCATGACTTCTTTGAATAAGCTTTCTGCCTCTTTCTCTCTCTCTTCTTTTTTTGGGACCCCTATAATATGTATATTGATCCTCTTAATGATTTCCCATAAGTCCCTTACACTATTGTCTCTCTTTCTCTTTCTGTTCCCCAGCCCCACCCCAGATGAATTCTACTCCCTGGATTTGAGTTTGCTGATTCTTCCTTCTGCTTGACTAGTCTGCTGTTGAACCCCTCTATTGAATTTTTCAGTACAGTTATTGTATTCTTACACTCTGTGATTTCTATTTGGTACTTTAAAATATTTTTTCTCTTTATGGAAATTCTCACTTTGTTCATGCAATGTTTTCCTGACTTCAGTGAACATCTATATATTATTTTGAAATGTCTATTAGGTAATCACTTATATCTGTTTCATTAAGATCTGTTTCTGGATATTTGTCTTGTTCTTTTATTTGTAACATATTTCTCTGTTTCTTCATTTTCTTTGACTGTGTTGGTTTCTGTGCTTAGACAAAACAGTCACCTCTCCCAGTCTTGACAAAGTGGTCTTGTGTTAAGAGATGAACCTCATCAGTAAGCCTGGCCCATGCTCCTAGTTGTCTCTCAAGTCTTTGTGATGGTCCAAGCTGCTTTCTTTGTTCTTATTGGCTCTCAGTGGTTGAGGGTGTACCCAGATATGACAGTGTCCCAAAGGGGAGGACTGCGACCAACACATAGATACAGGCTGGTTGGAAGCTGGACCTTTAGGCAACAGCTGGTGAAGTTTGTATTTAGACCTTCCAGGTGGGCGTTTTGCCTGCTCCCTCTGATTTGGGCCTGGGTCTATGGCAGTTCGGTGGGGGGGGGGGGGGGTGTGTGCACGTGCACCTGCTCCTGAGTCTAAGAACTCCTTTGTTGTTTGCTGCAGTCTTGTGGGACTTGTGAATGTCAACTTGTGAACCCTGTTGGCTATCAGAGTCAGGTGATCCAGGGGTCTTTCCCTCAGGCAGCAGCCGTAAAAGCTGGGGCATAAGACACTTGTAAAAGCTCCTTTCAGGGATATACTGGTGACTTGAAGCCAGCTAGAGGGAGAGAGCAGGGGAGTGTCTGCTGGTTTCCCTAGTCAGAGGAGGACTGCAGTCAGCCCCTGTAAGTGTGCTCAGTTAGAAACCTGACCCTTAGGAATCAGCTTTTAAAGTACACAAATAAGAGCCTGTCTTTGCTCCCTTTGCATTGAACCCTGGGAGGATAGCTGTGGCGAGTGCTCGCACACCTGTTACAAATGCTTGCTAGTCTTGTGGGTCTCCCGGATGCAAGCCCCACTGGCTTTTAGAATTAGGTATTTTGGGGGCCTGTCCCTTGGGTGGGGTCTTAAAAGCTGTGGTGGTGAATGTGGGGTCCAAGTCCTCCACTCTTCAGGGAGAAGTTGGAAGTTGGAATTCTCTCCTGATTATATATTGCTGTGCCGGGGGTGAGGTTTATGTCAAGCATGTCTCAGCCTTTCCTACCCACTTTGACATGGGTATGTTCTGGTTTCACCCAATGTATAGGAGTCGCTTAGGGTTTCTGGATTTCTTTCCAAGAAAATTGCTCCATGTGCAGCTGTACATTTGGTATGTCCATGGGAGGAGGGGAGTTCAGGAGCCTCCTATGTCACCATCTTTGCAGCCAGGATTGCTCATCTCATAGGGCACTGAAGGCAGAAGGAAGGTAATGTGCTGCAAGGGAGGGAATGTTCAGAGAGAGACCATCTTCTAGGTTCCTTCTGGCATCTTACTCAGATTCCCTAGTGTTTACAAAGACCTTTAGTCTCCTCATAATCCTATTTTGCATCACACTCTATCAGATTCATATCCTGAAAACTCCATTTTCTAATACGAATCCCTTGCTTTAAACATTTTTACAATAGCCACCATTTATTGAGTGCCCACTTTTAGGGACCCTTCACAAACACTCTGCAAGTTCTGTACCAACCACCCAGATTGATAGTTGAGTAAATGGAGTCTCAAGGCAACCCTGGGCTATTTAACTGTAAATACCAGTATACTTTTCACTTGACTGATTTTTCTCAAATTCTGGGACTGGTGGCAGCATGTCAGGCATTACTCCAAACCACACAGTAAATAAGATATGCCTTGCAGGAGCACTAATGTTTACTCGAAGATTGTTGTGGGAGATCTATTATTTCCTTCCATCCATTCAGTTATTTTGTATTCAGTGGGCATCAGCAATCCAGAAAAACATTCTGCAGGAAATAGGACCCAGCCATCCAGTATTTTTTAAAGCTCCAAAGGTGACCACAAAGGGCAGCAAGGTTGAGAACCTCTGCTGTATACGATCTGGCCCAGATAGAGAATAAAGCTTCTTGAGCTTTAGGCTCCATAATCAAATTAAGACTTTGAAGCTGAGTTTCTACACCCCTGGCCCATTGCTCTACTGCACTGCCCCCCCCCCTTTTTTAAATTAATTAATTAATTTATTTTCGGCTGTGTTGGGTCTTCGTTGCTGCACGCGGGCTTTCTCTAGTTGCGGCAAGCGGGGGCTACTCTTCGTTGTGGTGCGTGTGCTTCTCATTGCGGTGGTTTCTCTTGTTGCGGAGCATGGGCTCTAGGCACGCGGGCTTCAGTAGTTGTGGCACGTGGGCTCTAGAGCACAGGTTTAGTAGTTGTGGCACACGGGATTAGTAGCTCTGCGGCATGCGGGATCTTCCTGGAGCAGGGCTTGAACCTGTGTCCCCTGCATCGGCAGATGAACCACCGTGCCACCAGGAAAGCCCTACTGCACCCTTTTGTTAGCTCTAAGTTGAGGAAGAAAGTCAAGGGGCAGGATTCCACTCTCACATCTCTACCTAGGCTTTTCAGTCCCAAGTTGAATACTCATGGTTCTGCTATACCTGAAATAAAACCATTACCACACTGAGTTATCTTTCAAATCTTAGCAAAAGCTTTTTCTCATTGCACTACCTGCAGGTCCTTTGGCATGCTGTATTCTAGGCTCCCATTACTTTCATATTAGACTGTAATTCTTTACTAGGCTGTCTTTACCACAGGTGGTGAGCCCCATATTAAAGCATCTTCGGGTTTGAGGCTAATTGGTGTTTAGTAAACATTGGTTTTTCTATTATAAACAGTATTAAACTATGTATGCGGAAGATACAGCAGGGCTTACTTAAACCATAAAGTCTTCAATGTCTTAAAGCTCACAGCTGGTGGCAGGACAAGTCAGATGCTTGAATGCAAAGGTGGATACATTCCAAGTTACCTACCGAAAGCCCTGGCTAAAGTCAGCTTCTCAGATGGACCCAGAAAATCTGCAGGACATTGCTCATGGGCTACAATTGTTTAGGGCCCCAAGAACCCATAGGCATGTCATAGTACTTAGCAGTTACAGGGCTGTATCTATGCCCCAAAGATTCCTCAGCACCAGCCATTTACTGGGCTCATTTGAATCTTAATACATTGTAAAGATTTATTTTTTACTCTAAGACCTCTTGAAAAGTTCACTTACTATTTGTATGGATAATTATTCAAGATAAGGCAAAAAAGATGAAGCAATGTTTTCTTGGGGAGTCCCACCAACTGAATACCAATACTCCAAAATTTACAGCTTATAACACAACTTTTATTAGAAAAGTTATACATAACATAGCATCAACTATTTTCAAGAACAATATTAAACCTGATAAGCAACAAAAACCAGACTAACAAAATGTGTAACAAGAAACTAATGACCTTTCTATAATCAAACATTCAATTATCTACAATGTCTTTATACAAAGGGAAAAAAAACCATGGTTTTACAGGCACATCATAGTGAAAATAAAGCGGCAACAGCAATTTTATACAATTACCATTCTCAAGAAACTGAATCATCAAAACAGTAATTACGAGTTCACAAATTTAAAACATCTCACATAATTTAAAATTACTGGGTATACACTGAAGTCTGAGTGATTTTTGTTTTCCACAAAAGTGCCAACACTTAAAAGCTAGAACTTTCAGTGTGTAATTTTGCCCTAAAATGTTAAGACATGTATTGATAATCATAACAGTCACATAATTTCTGGTGCTATCTGATCTGTTAATATTAAAGCCTTTATTTGGATGTGTTTTTCTTCACTTAAATTATAGGAAACCGGATACTGGATTTCTGTTGCAAAGCTATTAGAGTTCCAAACACAGGAGTGTGCAAGCACTGGAAAAACTGATCAGTACTAAAACATAATAAATATCAGAGAAGCAATTAGTTTTTACAGCACTGTCTGCTTAAAGGTTAAGTCAACCAGTTGTACGATTTCCCATCAGTCTGTCCTTTCAGTTGGCATAGCAATTTCTATTTTCATGATCTGAATACTCAAATATATCCAAACATCTTTTTAAAACTTTGATTTATAGCTCCTGGAAAGTTATAAATGCTTTTTATATTCATTCTACTCTAAAAAGTCTATTTCTGCTCATTTTAGAGCCTCACTAAAACAAAAGATTTCAGGATAGTAAGATTCATTAAAAAGTTTCAAATGGAATGATTTACAAAATAGGGCACTTTAAACCAAGCCCTATTTTTTTGTAGCTGAAAGGGATTAGTTACAGTACAATTTCACACAACCCCATGATCAAGTGTGGAATTATACTTTAAAACTTAAGAGGACAATCTCTGCTTTGGGCACCATCCCTAAAGCACAATGGTTACGAAGAAGACTGCCAGGTGCTGATGGGAAAAGACGATTCACACTATAGTTATTAACCGTCAGGCATTTTTTCCTGAAAAGTTCTCCTTTACAATGCAATAATCGAGAACTAAGATAAAAACCCTGACTTTCCACTGCTACTCAACATTATTATATGCGCCAATATTGCACAAATCTGTTCTGGACTGTTAAAATAAACTTGGGGTACTTGTTTTCTCCATCAGAACACAAACACCATACAAGCAGTTTCCCTTAAAGATGAAATTGACAAATTTAAAATACCGGAAAACATGAAGAGGCAGGGACTTTGTACACACAAAAATCTAAATTTTCTTGAAGGGTTCTGTGTGCCCTACACATGGGGGCAATTTGTACACACTAGTGAAATGAACACTAGCTCTAATGCTTCTAGCTGCTCAAATAATGTGGAACCTTGGTCCAGGTGTTGCAATGATATCACTGTATGGTTCTTCCTGTGTCAGCTCAATAGCTTGCTGCTTTTTAAGAACCAAGAAGCTGTAGAACTTTGCTGCAGCTTGCTTTCTGTTCGTGTTTCGACACAACTCAAGCAAACTGATAGATTCAGCTCCAGTTTTAGCGAGAGCTCGCTGAAATAAAAGAAAGAATTAAATGAAAATAACCGTCTACACAATAAAGTAGTAATTTTAAAAGGATACTACTTTTGGATACTGAGAAAAGTATTACTATATATTCTGTTGGGGGCTAGGAGTAGATTTTTGAATGGTACAAGAGTGTTTCTCACATTAAAAAAGGCAAGGGGACAAAGTTAACATTTTTGGGACAACCTAATATAGACGACTCATTTTTTCTAATTAATAAAATCTAATCAATTCATCTATCAATTTCATCTAATTGATAAAATAGTAAAATCTAGCACACAGTTCTGAAAACTGTCAACCTAACTATCCTTTGAATTTATTTTAGGAGACCTGAGCACCTTGCCTGGTATTTCATAAACACTCAAGATATCTCCTCTGTATCTGACACATTAAGGCCCAAGGATAAATGACACTGTACAATGATTTGACAAATTTAATGATTCAACCCATTAAATTTGCTCAACCAAAAGTAAGAAAATGTACACACACAAAGGAGTTCTGCTTTGCAGGGAAAGTGTTCACCTGGATGCTTTCCAGGCTTACTCTTAGCCCAACAGCTTGTGTATTAAAATAGTTTAAGGTGTGCGGTTTTGGAAAAAGTTTCACCAAAGGTAGACTTTCTGGTTATAGCATGTAACTTTTTTTTTTTTTTTTTTTTTTTAAGGAAACACTGCCAAAAGCCTTTGATGAAATTTTTTCTCTAGGACTTCGCAGGCATACCTGAAGACCATGAAGCATCTGCTGAGTCCTTTTGTTCCATCTTCTTTCCTCTTGATCCTGATCACCCCCTGAGGCATCTTCATCCTGAGTGAAAAGGACCCCCGTGCAAAAACAAAAAACTGACAAAACTGCTACAAAATGAAGCATTTCCGTATCTCCTGAAAGCTCTAAATTGTGTATTTTGACTAATGGAAAAATCACTTAGCATCTAGTTCGACATCCCTTCTTAAATTACAAAAGAAAATCCTCTGTACCTGCAAGCATTTAGCTGAATATATGACTCTGTACTGGTATGTAAGTGTGTGATCTACACAGTCTGGTCCACGGACTGTTGCTGGTTGGCGAGCTATGTGTTACTGGCCCTTGCTAAGGTAAGAAACTGAAGCAAGGAAATAAACCAACTACGTCACTAAGCATACTGTTTATTTTAACTGAATATATATTTATGTATTTTTTTGGTAGCATGATTTTCTGGACGATGGTATTCCAGAAAATTCCTAATCTCACTGTGGACCACTACCAAAGAGCCTGCAGACTAGCAAAGATGAGTAAGTAATACTGTTCCATACAGTGTTTTAAAAGAAATGAGCTATAATTTATAATATATATTTAACTGGAGGGGCCTGGCTGCCAGTCACCTGCCACCTACAAGACTGTCTTAAGCTGGCACGGGGCAACAGCCGAGATGCTTCCAGGCTGTGCTGCAACTATCACCACATCCAAAGAACCAGGAGTTAATAACAACAGCTTAACATATATTAGAAAGTAGAATTTTAAATGCTAATTGAACACTAAGGCTGAGATACTCTAGCACACAGGCTGGAAGAGCTTTGGGGCTACATTCTGACTTTAAAACAGTGTGTAAGGCTCACGTTAAGCACTAACTGGTTATGAAATCTATGCTGGCATAAATTACAAACACGAACAGATGGTAATGAAAATTGGAAGAAACTTTAAACATAAAGGTTTAAATAAAATATCTGACAGAACATCAAATAGAAGAATACATATTCTAATATACAACCTTAAAGATCCAGGGAAAGAAAAAACTTGAACAGCCAAAGCATGCCCCAGGAAAAGGAAAATCCATTCCCAAAGTCAAAAATAAAAATCACTCTATTTTATTAGCCAAGTCACAAACCACTCCAGTCTAATGAAAAAGCAAAATCCACACAAATAGATTATATCAGAGGCAGATGCTAACAGCTGACCAATGACCACAAGATAACAAAAGCAGCTTACAAACAATTTAGAAGTCAAGGAATCAGTGAAAGGGCAAGTCCCATGTCCTTGAAAAGCCCCCAAGGGACCAAATGAGAGATAACACAGCACAACATCTGAAGTTCTTAATGATGGTGTAGATCACTAAGAATTTGGCTAAGTTTTGCTTATATTCAAACATTTTTCATCACTCTGAACTCAGCTCCAAGATGAAAAATAATAAGAGCTGGTTGAAGATTTTCGCTAAACCTAGAATGGGAATTTATTCATCAGATCTTTTTTTTTACAACGTTTCCTTACCTCCTCCTCTTCATCATCTTCTTTCTCCTTCTCTTTCTCCTTTTCTTTTTCTGGTAAAAGTTCTAACTCTGGAATTAATTGACAAATATTTGGAGGCTCTTCTGGGGGCAGCTCTACAGGAGGTATTTCCATCTGCTCTACCTGCTGAGGCTTAAAGCAATAAAGATAAGGCAATTTAAGATGCACATTTTAAGGGTAGCTTCTCTTAACTATGCAAACATATAGTTGCTGCAGTTTTCAAAATGAAAAGAAATACTTCTCACACTTCCTCATAATCAAAACCTGATTACACATCTTGTTCTTTTACTGTAAAGCCACAACATTAAAGTACTTTACAAAGGAAATTAATCCATTCATTATCTTATCTTATCTTATTACCCTAGAACAAAAGTGTTTTGTTTTTATACTTACTTTTTAGAAGTCAAATACTTAAAGTCTATGTGAGGAATTTGCAAACAAGAAAAAACCCTCAACACTTTCTGTATTAGCATTTTAGGACTAAACAGAACGCACTGACGACTCCTGGGCAATGCAAAAAGGCTCTAACATTAATTAGCCTGGTACTGTCGACCACTGCTGTATAAGGCTACTGCAACTCAGCTTGAGCTCTAAATAAGAGCCTTTGTGCTCTTCCAGCAGCAAATATTAGGAATGAGGAGACTATTTTTCTGGGTCCATTTCTTTCTTCTCTGACTTAATACAAACACATGAGAACATTAAAAGAGTGACAAGGGAACAATTACCTGGAGAGTGGTTGGTACTAGAGTAACCCACTAATTACTTGTTCCCGTTCCTGAACTCAAAAACGCTCTTTTTTTTACAACTCCTTACCATCAGAGGGCATAGAGAACTAGTTGTTAAAATTGGCAAAGAATATTCTTTTGCCAATGTCTTGATGATGGAGGCTGAACCAAGAGCCTAAGGTACCAAAAAGCCTCCCTTTGCCCAGAATTAACTTATTCTATAGACTTACTTAAGCTTGGGAAGCCTTAAACCAGACCACCTCCCTCCTTTACACTCAGGATAGGAACACTAAGTGAACTTAATGGTAGCCAGTCTAAATGAAGTAGCAAGACGTCGCTTTACCTTTTTTCAGCAACTGGACGAGCATATTCTGATTTCTTAATAAGAGAGCCTAAAACTGCTTAGTATTAAAGAAAGATATACAGGAATATTTATAAAGAATAAACCAGAACCCGGAAGAGAATAGAGAGTCTAGGAATAAACCTACGCATATATGGTCAATTAATTTAGCACAAAGCAGCATACAATGAGGAAAGGACAATCTCTTCAATAAATGGTGTTGGGAAAACTGGACAGACACATACATGCAAAAGACTGAAATGCATTAAAGACATGAATCTAAGACCTGAAACCATAAAACTCCTAGAAGAAAACACTGGTGATAAGCTCATTGGTCCTGACGACTTTTTGGATTTGACACCGAAAGCAAAAATAAACAAGTAGGACTTCATCAAACTAATATATCTGCAAATCATTTATAAGAGATTAATATCCAAAATATATAAAGAACGCAACACAATTCAAGAGCAAAACAAACTGATTAAAAGGGGCAGAGGATCTGAACAGACATTTTCCCGAAGACAGCAATACTGATGGCCAACAGGTACACGAAAAGGTGCTCAACATCTCTAATCAATCAGGGGGCATGTAAATAAAAACCACAATAAAGCATCACCGAAAAAACAAGAGATAACAAGTGTTGGCAAGGCTGAGGAGAAAAGGGGAACCCTCTTGCACTGTTGGTGGGAATGTAAATTGGTGCAGCCACTATTTATCCAAAGGAAATAAAATTACTATCTGGAAAAGATATCTGCACTTCCATATTCACTGCAGCATTATTTATAATAGCTAAGCTATGGAAACAACCTAAGTATCCATCAACACATAAATGGATAAAGAAAATATGATACACATGCACAATGAAATATTATTCACCGTAAGAAGGAAATTCTGCCTTTTGTGACAACATGGATGGACCTTGAGGGCATTATGCTAAGTGAAATAAATCAGAGAAAGCTGAATCCTGTATGACAGATATATCAATCACTTACATGTGGAATCAAGTATCTTAAAAAGCTCACACTCACAGAAGCAGAGAGTAGAATGGTGGTTACTAGGGGATGGGGGAAATGAGTAGATGTTGGTCAAAGTCAGTTTTGGGGATCTAATACACAGTATGATGATTACAATTAACAATACAGCTGTCCCTCAGTATCTGCAGGGGATTGGTTTCAGGATTCCCCTCTGAATACTAAAATTTACAGATGCTCAAGTCTCTTACATAAAACAACGTACTGCAGACAGCCCTCAGTATACATCCTTGGATAAGGAGGTTCAACTATATACTATGCACTTGAAAGGTGCTAAGAGTAGATCTTAAAAGTTCTCCTGACAAGAAAAAAAATCTAATCCTGCGAGGTGATGGGTGTTAACTTACCATGGTGATCATTTCACAATGTACAGATCTAGCAAATCATTATATATTGTACACCCGAAACTAATTCAATTTATACATGTCAATTATATCTCAATAAAACCGGAGGAAAAATGTTCCATCTTGCTGACAAAGTTATTTATTAGCAGGAAGTTTGTTTCATTTTACTCACAACATACTTAACAGGTTCCATATGCTGCTTTTCTTATTCTACCTAGAACTGTCAGATTCACCATGGGCTAACGTTTGAGAACTGAAATAAAAACCAGAACCAAGTTCAGAGTCAAGGATTCCACAGTAGCCAAGGATGCTCACTTTAGGCCACTGTGAAGCAAGACTCTATCCCAGAGTCAGAAAAACCAAAAACTCCTAAGAATGCCTCCCACTCACGGCACACTGTGTTGTGATCCTCAGCTGCCATTCTTTGTGGACCCATTCCTTACTACTTTCTGCCCAAACCAAGATACTTCAAAAGGTCTCCTTAAACAACACTTGCTATTACTAGGGATCTAAAACATTGCCCGAACACCCACACCCCAAACACCTTGGAGAGCTGTGCTTACAGGGATCATGGGTTCTGGGTCCATCTGTCCCACTTTTCGCTTAACTCCCTGAGGTGGTGGTGGAGGCATGGCTGACTCATCCAGGTTTGTTCTGCTGGTCTCCATTGACTCTTGGAGGCGGCTTGGCTCTTCCAAAATGGGCTCATCTGCAATCGATCATACGAAGAGGGGATTACGGTCATACAGTCCTCAACAACATTTTAGAACCATTTAATACTAATATGCTAAGACTTTCCCTAATGAAGAAGGCTGAATAAAATTTTACCTCCACAAAGGTTACTAAATTTATAATACATTTCAAGGTGGGAAGAGGTTTTTAAAAGGACATGTCCCACTTCCAGTCCAAGGCAGGACAATCCTTTAGCAGACTATCACTCGGCCAAGTCCTAAACCTCAGACCTTTCTGAAAACAGAAAACTTCCCATCTAACAAAGGAATCAGAGATTATAAGGCATGTATTTCCCTGTCTAAAAATCTGAGAATACGTCTTTGTTCCTGACTTCTTCTTTCACTTTGGCAATATACAGGTAAATTTTAGCCAAGTGTTCACTTAGATTTGCTCAGGGAGCTCTTGCAACGGGACAGACCGATAACATCGCGCTGCCGCTGCTGCGGGGGCTGCTCCTCTCTGGGAACCTCCGGGTTTTCGAATTCTTTGAGGAATTCATCCAAATTATCAGCCTCTCCTCCTTTCCTCCTTTTTCTAAGATCTTCTGGTACTAGTGGTGTAAGACAGCGTGTAAACAGCTATTAAAAAAAAAAAAAAATCAATTATAAAATCTCTACTATAAATCACATGAACCGAAAACCTACCAATGGCATTACAAGTATGCTTTAACAATCAGTGTATATATAATTCAGCATGATTTCTACTTAATGTTATATCATATTCATGCTTCATTCTACTTTCTAATTTGAAATCCTCTATGTAAAAATTTTCACTGCAGCAATTTTAGAAAAGTTGAGAATGAAATTTTTAACCATTGTCTCATAACTTGGAGATAACACTAAAGTTCTAAACTTATTTACCTGCAGTTTATTTTCATATTCATACACTTAAAACGATCTAACAAATCATACCCAACAGCTTTGCACAGTGCCCTTTTCACTTAATATTGTATGGTAATTTCATTAACTATCATTTCTAGTATTTTTAATGACTGAATATTCCACTGAGTGGAAGTAAATATATATGTGCGTGTATATATATATGCCACACTTGAATGATTCTTCAATATTTTAAGTTTCTTTTAAAAAATTTAACTGTAAATAATAATTAATGAACATCTTTATAGAAGTGGCTTTTTGAATTACCTCCTTAAGAAAAATTCCTAACAATGAGACCACTGAGTCAAAAAAAAACACTTAAAGACCTTCTTCCAAATGATTATACGATTGTGCTTCCAGTATACAGCAGTTTTACCAAAGCCTTGCTGCTTTAAACACTTTACAGTAAAAATCAATTGGTTCTATGACGCCTCAGAACTTTGCTTTAGAATAGTCTGGAACCTAAAGTGAGCAGAAAGGGCCTGTAAGTGAAAAAAAATTCTCATAAAGCCAGATTTCTGTACTGTGGGAAAAGTAGAACCACCCCTTGTTTTAGCCAGAAAGCAACATCTAAAGATTGTAGACTGGAACCACAGTACACACTAAGGCAACAGAACTTGTAATATATCATAGCAAGTTGAGGAGCGAGAACTATTATTAAATATATCAGTGTCTTTTTAGAACAGGGAAGATTCATTCTACATCTTTTAGAAATACAGGTGTCACTTATCTTGATCTTTCAGATCAGGTTTATGTTCAGTATACTGTGGTTTAAGGGAGGAAAAAAAAGAGAAGATGCTGTATCACTGAAAAATACCTGATCAAAAATGATTCAAACAAGTTTTTAAAGTTTATTTTTAAAAACGGTCAAAATCTATATGAAATTTAAAATTCTGCAAACTATATTACCTTCAGTAGTCTGTTATTCCACAAAGGCTGAGCAGGTAAAGAGAAAAGTTTTTCCACTCCCCCAGTCTCTTTCCACATCATCAATTTCTTGGTGGGTGGTGCCAGATCCAAAGTAGTAACAATATCAGAGTAATCACTAAGCTGGGCTCTAATTGTCTTGCTATCCAATTCTTTGACACTGTCAACAATTAGCTTCCTCTTCCTCTTGGCTTTTGTTTCTTTGACTGGCATGATAAAAGAAAATAAGGTCATCTTTTCTGAGGCCAGCATGAAACATACAACTACCAGATCTGGTCTCATTATATTCCTGCTTTTCTAAACACCTAGAAGAGAAGTTAAGCTTTCATGAGGGTAGAATCTGTTTTAAGTCATGTTTCCCAAGTACCATATAGAGGCTAGCATACAATAGATGTTCAATAAAAATTTGCTGAATAAATGAATATTGACTTTTAGCACAAAATGAGCAAAATAATGGCAAGAGCCGATTCATTTTTGCCCATGTAGCTTTATATTGTAAACACATCACACTTGATTCAGAGTTGGGCTCAAGTCCTAGGTTCTGCCACATATTAAGTGAGTGACCGTTAAGAAAAGTTAACTTCATTTTGCTAACCTCTTCATTTTCTCATTTGAAATATGGCCAACCACGTATAGGGGATTGTAAAATATTTAGTATGATGTCTGACATAGATTGAGGACTCCATAAATGGTTGCAACTACTATGATTTTTATTGGAAGAGTTACAATTCATATATGGCAGCTGCACAAGCAGCTTGATAAAGTGAAACAAGCGCAAACCCAGTCAGATGAACCCTGAACTCCATCCTATACACTTTTTGTATCCTCATTTCTAATCCTTACTAAACTCTTACAAAGAGGTAACATTATCTCAATTTCTTAAGATACAGAAAAGCTCATGGTATTAAATAAATTCCTCAAGATTTCATTGTCATACATGTTATATACCCCATAGGTTTTTATAGATAAAATACTCGTGTGGTTCAAAATTCAAGATTCAAAAAGATGTTATACAGTGACAGCCTCTGTCCAGGCCCTGTCCTCCAGCTACTGAGTTCCCTTCCTTGAAATTAAAAAGTTCAAGTTTTTGTTAACAGCTGGCTAAGCTCAATTATCCTATTTTAAACACTGCAGTATACGTCCCTCTTACCTTGTTTATAGATCTCTGTAATATCTGTCAATAATATAGTATATAATTTACTTAATTACCCATGTTCCCCTATTATTTAAGTTCCACGAGGATAAAGACTTGTTCATTTTTATATTTTTAGTTCCTAAATATAGCTACACAGTAAATACTCTTTTTAAACCAGAAGCCCAAATCAGAATTTTTGGTGATCAGATTCTAAGTAGGAAACCCAAAAAGTTAATCTTGTTTTACTTAGAAGTCATAACAGTATCTTGAATTATACTGTAAATGACTTAAGGTATTCTACCCCATTGTACCCATACACCATCTAGAAATTTTAAAGTTTCACATCCAAATTACATACTGCCTCTTTTACTCAGAAGCAGCACCCCCAATTAAATATGCTTTGCTGTGTTTCTTAATAAGCAGCATAAGAAAAATACTGATTTTAGAACCTTTGTTATTTCCAGTTAAAAATAAAAGTATTTTTAGATTTTCCCAGATTGTAGCCCAAAGCATACACAGAATCTAGAATGTTGGAAGATAACGGATTAGTCAATCTTGTACTTTACTGAAAAATGCCTTGCAATGCTTTCTGTTACACATGTGGCCTGTTAGCATTTTTGTAACCCCCAAAGACTAAGATATTTATTAGCAGAAAGCTTGTTCCATACTTTTATTTCACAGCAACTCGTAAAGATACTCTGTAAGATATTCGAATTATAAGTGAATTAAAGTTTCTATAATAGATGACTAACAAAGGAGAAAAGAAGTTTAGTTATATTGAAAATGAGCAGCAGATTAGTGGACATGAGCCAGAACTAGAAAAAGTTCTAAGTCAAAAAGTTTGTTTGCTCACCAGTGATATCAATAGGTTCCAAAGCAAACGCTTCTTCCTCATTTGGAACAAGTGTTGTTTGATCAGTCATAGTTGGCATCGGTTCGACAGGATCCACTGAATCAGGACTATCAGGCCCACCCACTATAAAAGCAGAAATCTGGTCACAAAAGGCTTGGGTATTTAATATATATCCATCAAATGAGGGAAAAAAATCCCTTTGAGTAACTGAAAGAAACCCACTGGCTCCAAAGAAAAAACACTTTTCTAGTTATAAGGAGGTCTCTCCAGTTGACCTATTGCCCAAAAAAGGGGAAGGAGCACAGGGTTAAAGAGAATCAATCGTAAGTACTGCTTTTAAGGAGATTTACAGTTCATCAAAAGCTGAAACTTTTAGCTTTTGGCCTTCTACAGTGAGTATCTTTTTGGATGCCACACATCATGCCCAGGATCACTGAACGTGACACGCTTACTCGATACGTTATCATCCTCATCCATATCATCACGCGCAGGCTGTTCTGGCAACATCACCCCCGCCTCAGACAGGGCAGGGGGATCGTCAAAGATACCGCCGTCATTATTACTAATAAGTTTGTCATCTGAAATAGGGAATGTAATTTAGTTACAATTTAAAAAAGAAATGCTAAAAGAACAATAGCCAATCACTGGAAAAAT
The DNA here is from genome assembly GCF_009873245.2 of Balaenoptera musculus. Classification (NCBI taxonomy): domain Eukaryota; kingdom Metazoa; phylum Chordata; class Mammalia; order Artiodactyla; family Balaenopteridae; genus Balaenoptera; species Balaenoptera musculus. Next base: position 21,949,607 of record NC_045801.1, on the reverse strand, counting down.
AATGTTAAAATGGATTAAATTAAAAAATTTAAATCTGTATTCAATATGCATCTGTTCTCTTCAAGGTAGTATACAAAAGTATAAAACACTTAACATATGAAAAAAAATCTCAATTTTAAAACATGTATTTACTTAAACACAAATAGAGCACTTTGAAGAATTAGTAAAACTTAAAACTCCAAGACAAGCAGTTTTAAACAAAATTAGGTATTGTTAAAACATTTTTAGGCTACAGGTTTACAGAAAACTTTTACTGAACCAACTGGTGACAATTCACACATATATACCTAGAGAGATGCTCAAGACTAAGAATTAGCAACTGCTCTAAAACCCCGCAACTAAATAAAGAAATTGTTAGAATAATCACCTTGTTGTGACTTACCTAATATACCACCATCATTTCCTTCTCCAAAATTGTCATCCTTATATTGGTCTTCATATTCTAAATGGTTAATTTTCTCATTCAGATTGCTGGTGCTCTGTTCAGGCTCTAACAGGAGGTTAGAAGCACCAGTGCTCACTAACATGTCATCATCCTCGAAAGCGCTACCTTCTCTCATTATTTCACGATCATCCATTCCAAAGTCACCTAAACACATTTTAGTTGGTCATTAGTTGAGAAAAGTGAGAAACATCACCGAATCAAAAGAAAATGGCTAATGATTTATTTTAATTATAATGTCACATTTGCTTACTGAAGTCTTATTTATCTTTGAATATTAAAACATCTAGTTTAAACTTTAAATCTTTAGCATCTATTATATTTCATAAACTGATTCTGGGGCATAATGAGAAAATTCAAATATAAGATCCAAATTTAGGTTACCCTAAATATATTGAGTAACGTAATTTTAACATTATAGCTAATGGCTAATGATTTGTTTCTCTATTACCAAAATCATTTTCTTGTAGAATACTGATGTTTCCAACTTCTTCTCTCATGGTTATCTCTTCCACTCTACTCTGGTTCAGGCTGAACTGCTGGGCCACATCGATGTCACTTTAAAAGAATTTCAAATACATTGTAGTCTCAAGTCTCATTGTAATGTATTTGTAAGAGAAAACACATCTCAATTCTTTATATAAGCAAGAAAAAAAACCATACATACAACCTATGGAGCCTAAATATTTAATATTAAATAAATACAATCCAAGAATCTAAATGATGTGCAAGTTAATTTAATTTGTATTTAAATTTTAAAACTGTTAATGACCAGCGAGCAAACTATAATATGCTGAAATCACTCCATAAGGCAACATGGTATACAGAGCAAAAACTGAGAGATGCGTGGGCTAGACAGGCCTGGGTTTTCATCAGAGCCCTGCAGCGTACAGGCTGTGTGAACACTGAAGTTAACTGGCTTTTCTGAGACCTTGTTCAGTACAAATGTGGAATACCATCGACCAAATTCAGAATGTAAATACTTCCAAACAAATCACCAGGTTTGTTCAGCAAATAAATGGCAAGGACAAACATACAAAAAACATGTAGCTCTGTTACAGGTTCTAAAGAGAGACTTATGATACGTATCAACCAAATGCAGTCTGGAAACTCTGTACAGACCGTAGCTGAAACAAAGCATGGCGGGGGGAGCCTATGTGTCACCTGGGGACATTTGACTGCTGACTGTGTATTATATTAAGGAATTACTGTAATTTTTTTAAAACTGTGATATTATTATGGCTTTGTTTTAAAAATTCCTTGCCTCTAAAGAGATACATTCCGAGGTATTTACAGATGAAATAAAATATTTGTGATTTGCTTTAAAATAATCCATTGTTAGAAGGTCAGTTGGGGAAATACAGCTGAAACCTTGAGCAACGTGGGATTTAGGGGCACCTACCCACCCCTCCCCCTGAAGTCAAAAATCCACATATAACTTTACAGTCAGCCCTCTGTGGTTCTGCATCCACTAATTCAACCAACCTCAGATTGCGTAGTACTGTAGCATGTATTTAGTGAAAAAAAATCTGCACGTTAGTAGACCCTCCCAGGTGAAACCTGTGTTAAGGGTCAACTGTACACATGAAATAAAACTGGCAATACATTGATAATGAAAGAAGCTGGATGATCAGCACCTGGGGTTCATAATATTTACTAATCTCTCTACTGTTTAGCTATGTTAAAAAATTCCACCATAAGAATTTTTTAAAAATAAAACAAGTATAAAGAAAGGGAGGAAAAAGTAAAGCAGCCAAATAGTGCCTAGCACTAATTAACACAATAAATTCAAAATAAATCATAAACTTACTCCTATAATTAAAAGTCAAAGATCATTTTTTAAAAAAGCAGACAAATTTGTCAAAAAATAAATGGGGATTGGTGTAGAGGGTTTCTCGGATAACTAACCGTGCTACTCAATCGCTTGGAAAGTGACAGTGACATTCCCTGTCATGGTAATAACAGCTGAATTCTGAAGACTTGAGAAGAGGGAAACAACATACCACAGTATTCTGCTGTAATGGCCATCTCTGTACAACTTTCTCTTCTTAAATGTTGTGTGACAATGACCCTTTCTTGCTCTTTATAGAAAGTTATCTCATATGTTTATTAATAAAAGAAAAGAACAAAAATTGTGGCTGAGTATAGCTTGGCCAAGATGATAAACTGGTAGATGACTTTAGTATACCTCTGAAAAAAATCATGAAGCAACAGTTCAAGTTTACTGATATCATTATGTAAAGCAAACAGCTAGACTGCTGTTCAGTTTACACAATTGCCTAAGCAAATCAGAATTCTCTTAGCTGTTTTAAAGCTGGCATCTTCTACATGATATTATAGAAGAAACACTTCTAGGTTATATGTTTCATATTTATATACTACCCTAAATGAAAGCACATGCATTCTAGCTACATGTTAACGCAATGTCAAAACATCCCAAGAAAACTATGCATTTGTAAGCCAATAATGTTTTCTGTACACCAAGTCAATAATTAAAAAAAAAAAAAAAAAAAAGAAGAAGAAAAAGAGACAGAGAGAGAGAGACATACTCTAAGTCAGGCAGTGGCTGATCAAAATCATGAAATTCTTCAGGTAAAGTAATAGCATTGTAAGCAGCTTCTCGATTTTCCTCAGGCAGGTCAACAACACCTGGAAAAGAAACGGTAAGCTTGAAGACCTGGCTACACCAAAGATTATCAAGGGATCAAGGAAGGTAAAAAGTCAGTATAGGGAGGGAGGGAGACACAAAAGGGAAGAGATATGGGGACATGTGTATGTGTATAACTAATTCACTTTGTTATAAAGCAGAAACTAACACACCATTGTAAAGCAACTATACTCCAATAAAGATGTTAAAAAAAAAGTCAGTATAATTTCCTAAGGTTATATTCCAGAAGGGTTGATAATATTTGCAAAGTATCACTGAAGCTCAAATACTTTTGTTTTTTTAATAATCATTAGCCACACTACTTGTGTTACAAGAGGTCAAAGCACTAATTATGCATTAAACTGAGAAGTCTTTAAAAGGACGTATCAACAAATAAATAAATATTAATAACAGTTTTCTAAATAAGCATGAAATTTATGAGGAAAAGGAATGACTGCAAAAGAATACCTCAAATGTTAAGAGGAACTGGTTATTTTAGGAAAGTGGGATTAAATTATTTTAATTTTCTTTACATTTTCCCCTATATTTTTCAAGTGGTCTATAATAAAAATGCATTGCTTTAAAAGATAAAAAGAAACAAAACATGTTATTTAAGCAAAATACACTTAGTAGCCACATATGAGAAATCACCGGCCACCTGCCTAAAGTGTCATGGCCCCCACCTAAATATTTTACTTTTAACCAAATCTTAGATCTCAAAGATTTCACTATTTATATATTAAAATAAATGGAAGCATAAGAATATAACAACAGTAGAAATTACGGTATAAGGCATCTCTCCTACACATTGAGATTATTTTAATCAGAATAAAATTTTGTCAATGCTTTAAAAAATTATACAATAGTAATTATCTATGCAGATGGAAATTTGGTTGCTAGAGTCCAATTTCAGAATCAACTATTACCTAAAACAAAACAACAACGAAGAACTACAGAAAACATTTAATAAAGTCTCAACAACTTAAGCTAAAAGTGAATTTGATTTTAAGACTACACTAAAATTATTCGGGAAAAAATTAAAATTCTAAGGTTTTCTTTCCTGAGCTTTATTTTTAAAAATCATAGAACAATTAGTTTTCCACACTTCAACCTCTGATGATTGCTGAAAAAGGGGTTAAAAAAAAAAAGGCAGCTCCAAAGGAATAACGAAAAAGGTGTAACTGTCATAATTCCATACGTAGAACAAAAATAAAATCGGTTTTTTCCCTTGAAACACTGCCTAAGTTCTGCCCCGTTTTTTTGTTTTATTTTATTTATTTTTGGCTGTGTTGGGTCTTCGTTTCTGCGCAAGGGCTTTCTCTAGTTGCGGCAAGCGGGGGCCACTCTTCATCGCGGTGCGCGGGCCTCTCACTATCGCGGCCCCTCCCATTGCGGAGCACAGGCTCCAGACGCGCAGGCTCAGCAGTTGTGGCTCACGGGCCTAGTTGCTCCGTGGCATGTGGGATCTTCCCGGACCAGGGCTCGAACCCGTGTCCCCTGCATTGGCAGGCAGATTCTCAACCACTGCGCCACCAGGGAAGCCCTCTGCCCCGTTTTTAAAGGGTTCCCTGTACTGCAATTAAAACAAAACAAACTACGCTCATCTAGCATATTTGCTTAGCAGTTTTTAAACTAAACACGATTAACTCCAAAGTTAAAAACAAAACAAAGAAGTCAACAATACCTGGCCGAAAAGCCATCTTTATCTTAATGAACGCTTCATTGCAATCTGCCAGGAGATATTTGGCTTTTCTGTGATAGATTCGAACTACTCCCAGTAAGAGGTGTCCTGACGTTCGGAGTGCCATCTTCACCTGTGAATTAACATTACTCTATTTTATAAAGTTAATTTTCCGGATTTAGAGACTACTTCACAGCTTGTATGTTGTGCAATTCATATCTCTCCATACTTTTAACCATTTATTTGAAGTTACCTCACAATCATGTATATTTTATTTCTCACTGCCTTTACCTGTAAATTTCCTGAGTATACCTGAAGAATAGACTGGCAGAAATTCATGAATTAATATATAGATGTGAAGGTAGCTATGAAGCAAGTATTAAGACAATCCATGAATTGTTGTCATTAGCACATTAAGAAGTATGTGGCACTTCTGGTTGCCAATCTAGTCATTGCTCCTTGCTGGCTAACTGAACTCTGATTTTATTTGGGAAGTGCATGTCCCCAGTCTTGAAGGATGACTGTCTCATTCTCCTCTGCTGGCGCTTGTTTTTGAGTGGGCATGTAACCCAGTTCAGCCAACGAGAAGTGTCAAGTAGGTCAGAGAATTTCTGAGAAAGATTTTCCCAATTAAAACAAAACACAACACAACGAATACCCCTCTCCTCCTTCTCCCCTTCCTGCACTGTGAGTAGGTGGAGCTTGGAGCTGCCTGCAGTCCCCCCGTAACTCTGCGAGGCGGCCGTATGCATGAGGACCAGAAGCCAATAAACGAAGAAAGGTGAGTCCTTTGCTGAACCAATCCTAGATCTTCCTATTTCTAAACTTCTAGTTAAATAAGACTGTTAATTTCCTTATTGTTTAAGCCACTTTTCACTGAGTTTTTATTACCTGACTGGAAAGCATACTAACTGATAAAGGATAATGGCATCCATCTTCCTTCACAAGAAAATACATTCCTCAGCCTGTATTTTAACAAGGTAGATCTTGATCAGTGTTTATGGGGGATCCAGTATGTGGGATGAGACAGAGTAGTTGCAAAAAGAATGAGAGAAGTAAATACCCAATCTAAATAGAATGATTCAAAATTCCTCTGGTTATAATAAGAATTTTTTTTTTTAAAGAACAAGAAAACATGAGCTCAACTTTACCAGACTGTTTTCCAGATCACACCATAAAAACATCAAATTTTTAAGTAGCAAAGAAAGCTGTTAAATATTTGCTTAAAGTTTAAATTATGCTTAGTACACTATGTTACTTATAACTTACAAATACAATGTGTTGTTTTATTTAATATGGGTACTCTCTATAGCAGTCTAGAATCCTATTTACAATAACTCTCAGGCTCTATATTTATGGTCACATCTCATAACAGCATAAATTATGAAGTTTAGTGTTATAAATTCTTAAGTATCTAAAACTGTAATAAATTTATAACTAAATCTAGGACTTATCTGATGATAAATCCCTGATATGAAAAATAATACCCAATTAAAATACTGCTCCTAATGGAAAATGAGAATCTCCCTTTATGGTGTAGTCTTAGGAAATTTAAAATTACTACTGACTGCACCTTCACCTAAGAAAAAAGGAGGGAAAAAACCCCCAATCTTGGCATGCCATTATCTTGTCCAGAATTAGCAACTTTTTAAAAGGTGGTGTTTAAACAAAAACATGGAGATACAGAGAAGAGAGTAGTGGTTACCTTAGGAGAAGGGGACGGGGGAAAAGGCAAAATGGCTAAAGGGGATCAACTGTATGGTAATGGATGGAAACTAAATTTTTGGTGGTGAGCACACTGTGGGGTATACAGAAGTAGAAACATAAAACCTATACAATGTTATAAATGAACGTTACCTCAAAGTAAATTCCTTAAAAATGCAGATAATAAAGTAGTCACCTCATTAAAAAAAAAGGTGGTGTTTGGGCAAAGTCTTTCTTTCTGGATTAGTTTGGTTCAGAGTTTAGTCCAGGAACAGGTAAAATGAGGTGTGGCATTTTTGCTGTTGAGCTAGCTCATGTGAAGAGTGTAGGTATAATCAAGAACACAGGCTATATGTCCAAGGAAAACTCTGCAGGGATTAAGAGGGGCTGTTCCAACTAGAGACGGAGGGGAAGCGGGGAGAGATAACGCATGCAGCTGCAAGGAGCAATTTGTCTGACACTTGTTCTAAACGACTAAACCAACATTTCACCACAAGAACTGCACAACAAGAGCAGACATTAGAAATTTTCAGGTCACTTCACCCTGTGGAGATATCTATTGTGATATATTCTATCACAATAAAACAAAATCAACCAATCAAAGAAAAACACACTTAGAAATGGTTTTTAAAGTTGCAGTGTCCCTAATGGGGTAGAAAGTACTCTGCACATATTATGAAAAAGTTTGTTATCCTTTTAAGCCAAATCACCCTCAATACTTGCTTATGGATGTTAAAGATTAGCCACACATATCAATTTCAAGAAAAGAGTTCAATTTCTCCTTTCTCCATTCACCTAACTCAGTAAGCATACCTATAAAAAGAAAATATCATCTTCTCAAACAATTCGACCAGCAGTGCACACTGGTACAATTTCCCCACAGAGTGAATTGTTAATGCACATCAGAAATCTTAAAGTAAGTATACCACCTGCTCCAATAATTATATTCCTAAACATCAACATTAAGGAAAGACACAGAACAAAAGATTTTACAAGTAACAGCTACTAAATGGCTGTTTTTTAAAAAGAGGAAAACAAACATTGTAATCCTACCACCTAGAGAAACCTTTAGTAATATTTTAATATGCCTTCTAGGCTTTTATATATACATAAACACAATTTTTCTTTTTGTGTGCATGTGTACACAAAAAACTGTATTATATTGTTTTGTAATGAGCCTGCATCCAGGAAAAGCTCTGTTCATAGCATTATCATAATTTTTAATGGTTGCATTATACAAACTAGAGGAATTAAATTCAAAAAATTTGGAAAAAATATGGATTATTTCCCTCCCTCCCAAAAGAAGCTGGTAAAATAAATCATACACAATCAAAATGATAAATTTCAGGTCCATAATCCTTTATTGAAGTCCTAGAGGCCAAATGTGTTTTGGAATTCAGAGCTTTTTGAATATTATAAAGGTAATGCAGTGCACATGCCGTTTATTAAAACATTCCCAGGAGTGTCTGCAGCAGCTCCCCATAACCATACACATTAGTATTTCTACAGTGAATTTATGAAAACACAAATGACCTCACTTCAATTTTGGTCAAGTGTGTTTCTGGGTTTTTTTGTGTATTTAAGTTCTGTGGATAAGAAACTATGACAATGTACAATGCAACCATTAAAAATGATGGCAGAGTTATGAACAGAGCTTTTCCTGAACGCAGTCCTGTTACAAAACTTACAATGCAGTTTTTTTTATACGTGCATAAAAAAGGAGAAAAATTACGTGTATAACACATGCACCCATAAAAGTCTAGAAGACATACCAAAATACTAAAGGTTTCTCTAGGTGGTAGAACTACAGGTCACTTATTTCCCCCTGTTTGTAAAGTTTTCTAATTAGTATTCTCTTAGAAATAATGTAATAGAAACATCTTTAACACCAATAAATTCTACACTATAACTCTAAAACCAGCTGAATTTCCATATACAGATAGAAACTTTATAATTTACTCTAATTCCAAATACAAACTTCCACTTCTCTCCTGTAAGACATTTATTTTCCCAGATAACTTTTCTGAACAAGTCTCCGCTACATCCCAACTTTATTCCTGGGATCCCCTTGCTCTTTCAGCAATAAAGAACTACTCTTATTTAACACACTATACCAGCATTGTCCAAACTGTTAATTCTAAGAGTAGCTCCCAATGCTGATCCAGAGAGCTGCAATCTGGAATGCTTTCAAAATAGGAAAATTGGTACATGTATGTGTGTATGCATATGCATACATACAAAGCCCAGGACAGGACCTTTAAAACACAGATGTGATATGTATATATATGTGTGTGTGTGTGTAAAAATTATATTCAAGGACTATACCTTTATTTTGAGATTAGCCCTTCATACATTTTTAAAGTCAACCTGTCTGTTCCTCAATGAAATGCTCATGATGTTAGCAGCTATAATTGTGTCTGTTTGTTTGAATGGTCTTTCCTTGGCAACACAAAAAGCACATATTAAGTCATTCAATTTGTGAAATCCAAGGGTGGAAACCACTGCTTCAGAAGTTTCAGAGGATATCAATAAAACCTCCTCTAGAAACAGAGTAGTAAGCAAGGCAGATAAGGTAAGGACATTCATGAGGCTGCCATTCTAGGGGAACACAGTAATTAAGTATTTAGGGAAAGTGCATGGCCAAGTACAAAAGTTCTACGATGGGAAAAAGTTCTGGAAACGGCAAGTAGGCCTGTGAAGCTGAGGTGGAGCAAGGGTCCCGGATACTATTTGCTTCGTGGATAAAGTGTCAATAGTCAGATCTGGCCCCTGCAACATCTTCCAGTTAATGGGTCCTTATTTTGAAAAGTCTGTAAATTCCTCAATCAGGAACACCTATACACATATTTAATATAAAAACATCTAGAAAGTTAAATATAAAATATTTGGGTACTGCCCAGCCATGCTTATCTGCCATTAAAAGAGGCAAATGAAGTTATCTGTGTACTCAACAGAATTTTTAAAGAGAAGAGAGTATCAAATTGAAATTCTGGCTAATCTACGGATTTTCTTTACCTCCAATATACATAGGCACCTACCTAAGAAGCTGTTTTTATAGAATTCTATTTCACACATCAATGAACAATCAACAAAGTGAATAAAAATATCAACATCAAACATACCTTCGGTGAGATGATACTCTCCACACTGCTCTCTAAATTACACTCAAACACATGGGCTTTGGTTAGCTTCTTATCCCAGTGGGCCGCTAGCCAAATTTTGGCCAGAGGCCCTCTTTTACTGAGGACAAAATGTGCGTAGAACATTGTTCTGGTTGACTATGAAACAGGAGGAAACCTGAAGGGGACAAAAAATTAATGCAAACACCATATGAGAACTGAATTATTTATCAAGACATACAAGAAACCTGAAAATAAAAGTCTCCTATTCTTCTAAATATGAAAACTATGAGAGGCTTCAGTGAAGTATAGTATGCATATAAAAAACAATCTATTGTTTAATTTTGAGAGAGTAAGAAAAGATCCCCCCAAACACTAAGCTGAAAGTAAAGGGGACAAGTCAAGTCACTTCCATGCCCTATTGTCATCTTTTTTTTTTTTTTTTTTCTTAAAATTTATTAATTTACTTATTTATTTATGGCTGTGTTGGGTCTTTGTTTCTGTGCGAGGGCTTTCTCTAGTTGTGGCAAGCGGGGACCACTCTTCATCGCGGTGCGCGGGCCTCTCACTAAGGCGGCCTCTCTTGTTGTGGAGCACAGGCTCCAGATGCGCAGGCTCAGTAATTGTGGCTCATGGGCCCAGCTGCTCCGCGGCATGTGGGATCTTCCCAGACCAGGGCTCGAACCCATATCCCCTGCATTGGCAGGCAGATTCTCAACCACTGCGCCACCAGGGAAGCCCCCTATTGTCATCTTAAAATAAAAGTGCTAGTTTGTTTTTTTTTCCTTTAAGTAAAAACTGTCTTCAGAAAACTCTTATTCTTTTTGAAGTTCCATCAAGTGTTAATTCCATTCCTATCCTGATTACTAACTGTAAAAATAAGTCTGCTTCTGGCCAAAAGCCAGAAAATATATTCTTCATGACAAGAATGTCCAAGAAGAAAAACACTCAGGCACAGATATTAATCAATGAGGAAATTTCCATGTTTAGAACCCCATTAAAAACTGAGATTCTTAGCTAAATGCATTATATAATAATTGCTACCTCATGACAAGCATTTCATATTTCACCAAGCAGATAAGTAAGTGGGTGGGCCCCATTTTACAGGTAAGTAGTTTAGAAAAGTTGAGCCTTAAAAAGATGAAGCATTGTATAGTTTTCTCAACTCAGGAATCTGAAAAGCACTTGATTACTAAATTCAGGACAATGATACAGTATACAATTTATCTCGTGACTGAAATAGTCTTAGTAGAAACACAAGTATGTTATTCTTTTATTTTCCTTTTAGTAAGCTAATGTATTAATACCTAAGAAAAAAAAAAAGGCAGCCTGAAAAACTCCAGCTTGGAGAGCATGTGAACGGTGTAAAAAGATAATTTCCCTTATATCATGTATTTTCCCTTTTCCACAGAAAATTTTAGAAAATCTATTTTGCCAAGTGAACTTTTTCTAAGATGTCTGTAACACTTAAAAAAGGTAAGTCATGCTTTTACAGAAAGAAACTCAAGCACACCCAAAACACATGAAAACTAATTAAAATTTAAAAACTTTTAAAACTTATGTCACACCTATCCCTTGCTCCCTACCATTCCTAAGTCCTGGCAACCACCACTCTGTTCTTTACTCAGATTTTATCATTTTGAGAATGTTATATAAATGGAATCATACAGTATGTGACTTTTTGGAATAGCTTCTTGGACTCAGCATCATGCTACAAATTCATCCAGGTGTTTGTTGCATGTCTTAACAGTATGTTCCCTTTCATTGCTGAGTAGCTTTCCATGGGGGTGGTTACAGTACCACAATTTGCTTAGCCAGTTACCTACTGAAGGACATTTGGTTGTTTCCAGTTTTTGGCTATTTCAAATAAAGCTGCTATAAATATCAGTGTATACAGACTTTTGGTGAATGTTAATTTTTCATTTTTCCAAGACAAATGTTCTGCAGTGTTACTGGACAGCATGATAAGTGTTCCTTTAGCTTTTAAAGAAACTTTAACACTGTTCCTATCAAAACTCTAATGAGGTTTTTTAATACCTACTGACAAGATTTTTCTAAAACTCATAAGGGAAGGCAAAAGACCTAGAATAGCTAAAAGTATTTTGAAAAAGAAAAATAAAGTGGGAAGAATCAGGCTACCCAATTTTAAGACTTATTATATAGCTAGAACAGTCAATACTGTGCGAAGAGAAAGACACACAGATCAATCACAGATCAATGGAACAGAGTAGAGAACCCAGAAATAGATCCACACAATTAAGTCCAACTGATTTTTCACAAAGATGCAGAAGCAATTCAAAGGAGGAAGGTAGTCTTTTAGTCTTTGACAAATGGCGCTTGAGCAATCAGACATCACAAATAGGCAAAAAAAAAAAAAAAAAAAAAAAAAAGACCTCAACCCAAACCTCACACATTATATAAAAATTAAGTCAAAATAAATCAGACTTAAATGTAAAACTATAAAATTTTAAGGAAAAAACCACAAGGGAACACCTTTGATACCTAAAGCTTGGTAAGAATTTTTAGACATTGTACCAAAAACATGTCCTATAAAGGAAAAGAACCTAATATGAAGGAACCCATTGAGGATGCAAAGACAAGATAGAAGATGGGAAAAAATATTTGCAAACCACATATCTGAAAAGGACCTGGATCCAGAATATACAAAGAACTCTCAAAACTAAAGAGTTAAAAAAAAAAAAATCCAACTAGAAATGGGCAAAAAAAAAAGGACATTTCAAGGAAGAGAATATACCGATGGCAAATTAAAAACAAGAAAGATGCTCAGCACCACTAGTCATTAGAAAAATGCAAATTAAGACCCAATAAGATATCACTGCACACCTCTTATAGGAGCTAAAATAAAAAATAACGGCAACAGGAAGCAAATGCTGGTGGGGATACAGAGACGCTGCATTTCTCATACACGGCTATTGGGAATGCAAAATTTCTTTTGAATTAGCTTAAGAAAAAAGATCCAGAGTAAGTTAACTCGAATTTTCATGTTTTTACAAAGAGACTGTAAATTTTAAACAAGAAGTTTGCTTATTGTACTTTCAATTAAAAACTATGCTCATTCTTTCCAATAAGGTACAGAAAATACATACATATTAGTTAATGTATCCCAAGCAAGAGATTTTATGCCTGTCAAAAATGTTTGGGAGGGTGGTGGTGCAAGAGTAATTCAGTCAGGTCTGCCTCATCTCCAGTTTCCATCACTTAATGGAATTTTCAATCTCTGAACCAGATGCTTCCAGGGGATCATTCATTCACACTAGGAAAATTTTCTCTAAAGACAAAAATAAAATAGGCTTCATCAACTGCCTAATGATGTGAACTTTTTCTCTCAAATGTGGAGTTAAGAAAAGAACTAAGGAATACTAAACTAGGAAGAATTCAGATCAAATGCTCTAAGGTAAAAGCATTAAACAACACCACCTCAAGTGCACCTTCTATTCCACTTAGCAGATCAAAATTTGCTTCCCATAATCAAAGAGAGCCTCCTATGTTGCAGTGCTTCTACTTCAAGCCTTAAAGTTTGTTAGCATAAAAATTAAGCTGCCTCTACAGCATTATAAATACAATCTACAGGATTTTGTAGAAATCCAATATAGCTGTGTGTTTTCAGAAATACAATCACTGTCATACACAATAAGCTCCAAGTATCACTATAGAAGATAGTCATGTTCCAAATAAGTAAAAAAACTCTTACTATTTAGCTCCTAGAATACTCCCTGCTGCGTGTCAACTACTAAATAAGTGCTTAATGAATAAGGAAATGAAATACACCAAGTGATCTCATAATTGATACATGTAAAAAATTCTGGAAATTTTAGAAATTGAAACTGGCACGTCTCAACAGGTGTCAGCAGTTCATGGCCAGCACTTCAGCTGCTAGTCAAGAGTACCATGCCTAAAATATCCCAGCTATGCCCAGGCAGAGATTCCTAAACAGATGCTTTCTTGGCATTGGATGGGGAGTAACCAAAGCAGAGTGGTGCTAAAATTAATCTGGGAACCAATTAGCAAGAGGAAATCACCTTAATAACTAAAGGAAGCCTGATGTACAGCAGTGGATCAACTATTGGCTTATACATAAATAAGAGTAAAGTGTAATCATTGTTGCCTTTTAAACCATTTTTTTCCCCTTAGTAATACCAAACCTTTAACCAATCTCAAAAGAAGATTGGTTGAAAGTTTTAAAGATTCTAAATTTTGCTAATCCTTTACAAAAGATCTTAGCAGAAAGCCTGCATTTGGTCAAAAAGCGTAGCTTACCAATTTCATGACTGCTCAATCAATTTTTTTCTAAAGCAGCAAACAACTTTTAAAAATTGATCCTAAAAAGTAATTTAAATCTGATGTGAAATGACAGACTGATAATTTAGAACATATTCAGGAACGCAAAAACGGCAATTTCTTTAAGATGTTTCTAAAAAAACGAAGTCAAATTACAGCTCATGTTTCTACAATGATGTTAACTCATTATAATATTTCACTCATCTGTTAAAAAGCAGGGCAGGATACTGGTTGCATAAATTGGTATGACCTCTTTGAAGGGCAATGTGGCAACATCTCATACTCTCCAGCAAGAAACTGCACTTCCAGTAATAAACCAAAAGTATACTTGAGGATGTATAATAATAACAATTCAAAAAAACCCCCAAAACTTACTAAGCTCTAAGTATTTTATGTGTCCATCCTCTTCGTGACAGTCTTAAAAGATAAATACTGGCCCATTTTACAGACCAGGAAAAAGAGAAAAGGAGAGGATAAGGAATGTGGCAAAGGTCACCAGTATTTAATGCAAGTGGAACTTGAACTTCAGAGCCCACAAGTCTAACTAAACACTATGTTGCCTTGCCAGCATGACTTTTAACAGCAAAGTACTAGAAATAACCTACCTAGCCCTTAATAAGTGACTTTTAGCAAATTAATACAATCATACAATAGAATTCCCATGCACTCTTAAACAATGATAAAAGAGAGCTCTCTCTATACATGTATACAAACATGCACTTGCATAAGCAAAAAATATCTATGGAGTGCAAATAAAACTGATGACACCGGTCACCTTTGGAACCTGGGTCCAGGGAGAAAGTGAGGACTGCCCTTGTGTACTGTTGGACTTTTTTTTTTTTTTTTTTTTTTTAAACTTATGGCATACACGAACGTCATCTATTCAAAGTAAAAACAATTATTTTGGGAGTGCTTTGCCAGTAACTAGCATGTTAAGCTGCTTAATCTGTGTAGTTCACTTTTCCTAACTATAAAAAACTGGAAGGTGGAAATTCAGTGACTACTAACCTTAGAAAACATCAACATCGAACTCAGATAAGAATGGAACCATCTCTTTGGGGGTGCTAGGGGAGTGTCTCAGGGACAGAAGGTATTTCCAACCCTGCACCCTAGAGCTCCCCTCCCCCTTTTGATACTAATGTTCTTTGAAGGAGAGTTTTACAATCAGACAGTCCTAGGTTCAAACTCAGCTCCCTCCACAGTTGTTTTGTAAGGGTTAAAAGTGAATTAACATCTGAGTCTTAGCCTTCTCATCTATAAAATGGGGATGTTTCCCGAACAGTATTATGAAAATTAAACAGAACATCATATCATATCCAACACAATGCCACTACAGACACAAATAGTTACTTTGGAAAAAAAATCTCCCACAGAGCACATACCAGCTATCGTGACCATGCCTAACAATTCTGACATCACAACATTTAAACAAAAAACACAAAATCTTCATTTCTGATATTAGAAATTTCCCTTCTGTACCAAACTATAAAAGATAAAACTCTCAGAATCTTTATGTTCCAATAAATAGGACCTCACCAGGAAAGACATTCTCATTCTTAAGAAAAGTTAATCCTAGATTGTACTAATGTGTTGCCTCTATAAACACAAGAAAGGTAAAAGCTATGCTCTATCAATGTAATTCTGACTTGTATATAAAAAGGCACTATGTCCACTGAGTTATGCACTGCTGTCACCTCATCTACAAACTGGTAATAATTTAATCACTGGGTATGGCATACGTCCTCATCAATGCCTTTTTAAAAGTAATTGATTAGTAGCTCCCAACATGAAACAAAGAAATTTAATGACTCTACAACTTAGGAAAGCTTCTCCAGCCTGTCTTCAACATTCTCCACAACCACACAGCTCCCTAGCATTTACATTCGTTGGAAGAAAACGGCAATTTGTTTCTGGAATTCAATGATCATTCTAAACAATATACGGAGAGCAGATGTTAACTTTCGCTTGCAAAGGGAAGCCGATGAACAGTAGCCTTTACCAGAAACCCTTAAAAACTCAAGCGCGTTTTCGAACACTGAAAGCCTAACAAATCGTAAGGTGGCCAAACCCTCCAGCGTTTCCCTCTTTCAAATTTGAAGAAGGCCGCTAAGTCTGGCAGCAGCACAGCTAGACAGTGTCACCCCACACTATCACAGCAGATCATTCTCAAAGCCTTTCTCAGCGAGGAAAGAGACACCAGGCATTTGTCAGAAACGCCCCCCCCCCCCGCCCAAATACAACACTCAATATCCTCAATCGCTAGGAAAGCCAGGGAGGAAAACCAATTATGCTAATTTCCTAAGAATCAGAGGCAACTTCCCTCGGTCGCGTTTTCTATGGGTCTGGCCAGTATTTGATATCCCCATCGTAACCATCTTCCTTTATAAAAAAATAAAGGGGAAGGGGGAGCAACAGCGGTCCCTAGCCAGGGGCCCGCCCCGTCCTCCGGCCCCACCGTGGCCGCGATGGCAGGGCCCGCGTGTCTCCTACCCCCGCACCCACGCTCGGCGGACGGCTGCGGCCCCTCGGAGCTGGCGTCACGGGCGGCCAGCCCGCCGCCGCCGCCTCCCGCCCCGAATCCCGCGTCTTCCCAGACAGCCATTTTCACCCGAAGAGTAGGCGGCCCTGTGCCCAGAGCGCGCTCGTTCAAACCTCCTCCTCGCCCTCCGCGGCCCGGGGTTCCTTCTGCCTCCTCGGGGAGCCGCGTCTCCCCGAGAGACCGACCGAGTAACTGCTTCTTTGGTCTTGAAATAGACCTGAACCATTTGTTACCCAATAGACGATGATGCGGGCCCAGGCTGCGCGGGTCCCGGCCGAGGGCGGGCACCTGGGCAAGGGGCCTGGGCGGGCGGCGCTGCAGTTCGGGAGCTCGGGGGGTGGCAGCACTGCCCCGACCCGGGGCGCAGGCAGTGCCGACGTCTCCCTCGCCCTCCCGCGCCGCCCCCACCCCGGAGTCCCGCTCCCCGACGGCAAGACGGCGGGGAACGGGTGGGGGGAAGAGAGCCGGAGGAAAAGAAGGGGTCGGCCGACTATCTTACCTTGTTCTCCGCCGGGAGTTGGGCGGGCTGGGTGGCCTGGGGAGGGGAAAAGGGTCGGGGGAGGGGGCGGGGAAAGGGGGGAGCCCTTGTGAGGTGTAGCTTCGGAGCAGCTCCCGCCGCCGCCACGGCCGCCGCCTCCTTCCCGATTCACTCAAACAAACAAGATGGCTGCCGTTACGCCGCGGCTCTTCCTGCCGCCCAAATCCTCGGTTCAAATCGGCAGGATGTTTACGGTCAAAATGGTACCTGTGCGCCTGCGCAGCCAGCCTAAGCCCCAGAAGGAGCGACGCAGGCTCAGCGACCATTTCCTTCTCTTTGGCACCCGCCCTCTGGTTGAGCAGCCCCGAACTGAGCAAGCGCAAAGGTGATTCTCTTGCTAGAGGGTCTTCGAGCGTCGCGGAACTGGCAAGCGGCGCGCGCGCAGTGCTTGCCAAGGAAGCGCTGATTGGACGTAGCTTTATCCTTGGGCTTGTTTTAAAGGGAAAAAACCTGTCTTTGTGTAGTTTTGTGTGCCCCTTACATAAAAATTCATTTAAATGGTTCTGTAGCAACGAATGTAACATAAAGCCCTTGAATAAGTTCTCTAAAGTGTAGGGGTTCATTCATTCAGTCAACCTATATTTATAGACGGTCTTCTCTGAACCACATACTATGATAGCTAGGGTCTGGGATATAATGACGATATAGTGAGATAGTATCTGCCTATGTGCTATTACCCAAAGTACTTAAGATGATACAACGATCCAGCCCCTGCCTCCTGCTCCCTCTCTTGCCCCTCTCTTCCTCACTGTGCTCCAGTCATCAAACGCACCAAGAGAGCTCAAGAGTTTTGCACTCACTGTTCTCTGTGCTTACAATAGTCTTGCATTTCCATCCCCTCTCCTTTTGTCTAATTCTTAATCTTACACTCTTAGCTCAAAAGTCACTCCCACAAGAGAGTCTTCCCTGATCCTCTGTATTATTGATATTTAGGATAACACTACTACTGTAAAAAAAAAAAAAAAGGTCCCCGTCCCGCCCCAAACTTAAGGCTTTACAAAACGGCCCTGCCAATTTCTGCCTGTATGACCATGAGTAACAGACTCTCTGTGCTTTCGGTTTCTCACCTGAGGATTGTTGCGAGGATTGATGAATTAATACGTGTAGAAGCATTTGGAATGGTGCATGGCATGTTACAAGTAATCTAAGTTATTTTTATTACTATCTTCATTGTCACTATCACAATTATTCTCCCCTATAAATTTTGTTTTTTCCCTAAAGAATGGCACCCCGAGCTAGACAAAATGCTCCTAGCCAGAGTAGAGGATAAGATTACCATCGTTTGATGTGGACACCTAGCAGTTTTAATCCAGCCCAGTTGTATGCTAGTTTTCAACTGCCCTGGACCCTTCGAGGGTTTTAACACTGTACAACACAACTCACTTTTAACCTTCCTATGTTGTAGCAACAGGTGGATAAGAAAGTGGGCAGCCTTGTGCTTCACTTATCCTGGGTCACCTGATTTTTGCTTGGGGCGGGGTTCAACTCACAGGCTGGAGTCCATTAGCCAAGTGGTCATGGCAGCTGGAACTCAAAGCTTCATCAAGTGACTATCCTATTTTAGTTGGGCAATTTTTTGTTTGTTTATTTGTTCTTTTCTTTGTTTTTTTAATGGGGACTTTAAAGGCTGCCATTAAGGATAGTTGTTGAAATCCCAAGCTAAGTAGGGAAGGGGTGCAAGCACTTTTATCATTTTCATTGTGATTTCCCTCAACCAGTACAGATTAAATGTTTAAAACATTTAAATCCTTCCTGCTGGTGTGGCTTTTCATAAACTCAACTCCGGCAATTGTGTCATCATCTCCAAAAAACCCACAAAAACCCAACCAACCAAACAAACAAAAACACACACTCGTTCATTAAGAAACTCTTTACAACAGAAAAATTCAATTTCTGCCAGTGAACGATTTAATTCAACACTTCGAAATAATTTAAGCGTATCAGCTACAAAATGATCTAAAACTAATCGTCTGGGAAGAGTCTTGAGTCAGGTTAAGGATTACATGGATAAGACTACATTGCATGGTGAATCCTTCTTCATTGTTAATATTAAATTTCAGTTTAAATCTGTCTCCATTTCAAAATATGGTCAGATGAATATGCATTGCCACTACCTGTCTTTCTTATATTACATTAGTTTTTAGAGTTTTTGTCAGTGGGACCACATACATTTCCTCTTAATTTGAATAAAAACAATTCTGTTTTACTAATTTCTAATAACAAATCTAACATTTAAATCAACAGCTTACTTTTTTATCGAAGACTTTTTTCCCTCTATCTTTGAAGGATGGTTATGAATATGGGCTTTGGGTTCAAATCCATCTCTTCTACCTCCCAGCTGTTTTACCATATGCAATTTATTATACTTAACTTCTCTGGGTTTTGATTTCTTTATCTACAAAAATGGAGGCCATACTCTTTATGACTGATGAAAGAATTAAATAAGATCATATATATGAAATACTTAGTGGCTGAAACTGAGTAACTACTCAATAAATTGTGACTATTATTCTTGAACCTTCTAGCTTCTGAGTAATGAAATAGCTGGCAAGGTATGGCAAATATTTATCAAACATTCAGCTTTTAAGAACATCAGTAAATACCTGCATACTCTAAATGTCCCTCTTAACTATTCTTTGCTCTATGCCCATTTTGTAATCCTTATTTGATTAAAATTGTAATCTCTCTCTCTCCAGTACTGAACTCCCAAGGTACTATCACTTCTTTTCTCTTGAACCATTTATTCTTACCCAGTAGCTCTCCACTGGAGCCCACTTTCCCTTTCATGGATTTCTTTAATATTTTCTTCACATACAACCCTAATTCCCTAAATCTGCGGATTTGATTCTTTTGAACAAGGTATATATTCTGTTCTGGCTTGAAGTCCCATCCTATCAACATGTTCATTCATTTCCTTATACACAACGTTGAGCTAGTTAATTTTTCTTGCTACAGAAGTTAGCTGCAGTTAATATCTCCTTTACCTGGAAATACTTATTTGGTGAGTGTGCAATTTTGCAATGTAAAATTTGCAATTTTAATAGTTGTGAATTTGTTTGACTAAAACCGTGGCAGGACAGATTTGAATTGCAGATCTAATCTTCCTCCAGCTGGAATACTCTGCTTTTCTTTTCTGCTTCCTCAGTTGATGACTTGTATGATGTGGGATAATCACTGTCTGAAGAACTGGATGCTGCTTCTGTCTTAAGCATGTTTATAAAGCAGCTGTGCTCTTTCTATGTCTTATTATTTCAGGAACACACACACACATTCACACAACTGAGACTTTTCATGAGATAAAAACTGTTACAGAAATAGATGATCAACACATAGTAACAGAGTTGTTTAAGATTTAAACACAATTTCATAGATTTGTTTTTCTGAATTGCTAAACTTTCAAAACATAATGCTCTATGACATAAAAAATATATTTTAAGTAGGAGGGGTTAGATTAAGAGAGGAATAAGGCAAATGGATAGATTTTCAGGAGTATTTCAATATTAATAATGGATGAGTATTAAGTATGTTGCACCAGAATTTAAAAATTATTTAAATAAAGAAAAATCAAAGTATAAAATATTTGTTGCACGTGGTTTCTAAAGTTCATTAAAGAAAAGTCCAGAAAGAGTGACTAGCCCCTTTAAGATTTTGGGCTAAATAGAGAAAAATGGACAGAAAATGACTGAAAAAAATTGTAGATTCTTGCTTTTCTTCTACGGTCAACAATATTTTTTTTATCCCTAAAAAGGATGGTAATATTTTGATCAAAAAGGGAACACATTTTAAGGACAACAGTCATAGTCAAAAATGTTATAATCAGATGCATTATATTTAAGAAGCGGTGGGATTAAGGACAAAACATTGGTATTCAATTCTTAATATTCTAGATATTAAATAAGTTAGTGATAACGGCATGTGTGAGAGAGGGTTTTATAAATCATAGAAATGGTAGATTTCATTCATAGTCACATGCTCAGCTTCAGGCATGTCATTTTGAATCAGGATTCTGCTCTGGAGAGGGGCTGCAAACATCCCAGTCAAGGCTGCGCTTAAGGTCTGTTCAGACAGGTAGATGTCAGCAAAGAAAAATCACTAGGGGCCAGGAGAGGCCTCAGAGATGCGGCAGGTCTCTGGGCCTGATGGGAATGTGAATTTGTCAACCACTGAGGTTGAGGCCAGTGGAAGCTGCAGAGGCGGAAGCTGGGTCAGGGTCTATGATAATCACTTTGACTTTTCTCAGAAAATTTCATTATGCTAACAACATTTCCATGCTGGGAGCACTTTTAACTCCTTAGCTGGACGTTTTTGTCATTGACTATTTTGATGCATTTCCTCTACTTTCAAGCCCATGATCTCTTCTGTAATAATGAGGCATCTTTGACAATAATGGGTGCTTACCCAAAAGCAGATGGATAGTGTTTCCTCTGAACCCCTCCAGCCATTCCAGAATGCAGGTGTTTTTGTTATAAGGTAATACACATTGTTCTTTTCATCCTGCAAATTGCTTACTAAAAATAGTAGGGCAAACTGCAGGAAAATAGGGTTGGGGTAGAGCTCTTAAAAACCAATGCAGAGAACAAAAATGGTAACATCTTAATAAAAAATCCTTGCAAACTTCAAAGATGTTAAATTACCACTAATCAAGGAAGTAATATAGCAGATACAGTACTTAAAAAGTAGGTGAAAGTAGCTTGATGGAAAAGGTGTAAAGAAAGATAGACGCTGCTAGGTTATGAGATAAGGGAAACTCCTGCAGTAAGCACTGGAAAGACACAGTGCGGGGCTCAACGGAGCCAAGAGCCGAGTGGAAGGAAATGGGCATCGTGTACAGTCCTGTGTTACTGGGCTTTGCATTAACTTGACGGGGGCAAAAAATGTGTTAGGGAAAAAAGAAATCACATCTGAACTGACGTAACTTCCATGTCATTTGGAAATCATTCCCCTATCTGCTAATTGTAAGTGAGGAATTAATATTATTATAGAAACTCACACTGTAACAAAATAGATCAAAATTCTTTCCCTAAGACTAGAGTTGATGTTTTATTATCAGTGAGGCCTGGTATATTCATAGTAGGGTGGAAGAGAGTGATTTTCCAATTTTAATGGGTTTAAAACTCATCTCGGTATTCTGTTAAGTTGCAGATTTGCATTCAGCTGCTTGGGATGGGGCCCAAGATTTTGCTCTTTTTTTTTTTTTTTCCTTCCTTTAGCAAGCTTCCAGGTAATTCAGAAGCTGTTGGTACGTGGACCACATCAAGGGGAAAGGATTTTTAGAGGACAGACTTTGGAACCAGGTAGACCTGGGTTTGCATCATGGCTCTTCCCATTTAGTAGCTGTGTGACCTTGAGCAAGTTGCTTAACTTCTCTGAGGCTCACTTTTTTCATTTGTAAAATCAGGCTACTTATATCTACACCTTCGCAGCTGTGGTGTTCATTACATGAGATGACTTATCTAGAGCATCTAGAATGGTGCTTGGCACATTGTTTGAGCTCAGTAAATAGTAGTTATTCTTTTAATATTATTGTAGTTACTATTAGTGATATTTGGATATCTAATGACATACTTATTTTCCTCAACACATTCACCATTCATTTCTCCTGAGATCTGCTGATTTTCTCCTTCACTGTTGATCTTTATTCTATATTGAGTTCCATGACAAAAACTGCTTATTACTTCCCAATATCTTTCCCTTTTTCTTTAGATTGGCATATGGCACCCAGTTAAAAGATTACATTCACCAACCTCCTATGCATCTAGGTGTGGCCAGGTTAATATGTCTTGCTCAGTGTTATGTGGGCATTCCTAGATTTCTTAAAAAGAGCAGCGTTTTCCAACTGGACAAACTCTTTATCCACTAGCTAATGGAAGGTAGGGTTCAAAAAGATGATACCAAGGAATTGTTTATTTTAGGTGTGAAATGGTATTGTGGTTATATTTTAAAAGAGTGCCATTATCCTTTAGAGATTCATACTAAAATATTCACAGGTTAAATCATAAGATGTTTGGGATGTATTATAAAATAATCCTCAAGAAGTGGAAAGAGGAGTGGGTGAGGGGATAGAAACAGGATTAGCAGTGAGTTGACAATTGTTGAAGGTGGGTGAAGTGTACATGAGGAAATCACTCTCTCTACCTCCGCATATGTTTGAAATTTTCCAAAACAAAACATTTAAAAAATTTTTTAAATGAAATCAAGACATGAAGAATAATTTTAATCTTAAGCAAATTTCCAAAGATTCACAGAATGTTTTTAAACCAGCATTTATTCTAGAACATTTGGAATTTATAAAGTATATTTATATGTAACCATCCAATTCTCCAAGTTATTCATCTATTCTATTTGGCAATGATTAATCAATTGGAAATGGGATTTCTCATTCATACATCTTACTGGTAGCACAAAATCAGTGAGCTTTATCCACTATCTCACTTTGGAAAGACAAACTGAGGTGAAATCTAATTAATATTTTAAGCAACACATCAGTTAGTCTCTATGGTCTTCCATATTTTATCTAGCTTCCCGACTGTCATCATTCAATTCTTTCGCACAGTGAGACCATGAGTATCAGAGGCAAAGGTGGGTCATGGTATCTTCTGTTTAGGATCTAACAGATCAATGGCTATTAATCCAATGCTGCCACCCTCTATGTCTGTCTGGTAACCATACACCACATTACCATTCAGCAAGTACCTATTTGATAATTATTATATAACACTATTTTCAATATTTTAAAAACTTTCCTTTCACTCTACATCCCCCTCCAGCTACGGCACCACTTCTCAACTACCCTTTACAGCAAAATTTCTTTAAAGAATTGTACATGTTTTCTACCTCCAGTTCCTTCCCTTCCATAATCTTTTCATTGCAGTAAAATATATATAATACAGAATTCACCATTTTAACCACTTTAAATTATACAGTTCAGTGGCATTTAGTATATTTACAATGTTGTGCAACTATCACTACTATCTAATTCTAGAACATTCTTATCACCCAAAAAGGAAAACTTATACCCATTCAGCTATCTCTCCCTATTCCATCCTCCCTCCAGCCCCTGGACACCACTAATCTCTGGATTCTCCTGTTCTGGATATTTTATATAAATGGAATTATACAATATGTGACATTTTGTCCCTAATTCTTTAACTTAGCATAATGTTTTCTAGGTCCATCCACATAGTAGTGTATAGCTGTACTTCATTCCTTTTTATGGATATATAATATTCCATTGTGTGGATATACCACATTTTGTTTAACCATTCATCAGTTGATGGACATTTGGGTTGTTTCCACCTTTTGGCTATTGTGAATAGTGTTGCTATGAACATTTGCATATAGGTATTTGTTTGAACACCTGTTTTCAATTCTTCGGGGTTTATACCTAGGAGTGGAATTACTGAGTCATATGGTAATTATTGAGTAATAGCCAAACTCTTTATCCAGTGTCTGTGCTATTTTGTATTCCTACCAGCAATGTATGAGGGTTCCAAGTTCTCTAGATCCTCACCATGACTAGTTATTTTCTGTTATTATTATTTCTTAATTCTATCCATCCAAGTGGGTGTGAAATGGTATCTCATTGTGGTTTTGATTTGTATTTCTTTAATGGCATTGAGCATTTTTTCATATGCTTGTTGGCCATTTATGTCTCCTCTTTGGAGAATGTCTATTCAAATACTTTGTCCACTTTTAATTGGGTTGTTTACCTTTTGTTGTTGAATTGTATGAATTCTTAATATATTATGGACACGACTCTTATCAAGTATATTATTTGTAAATATTTTCTCTACTTGGGTCATACTTGACAAAGGATAGCACAGAACCTAAAAATCTCAAATGTTCTGATATTCAATTGTGTGGGTTGAAAGTACAGCTTTTTAAAAATTTAGTTTGCCTATAGGCTCATTATTAGTAGAGATAAAAAATTTCAAATCCTTGACTTGTAGGCAATACTAGAGTCCATTTCTAATACCCAAATACTTCCCTAAACATTGAAGTATTTACATGTGCAATTTCGTTCTCAGACTATTTGAAATATTACCCTGGAACCACAATTAAAATAAATGTTAATGGGTTTAAGGAAGGCTACCACAACAGAAATTCAATGTCTTTGAATCTTTCCTGATTCCTGGACCTTTGCAAAATAACATATATTATTTAATTTTAATGTACTGGATTACCAGGCTTGGAAACTTGGCCTTACATGTTTAACATTACAACTGACAGGTTGATTTATTTTGGAAGTCAGTAGACTCCTGACATTTTTGTAAAATAAAGATAGTCCATGCAGAATTCCTATGAATGACCTAAAGAAGATGTGTCAGTCAGGGTCTAGCCAGGAGACAGAAATCGTGCAGTAAATTGAGTGGAACATTTCAATATAAAGAATTATTTTCTAATAATGAACTAATAGCAGGGAGTAACTACTAAGGGATAAATAATTAATAGTTAACTAAATAACAGGTGATTACAGCTTAGCAATAAAGTGAACTCAACAGAACACAAGAATAGCAGAGGTAGGGAGGAGCTACTACTTCTACAGCTGAGTCTAATACCCATGGAAGGAAAAGACTTGGAAGGAGGCCAACACTGACATCCAGACCCTGTTGGAGAGGGTGTGGCTGTGGCCTACTTAATAACAGAGAATTTGCTGAAGTGCCACCAGCCAGGTCTGGCTGGAAACCACCTGTTGGGGCCCTAGTAAAACAAGTTGGGAATCAGCCCTCTGGGATGCTCGTGAAGCTCACTGGGAAGTCACTTCCTGAGCTGCTAGTGAGATTCTGCATGGTGCTGGCTAAACTTGTCGGTGCATGAGTGCCACTGGGTGTCCCATATGCTGCTTTCTGTTCCACGCCCCCTGCTGACAAAGCCTAACATTGCACTAGCTGACAAGGGGAAATATTTGCATGGTCCAGCTCCTGTATGACAAAGCAAAACAAAGGTGAACTTGGAGCTCAGAGACAATAAATTGATAACTGGCACAGATGGTCATCTATGACTATTTGAGGGAAGAACCCAGGTTTATGGTTTATGAGGAAAAGTTTTAGAGGTGGTTATTTATGTAATACAAAGAAGCAGAGTGATTAGTTTGAGAACAAAAGCTTAGCAATGGCTGAACCAGGAAACCTGTAATAACTGAAAAATAGATATGTTGAGGGTTATCTGAATTTGCGAGCCCAGAAGTTCCTAAAACAGGAAATTCTCTCTTGGAGCAGACCCAAAGATAATGCCAAAAGCAGGTGCTATACAATTAAGCATGAGTCAATATCACATGTTCTAGATAAAGTGTTCTGTTGCATGAAGAATTGCAGACATCAGCAAACAGGTGATTTTGTTTGTTTGTTTGTTTGTTTATCTGGGGGTGCTGCTGTGAAATCAGACCAGGCCTATTTTTCAGGACCTGGAAAAAAGATACAGTTTTCCTTTTAGGGGTGTATCAATGAAGAATGCTTTTTTCTGCAAGTAATAAATAACCTTTTTTTTTTCCTACAAGTAATAAATAACAGTGGTTTCAGGGACAAAGAATAAAACATTTATGTTGGATATTAATCCCTTATGGGTCATATCATTTGCAAATATTTTCTCCCATTCAGTAGTTTATCTTTTCATTTTGCCGATGGTTTCCTTTGTTGCATAAAAGCTTTTAAGTTTAATTAGGTCCCATTTGTTTATTTTTGTTTTTATTTCCTTTGCTTTAGGAGGTGGATCCAAAAAAATATTGCTACAATTTATGTCAAAGAGTGTTCTGCCTATGTTTTCCTCTAGGAGTTTTATAGTATCTGGTCTTACGTTTAGGTCTTTAATCCATTTTGAATTTATTTTTGTATATGGTGGTATAGAATGTTCTAATTTCATTCTTTTACATGTAGCTGTCCCATTTTCCCAGCATCACTTGTTGAAGAGACTGTCTTTTCTCCATTGTGTATTCTTGCCTCCTTTGTCATAGATTAATTGACCATAAGTGTGTGGGTTTATTTTTGGGGACTCTCTATCCTGTTCCATTGATCTATGTGTTTGTTTTTGTTCCAGTACCATACTGTTTTGATTGCTATAGTTTTGTAGTATAGTCTGAAGCCAGGAAGTGTGATTTCTTCAGATCTGTTCTGCTTTCTCAAGATTGTTTTGGCTATTTGGGGTCTTTTGTGTTTCCATACAAATTTTAAAATTATTTGTTCTAGTTCTGTGAAAAATGCCATTGGTATTTTGATAGGGATTGCACTGAATCTGTAGATTGCCTTGGGTAGTATGGTCATTTGAATAATATTGATTCTTCCAGTGCAAAAGCATGGTATATCTTTCCATCTATTTGTATCGTCTTCAATTTCTTTCATCAGTGTCTTACAGTTTTCTGAGTACAGGTCTTTTACCTCCACAGCTCATACAGCTCAACATCAAAAAAAACAAACAAC
Organism: Balaenoptera musculus; assembly: GCF_009873245.2. Classification (NCBI taxonomy): domain Eukaryota; kingdom Metazoa; phylum Chordata; class Mammalia; order Artiodactyla; family Balaenopteridae; genus Balaenoptera; species Balaenoptera musculus. The sequence continues at coordinate 21,922,226 of NC_045801.1, read as the reverse complement.
CCAATTAAAAAATGGGCAGAAGAACTGTATAGATATTTTTCCAAAGAAGAAATGTAGATGGCTAACAGGCACATGAAAAGGTGCTCAACTTCGCTAATTAGCAGGGAAATGCAAATCAAAATCACAATGAGATATCAAATCATCCCTGTCAGAATGGCTATCATAAAAAAGTCTACAAATAACAAATGTTGGTGAGAATGTGGAGAAAAGGGAAAACTTGTATGATGTTGGTAGGAATGTAAATTGGTGCAGCCACTGTGAAAAACAGTATCTTCTTAAAAGACTAAAAATAGAACTACCATATGACCCAGCAATTCCACTCCTGGGTATACATCCAAAAAAAACAAAAACACTATTTCAAAAAGATACATGCACCCCAATGTTCATAGCAGCACTATTTATAATTGCCAAGATATGGAAGCAACCTAAGTGTCATCAACAGATGAATGGATAAAAAAGATGTCATATACACATACACACACACACACACACACACACACACACACACACAATGGAATACTACTCAGCCATAAAAAAAGAATGTAATTTTGCCATTTGCAGCAACATGGATGGACTTTATGCTAAGTGAAATAACTCAGAGAAAGATAAATACTGTGTGATATCACTTATATGTGGAATCTAAAAAATACAACAAAATAGTGAATATAACAAAAAAGAAGCAGACTCACAAATACAGAGAACAAACTAGTGCTTACCTAGTTTACAAGTGCTTACCTGGGGAGAGGGAAGAGGGGAGGGGCAATATAGGGGTAGGGAATTAAGGGGCACAAACTGTTAGGTATAAAATAAGCTACAAGGATATATTGTACAACATGGGGAATAGAGTCAATATTTTATAATATATTATAAAACTATAATAACTATAAAGGAAGCATAACCCTTAAAATTTGTGAATCACTATATTGTACACCTGTAACATGTAATATTGTACAGAAACTATACTTCAATAAAAAAGAGGAAAAAAAACCCAAATATAAATTTGCACTCAAAAGCAAAAAAAAAAAGGGGGAATAAAACATTTAAGTACTCACATAACAAAACATCTGGAGGAAACAGTTCCTTGATAACCTCAAAGACCCACATTTTTTACATCTTCCTGCCCTATCATCCTTGGAATACTGGCTTCATGGCTGGAACATGATGCCTGTTGCTCTAGGTATCATTTCACCATTTAAGACAAGAAGAAGCAAGAAAGGAGTTGACATCTACGTACGTGCTCAACAGACATCATTGGTATCAAACTGCTTGACAAATATTTATTGAACCATCATGTGTGTGGCAATGTGTCAGGCTGTGGAATTTAACGATTAATAAAAAAAATGTATATTCCTGGCCCCTTAGCAAATCCTACAGACTCAAATATGAGACTTCTCCTTCCTAGGGTTTCCTTTTCCATAATGCTCATGCATGATTCTGCACAAAGGAGAATCTTTCTCCAACCCCTGCACACTCACCGTAGTTCCTCTGCCCTGAGTCCACCTGGTACATTCTGGGAGTTACCCTATTTATTTATACTTACTATATCATATGTTTAGTATAATATTTTATCTAACAGTGTTTTGTGACAGAATTCTCTAATATAAAACCTTTTTTAAAGATATAATTTTTATTGATGGTAGCCAAGGTATTTATTCTCTCTCTTTCCCTCTTTCTCTCTTCTTCTCTCTTTTAAACCTAATAAGCTATTATGTTAGATGCTATGAGACCGCCATTTTTAAGGAGCATTCTCTTTGTGGTAAAGGTCTGATTTCCATCTGAGTAGTGGGAAATGTACTGACTTTGACAACCAAGAGAGAAACTCTCTTTTTAAAAATAACTTTCAATAATATTGACAATTTCTCATGATCTAACTTACAACTTTGTAAGGGACAGTTCCTTCTGTACGTTTTGGGACCCAATTCTTTTTTTTTTTTTTGGCCACACCACGTGGCTTGTGGGTTCTTAGTTCCCCAACCAGGGATTGAACCTGGGCCCTTGGCAGTGAAAGCGCTGAGTCCTAACCACTGGACCACCCAGGAATTCCCTGGGAACCAATTCTTAAAAACTTATGGAATAACTCTTTAAATAAATAGAAAAAAAACCACAGCGTGTTAAAAGTGCAATATAATTAACTCACAGGTTATTTAATAACTTAGTATTACTAACTTTCATACCCCTGAAAATATGTTGGTCCTTTCCATCCTCTGATTCCTTCAGCTTCATCTGCTTTCTATATTATGGAATCTCCTCTTACCAGGTTTGTCTTTTCAGAGGAGTAGCCTGTCCTCGGCTTGCCTATATAATATTATACAAATAATGGAGAGGATTTTCCCTCTGTGATGTTTTTCTGAGATGGTTTTCTCTTTGAAAAATGTTTTCAGTTTCAAAAACAAACTCCACAGATGCACACACACACAAAAAACAACAAAAAAAAACCCCAACTAGATACAGAGTTTAGCTGCTTCAACAGAATGTGCAAAAGACAGGAAGCAACAGCCAGATTCTCAGGCTCTGATTGTCCCAAATCACACAAGTCATCAACTGAGTAATCAGAAAAGGAAAACAAGCCATTTTTAGTTGAAAGAAGATTTGAATCCATAATATGCACTGTAAGCCCACAATGGATGGTTTATAACCAAACAGCCGATTTTTGTGACTTAATTTGAGTTACTCGGTACAACATATCTTGAAAATTGCACAAAAATATCATACAGAATATATTATGCAAAATGCTCAAATATTGAGATGCAAGATTTTTTTGCCCCTTGGGAGCAGTCTTAACAGTCATCCATAGCAGGTGCAAACTATTCCAGGCAGAGGGTTGGGCTGGAAAGAATATATTTTTTCATCAGTTCCAGAAATCTATCTTTCTGAGGGATTAGGAGGAGAAATTTCTGGAACTGCGTGGGTGTTTCTGAGTCATTGGAAGAGGAATCTAGAATTGTTCATTTAGTTTGTGGGATCATATAAACTCAGGCTTGACTCATTGCTGTCATTTAGTGTTCCTGATGATCAGTTTTCTTGATGTAAAATGGGGGCATAGTCAGGGCTCAGTTGTAGATAATAGGAAACATTTGGGTAAACTAAGATGAATGAGATAGATTGTGAAGAAGAGCTGACTCTCTCTGGGTCTCCAGGAGTGACTCCCAGAATATCAACTGAGAGCCACCCTCTAAAGAAAGGGCTACCTCTGCAGTTGTCAGGAAGCTGGGGAATCAGGAAGGCATTGTTGGTATACTTCGTTCCAGAATCACACTACCTTAGCTATGGACCGGTGTCAGAAGCTTCCACCAGCATTAGAACTCCAGAGACAGACCATGCCTACTAAATCCACTCCAGAAAAACCATGTTATTGGCATCCCCACCTTTCCTTCCTTTTATTTACTAAATGAACACAACACATATTTGCTGAGTACTTATTACAACAAATGAGTAAAATATATAGTACATTAGAAGGTGACAACTGCCATGAAGAAAAATAGTGTAGGGGATGGGAGTAGAGAGTATTGAGGGGGTGAAGGAAGTCTCCCTGAGAAAATGATACTTATGTGAAGATCTGAAGGAAACCAGAGGATGAGCCCTGTGAGTCCCTAGGGAAGAAGTGTCGGAAGAGGGAACAGAAAGTACAAAGGCTCTGAGACAAGAGGTTCCCTGGAAGTTTCAAGGCAAAGAAAGGAGATCTGCTTGGCTGAAGTGGAGTCAGTTAGGGGATGAGCCCTCTATCAGAGATTACACTTATTCCAAAGTACAAAATTCTTAAGAGGTTTCTTAAGTAATTTATTGCTTGGTTTGCTATATAGACCATGTATATATTTTGAACTAGGATATCAAAGACTTGAATAGAATTTAAACTAATACATTCTTCTTGAAATGAAAGAACAGATCTATTAATACTAATATATTTGAAGCTACTGCTTTCAAATAATATTCTGTGCTATTAAAGATGTCATATCTAGTTTGGCATTGTTTCTTTACATTTTTTAGATTTTTAGCGTCATACAAAATTTAAAAACACGTATCTGTCTTTGATGCAACATGTTTGTGTGAAGAATTAATGAGTTACATGATTGAATTCTACATTTTGGAAGATTCTTACAATAGGCTTCATATTTATTATAGTACAACTACTACATCCAAAAGAAAATCTGAGTATAAGTTGTCAGATGCATCACTGAAACACATCTTAAGGATGAAGAATAATGAGTAGGCTGGCTTTGACAAACACTTTTCAATGGAAGGCTAAAAGTGAACAAAATAAACTCATTTCTGTGGGAGATAGAAACTTACATTTACCTTCCTTTGACAAAATACTTTACCCTCACAAATAATTTGCATATTCTAAGAATACTGGTTTTTGTCTGAGACACAACTGATGTTACTGTAAAAACCATTGCACTGTCATTATAATCATGTGTTACCCTAGGGATGTAGAGGAACACATGGAAGGTGGGCTGAGGAGAAAACTACACAAAAGACGTCTAAGAGACAGACGGTATTAGAGCACAGTTGCTCCAACTTGGTATAATTATCATTGTGCCATTTGTGGCAGCTGTCCGGTATCCAGGATATTCAGCAGCATCTCTGGCCTCTGTCTACTAGTAACATCTCCCTCCTCCTCCTTATGTGACAATCCAAAAAGTCTCCAGATTGAGGACCACTGACTTAGAATCAGAAGAGTGAAACAACTTAAAAAACTGATCTGAGCTTGAAATCTGGAAGAGACAGCTCCACCTACAGATCTGGGAACAAAAGGACTCACTGAATGGAGACCTAAAGAATTTAAAATTAAATCTTAGAGGCAATTTTAGTATGATTTGCAACTCCAGTTAAATAATTATTGGTAATAATCATTAGTTTAATATGTGTACAAGTTTTTGTGTAGACATAAGTTTTTAACTCTTGAGTAAATACCAGGGGAGTAGGATTTCTGGATCATATGGTAGAATGTGTTTAGTTTTGTAAGAAGTTGCCAAACCATCTTCCAAAGTGGGTGTACCATTTTGCATTCCTATCAGCAATGAAAGTTCCTGTTGCTCCACATCCTCAGCAGCATTTGGTGAGGTCAATGTTGTAGATTTTGGCCATTCTAATAGGCATGTAGTGGTGTCTCATTGGTGTTTTAATTTGCATTTTCCTGATGACATATGATGTGGAGCATTTTTTCATATGCTTATTTGCCATCTATATATCTTCTTTGGTGAGGTATCTGTTAAGGTCTTTGGCTCATTTTCTAACTGAGTAGTTTTCTTATTGTTGAGTTTAAAGTTCTTTGTATATTTTGGATAAAAGCCCTTTATCAGATATGTATTTTGCAAGCATTTTCTCCTAGTCTTTTTTATTTTCTTAATAATATCTTTTGCAGAGCAGAAATTTTTAATTTTAATGAAGTCCAGCTTATCGATTATTTCTTTCATGGATTGTGCTTTGTTGCTTTATCAAAAAAATCATCACCAGGACTTCCCTGGTGGTCCAGTGGTGAAGAATCTGCCCTAGAATGCAGGGGACACGGGTTCAATCCCTGGTCGGGGAACTAAGATCCCACATGCCACGGGGCAACTAAGCCCGCGTGCCACAACTATTGAGCTCGTGCGCCTCAACTAGAACCCACGTGCCACAAACTACAGAGCCCACGCGCTCTGGAACCCGAGCGCCACAACTACAGAGCCCATGCGCCCTGGCACCTGCGCGCCACAGATAGAGAAGAGAAAACCCACATGCCACAACTAGAGAGAAGCCCGCACACTGCAAAGAAAGATCCCACATGCCTCAACGAAGATCTGGTGTGCCACAACTAAGACCCGACGCAGCCAAAAATTTTAAAAATAAATAAATAAATAAATAAAATAATAAATAAATCTTTAAAAAGTCATCTCCAAACCTAAGGTCATTTTATTTTCTTCTATGTTATCTTCCAAGAGTTTCATAGTTTTGTGTTTTGCATTTAAGTCTGTGATCCATTTTGAGTTAATTTTTGTGCAGAGTGTAAGGTCTGTGTCTAACTTCACTTTTTTTTTTTTTGGCATGTGGATACAGTATCCAGTTGTTCCAGCACCATTTGTTGAATGGTGAAAACTGACAGCAGAGAGGCTTAGTAATATCCAAGATCACTAGGAAAGGGTAGAATTTATATTTATTTATTTATATATATATACTTATTTATTTATTTAAAATTTTTTATTTATTTATTCACTTGGCTGCTCCAGGTCTTAGTTGCAGCACACGGGATCTTCGTTAACACATGCAGGATCTTCGTTGCGGCATGTGGGCTCTTAGTTGTGGCATGGGGTGTCTAGTTCCCTGACCAGGGATCGAACCTGGGCCCCCTGCATTGGGAGTGTGGAGTCTTAACCGCTGGACCTTCAGGGAAGTCCCAGAAGTTATACTTAAACCCTGAAAGTCTAGCTTTGAAGACTGTACTTTTTTTTTTGGCTGTGGTGGGTCTTTGTTGCTGCAGGTGGGCTTTCTCTAGTTGCGGCGAGCGGGGGCTACTCTTCGTTGCGGTGCGCGGGATTCTCATTGCAGTGGCTTCTCTTTGTTGAGGAGCACGGGCTCTAGGCGCGCGGGCTTCAGTAGTTGTGGCACGCGGGCTCTAGAGTGCAGGCTCGGTAGTTGTGGCACATGGGTTTAGTTGCTCCACAGCATGTGGGATATCTTCCTGGACCAGGGATTGAACCTGTGTCCCCCGCACTGGCAGGCGGATTCTTACCCACTGCAGCACCAGGGAAGTCCCATGTAGACTGTACTTTTAACTGCTGGGCTAATGTTGGTAATTCTTGCCAATAATTATAATAATGATATTGATAATCAATGCTATTTCTTGAGCATTTGCTATATTAAAGGCATTTTGATAGGTGGTGAGTGAAACTAGACATGGTACCATTTAGTTTCTAGAATTAAATATTATATTATCTTTGCATATATATTATTTATTATGCTATAGGTAATATATTTTATCCCATGTCACAGATGGAGAAACTAAGACTTAGGGAGGTTTAGTATCTGCTAGTAAGTGGCAGACGCACTCTTTGAACAGAGGTCTGTCTGACTCCCTAGCCCATGGGTTCAACTGTCAGCTAATAACTTACTTAACTTTTGGAAATTTAGTTTTGCCAGTGGTCTCTGCTGCATCCTGCAGGTCCTTCCTAAGAAAGGGAAATAAAACAACTCTTTGCCTGGGTCCAAAGAGAGGATCAAAATCCCAACGTCTCCTTTAAATTGTTCAACCCATCACAGATTGCATTCATTACTCTTGTTTTAAATACAGGCCACAGAGACCAAGTAGTCTGCTTCATGAAATACGGGATAGCAGGAGGAGACTTTCGGCTTTCTAACGGGGAAGTGGAGGATGCCAGCAATAACTTCCCATGTTTCCATTAAGATGTATTATTGGTGCTTGCATTCATAGAGTTGAATCCATAAATTTCTAGAAAATTATACTCATTTCCTTCATCTCAGAAATCAAAAGTTTCCAAGCAGGAAAGCAAATTGACTTTCACGTAATTTTCTTAGCTCATTTCAGTTGAGGAGCCTTTTACTATCTGAAGTTTTCTGAGTGTAGCTCAGGGGCAAATGAATCTTTCACTTTAAATAGCATGAAACATCTGGGAGTTAGTTCTTATCTGTTAAATTAATAGTTCATGGAATTCCATGCACTGTAGAGTTTGTCCTAAATTCACGGTAGAATGAAAGTCCTTCTCTCTGATGGAAAAACTTTCACTGCTGTGCTGAGATTGGTTTTGCCCAAGACTGCATTTTGCACATTGATTTAATTAGGTGATTCTCATTCTGTTTTACTTTAAGATGATGTCTCTATGGGATGAAGTGAATGTTTTTTAACAGAGATATGATGCAGACAGGAATTAGTTATTAGCTAATATCAGAGATTGTTGATCAAGTCATTAGACTGCCAGGCTGAAGTGACCGAGATTAAGAGATACTTTTCAAGAGCACTCTTCAGATGGTAAAAATTGAACAATGTTCCATATGAGTTCTTCCCTTTATATTACAATTCCACATTTTAGAATTCAAAACAAATAGTAAATGTGAAATTCTTTATTAAAAACTTTCTATAATATATACTCTGTTAAAAATTTTCTGTGGAAAATTTATTTCACTAAAAACTTGCAAGCCCAAACATGCAACTCCAACATATAAAACTGTTCCCTTTTGTTCTAAACATAGCACTGTTCTCCAGATGGGGTCCAACCTTCACAGAATAAACCTTATTGATCCCTTCTCTCATTATAAACCTTTAATGATGATATGGAAGACCCAAACATAGTGCAAAATAAGAACTGACTGAATGTTAATTGCATTTGAAAATAGGTTGCATTCATATTAGTGTTTTGGACTTTTAACCCACACTAAGCTTACTGTCAATAAAAGCCCTTCTGATTTTAAAAAATTTATTATTATACCTGCTAAGTCACATCTTCCTATATTTGTGCAATTGTTTCTTACATTTATCCTTAGTTAATTTCTTATTGGTGTATTTTTGTTTCATCTTAGTACATGGAGATATTTTTTAGTTTTGATTTTGTCAACAGTGTCATCTGGAAATTTTTTGGGTATAACTTTATCCAAGTCATTAACAATAAACAATGAAGCATATAAATATTAACCAGCCAGCACCAAGGACAGAGTCAATATATAGTTAGAGCAGTTGGATTGATTCTGTTACCATGTGTATATTTACATGGACTCAACTTTAGCATTGATGTACACTTCTCTAACAAAAGACTAATTCATACCCCAGAAGGCCAATGGATTGATTTGTAACAGGAGATTTAACTGCTGTGACTAATGTTATCCTCATACCCACCAGCTGAAATTCTTCTTCCTATTGTCAAGATATCTGGGACTCCAACTCAATAATCAGAAAAAAGCTTTCTGAGAATGATCTTGCAGAGCTAAATCAAGCTGAACTTACCTAAGAATTATTTCATCTTTTTGTATTCACCCACATAGATTATCAAGAAATCTTGATTTACCAATTGGTTGTGTATCATATGTCAATTTGGGATTTTTTTGGTTAGAATTTGTAACCTATTTTCCCCTAGTAATGATATTACCACGGTGATTAAATTCCCAGCTATTCCAATAAAACGTATTTGAGCTGTAATGTGGGTAAAACAATGTACTTTTAGCAAAAACAGATAGGAAATGGTAGCTGTCTTAAAACTAATAATTGAACAAAATAAACACATTGAATGAAAACTTGTTCATAAAATATTCACAAAAATTCTCCTACCTTCAATTTCTCTTGTGGTAAGCTGGTCCCAGTCTGCTTTCAACAGTTTTGTTCCATCCTCACGGCATGCTGGGTATACCTACGAAGTGAAATTTATTACACTGCACTGTAATTATCAACTTATTTTGCTCTCTTCCTTACTAGAAGAATCTTCTGTAAACTCTGACTTGCTAATGGAGGTTTAGAGACATTAAAAAAAAAAGTTTTTGGAGGATTTAATTATGAGCATGATGCAAGCAAAAAGGCCTCTAGAAGGCCAGTTCAAAGATTCACTCTTGGCAAGAACACTTATAGGAAAAGAGGATGGTTGTCTAATATTTGTTGAACTATAGAAAATAATGTTTCATAACAATCACCAAGTGAGAGTCAGCTGGGAGGCTGGATGACTGGTTTCTCAGTATTAAACCCTTTAAGCCCTAAAATTGCTTATGCATTTTATCAGGAGGGCTAATTTCTTCCCAGAGGAAGGGTTGGAATAATATAACAAAATAGGGTTCTGTACCATACCAGGTTTTGGACAATTTTTTTTTTTTTTTACAGACATAACGGGGTCTTGTATATATAAACAACCCTGATTAAAAAAAAATATGTGGTTTGGTTCAGTCTTGTTAATGAACCCAAATTTAGCTCCCCCCTCTTGGAGATCACAGGTGTGTATTTATGAGGATATTACAGAGAGAGAATTTGTGTGTGTGTGGATGCTACACCTTTCTATCTATGGAATCAAGATCAGGAAGACCGTGCCCTCAAGCACTATGATCATTTATGACAAAGCAGGTGTTACGGAGCATGTTGAAACAAAACAGAAAGAATGCCAGTGTTCATAGCATTCTATTTCAAGCCAGTAAGGACTAGTTCAAAAATATGAAGACCTGAAAGACCTGCACGATATTAAAACTGTGGGGAAATCAATTTTGCCTTAAGAAAACAATACCACAGCAATGTATCCTGAACCACAGAAGAAGGCAATTAATAAGAAGGCTTATCCAATATGACTGGGTTTTAATTCTATGAATCTGATTTGTTTTGGAAGAAGATCTCTTTTGGAATATTTATTTATTCTTTTAAAAATATACTTAATGGGGCTTCCCTGGTGGCGCAGTGGTTGAGAATCTGCCTGCCAATGCAGGGGACACGGGTTCGAGCCCTGGTCTGGTAAGATCCCACATGCCGCGGAGCAACTAAGCCCGTGCGCCACAATTACTGAGCCTGCGCGTCTGAAGCCTATGCTCTGCAACGGGAGAGGCCGCGATAGTGAGAGGCCCGCGCACCGCGATGAAGAGTGGCCCCCGCTTGCCGCAACTGGAGAAAGCCCTCGCACAGAAACGAAGACCCAACACAGCCATAAATAAATAAATAAATGATTAATTTAAAAAAAAAAAAAGCCACCTTACTACGCTGGTCTAAATTTAAAAAAATATATATATATACTTAATGACATTTAAGTCATTTTAACTCCCTATTTTATATGAGACCTTAATTTGTGCCAACCTACAGTTTGATTAAGTAAGACTTTTCAGGAAGGTAGACCCCAAGATTGACAAGATGTTACTATGCAGGGCCAGGATCACGCTTAATTTGTTTTTACTTAGTAGGCAGTTGGAAATTTTTTGTGGGGTGAACTTACTGGATAAAGGATAAAATGTGTTCTGCAGGTCTGTTTGATCTATTAGGGGCTAACCAGTATGTGCTACTGTGCCGAGTCCTTTGATGAATGAGTGAATGAATAAATGAATGAGTAAATGAATGAATAGAATTATCTGTTGGTCACCATCTGAGAGATGAGGATCCTGAGGTCACAAAGGTGGTTGCATCACTATTACCGTATTTGTCTTATCTTTAGTTACCACTCAATACTTTTTTGCTGATTTAAATCGAACATTCCTTATTCCTGTTTCAGGTGCCATAACATTTTACATTTCCTGTTCTCTTTTTAATATATCATTTTAACTAAAATATTTTATTGATACTTTCTGTATTACTCCCCCTTTTCTATTTTTTAATGGCTTAACAACAGCTGCTAAGAAGATTAGAGGAATATATTGATGTTAAAGCAAGGTGATGCGATTAAAGTTGTGTTTTATGATTTTTATATTTTTCTACAGCTAGACTACATTACTTTTTATATACAAATTTGTAAAACTATCTTACACCTGAAGTTTAGTTGCTTTCCAGTTCCTAAGTTTTCTCATACCCAAAGCTAAATACCTAATCTCCAAACCCTAAGCCCACACTTAGCTTGCAAGAGATATACTAGAATTGTAGAGCTGTAGAAGGAATTCAAACAGAATAAGACTGGACTAGATTTTATGATTCTACAGCATTTGTTATAGAGCCTACATTCTTTTAAGGTTCATAACTGGCTAAATCCTAGGAGGAGCAAGATAAATAAAATGCCAGTATTGTCTTCATGGAGCTTATATGTAGGCAAGTAGGTATATCGTCTTAAATACATGTAGTGAGTGCTAAATGAGGGAAGTTCCTGGAGTTCTATGGAGTCAAGTGGATGGTGTGACACATTTCATCTCCCAAGAGGATCAGAGCATGCTTTTAAAAATAGGCAACTGGATCCTCTTAAACTGAGTCTTGAAGGGTTGAGAGTTGTGAGGTACACAAGGGAGGAGGGTTCAGTCCAGATTAAGGGAAAGGAACCTGTACAAACATGTAGCCAGAGTCACAGATGGCTATGGTCATAACATGGTCAATTTAGACCTGGTGGCTCTCATAATTTCTGGCTTGAGTTGTTACCACTGAATGAAAGTGACTCTCTCAGAGGAAATGTCAACTGTCAAAATGTCTGAGACTCCGTGGTGCAATGGAAGAACTTAATGCTTGTACCTCTGTTCTCAAGCTATTGGAATCCCCGTAACACCAAGAAAAGGTTGTGAAGTGAGGCAGACAGTAGTTTTAAATGTAGGTTCTAGAGTCAAAATGCCTGGCTTCACATTTACAGCCCACCAGCTGGTACATCTTTGAACATAAGCAGATTTCCTGACTTCTCTCTGCTTCAGTTTCCTCATCTATAAAATGAGGGGAGTAAGAGTGACTACCTTATAGGGTGCTTGTGAGCACTGAAAAGTGCAGTTGAAGAAAGACCATCGTGGCTGCACTTCCAAGCCTTGTCCTCCAATAAAGTTTTTGTCAGTAATCCCGTCTCTTAGTGGGTGCCAAGCTCAAGAGTTGGAAGAAAGTAGTGTCATTTATTGGACTTTTAAAACCTCACTACAAGGCTGCCGCGTGGGGTAGAAAAGATCCGGCAGTTTGGTTTCCTGGCTAGACTTTTTCTTCTTGGAAAATGACAAATTAACTGATAAGAACATTCTAATTGGCTTGATAGTTGTATTTCTTATTGCAAATTAACAGGTGACTCTTGGTTTATCAAATCAGAAAGCAAAAATGTGGCTCATATTTTATGGAATCAGTTTGAGGATCAAATAAATTTCCTTTTGTACAGCATCTCTCTCTAAACACAATACATAAACTTATTAATTGTGAGTCTTTCTTCCACTGCCAGCATTATAAAAGGCTCTATTTTATATTTTAAACATTTTCACCAGAATGGGAACATTTCTACTTAAACAGAAAAGCTAAAAGCCAAAGATATTCTTCCAGGAGTTATTTTAATTACTAAGCACCTTTCAGTAGATATTTATGGTTCTTGGACTATGGAATCAAATTTTGTCTTTCTAATAACTACTTGAGATTATGAATTCCAGTAGAAATAATTTATTATATTAATTAAGAGACACTGTAGTGACATGTCGAATAGTAATAGGAATCAGACAGTATTATTAAGGATGAGGTGGATATATAAAATAATGCTTTTCATGACTAAAATTTATCTTGATTCACTTTCTAAAAATAACTCTTGATATATTTCATTTCTCTGATACTTTTATTATAATTCTCTATGAATATCATTTAGCCTAGGTAGGATATTTCATTAATTAAGTATAAATTGTACTATGTCAAGGCAGGAAATAATAAAGTTATGTGTAAGCATTAACACATCTGAGAGTAAATGAAAAAAATTAATCTAACCAAGATGTCAAGCATAAAAATAAATTACATGGGTTGAAAAAAAATGTGAATGTCAAATAAAGAAGAGGAATTGCATTCTACATCTAGCAAGGTGGATGAATAGAGTTGAGATCCAGATAAAGAAAGTTTTAAACTCATAACTATTACTAGACTTAACTTCAAAACGAACAAATTTCAATTTAGACTTTTTCTTACCCTGAGCTGCAGTAATATGTCTCCATTTCATGATGAATACTGTCAAGAATGACAATGGAAGATGAATTAAACCATCAGGACACTCCTCCTGGGATAGGGTGCCAGGCATGTGAGGGAAAAGAAGACAAATTCAGTCTAAAATTAATGCACGTTACCAGCATCCTCAAAACACTGACTCCTAATCAGGCTGAAGTAAACTGTGTGTTATATATTTTTCAATTTTCAATTGTCAGTAAACATGGGGTTTTTCCAACAGAAAACTAATGTCTCTCCAAGCAGGCTATGGCAGTAATGGTAAATTGTCAAAAGATATATTCAATGAAAGCAAAAAAATTACACTGGGCTATTTTTATTTAATTTTTTTCATTCAATTTTAAATTATAATTTATTTCAAATATTTTGCAAAATTTTCCCTTAATTAATAAGGGGAAATTATATGCTTATTATAGAAAAAAATTTAAAATAAAGAGAAATCAAAAGCAGAAAAGTAGCCCGTGAAATGTTTTCTACTTAGAGAAAAGCACTGTTATTCTACACCCTCTTAAACTTTTATTGTTTTTTTTAACTTAATTGTGCCTATATTGAATATACATTCAAAATGTATATTGTATCCTGTATTCAATATATATATATATATGCATATTGTCATCTGTATTTTTATTCACTTAGTATAACATAAGCATGCTTGCACGTTATAACACTCTTGATAAAGATAATTCTTAACAAGTTCACAGTATTCTGACAAGTGTATACAGTCCCAAAAGATATAAAACTTTTTCTTAACTTGATACATATAAACAAATAGCTTTCCAAGGATTGTACCAATTTACACCATGATGACACCATCATATTGTGTGAGAGTGCTTATTTCACTCTTCTTTCTCACATTAGTCTATTTCTGGGCTGTTTGCTCCATTTCTTAGATCTCTTTATCAATTCGTACACAAGTACTACAGTTTAAATAACAAAGCTTTAGAGTGTGTTTTGATATTGGACAGGCAAATGTCCCCAAAGATTCCTCCTTTTTCACCAGGTCTACAAAAAGTTTATTAGGCCTTCCCCCATATTAACATTGCAATTACTTCTAAAAGCAATAAAAAGAATCTTGCAATTTTGGTTGTGTCTTATTGCTTCAAGCCCTTCAATGACTTACCTTTTGTCTAGGGCAGTGGTGCTCAACTAGCGGCGATCCTGTCCCCCAGGGGAAATCTGGCAACATCTGGAGGCATTTTGTTTGTTGCAACTGGAGGGGGTGGAGTGCTGCTACTGACATCTAGTGGTTAAAGGCTAGGGAAGCTGCTGAACATTCTTTACTGCGGTGCAGAGGATGACCTCCCCAAACAACAAAGAATTTCCCCCAATTTCCAAAATGTCAATAGTGTGGGGTTTCAGAAACCTCTGTAAATGGGATAAATTGAAAATTCCTTTGCTTGGCACAGCAGCCTCTCTTTCATCTAAGTTAACAGTCTTCAAACTGGGGAACATATATTGATGGTCAGAGTCCAGATCCTCAAGCTGATCTTCTGGATAACATGTCCAAGTTCAAAATAATACTTCTACATTAGAAGAAGGAGGAGGGGGAGGCACGGGAGGGGGGAAGAGAGAGGCATATTTTTCTTTTTTTTAAAAAAAGATTTAATTTTCTTTATTTTTGGCTGCGTTGGGTCTTTGTTGTTGCGTGCGTGCTTTCTCTAGTTGCGGCAAGCGGGGGCTACTCTTCGTTGAGGTGCGTGGGCTTCTCATTGTGGTGGCTTCTCTCGTTGCGGAGCACGGGGTCTAGACGCTCAGGCTTCAGTAGGTGCGGCCTGCGGGCTCAGTAGTCGTGGCTCGCGGGCTCTTGAGCGCAGGCTCAGTAGTTTTGGCACACGGGCTTAGTTGCTCCGCGGCATGTGGGATCTTCCTGGACCAGGGCTCGAACCCATGTCCCCTGCATTGGCAGACAGATTCTTATCCACTGAGCCACCAGGGAAGTTGGAGAGGCATATTTTCCACCCATTCCAAATCATACTATGTTGCAATGCCCCTAGGGTAAAAAGAGAAAACAAACTAGGAAGCCTACTTTAAAGATTAATCAAGATAATCAAGACAGTGCATAAATCCACATGGCTACATCCATGTGGCTTCAGCCTTTTTTTTTTTTTAATGGAATACAGTGTATACTTAATAAAAGCTAAACTTATCTCAATGCTTGTTTTAATTTTTTCTAGACACTTCACAGGTTTATGATTCCAATTGAACTCGAAAACTGGTTTAGTTAAAAATACCCCAATCCATTGGGCATATTTTAATTGGATTACACCGACTTTATGGATTAATTTAGGGAGTGCTGATGGCCATGTATTTGTCTTCTTTTATATCCTTTAGTAAAGTATCAGAGCTTTCTCCCCCTTTCTTACTAAGTTACTTGAATCAGATCTTTTCTCCCTTGATATCTTAAAATGATTAGTCTCTGAACATGTGGTCGATCTAATATAGACGCCCCTCCCTGTGACTCTTGATTACCCATACGCATTTGCCCTGTGGGCTGGTTAGGTCTCCCTCATCTTTGTATTCCCAGTACCGGGCAGGGTGCCTTAGACGTTGCAGAGAGGCCACAAATGTCTACTGAATGAAGAACTAGTTAAATGATAGAGGCATTTAAAGGCAGGGCATCTGAGTTTTAGTACCAAGTACTCCATGAAGCTCCATGAAGTGCCCTCTCCTTTCCCTTCTTTTTTTTTTTTTAAACAAGTATATAGATTATTTCATTATTATTATGGGGAAATAGATGTATAGATTAAAGCAATTCCTGCCATCGTTTATGTTTTCTCTTACAACAGTGATAAACATTGCCTGAGCAGTTACATGCTTGGCATTATGCTAAGAGTTTTGCCCGTATTTAATTGCATTCCATTTTTCCCAAAGCCGATGATGGAGGTAGTATTGCTCACTTTTATAAAAAATAGATTTTAGCTCTTAGAGAAGTTTTAGGTTCACAGCAAATGGAGCAGAAGGTACAGAGAGGTGCCATATACGCTTTACCCCCCCCCACCACCACCACTACCCCATGTACGCACAGCCTCCCGCACTATCGCTGTCCCCTACTAGAGGAGTAAGTCTGTTACAATGGATGAACCTACACTGACACATTATTATACACTTACATACCTTAACATTTTCATTACTATCTTCGTGACTTTCAAGAACTGTATAATGTGTCTTGTCTTTCTAGTTATAAAAGGCAAATAATCGTTCGTTTCTGAGGATCCACTTCTCTTAGTCCCAGAAACTCTAATCCTGCTATGGGCAAGGCTTGGTGTGAGACTTTTCTAGAATTATCCTAGGAAGCTGGTGGAAGGGCGCCAGGTGGGAGTGGGTTGTACTTGAATACTGGGACGGTGACAGGCAACTGGGAATACCAGGCTCCCAAAATACATTCTTGAAATCAAATAGAAGAGTTGACTCCCATCAAAAGAGAAGAACAAACCAAAGACTGGCCTTTTCTTCCCCTAAAAGAACAAAATGAAGAAAAAAAAAAAAAAAAGAAAAAATCATTAAATCGCTGAAGTAATGAGTGCTTTATTGAGAAAACACTGGTGATCATGTTACATTCAAAGGTGATATACTGACCAGAAATTGCATTTCTAGAAATTTGTCCTAAGGAAGGGAGTAGAGTTGGGTATAAAGACATGTAAATAATACAAACATCTGTAGCATGTTCACAATGTGCCAGCTATTCTGCTACGTAGTTAATGTACTTACTGAGATTGGTGATATAATCCTCATTTTACGAGGGAAACTGAGGCTCAGAGCAGGAGCTTGCCCCAAGACATGAATCTAGGAAGGAAGAGTCTAGATCAACGCAAAATCTGTCTGATGACCTTGCCTATGCCCAGTTTTTTTACAAAGAGCAGTCTTTTGGGTTCCACCTTTGTGTGTGTGTGTCTGTGTGTGTTTCAAAGTAATTTTGTGCCAAGTAACAATATCAGGGAAATCATGGTTTGAACGTCAGTTATATTTCCCCAAAACCCGTTTGAACACATTGCATCTACAATCTTCTCGGAGAGGCCAGCTCTTTGTTTTATGTATGGTCACCAGCGCTTGCTTGAAAGGCTAACACGACAATGGCCTGAAGCCAGGACTGTGAGTGTAGAGTCCAACAGACTTCAAGGTCTGTCATGGATGGAGGGACTAGTGACCAAAGGGAATCTTGACCTGAAATACTTTACTGATGGCACTGGATTCCAGGCTGTGTCCTATTCCTACACTTCTGGCATCCAAGAGCAGTGTGTCTTCTAACTTACTCCTTATCAGTCACTTACAGGAAACATCACTCATTAGACCAATGCAAAAATTTTTTAATGTCACTTATGCTAATTAACACACCCTCTGGTGTAGATATCAATAAGACTACTTTTTAAGTACCAGATAATCTACTCTAAAAATGTTCATCTTTTTTAGGACATTTCAAGTGCTATTTAACTGTCCCTAGGATGTGGATTAGGGATAATTTGCATTATGCCCTCACGTACAAGCCTACACACAGATGCACACACGCACACACCCCCCAAAATGCTTATATTGATGCAACTTAACATAAATTATCATGCAGACCACAGAACTGCCTCAGCAAATAGGAACTACCATGATTTTCATTCCAGTGTTACTTATAATAATAAAAAATTATTTAAATGTTGACTAAGAATGGCTTGGTTCAAAAAAAAAAATCCTGACACATTCTTGGATTTCTCAATGGCAGCACTTTGATATTTTGGGCTGTAGAATTCTTTATTGTGGGAGATTGTCTTGTGCTTTGTAGGACGTTTAGCAGCACCCCAGCTTCTAACTCACTAGATGCCAGTAGTACTTCATTTCTCCCAGTTGTGCCAACCAAAAATGACATTGCAAAATGTCCACTGGGGGTAAAATTGCACTTTTAAAAAAATTTCTTTTTTTTAATTGAGGTATAATTAACATATAACATTGTATTCATTTCGGAAGTACGAAATGATTTGATATTTGTATATATTGCAAAATGCTCACCACAGTAAGTCTAGTTACAGTTTTTTTCTTGTGATGAGAACTTTTGTATATGTATTTGTGTGTATATATGTACACACACACACACACGCGCACACACAATGCAATATTACTCAGTCATAAGAAAGAATGAAATTCTGCCATTTTCAACAACATGGATGGACCTAGAGGATATTATGCTACTGAAATAAGTCAGACAGAGAAATATAAAGTCTATGTTATCACTTATATGTGGAATTTAAAAAAATAAAACGAATGAATGTAACAAAACAGAAACAGACCCACAGATATAGAGGACAAACTAGTACTTATTAGTGGGGAGTGGGGAGTGGGGAGAGGGGAGAGGAGAGGGACAAGAGAGGGGTAGGGCAGCGGTCCCCAACCTTTTTGGCACCAGGGACCAGTTTCGTGGAAGACAATTTTTCCACGGGCCGGGGTGGGAGGATGGTTCAGGCGGTCATGACAGTGATGGGGAGCGATGGGGAGCGGCAGATGACGCTTCACTCACTCACCGCTCACCTCCTGCTGTGCGGCCCAGTTCCTAACAGGCTGCAGACCGCTATTGGTCCGTGGCCTAGGGGTTGGGGATCCCTGGGGTAGGGGACTAGGATGCAAACTACTACACATAAAATAAACAAGCAATAAAGATATTATACAGCACAGGGAAATATAGACATGATTTTGTAGTGACTTTAAATGGAGTATAATCTATAAAAATGTTGAATCACTATGTTGTACACCTGAAACTAATATAATATTGTACATCAACTGTACTTCAATTAAAAAAAGATCTACTCTCTTAGGAACTTTCAAATATACAATACAATATTATTACTATATTCACCATGCTGTACCTTGACTTCTTTTTTAATAACATTTTCTTCCTAATTATTTGATCACTGAAACCTGTAATGAAGAATCTTCCCCATTATTCTAGCTTAGATGAATATTTACTGCTTCAGCTTAAAGCCTTGAATCACTGAAATAAAACCTTGATGAACTCCTTCTAGAAAAATAAGGTAGCCAGATACCTTGAAACATTTTTTGTTAACTTAGAATTAACTAGAAAACTCAAAAATCCTTGTTGAAGATCTTTTGAAAATACATCAGCCAATTTCCCTCTCCTTGGTGAAGTACGTTAACAGGCAGAGCAGATAAAAACAGCTTTAGTATTCTTTGAAGATGGGGAGTCCTTGAGCCTGTGGAAACTTAGGTTTCTGATCGTGCATGATCAGGACACAATATGGACGTTTAGGAAAGTAAGACATTTCTGACCACTGGGAGATACTTTTACCTTGCTACTTGCCGGTTTGAGGATTATTCAAAGTGGCAAACAAAATCAAAATCCAAACAAGATCCATTATACATAGAATGGATAAACAACAAGGTCCTATTGTATAGCACATCTTGGAATAAACCATAATGGAAAATAATATGAAAAATAATATATATATGTATAACTGAATCACTTTGCTGTACACCAGAAACTAACACAACATTGTAAATCAACTATACTTCAATAAAAAATAAATAAAAAGTGGCAAACACAGTTGGTTTCTGATTATTAATTAAAGCATTTTCTGCATACTGCTTATTTATGTTACTTTCCTGGTTTGGTAGAGAGGAGCCTTCATGATTGGCCTCTGCTTACTCTTCTGGCCTTGACTTTTCTTCACAATTCTTCTAAGTTCCCGACCCTCGTTCAGTCTGCATTAGTTTTCCTCCCTCCTTGTATTTTCCTAGAACCCAGTGAACTGCCATCAGAGATTTCTCACAGTGCTATTGATGGAAACTCACCAACTTCATAAGCTGCCTCTTTCTGGAAGTAGATGGGGTTTTAATGATGAATAGGTATCACTATTGAGCAGTAAACATCACCCAAAGCTCACACTGTTTTTCATGCATTTTTTTGATAAAAAAATGACCATATGATATTTGACTCTAAGCTTCAAGTCAAGTTCCAACTTATGCAACATTCAGTTCTACTTTCCAGTCCCCATTCCAACAACACACTCACCAAGAAGGTATTTCTCAATAAAAAACATCAAACAAATACAGTTTTCACATGTATACTGGGTCCTTGTCCAATATTCTCTTTATCCAAGTCTTCTTCCTTTGGTCTATAAGAGTCTATAAGAAAGTCTATAAGAAAACAAAAGTTAGGTATACAATTTTAACCAAAGGTGCTTTAAAATAGACAACCACAGATGGAAGAGCTAGACTCAATACTAGCAATTTCATTATAATACATTTGAGCAACCTTAGAATCAATGAGGTGTTCTCAGGTTGGTTTCTGCCTCTAAAACAAACCTGTATCAGCTGCCAGGAAAGTTATGTGGGGTCTGCTATGTGAGAGGCTCAGACCGTCTTTGTCCATCACTTGTTCCCTTCTTTCCTATCCCCCACCCCTTCTTCCTGGCTAGGTGTGAGAAATCTGGAGCCACGCTGGTATGCGTGATGGGAATGGGAAGGTCATTTGGGGATTGAGGAGGGAGAATTAGCTCAGCATACCCAAGTGTACTGAAATGTATATTCTATAGAAATAAAAAAAAAATCAAATCAAAATGCTCCTCAAGTGTGTGTGCTAGTCCTTTGTTGGAAATTATCTGCTAAAAGATGTTAGGTTAAAATTTAACAAAGTGAATAACTGTTCAATCTATATTCAACCAGCATGCATTTACTAACGCATTTTGCTAGTAAAACAGTTTAAGAATTCAAAAACTTAAGGCAAGTTACTTAACCCATCCTAAGCCTCAGTTTTCCTTTCACTAAAAGGAAAACTTTTGTTTTTTTGTTAAATTATGTTTCACTAAAAGGAACATAATTGCCTGCCTCATAAGGGTTATTGTGAGACTAAATGATATGTAATGCATGTGAAGAGTTTAGCACAGTGCCTGACACAGCAAAAGTTCAATACATGGTAATGATACTGCTGAAAAAGAAGAGAAGCAGCAGCAGGAGGGAGAGTTTGAGCCAGGATGGTGGTAAAAGATCATGGTGGTACCATTAAGAAAAACTGAAAACCCAGAAAGAGGACTTGGTTGATTTAGAATGAGGATGATAAAAGCATATGATAATGATGATCTGGCGTATGAGATGGTAAAAGTAAGTTTTTAAGGTTGCATGTTAGGTGCCCAACACTGCCCTATTAGCCTGGGGAGAGGTTGCAGTGTCTTTTTGTGGACAGCAGGGGGCTCCCAGGTACTGGAAAGCAGCGAGCAAGGCTCCTACTGTTTTCCGCACTTTGCTCAGTTAACTTTCTTATTGCTGGCAAAAGCGAGCTAGTCTCATTTGATGCCATGGTTTAAAAGTTGTGAGATATGGGAACATATGTATATGTATAACTGATTCACTCTGTTATAAAGTAGAAACTAACACACCATTGTAAAGCAATGATACTCCAATAAAGAGGTTAAAAAAAAAAGTTGTGTATTACAAAAAGTTGTGTATTCACCTCCATCGATCAGAACTTTTATGTTTACTTTTCCATTATACCTTCCAGTCCCTTCTCTTTTATGAAACGGCAACAGAAGCAACCCATAGGAATCTTTCCTTCTTAACTCAATATATTTGTGTAAATAGCCATTTTATTATTAATCACACTTGACTTTTAAAGTAAAATTTCATTATTTTCTGAATGTAAAAAGAAAGCATTGTCATTAAGAAAAACATACTGAATGAAAGAAAAATCATTAATTACCTCATTGTGCAAAATATTAATAATGCTTACTGATACCCTACAATTACTGTACTCAAAATTATGTGTTACTGTTTCAATGTGTCTTGGCATGTTTTCTTTCAGTACTTTTTCAATAGGAGGAAATAGTAATAGTAATAATAATAATAATAATTAAAGTTGGAATCAAGGCAAATAGATGACTTTGAATTTTTTTTTAAAAACAGTTTGTATTCCTAGAATCATAAATGTACAATTTTCTCTACTAGTTATTTGAAATCCACTCAAATCCCATGGAGATGGGGTACATGTCAGTCTTTAGCTTGACATTCATCCATCCTTCCCACAGCATTTATGGAACAGTGGGCTAGATCCCATAAATAAGACAAGGTGTTTGCATCAGAAACTCATGGACTAAAGGAGATAACAAAGAAATAAAGTCTAGCATAAAAAGCACTAAGAGCTGGAGTTATGGACACAGCAGTGGGAACACACAATGGAGAGAGGTTCTATTCCTGCCTAGGGAATTTGGGGAAGACTCACTAGAATTGTTGGCAGGGTGAGAAGGATATTCCATGCATAGGAACTGCACGTGTGAAGTCATGGAGCAGTGAAAGTGTCCGAGAAATATTCAGGAGCAGCAAATATTGTTTGTAGAAAAGTAACAAGGAAAAGAGAAGTAAAATCCAAGTGAGTAAAGAGCACATGTCTATAGATTTCTAATACACTTCTCCCTTCACCGCACTGTTCTTCTTCCCACTATAGGGTAATAGAGCTTTGTGTCATTAAGTTACTAATTCTGCAATTTCTAGACGTAGTATTTCTACCAGTGTATTTTTTTAGTTAGTAATTATTTTCTTTCTTCTTCAAAGAATCACATCTCAGAAGTCACTTTCCTTCCTCTAATTCTGATTTCTTGGTTTTTTTTTTAAGATTTTTCCGTAATTAAAAAAAGAGTTCTTTGAAAAGTGGATATCTGTGTAATGTTTACCCTAAAATAGCAAACAAGCAGCATCCACTCCAGGTACTACTCACTTTTCATCGTCTTGGTTCACACCTAGCACTTACTGTCCTAAGCAATGTGAGTGTACCTGTAGTCAAAGAAATTCATAATTCAACCAAGAAACCAGGTATCTATGAAAACTTGTCTCTAATCATTAGAGTAATTTAAAAGCAAGAGAGATGTTGTTGTTATTGTTTTGTTTTATTAATGAGTCCTTTCAGGCATGTACATTAATTTCCAGGATTAGTATTTTTTGGAAATTCCTTTGTTCTTCATTGAATGTGGATTTGAAAGGATGGAAGAAAATAAACAGGGACAATCTAATGCAAAAAAGGCAAGAGTAACAAGAAAAACGTCCACACTAGCATCTGGCACTATTAATACACAGATAAATACTCCAAAATACTTCTTGAATGAATGAATGAATGTTGAATGAATGAATGTTGGTGCTCTGCCCCTCACTTCCACACACATTAAACTCAGTGTGTGTTGGCGCACGTGACTTTAGATGCTAGGCTGTTGCAATATTATACAGCGACTAATACAGTCTTGATCGTCCACTTGATAGTCTTGGTGTTTTTTTTAGAACAACAAACTGTAAGTTGAAGTACAACTTGTTTCTTCTTATCTTCATGTCCATCTAAAATATCTGGCTCTTTTCCTCTATTATATGCATCATCTTTTCTCAAGTGTTTTTCTATTCTGTGCCTGCCAGAGGCTATCAGCTGTTGTTGTAACTCTGTTAACTTTTCATTTGTGGAGAGATCCCATAAAAAGTAATATTGATGTGTAAACGAACTGTAAGCAACAATGCCTTTCGTTTCTTCATTCAATAGAAAGGAAGTAAAAGAATGTGTAATATAATTCTTTTAGAAATTCTTGTTCTCTTTCTGATCCACTTGATATAAGTCAGGTAGCAGTAGTCTCTTGGCAGAAGAAATGGCCCATTTCTGCCCAATGGAGAAAGCCCATGTGCTCCCAATAAACCTTACTTGGTTCTACTGATCTATGAACATTGCTATAAGTTGCACTTACATACCAGTTGGTTTTTCCTTACTAAAAACATAATATTTTTAACATTTAATGTTACAGGCATGCCTCAGAGATACTGTGAGTTCAGTTCCAGATCACCACAATAAAGTGAATGTCCCAACAAAGCTAGTCACATGGATTTGTTGGTTTCCCAGTGCATGTAAAAGTTATGTTTACACTGCACTGTAGTCTATTAAGTGTGCAATAGCATTATGTCTGAAAAAAACAGTATACACACCTTAATTAAAAAATGCTAACTTTCATCTGAGCCTTCAGCGGGTTGTCTTCTTTTTGCTGGTGGAGGGTCTTGCCTTGATGCTGATGGCTGCTGACTGATCAGGGTGGTGGTTGCTGAAGGCTGGGGGGGCTGTGATAGTTTCTTAATGCAAGACGCCAATGACGTCTGCCACGTCAATTGACTCTTCCTTTCATGAATGATCTCTCTGTAGCATGCAATGCTGTTTGATAGCATTTTACCCACAGCAGAACTTCTTTCAAAATTGGAGTCAATCCTCTCAAACCCTGCCACTGCTTTATTAACTAAGTTTGTTATATTCTAAATCCTTCGTTGTCATTTCAACAGTCTTCACAGCATCCTTCTTCAACAGGAGTAAATTCCATCTCAAGAAACCACTTTTTTACTCACCCATAAAAAGCAACTCTTCATTCATTAGAGTTTTATCATGAGATTGCAGCAATTCAGTCACATCTTCAGGCTCCACTCCTAATTCTAGTTGTCCTGCTGTTTCTACCACATCTTCAGGTACTTCTTTCACTGAAGTCTTGAACCCATCAAAGTTATCCATGAGGGATGGAATCAACTTCTTCCAAATTCCTGTTAAAGTTGATACTTTGACCACTTCCCATGAATCATGGATGATCTTAATGGCATCTAGAAAGGTGAATGCTTTCCAGAAGGTTTTCAATTTATTTTTCCTGGATCTATCTGAGGAATCACTATCTAAGTTAGCTACAGACTTATAAAATGTATTTCTTAAACAATAAGACTTGAAAGTCTCCTTGATCCTTGGGCTGCAGAATGAATGTTGAGTTAGCAGGCATGATGACAACACTAATCTCATTGTACATCTCTTTCAGAGCCCTTGGATGACCGGGTGTATTGTCAATGAGTAGTAATATATTTTTAAAAATTTTTTATTTTATTTATTTAATTTTTTATACAGCAGGTTCTTATTAGTCATCTATTTTATGCACATCAGTGTATATATACATGTCAATCCCAATCTCCCAATTCGTTCCCCCCCCAACACCGATTCCCCCCTTGGCGTCCATACATTTGTTCTCTACATCTGTGTCTCTATTTCTGCCCTGCAAACCAGTTCATCTGTACCATTTTTCTAGGTTCCACATATATGCGTTAATATACGATATTTGTTTTTCTCTTTCTGACTTACTTCACTCTGTATGACAGTCTCTAGGTCCATCCATGTCTCTACAAATGACCCCGTTTCATTCCTTTTTATGGCTGAGTAATATTCCATTGTATATATGTGTCATATCTTCTTTATCCATGCGTCTGTTGATGGGCATTTAGGTTGCTTCCATGACCTGGCTATTGTAAATAGAGCTGCAATGAACATTGGGGTGCATGTGTCTTTCTGAATTATGGTTTTCTCAGGGTATATGCCCAGTAGTGGGATTGCTGGGTCATATGGTAATTCTATTTTTAGTTTTTTAAGGAACCTCCATACTGTTCTCCATAGTGGCTGTATCAATATACATTCCCACCAACAGTGCAAGAGGGTTTCCTTTTCTCCACACCCTCTCCAGCATTTGTTGTTTGTAGATTTTCTGATGATGCCCATTCTAACTGGTGTGAGGTGATGCCCATTCTAACTGGTGTGAGGTGATGCCTCATTGTAGTTTTGATTTGCATTTCTCTAATAATTAGTGATGTTGAGCAGCTTTTCATATGTCTCTTGGCCATCTGTATGTCTTCTTTGGAGAAATGTCTATTTAGGTCTTCGGCACATTTTTGGATTGGGTTGTTTGTTTTTTTAATATTGAGCTGCATGAACTGTTTATGTATTTTGGAGATTAATCCTTTGTCCGTTGATTCGTTTGCAAATATTTTCTCCCATTCTAAGGGTTGTCTTTTCGTTTTGTTTATAGTTTCCTTTGCTGTGCAAAAGCTTTTAAGTTTCATTAGGTCCCATTTGTTTAATTTTGTTTTTATTTCCATTATTCTGAGAGGCGGGTCAAAAAAGATCTTGCTGTGATTTATATCAAAGAGTGTTCTTCCTATGTTTTCCTCTAAGAGTTTTATAGTGTCCAGTCTTACATTTAGGTCTCTAATCCATTTTGAGTTTATTTTTGTGTATGGTGTTAGGGAGTGTTCTAATTTCATTCTTTTACATGTAGCTGTCCAGCTTTCCCAGCACCACTTATTGAAGAGACTGTCTTTTCTCCATTGTATATCCTTGTCTCCTTTGTCATAGATTAGTTGACCATAGGTGCGTGGGTTTATCTCTGGGCTTTTTATCCTGTTCCATTGATCTATATTTCTGTTTTTGTGCCAGTACCATATTGTCTTGATTATTGTAGCTTTGTAGTATAGTCTGAAGTCAGGGAGTCTGATTCCTCCAGCTCTGTTTTTTTCCAGATTGCTTTGGCTATTCGGGGTCCTTTGTGTCTCCATACAAATTTTAAGATTTTTTTTGTTCAAGTCTGTAAAAAACGTCATTGGTAATTTGATAGAATAGTAATATTTTGAAAGATATCTTTTTCTTCTTTTCTGAGCAATAGGCCTCAGTAGTGGGCTTAAAATATTCAGTAAACCATGTTGTAAAGAGATGTGCTGTCATCCAGGCTTTGTGATTCTATTTGCAGAGTACAGCCAGAGTAGGAGCATAATTCCTTTTTTGTTTTTTTTTATCGTTCTCTGTGCTATACAGTAGGACCTTGTTTATCCATTCTCTATATAATAGCTTACATCTGCTAACTCCAACCTCTCACTCCTTCCCTTCCCCAACTCCCTCTCCCTTGGCAACCACAAGTCTATTCTCTATGTCCATAAGTCTGTTTCTGTTTTGTAGATAGGGTGATCTGTGCCATATTTTAGATTCCACATATAAGTGATATCATATGATTTTTGTCTTTCTGTTTCTGACTTACTTCATTTAGTACGATAATCTCTAGTTGCAACCAGGTTGCTGCAAATGGCCTTATTTTGTTCTTTTTTATGGCTACATAGTATTCCATTGTATATATGTACCACTTCTTCTTTGTCCATTCATATGTTGATGGACATTTAGGTTGTTTCCATGTCTTGGCTATTGTGAATAGTGCTGCTGTGAACATAGGGGTGCATGTAACATTTTGAATTAGAGTTTTGTCTGGATATATGCCCAGGAGTGGGATTTCTAGATCATATGGTAATTCTATTTTTAGTTTTCTGAGGAACCTCCATAATGGAAAAAAACAAGGTTGCTATTTCTACCACGTCTGCAGGTATTTCCTCCACTGAAGTCTTGAACCCCTCAAAGTCATCCATGAAGGCTGGAATCAACTTCTTCCAAATTCCTATTAATGTTGATGTTTTGACCTCTTCCCACGGATCACAAATGTTCTTAATGGCATCTAGAGTGGTGAATCCTTTCCAGAAGGTTTTCAATTTACTTTTCCCAGATCCATCAGAGGAATCACTATCTATGGTAGTGTTAGCTTTATGAAATGTAGCTCTTAAATAATAAGACTTGAAAGTCTAAATTACTCCTAGATCTATGGGCTGCAGAATGGATGTTGTATTAGCAGGCATGAAAACAACATTAATCTCATTGTTCATCTCCATCAGAGCTCTTGGGTGACCAGCTGCATTGTCAATGAGCAGTAATATTTTGAAAGCAATCTTTTTTTCTTTTTTTCTAAGCAGTAGTTCTCAACAGTGGGCTTAAAACATCCAGTAAACCATGTTTACTGGATGTGCTGTCATCCAGGCTTTGTTGTTCCATTTATAGAGAGCACAGGCAGAGTAGATTGAGCATAATTCTTAGAGGCCCTAGGATTTTTGGAATGGTAAATGAACTCTGGCTTCAACTTAAAATCACCAGCTGCATTAGCCCCTAACACAGCCTGGAGCCAAGCATTGACTTCTCCTCTCTAATTATGAAAGTCTTAGATGACATTTTCTTCCAATATAAGGCTGTTTAATTTACAACGAAAATGTGTTGTTTAGTGTAGCCACCTTCACTAATGATCTTCGCTAGATATTCTATATAACTTGCTGAAGCTTCTACATCAGCACTTGCTGCTTCATGTTGTACTTTTATGTTATGGAGATGGCTTCTTTCCTTATATCTGATGAGCCAACCTCTGCTAGCTTCAAACTTTTTTCTGCAGCTTCCTCACCTCTCTCAGCCTTCTTAGAATTGAAGAGAATTAGGTTCTTGCTCTGGATTAGGCTTTGGCTTAAGAGAACATTGTGGTTGTTTTGATCTTCTATCCAGACAACTAAAACTTTCTCCATGGAAGCAATAAGGCTGTTTTCCTTTCTTATCATTCTATGTTCACTAGAGTAGCACTTTTAATGTCCCTTCAAGAACTTTTCCTTTGAATTCATAACTGGGCTCACTGTTTGGTGCAAGAGGCCTAACTTTTGGTCTGTCTTGGCTTTTGACATGCCTTCCTCACTAAGCTTAACTATTTCTAGCTTTTGATTTAAAGTGAGAGACATGCGACTCTTCCTTTCACTTGAACATTCAGAGGCTACTGTAGGGTTATTAATTAGCATAATTTCAATATTGTTGTGTCTCAAGGAATAGGGAGGCCGGAGGAGAGGGAGAGAGATGGGGGAACAGCCAGTCAACCAAGCAGTCAGAACACACGACATTTAATAAGTTTGCTGTCTTACACGGGTGTGGTTTGTGGCAATCCAAACAATTACAATAGTAACATCAAAGATCACTGATCACAGATCACCATAACAAATATACTGATAATAAAAAGCTTGAAATATTGTGAGAATAACCAAAATGTGACACAGAGACAAGAAGTGAGCAAATGATGTTGGACAAATGGTGCTGATAGTCTTGTTTGATGCAGGGTTGCCACAAACCTTCAATTTGTAAAAAACGCAGTATCTGTAAAGCTCAATAAAGCACAATAAAATGAGGTATGCCTGCATTTAATTTTAATTTAATGTTTAATGTTATATTAATGATAAGGAATATATATTTTTTGGATAAAATCTTGTGTTTAGGATCTTTATAATTTGATTTTCTCGTCAGGATGGATTCTATAAAGAGAAAAATAAAAAAATACAAGTTATGTTTCCCTCTCTATTAAGGGCTTTAAAAAGAGAATCTCAGATCTTGAGATTCCCCAAGTCCTTCTGATACATGGTAAAGGAATTTTGAGAATGTTTTTGTGGAGACAAACATACAGAGTATATTTGGTATTGCCTTAAAAAAAATCAACTCATATAAAATTTGCAGGTTCTGTGTTTGAATTAAACAATGGAGATATTACATGCTTGGCACTAATGAAATTGAAAGTTTCTAATTGCTTCTTGTATTTACCAAAAATTCAAAAGGGATGCATTTACATATATTTTCTACCAAGCCCACAGCATTTTGGCTGAGTTTTCCAAGTCAGGTAAATCTCTCCCATTGTTTACATTGGTGTCCATGCCAAACAGGAATGATTCAGTAGAAAAGCAGTCTAGGGGGTGGGGTGAGATGTGACAGGGTAAGAGAGTGTCATGGACATATATACACTACCAAATGTAAAATCGATAGCTAGTGGGAAGCAGCCACATAGCACAGGGAGATCAGCTCGGTGCTTTGTGACCACCTAGAGGGGTGGGATGGGGAGGGTGGGAGGGAGGGAGATGCAAGAGGGAAGAGATATGGGAACATATTGTATGTGTATAACTGATTCACTTTGTTATAAAGCAGAAGCTAACACACCATTGTAAGGCAATTATACTTCAATAAAGATGTTTTAAAAAAATAAGTAAGTAAATAAATAAATAAATAAATAAATAAATAAAACTCTGTGATTGAAACAAACAAACAAAAAAAAACACAAGAAAGGATGCTAGAATCATACGGAAATGGTGCAGATTTCCTAAATGAATTCATTTTATAAACATAGCTCTTGGTAGGTTTTTTTCCCTTTTTTTGTTAATTTATGTTTATACTTTTTTTTTCTGTTGAAAATATTGTCTTATGGCTGCATTCAATGAAGAAGGAAACTGGTTTCTTTACCAAAACAATCTTTCATCATATTAAAAGCTATTTTTTAAAGTTTTTGTGAACATCAAAAAAAAAAAAAAAAGAAAAAGAAAAGCAGTCTAGCAGAATATAGCTGCCAAGTTTCTGGATCATACCTATTTAAAATATGTAAATTTAGGACCCATTCTAGAAACAAGAACAAAAAATATAGATTAATGAATAGTTTAAATATTTGTATTTTATGTCCATCTATATATAATACTTAATGAAGCTCCAAAGAGAAATGAAAATCAATGGAATGTCAAAAAAATGAATCAACACAAATGAAAAAAAACACAACATATCAAAACTTATGGGATGTAGCAAGAGCAGTACTAAGAGGGAATTTAATAGCAACAAATCCCCACATTAAAAAAGAAGATAGACAAATAAACAACCTAAAATTATATCAATATCTCAAGGAACTAGAAAAAAAAAGCAAATTAAGCCCAAATTAAGCAGAAGGAAGGAAACATTAAAGATTAAAGCAAACAAAACAAAAAAAAAAAAAAAAAAAGAGAGAGAGAACAGGAAAAAAATAGAAAAAAATCAGCAAAACTGAGCTGGTTTTTTAAAAAGATAAAGTCAACAAACCTTTAGCTAGAGTAAGGAAAAATGAGAGACGACTCAAATAAATAAGTCAGAAATGGAAGAAGAAACATTACAACAAATAACACAGAAATAAAAATATCATAAGTGACTATTATTAACAAATATATGCCAACAAATGACAACCTAGAAGAAATAGTTAAATTCCTAGAAACATACAATCTACCAAAACCGAATCAAGAAGAAATAGAAAGCCTGAACAGACCAACAACAAATATGGAGATTAAAACAGCAATCAAAAGCCTCCCAACAAAGAAAACCCAGGACCAGCTGGCTTTACAGCTGAATTCTATCAAGTGTTTAAAGAATTAATACCAATCCTTTTTAAACTCTTACAAAATACAGAAGAAGAGGGAACACTTCCAAATTCACTTTATGAGGTCGGCATTACCCTGATATCAAAGCCAGACAAAGACACCACAAGAAAAGAAAATTACAGAGCAATACCTCTGATAAACAAGGATGCAAAAAATCCTTAACAAAATATTAGCAAACTGAATTGAATAGCACATTAAAAGGGTCATATACCATGACCAAGTAGATTTAGCCCCGGGATGCAAGGATGGTTCAACATATGCAAATCAATCAATATGATATACCACATTAACAGAATGAAGGATAAAAATCACATGATCATTTCAATAGATGCAGAGAAAGCATTTGATAAAATTTGAAACTCTTCCATGATAAAAGATATCAACAAATCAGGTATAGAAGGAACTCATCTGAATATAATAAAGGCTACATATGTAAAGCCCACAGCTAACAAGATACTCAATGGTGAAAAACTGAAAGCTTTTCCTGTAGGATCTGGAAAAAGGCAAATATGCCCACTCATACTGGAAGTCCTAGCCAGAGAAATTATGCAAGAAAAAGAAAGAAAATAATCCAAGTTAGAAAGGAAGAATTAAAATTATCTTTGTTTGCAGATGACAAAATCTTTTTTTGTTGAAGTACAGTTGATTTACAACATTTCAGGTGTACAGCAAAGTGATTCAGTTACCTATATATTTCTACATTCAGTTATATATACATGTATTCTTTTTCAGATTCTTTTCTATTATAGGTTATTACAAGATATTGAATATAGTTCCCTTTGCTATACAGTAGGTCCTTATTGTTTATCTATTTTATATATAGTAGTGTGTACCTGTTAATCCCAAATTCCTAATTTATCCCTCCTCCATTCCTTTCCCCTTTGGTAACAGTAAGTTTGTTTTCTATTTCTGAGTCTATTTTTGTTGTGTAAGTTCATTTGTATCATTTTTTAGAGTCCACAAATAAGTGATATCATATGATATTTATCTTCCTCTGTCTTACTTCACTTAGTATGATAATCTCTATGTCCATCCATGTTGCTGTAAATGGCATTCTTTCTTTTTTTTATGGCTAATAGTCCATTGTATATATATGTATACACCATATCTTCTTTACCCATTCCTCTCTCGATGGACGTTTAGGTTGCTTCCATGTCTTGGCTGTTGTACATAGTGCTGCTACGAACATTGGGGTGCATGTATATTTTTGAATTAGAGTTTTCGTCTTTTCCAGATATATGCCCAGAAGTGGGATTGCTGGATCATATGGTAGTTCTATTTTTGTTTTTATAAGGAACCTCCATACTGTTTTCCACAGTGGCTGCACGAATCTACATTCCCACCAACAGTGTAGGAGGGTCCCCTTTTCTCCACACCCTCTCCAGCATTTACTGTTTGTAGGCTTTTTGATGATGGACATTTTGACCAGTGTGAGGTGATACCATATTGTAGTTTTGATTTGCATTTCTCTAATAATTAGTGATGTTGAGCATTTTTCATGTGCCTGTTGGCCATCTGTATGCCCTCTTTGGAGAAATGTCTATTTAGGTCTTTTGCCCATTTTTTGATTGGACTTTTTTTTTACATTGAGCTACATAAGCTGTATAGTTTGGAAATTAATCCCTTGTCAATATTGTTTGCAAATATTTTCTTCCATTCCATTGGTTGTCTTTTCATTTTGTTTATAGTTTCCTTTGCTGTGCAAAAGCTTTTAAGTTTAATTAGGTCGCATTTGTTTATTTTTGCTTTTGTTTCATTATTCTAGGAGATGGATCCAAAAAATATTGCTGCAATTTATGTCAAGGAGGAATCTTTTGGAGGTGATGGATATGTTTATGGCATAGATTGTGGTGATCGTCTCAAGAGTATATGCTTATCTCTAAACTCATCAAGTTGTATACAGCTTTTTGTATGTGAATCACACTTCAATAGAATCTTTTTTTTTTTTTAAATAAAAGAAACAGTTAAAAAAAAACCTTACAAGCTTAAAATAACAAGCATTATTATCTTAAAATTTCTGTGTTCAGTAATCTGGTGTAGCTTATCTAGGTCCTCTGCCTCTAGGTTTCTCATGAGGATGCAAGCAAAGTGTTGGACGGGGCCACAGTGTCATCTGAAGGCTTGACTAAGGGAGGATTCTCATTCAGGCTCACTCACATGGTTGTGTCAAGATTCAGTTTCTCATGGGCTACTGGACTGAGGGCTCACTGCTGTCCAGGGGCCTCCCTCTGTCCCTTGCTCCATGGCGCTCTCCATAGGTCAACTCATGGCATAGCAGTTGGCTTCCTTCAGAACAAGCAAGCAAGCAAGCAAGAAAGAGTGAGCAAGATGAAACTCACAGTCTTTCTATACCTAATCTAAGAAGTGACATCCCATTTCAAGGGGCCAGTTTAGAGGTTACCTACCCCCAAATACTAAAAATGTTTCTGGCAATTACCAGCATTTCAATTTAAATCTGTGTCGTCAGTCCCAAAAAGAATGCATCTGTTAACACACTTCTCTGCTTGGGTGTTCTTTGAACAGCGCATTGCACTAAGTTCAACAAACACGCTGACTGACTGGATAATATTTCAATTTTACTGGAAAGTTCAATCTTAAAAGAAGGTAATAATATTCTCCCGCAGATATTGCTTCCTGAGTACTTCCTGGGTACTTATAACTATTCTTAGAATTGAAATTGCCAAAGAAAATAGTTAACTTGTGTATCTTATGTTAAAATATAAATGTATCTATTGGAATGGGTTTCAAAGTTGCTGTTTGGACAAATTTGACATTTATTCTATTTCTCAAAACTCTTGAATGTCACAGTACATAAAAGGCCCTGCAGAAAAGTGCCATAAGTTTTCTAGTTTCTGCATTTTTCTGGTGTCACGTTTAGTTGAATCTTAAAAGAAGGTTGTAACTGAAATGTCTTCAAGATACAAAGCATGAAGACAAACTAGTCAAAACTATATTAAAGTAAACGTATCTCCTTTTATATTTAGTGTGGAAATAAAGCTGTGATGTTCTTCTCAGACTATAAACTGACAGTCTAAAATTATACAGTGTCCTGCATATCTGCTTTTATATAGTCTGTCAATAAAAAAGTTACTGTTATCTATATTTCATATATACTCATAATTCATTTAATCTAATGAAAGAGCAAATGTATTTGGACAGTTACTAGAAATTTTCTGTACCTTTCAACAACTAGATTTTTCTTGTTTGAGGCAAGTAAGCTTCTGCACATCTCTGCTCAGAAACGATACAGTAAAATTTCAATTTACCAGAACTCTCAGTCCTCTGGATGCTTACATCTGCATTCTATTTTTAGAAAAAGGAAATAAATCAAAAGGATAATCAGATATCAAGGCTTTCAAAAAAGCAAACACACTAGTCTTTTTGGATTTCTACATTTATTTCTCAATCAAACTACACACCCAAGATAGCCCAGCTTCCTCTCTGCTCCATGATATCTTTATTCTAGGACCCAGGGTGAAGGAACTGCCTGCCCTGGGACATTGCTGGAAAACAGAAGAGGGTAGATTGTGTGATGGCATCTACAGATTTCGCTGGGAAATCACACATGCCCCATCTGCTTACAGTTCATTGGCTTAAGCAAGTCCTATGGCCAAGCCTGAGGTCAGCGGAGTGGAGAAATATAATCTCCCCACTGCCAAGAGGCAGAGAATATTGTGAACAATAATACAACTCACCATACACACTTAGGAGATGTGATTGAAATTATTATACTTGTTCCATATGATCACTGACAATTTTAAATGGTCATCCAACTGATTGGAATGAGCATTGTCCAGCCTGGATTCACTGCGGCAGTTCAGACCTGACTCAGTTTCCCTTGCAATCCTAATACCAATTCTCCTGTATCTTTAGATACACAGTACTATGATGTCCACTGATGCGATGTTTAGAAACATGTCTCTACAGCAAGAACCCCATCACATTCCTTACGTGAGAGCAGAGATAACATTTATGAAGGGCCTGCTTGGTTCAGTGCACTCCTGTGTGCTTTAGTTAATCTACTCAGCAACTGAGTGAGGAGGAAAAGCTTATTTTCATTTTACTTGTGAACAAACTGACCCAGAGAGCTAACACAAAGTCAAATGGCCAGCAACGAGTGAAGCTGGGATTTGAAACCAGCATTTTGACTCCAGAGTTCTGGCAAATTAAGCTAGAAAGACAATGACTACATCTTAGACATTCTACAACCGAAAAGGACTTTTTGCCAACTATTAGCCAGAAAACAGAAGGACCACGCTCCCCACAGACTCTCAAATGATTCAAAGCACTAAGCTGTTCACTGAAAAAATTACAAATATTTATTTTAAGGCTTGTAAGGAAAAGTCTCCTTTCTCTGAAGTCTAGAGATATTTGTTTCTTTTTTGCACAGAACACTCGGGGACATTCTGTTTGCAGTGGGAACACATGGAACCCATTGCTTAAAAGAATAATTGTTCAGACTGGATGGTTGAAGAGGAAGCGAAGAAGTGGAATTAAAGCTAAGGTTCCCAAGGTACAGCTAAAGAACACATAAAAGAATTGGGATCCAGGTTTCCCAGGGAACAGTGAACAGGCAGGGAAAAAAAAAGTAGAAATGAGTTGCAACAAAGGTAGATATTAACTGATGAATTTAAGCAAAAACATTTAGAGAGATTAGGATTCTGCGTAAGGAATTTCAGACTTTTGTTTTGCTGCTGTTCTGCATGAATTAGGAGTATGACATGTGCATTCAACCTCCTTCTGTTTTTCAAAAGGACTGAGAGAAGGTGTCCTTGCTAAACATAAGGGTGGAAGCAGGATGACACTTAGGCTAGGGAAGAATTGGTTTAGGTAATTGGAATAAAAGAAATACAAAGTTTTAACCTTCTTTAGCTGATTTTTAATGATTCTGCAACTGTATACTGCCTGATACGGTATAAAGGAAAGAGCATAACCCTTGGAGACATATAGATCTGGAATCAACTCCTCTCTCAGCCATTTCCTTGTCTACTATATGACCTTAAGCAAGTCTCTTACTTTCTTTGAACTTCAGGTTCCCATATGAAAAATAGAACAAAACAAACTTAACACAGGATTTTCGTGAAGATTAAGTAAATTGTATACAATTTATATTTGTATCTATATCTACACTTTTGTCTATATCTATAAATATATCTATATCTGCATCTATACTTGTGTCCATGTCTATATCTATAGCTATATAGTATTTAAGAGGTGCTCTATGAATGTTAATTGCCTTCTGCCTTGCTGTATTAATCAATTTATTAATGAATTTAACCAGTATTTGTTAAGTGCTTGTCTCATGCCAGCATGGAGGTGATGAAAAGGTGATGAAGTCCCAGACGCTGTCCTTAAGAAGCTAAAGAGAAAAACAGACATACAGACCACATGATTCCAGAAATCACATGGTTTCAGAAAGTTAGCTGAGACTGCTGGGTTCAGGCACTGTCAGCTGGCTGGATTTGGGGTTGATGTCATGACCTGTCATTGCATCACGTGCACTTTGCACAAATGCATTGAAGAAATATGCTACAAGGACAGGAGTTATTTTCCTTTTCATTAGCAGATACTGTGCTCTTTTCAAGCAGGCCTGATTTATCATTTTGGAGTCACTCTGGAGAATTTCATAAACTGACATGATATTCCACGTTTGTTTCAGCTGCCTGGCTGGTCTACTCAGCTCCTTCCTCCTTATCTCTCTCCCCTTCATCCTTCTCTTTGTCCTGATGCCTTCTGTTTCTTTCTCTTCTTTTCATTCATTTCACAAAGTTTTATGTACCGCCTACTAAATGCCAGATACCATTTTAGGCACTATTTTAGGGATATAGCAGTTAACAAAAGAAAGTACCTGTTCTCATGGAGATTATATTCTCTTAGCAGACAATAGAAAATAGATGAGAAAACAAATAAATATACAGTATGACAGTTGGTGTAAGTATTAAGGAATAAAACGAAGGGCAAAAACACAGAGAATGATGGGAGTGAAGGGGTGTATATATGCTAATTTAGATCAAGGGAGGTCTATCTGATGAAGTGACATTTGAGCAGAGACTTGAACACAGTAAGGGAACTAGCCACTCATGTATCTGGGAGAAGAGAATCCTAGGAAAAAGGAATAACAAAGCAAAGGCCCTGAAATGAGAACAGTAAAGAGACCAGGGTGGCAAGATGGAGTAAGCAAAGGAGAGAGAGGAAGGAGATGAGATCAGAGAAATGGAGGGAATGCCATTTGGGATGAATTATAAAGGGCTTTGTAGGCTATGGTAGAACATTGGATTTTGTTCTAAGTAAGGTGGGAACACACTGGAGGATCTTGAATGAAGAAATCACATGATCTGCCGCAAGGAGAATAAAATAGGGAAGAAAAAGAGGGCAATTATGGAGTAGGGAGATGTGTTGGAGGCTATGACAATAGTCTAGGGGAAAGGAAGTGGGAAGATTAGGATGAGAGGAGTTAGATGCTCTTTGATTCTGAATATACTGCAAGGTAGAGCCTACAGGATATGCTGATGAATTGCATGTAGGGTGAAAGAGGGAGAAGAAAATTGTGGGTGATTCTAAGATTTATGGTTTGGGTAACTGACAGAATAGAATTTCCATTTACTGAATTGGGTGGGGGTACTGAAAAAAGAATATATTAAGGGATGCAGGTAATCAATGTTTAAGAATGAGATATATTAAGTTGAACATCCAAGTAGAGAGAGAGTTAGAAGAGAGATCTGACCTAAAGATAAGATTTTGAGATGTCAGCATTTCATATAGATCATAATAAAAGCCATGGAAAAACAAGAGTATAGATATATACATATATGTATAACCAAATCACTTTGCTGTACACTTGAAACTAACACAATATTGTAAATCAACTATACTTCAATAAAAAAGAAATAAAATACTTGCAAATCATAAACCTGATAAAGGGTTAATATTGAAAATATATAAAGAACTCAAACAACTCAGTAACCAAAAATAAAAAGCCACGGAACAAGACGAAATCACTCTGCAGTGAAGGGAGATAGAGGAGAGAAGTGGTCCAAGGACACAGCCTGAGACGTTCTAAAGTCCTCAAGGATGAGAGGAATCAGTAAACAAGACTGAGAAGGCTGTTTGACAAAAAGCTTTCGGGGATCACTGTCTTTCATTGCCTGGTGTTCAGTGTTTTGAATTCTAAAGTCCTCAAGGATGAGAGGAATCAGTAAACAAGACTGAGAAGGCTGTTTGAAAAAAATTCTTTTAGGGATCACTGTCTTTCATTGCCTGTTGTTCAGTGTTTTGAATTCTAAAGTCCTCAAGGATGAGAGGAATCAGTAAACAAGACTGAGAAGGCTGCTTGAAAAAAATTCTTTCAGGGATCACTGTCTTTCATTGCCTGATGTTCAGTGTTTTGAAGTCAGTTCAATAATATATTTGGTGCTTCTTGGCTGTTTCAGATAGGAGGATAAATCCAGTTCATGTTACTCCATCTTTACAGGTCACAGAAGTCCTGTATTTGTATTTAAAGTATATCTCTTTTAGGAAGAATATATTTGGTTCTTGCTTTTGCTTAATCCAGTTGAACATCTCTGCCTTTTAACTGGAATATTTAGTACATTAAAGCTTAATGTAATTTTTGATATGATCTAGTTTAGGCTTACCATTTACCAAATGTTTTTTATTTGCTCTCTCTGTGTTTTAATCTGTATCTCTTTTCCTGCTTCATTTTGGATTAATTTAATGTTTTTAGAAGCACATTTTAGTTTATCTACTGGCTTTAAAAGATAGACTTTATTTTTAGAGCAGTTTTAGGGTCACAGAAAAATTAAGCTGGAAGTACAGAGAGTTCCCATTACCCCCTGCCTCTCCCCAACCACATAACCTCTCCCACTATCAACATCTTGCACCAGAGTGGTACATTTGTTATAATCGATGAACCTATATTGGCATATCATTATCACTCAAAGTCCATAGTTTACATTAGGGTTCATTTTTGGTGTTATACATTCCATGAGTTTTGGCAAATGTATAATGACATGTTTCCACCATTTCAGTAACATACAGAATAGTTTTACTGCTCTAAAAATCCTGTGCTCTGGCTATTCATCCCTCCCCACCCCCCAATCCTGGTAACCACTGATCTTTTTACTGTCACCATAGTTTCGCTTTTTCTAGAATGTCATATAATTGGAATTATACAGCATGAACCATTTTCAGATTGGCTTCTCTCAATTAGCAATATGCATTTAAGATTCCTCTATGTTTTTCCATGGCTTGATAGCACATTTGTTTTTAGCTGAATAATATCCAATTGTCTGGATGTACCACAGTTTATGTATCCACCTACTAAAGGACATCTTCGTTGTTTCCAAGTTTTGGCAATTATGAAGAAATCTGCTATAAACATTTGTGTTCAGGTTTTCATGTGGACGTAAGTTTTCAACTCCTTTAGATATAATACCAAGGAGCATGATTGTTATATCAGAAGGTAGGAGTATGTTTAGTTTTGTAAGAAACTGCCAAAGTGTCCTCCAAAGTAGCTATGCCATTTTACATTCCCACCAGCAAAGAATGAGAGTTCCTATTGCTCCACTTCCCCACATTTGGTGTTGTCAGTGTTTTAAATTTTGGCCACAGAATGGCCAAATAGACATGTAATGACACCTCATTTTTGTTTTAATTTGCATTTCCCTACTGACATGTGATGTTGAGCATCTTTTCATATGCTTATTTGTTTTTCATATATGTTGATGATGTCTGGTGTCCAGGTCATTTGCTCACATTTTCATTGGGTTATTTTCTTATTGTTGAGTTCTAAGAGTAGTTTGTATATTTTGGATAACCGTCCTTTGTTAGATATGTCTTAGGCAAATATTTTCTCCTAGTCTGTGGCTTGTCTTCTCATTTACTTGACAGTGTATTTTGCAGAGCAGAAGTTTTCTGTTTTAATGAAGTTCAAGTTATTATTTCTTTCATGGATCATGCCTTTGGTGTTGTATCTAAAATGTCATCAACACACCCAAAGTCATGTAAATTTTCTCTTACATTATCTTCCAGGAGTTATAGTTATGCATTTTGGCCTATGATCCGTTTTGAATTAATTTTTGTGAAGGGTGTCTGTGTTTAGATTCATTTTTTTTTTTTGCATACAGATGTCCAGTCATTCCAACACCACTTGTGTGTATGTCTTTTCTCCATTGTGTTGCCTTTGCTCGTTTGTCAAAGATCAGTTATGTGGGTATATCTCTGGGTTATTCTGGTCCATTGATCTATATGCCCATTCTTTTGCCAATACCACATTGCCTTGATTACTGTAGCTTTATAGTAAGCCTTGTAGTCAAGTACTGTCAGTCCTCAATGCTCTTCCCCTTTAATATTATGTTGGTTATTCTGGGCATTTTGCCTCTCTACATAACTTTAAAATCAGTTTGTGTATATCCACAAAAAACTTGCTGGGATTTTGATTGGCATTGCATTGAACCTATAGGTCAAGTTGGGAAGAACTGATATCTTGACAATACTGAGTCTTCCTATCTATGAGAACATGGAGTATCTCTCCATTTACTTAGTTAAGTTGTGAGTTCTTTCAGCAGAGTTTTGTAGTTTTCCCCATATAGATATTTTGTTAGATTTATACCTAAGTGTTCTTCTTTTTTGGGTGCTAATGTAAAATGTAATGTGTGTCTTAAATATCAAATTCCAGGTAATTCCCTGGTGGTCCAGTGGTTAAGACTCTGTGCTCTCACTGCTGAGGGCCTGGGTTCAATCCCTGGTCAGGGAACTAAGATCCCACAAGCCACGCAGTGTGGCCCCCCCAAAAAAATCAAATTCCACTTGCTTATTGCTGGTATATAGGAAAGTGATTAGCTTTTGTATATTCAACTTGTATCCTGCAACCTTGATATAATTGTTTATTAGTACCAGAAGGGTGTTTTTTGTTAATTGTTTCAGATTTTCTACATAGCCACTCATTCTAATGGCTTTTTAGCTATACCTCTTTGCACCATTTTTTTTTAGTGATTGCTCTAGGCTTTAAAATATATATACCCTTCGGGCTTCCCTGGTGGCGCAGTGGTTGAGAATCTGCCTGCCAATGCAGGGGACACGGGTTCGAGCCCTGGTCTGGGAAGATCCCACATGCCGCAGAGCAACTAGGCCCGTGAGCCACAATTGCTGAGCCTGCGCGTCTGGAGCCTGTGCTCCGCAACAAGAGAGGCCGCGATAATGAGAGGCCCGCGCACTGCGATGAAGATTGGCCCCCACTTGCCGCAACTGGAGAGAGCCCTCGCACAGAAACGAAGACCCAACACAGCCATAAATAAATAAAATTAAAAAAAAAAAAAATATATATATATACCCTTAATCTTTTACAGTGTACTTAGGATTAATACCTTACCACTTCATATAAAATGTATAGCTCTATGCATCCTCAAGATTACTTATTCTATAGTTACTACATTATACTGATACATCTAAATTCATCATAAAGCACAGAAGACAATGTTATAATTTTTTCATTAAACAGTCATATGTTTTTTTAAAAAATTAAGAGGACTGTAAGTCATTTATATGTATATATCTAGGTATTTACAATTTCCTATACTCCTCATTCCTTCCTAAAGATTTGAGTTTCCCTCTATTACCATTTTACTTCAGCCTGAGGTGTTTCCTTTAGTATTTCTAACAGCATAGGTTGGCTGGTAACAAATTCTTCTAATTTTCTCTTGTCATAACACATTTATTTTGCCTTTGAAGGATATTTTTGCTGGATATAGAAATCTATGTTAATTTTTTTCTTCCTGAATCTAAAAATATATTGTTCTAATATCTTCTGGCCTTCATTTTTTTTTTTTTTTCTGACAGGAAGTCAGCAGTCATTTGATTCATTGTTTACATGTATGTACCATATTTTTCCTGTGGCAGATTAAAAATCTGTCTGCAAATTTTTTGATACTCCTTACTTCAAAAGGTGGAGCCTAATTCCCCTCCACTTAAATGGTGTCCAGACTTAGATACTTGATTCTAATAAACAGAATGTGGTGATGCCGTGTGACTTCCAAGACTAGATCATAAAAATATGGTTCAGAACACATATAAAGAGCTTCCATCTGGCTGTCTCTCTCTCTCTCTCTCTCTGTCTTGTTCTGAGGTAGGCTGACCACTACATCATGAGGGCAATCAATCAGTCCTGGTGAAGGGTCCACATGGAGAGAAACTAAGGCTTCCCACCAAACACCAGCACCAATTTGCCAGCTATGTGAATGGTCCACCTTGCAAGCAGACCCTCCAGCTCCAATCACATCCAGCTTCGGATAACATTTGACTACAATGTCATGGAAGTCCCAGATCATAATCTAAGCTGTTCCCAAACTCTTGTCCACAGAAACCATAAGAAATGATGTTTATTGTTGTTTTGTTATGCAGCAATGGATAACTAATACATTTCCTAACGCAAATGTCTCTGCATATTATATTCACTCTGATTCACCAATGCTTCCATTCATTTTACT
This sequence comes from Balaenoptera musculus, assembly GCF_009873245.2. Lineage (NCBI taxonomy): Eukaryota > Metazoa > Chordata > Mammalia > Artiodactyla > Balaenopteridae > Balaenoptera > Balaenoptera musculus. The sequence continues at coordinate 21,879,368 of NC_045801.1, read as the reverse complement.
TGTATAAATGAAAAAATAATTGTAAAATTCAAGATGCACCACGGCTGAAAAAATTGATCTATGGAAAAAAATTAATTTGTGATAAAACCAATCTATTCTAAAACACCATTTTGTCTTACTGGTTTACTTTCACAGCCTGAGCACTCTGTATAATACTTGGTATATAAATAAGATATTAAATAACTACTGCTGAAGGAATGAATGAATGAATTTGTTCTTTCAGGCTTTAAGCTTCTGGAGGACAAAAACTGTGCTTTATTCACCTTTTATCTCCCTTACATGGGACAGTGCTTAAATGAACATGCACCGTTCACTGTTTGTTGAATTAAATCAAACTTAACTGAAATTCTTGTTGAAGAAAATGATCTGGAAACAGAAGTGAAAAATCACGGGAGAAAACTAATTTTAAATATTTCTGGACTTCCCTGGTGGCGCAGTGGTTAAGAATCCGCTGCCAATGCAGGGGACATGGGTTCGAGCCCTGGTCCGCGAAGATCCCACATGCTGTGGAGCAACTAAGCCCATGTGCCACAACTGCTGAGCCTGTGCTCTAGAGCTCACGAGCCACAACTACTGAGCCCGCGTGCCACAACTACTGAAGCCCGCGCGCCTAGAGCCCATGCTCCGCAACAGGAGAAGCCACCGCAATGAGAAGCCAACGCACCACAACGAAGAGTAGCCCCCGCTCGCTGCAACTAGAGAAAGCCCGTGCGCAGCAACAAAGACCCAATGCAGCCAAAAATAAATAAATAAATAAATAAATTTATATATAAAAAAATATTTCTACTGCACCTTGACTGGTGCTGGTTTTCAAGCCCTACCACCTATCACATACATGCATAAAAACCACAAATTTAAAAAACTTAAATATTTAAATTTATATTCAGTTAGTTCCTAGTAGACCATATGGATTTTCATAATTTCCACCAATAGAGCACATCTTCAAATGTTTCTAGAGACTCTTTATGACAAATATACAATGATAGGTATATGACTGTGCTTAGGTTGTAAACTATTGTAAGGTGGCAGATTGAATTTGGCAGGTTATCGGCAGAATTGGTAACCCGCACTCCTCCTTATCCAGTTGGGCCTTAAGCCATTTCTGTAGAGTTGAATTTTATGAGCACAGGGAATTTGAACATTCAGTCATACAACTGAGCAACTTCTTTTCCTCTTTGGGAGGTAGTGTGTATCCAAGGTGTGTCTCAGTGGTTCAGAGCACAAGCCAGACTTCCTAGGTGCAAATTCCAGGCCCACCATTTACCAGTTATGTGATCTTTGCCTTACAGCTTAACATCTGCCTTAGTTTCCTCACCTGTAAAATACAGAGACTAATAGTACCTTCCTCACAGGGTTATTGTGAAGATAAAATGGGTTAATATATGAAAAGTGCCTGACACACAGTAAATACTAATCACAATTAGCTCTTATTGCCCTCAATGCCAATCACGGACTTGGAACATTGCAGGTGACTTGTAAGTCTTTATTAAACGAATGATTAATTCTGGGAGTACTGTATGAGCATCTCTGCCCCCTTTCTGGATGGGGGGGGGGGTAGGGATTTGCATTCTATGATCACACAAAAATTTTGATTGTTTATTCCTTTTTAGAAATTCTCCATTAGATCCAAAAGAGGCAGCTGATTCTGTTCATTGATAAAGGATATACAAGTAATATTGGCACCTGATTACACTGAATTGGGAATTAGAAAATAACACACTCTGGAGTAAGAGGAATTTTTATTTTTCATTTTAACCCCTTCATAATGTGAAAGTGGCAGAAAGGTGTCAAGTATAGAAAAGAACATGGAGTTTCAGAATCGAAGTGTCTTCTGCATTGTTGGAGTTGTGGAAAGATCATTCTCTCTAAGTTTCAAACAGGGCCAAGCTTCTCCCACTTGACTGTGAGCAACGCCTGGGATTGGTACGAGGCCTAATCAGACTTTATAGCCACAACACCTGTCACAGTGCCACACAGTCGGTAGAAAGCCAGAGAAAAATATTTTACAGGGCTGAAATATTAATAATCGAAGCAACCAGGGCCTCAAACTTTCCATCCGTACCTCAACTTCCACCTACCTGGATGGACCCAAGTCTTCCCTTAGAACGACACTCCAAGGAGCAAGAAAAAGGGAGCCAGTTGAAACCTCTTCTCGGAGTTATGGGAACCACTTCCTTCGTCTGTTGCTAAGGGGGGAAGAAGGACAGAGATGAGGCCGGGGGAATGGAGCGCCTCTGCACGGCGGAGCAATAGCCCCGTCCCACTTGGCAGTGGTCCCGCCGGTTCCATGAGTTACCCCGCCCCCAACCTCACCCGCCCTCGTCTCGCACTTGGAAACAAACCCTTAGCAAATACAAGCCTGGAAGCCTGGAACCCGGCGTCTCCGAGATGTCCCTGGGGGGCTCCAGCCGCCGCAGAGAGGGAACTTCCCGGGGGCCCCACGGCATCCTCGTTGGCGCCGGGCTCAGGCCCTCAACCCTGCCTCCCTCACGAGGCTTCCCCGGAGGCGGCGAGAGCGCGGCCGGCCCGGAGGAGGCCCCAGCCGCCAGCCCGCTGCTGGAAGACCTCAGGCGGCGGGTGGCGCGCGCCTTCCAGCGGGCGGTGCCGCGCGGCGGCTCGAGGCGCTCGCGGGAGGAGGAGGCGGCGGAGGCGGCGCGGGAGGAGCAGAGCCGAGCGCGCGTCGAGAGCGCCCTGGCCGGGCTGCGCGCCGAGCTGGTGAGCGCGCTGGCGGCCGGCTCTCGGGGCCGCCTCTCCTTCGTCCTCTCCCGGGGCCCCCGGCCGCGGGCCGCGCACGTGCCCCACCGAGGACTTGGGAGGCCGAGCGCCGCTTTTCCCAGGGAGAGGGTTTGGCCGTGCAGCGTGGGCGAGCTGGGCACCGGCCGTCGATCTTCCCCGACCGCGCCGATGCTCCTGCCTCCCAGGCAGCATCCAGGAGGGAAGCAGGGGAGGGGAGGGGTCCGGCAGGACCCGAGGTGCTGGCTGGCTGTCGAGGGCTGAGTCTACTAGTGACACACCCAAGACCTCCGTCCCCACCCCTCCCCAGCTTGTTCTATATTTTTCTACCACACAGAAAGTTCCCTCTAGGGAACTCATAGTACGTGCATGTTATGGGGCTCGGAGGCGGAAGTTTCAATGAAATGAACTCATGGGATGGATGGAGCGAGTCCACCAGCAACTGTTTCTTTTATTCTACAAGTTTTATCTTTCCCCTGGGTAAGAATTCAGAAAACAGGAAATGATAATAAGGTATTTTGTAAAATCGTAGCTTTTTAACATTAGGCAGGAGGAACTGTAGGTAAATATTTTAGTTACTGTTTTGTGATTTAAACAATTTCCAAGTTAGGTAAAATTTGAAAGGGACAAAATGAATAAGAGCAATTTAAGCTTTAAAACGGTGCTGCCTATGAATATGTGTAGTGGAGATTTGGAAAGTTCTAGTCTTTTGCATTGAATACTAATAAAATGTTAACCGCTACTTTAGAACGGATTCAACCATCAGTCAGTTGTCTGATTTAAGAACCTTAACAGTTTATCTTGTTTCTGAGTTTAAGAAGGGCAAGAAGGTAGTAAATTTAATTTTACCTGTGTTAACAATTTGAATTTGACAAGGTGTGTATTAATTCTGACCCAGCCATATCGGAGAAACACATGGTTTTCTTCAGATACCTGAGCAGTGGCTGGGCGAGACCCCTCATTAGTAGAGATGGCCCGGAGGGGTGTGCTGTGGGTCAGGATGCCCACTGGAAGGCCGAGACCGGGCTCATCACCCTGTGCTGCTGACCTGGGGTGTCACCATCCCTCCCGTACCGCAGTTGACTCATTTAAATCAAGTGAAGAAATCATATTCAGTAAGCTCCGAGGCACTTGAACCTTCACATTCTAACTAGTCGTTCCACTAGTAGGAGTTTTAAGCAAGTAATGTACTAGGGGTGGGGAGGAGGTGGAGAATAAAATTCCAAATAGATGAGGGTTCAAATCCCAGCATTAACATTTACAGGCTCTGCTCTCACTGTTCCTATTACTTTAGGAATGCTAATTAGCAAGTTTGGGTTTCATCTGTAAAATGGAAATAATAAACTCATAGGATCACTGTAAGTATTATATGAGATAATGTCATATAAAGTGCATAGAACATAGACACTACTCAGTGGCTCTTACTGTTTTTTGGTTGTGCCCCCAAAGTGAAAGATACATAGGCATGGAAGATCAAGGGTTTTTCTGGAAAGGAGGCAAAGAATGTCACACAAACACAGATGCTGTGTTCCTGAGATATAGATCATGGTCAACATCTTGGCCAACCATTTCACCATTGTGTGTGACCAGTCATGAAGAAGCAAAAGAATGCGGATCCTTAACACTTACATCACCACTAGAAGAAGCAGTTTTTGATAATGGGCCATTAGCCAGTTTTCTGTAGGAACTGGCACCCATCCATACATGTATGTCCACACATCATCTGTTAGGGTGGTATTTGTGTAAGGAACAATGATGAACAGGTTCAGTTAATTTAGAGACATGTTGCTATTTATGAAATGTTATTTATGCTATTATTTGTTGTTTGAATTGGTCTTCTTAGTGGCTTGCATTGAATTCCAGGGCCTGTGAGTGAATTCCAGGGGTTCTATATACGTAAAATTTTATGCCAAATTTTGTATGCACATAAAATGCACTTCTTTCCTCAGAGTGGGTTCACAGCTTTCATTAGATTCTCAGTGGGATCCATGAGGAAAGAAAATTAAGGAATCATTGGTGTTTGACTTTCCTAAACAGGTGTGAATTACACATACTTTTTTTGCTTAGATGGTGAGCCATTATCAATAATTTAACTGCTTGATTCGTGGCATGAAAGTATAGGATGGGTGTTCATCAGTTTCTCCATTTACTCATTCCTTCACTCAGTCTTTTAGCAAACACACAGAGAACCCACCATGTTGCGTGAGCAGGCAGTGCACCCCTAGCTGGGGATACAGTTATGAATAGGAACAAACTGTGCTCAAAATCATCAGTCCAGTGTAGGCTGCGTGCTAGGAGAGGCACATGTACAGAACGCTGTGGAAGCACAGATAAGGCGAGACAGAGAAGGCTTCTAAGAAGAGTTGCCATCTGGCTGAGCTCAACAGGAAGTGGGTGGCAAGGGGCAGGGGGGGCAGAAGATGTGGCTCAGTGCGACGTGTTTATTCTGGGACAGGCAAAGTTTCTGACCAGCTGCAGTGGGAGCTGGTGTGGGAAGAGGGCCAGGAAATAAAGCTGGAAGAGTAGGGCAGGTGTATAGGGCGTCCGTGCCACACTGGAGAACGGAAGCTTCCTGTAGGCAAGGTGCCAGGGCTTCTTGTGCTAGTGGTTGTGTTGTTACTGTCTGTTTGCTGGATGTTCATTTACTTTATTCTTTGCAAATTCTTGCTATCAAAGAAATGGTTCCAGGTGCTGAAGAATGAAGAAAAATATGTCAGAGGAAAACTGAAAGAAATTTTATCCAGTGACTTTATTTTGCAGATTAGGAGGGGACCGCCCATAGTTGCTTTTTACCAGTGGAATGTCCTGGTTCACCGTAGGGTGGTTTCTTTTGGTGAGTTGATGAGGGGTTTTCAGCAGAGAGAACAGGGCTCTCATGAACTGCATTAAACAAGACCCTAATTGAAGAAATATGCAAATAGTTGATTACTAGTTTTCAACTATAATGCAAAGATTATGTTGGACTAAGCTTTGTCAGACTGCCTCTTAGGTACATTGCCCAAGAGATCGATCTATTTCTTAATACATGGGGACCTTCACAAACGCCCCTGGAGGGAGGGTATAAATCAGCCTTGCTGTATAACAGATTTCACTCTACAGTGAAAATTGTTAGATTCTATAAGTACACATAAAGGGGTCGTTAAATGTTTTGCTCAACAGGGAGACCATTTAAAATCCTAAAAACTTGAAATGACAAGTAATCAAGTAAATGGGCCCAGGTCCTGAAAGCTCAGGTGGCCCTGAGCAGTTATCCTGGAGCTCAGAAAGCTCATAAAGATAAATGATTTCCTCGCAGATCACATGCCATTGCTTGGAAACAGCCTTCTATGCACAGGAATTTTTCAAATGGACGGCTCTGTGCATGAGCTTTTTTTGTTTTCATTGCAAGGCCATTTCAAAAGCTATTTGTATATCTGGACTTTACCTTGTCATATAGAAAGTCAGTTTTATAGTCAGGCCAAACAGTCAGAACTGGAGAATAAGATGAGAAATACATGTTCTTGATATCTTATTTTCCTTTCCTACAAAGTCCTTATTTTTCCTGTGCAGAGAGCAGTTTCATTTGATCCATAACTCAGGCTAATAAAAATCCTTATTTTTTTCTAACTTTTAGCTGGAAATGCGTTTCCGAAATTGCCAGCTGGCCAGAACTTTGCTGGATTTAAACACGAAAATGCAGCAATTGAAAAAGGAGTATGAACTGGAAATTGCATCAGAATTGCAAAGCTCGGAAGATAATGTCGTGAATATGGAATGAGGAAATGCACAGAAGAAGATCTGAACCCTAAAAATAACATAAACAACTCCGAAACAATTCTGACAGTAACATTATGGATGCTTTGTGTAAGACTTTAGGGGCAATTTTTAGGCCAAAAACTTCGATGCCATGGGGAAGTGACAGAAAACATCTACAAGAGGGGAGAGAAAATGGTATGTTGTCAAGTTTTAAAGTTATGTATTCATTGTTTTGGCTGGGAAATAGAAGTAAAAAGAATGTACTGAAGAATGCCTTAATGCCAATTTCCAGCATTCTATCTTGTGCCATCTTAACTTTCTGATGTTATCTGAACTTTCAGAATCTGTGTTTGTTTTTGTTCTACTTGATTATTCTTGGTTTGTCTGCCCAGTTAGCTGTTCAGTAGCCTTTCCTTCCCGTCCCATCCCCTTTTTGGAGAATTACTTCTGCCTAGATTCCAACCATACCCTTCAGGTAGAGTCTACCATTAAGGGTGTCTCACCTCATTGGATATAGTCACGCAGATCGAGGCAGTTTGATCAACTTGTCCTCAGGAGTTTTTGAACTTGAACTAAGGGAGCAGATGAGTATTAGAAGCTGATGGTAGAAGCTGTGGAACAGAGGGGCTTGGAAGCTGCCGGTGGCCACCATGTGAGAGAATGGAATCTCTAATATAGGAGGTCGAAACAGCACCACTGAGAGCCCAAAAGGGGAGGGAGAGAGCTGCTCTTCCTTGTCTCAGGGGTGCAGCTGCTTAAATCCCCAGCCCTTGCTGTCTTTTGGATACATGAAAATCCTCTAATAGCCTCCTAATACCATCTCCTTTTGCCTAAGTCAATTGAGTTAGAGTTTTATGACTTGTTCGCAAAAGATTCCCAGCTAACACAATTCCTTTGTTAAGCTTTTAGGAGTTAAAATGGTTCATGTTGAATTAGAATATCTACCTCTACCTTAAAAGTGGTTCCTTCTTAATGTAAAAAATAAAGTTCATTAAAAAATAGTTGCAGATCTCAGTGATATTCATAATGGTCATTGTCTGTAAAAATAAAAATTTATAAAATGTTAGTCATTTGCATATTTAATTAACAATAAAATTTAGTTCTGGAAGACAAAGGAGAACAGAATGGACATGGTCTTTCTCTTAAATACAAGTTGTTTTATGTGTGTGAGGGTTTGAGGATTATCTGAACCAAGTTTAGTTTGTCCTTAACTTTTTTTGGTCAGTCTAAGTGAATTATTTCAGCTCTTTGGTACTTAATTTCTTCCTTCTGTACAACTGAGGTATTACTATGTTCAACTTACAGGACATTGTCAATGAGCTGTCGGCGATATCCTGATATCTAACCCCTGGATTTCTTGAGAAATTCTGCATATAAGCCCTTGGCTTATAAACATACAGACTGGTTTCTTAACTTATACTTGTAAAAGAGATTTCCTATAAATCTCTTCCTCAAAGTTATAGAAATTCTGAGGAAAGAGGCAGTGGAATTCCTGTGATCTTTTCTTCAAAAAAGAGTCTACTCAAATGTTGGAGCAGTCATTCTAAAGTACATTTTACAATTTATTATTTACAAATTCTTGTGATTTTGTGTTTAGCAAATACTCAAGATGATTCATTTTATAAGCTCAATTCCTTACAGAATACAGAGTAGCTGACATTGGTTAGCATTCATGTGAATAATTTAATTCTACTAAAAATGTGCTCTCTTGGGAATCAAAAGAAAGAAACAAAAAGAGAACTTCTGAAAATGGATGCATTATTTTTCCCTTTTTTCAGACAAAGAAAAAAGTCCACCGTTTATCGTAAAGTTTTTGTCACCAGTTTTTTTTGTTTTTTGTTTTTTTTTTATAAAGTCCTTCAATCAGTTCTTTCTTTATTTATTTCTTTATGGCTGTGTTGGGTCTTCGTTTCTGTGCGAGGGCTTTCTCTAGTTGCGGCAAGCGGGGGCCACTCTTCATCGCGGTGCGCGGGCCTTACACTATCGCTGCCTCTCTTGTTGCGGAGAACAGGCTCCAGACGCGCAGGCTCGGTAAATTGTGGCTCACGGGCCCAGTTGCTCTGTGGCATGTGGGATCTTCCCAGACCAGGGCTCGAACCCGTGTCCCCTGCATTAGCAGGCAGAGTCTCAACCACTGCGCCACCAGGGAAGCCCTTGTCACCAGTTTTTTGTCCTGTCTTTCAGCGATAAACTTTGGATCACTGTATCTTTTAGGAGTGACAAATGGAGAAACAGAATAAGAAAGTCTTTGTTTGGAAGCCCTCATCAGTGGAGGTGGCCTGTGATATTAGCTGTCGGTAGAGAGATACAGTGAGAACTTTATACATGGAACACTATTGCTATTAAATGTTTTTGCTTTGTTTCCCCTCATAAAGTCAATTCTGCTCTCATACCATATCCCTCATCTTTTTTTTTTAAGTAGAAGCCAGACTGTGGGTTTTTTGTTTTTTTTTTTGCGACTGCAATCAGCTGTTTTTGTTAGTTTGCTGGATTCTGGTCCTGTCTGCTGCACGTGGAAAGACAACAGGGACCCTCTTCTAAGGGATGTGGGGATGCACTTCCAAGGGCTACACTTCTTCACTTTCCAGAGTGTTTAAATAAGCTAGAGCAACAGCGTGACATTTTAAAGAAATACGAGGTGGAAGGGACCAAACTACTGCCAGCTGGAGGGGAAAATGAGAAAATAATTATAACCTAAATTATGCAACAGGGAAGCAGTAACTGGATAAGTCGGAGAAAGTAAAATGTTCACCCCAGTAGTGGATAGAGAGGACCAAAGAAGAGAAAATGACAAAAACAATTTAGCGAGGAAAATATGGCATTTAAGTTTTTCAAATGACGATTTCTCACAGCTTTAATTATGGGGGGGGCTAATCACGTTAGCAGGGAATGGGCTTTCACTCTATGGTACTTGGTTAGCATCTACCACTGAAGAGGTGCCAAATTAATTATGACAATTAGGAGCTTTGCACAGGTTGTTAGGCTTTACATCCCTTTACAGGTGGCCTGGATGAATCCACGTTTTGTTTGGCTTGCCAAACTACTTCTGCTGTTAACAGGTGCTTCTGGAGCGCCCAGCCGGGGGACGGATCAGAGTCTGATGTGGGTAAACCCGTGATGGCTGAGCCTGCACCAGTGGGATGGGATGCACAAGAATCCCATCTCCCCTGGTCCCTTCCCAGGCGGGGTACGGGGCCCCACTGCAGCCATCAATTCTGTTTATTTACCGCTGTTATCACTGCTGGAGTCCCTCCCGGCCGTGAGTCTGGCACAAGGCCCTCCGGTGCCAGCTGCTTCCTCTCTTTCATTTTTGCTGCTGCCATCACTGCCATGAGGGTTATGGAAGGATTAGCAATATGGGGAGGTTTCGGGTTGCACCTATGCCACTCTGCCTACCTCTGGGTCTGGCAGCCTCTCGTTTCACCTGGACCAAGGGGGCCATGCACCATTGCTTCTGGGTCCTGCCTCCAATAAATGCTGGGGCTTACGAGGCTCCACTTCTTCCTTAGGAACCACAGTGCCGCCATCCTTCTGGGACCAGTGAAGGGGGGGAACCCTTGGAATGTAATGATAAACCAGCAATGACATGAGCCACCTCTCCTGTGCCCCGTGTTGGGCCAAAAATGCCACATGTATTAGCTTATTTAATCCCATGATGATTTGTATGCACGTAGAATATGGTTTTGAAGTCATTTGGCCTTTGTATTTAGTCCTGGCGTGGCCACTTGCCAGCTTTATAACCTAAAGCAAATTGCTTCAATCTCTTTAGATCTGTCTAAAGAAGCTAGTCACAATGGTACCCGTCTTATTGAAATCTTGAGGACCCCAAGCTGAAGAACCTCGAAGCAGGTTTGGGAGACGGAGTTCGTGGTGAAGGCTCTTCCACTTTCTGTGTGTTTCTTTTACATCTTCAGTTCTATGTGATCTCACTATCCTTTTGGACTCAGACCTTTCCTGTGCCTGCTTCTTTCTTCATCGCGTCTTTATGTCTCTCTAACGTTCTGCCAACCTGCTCTCTGTTGTGATGTTGACTCTTCTGCTGGTTGATAAATTGATTTACTAAACTTGAGAGGAGGCACCAGGGAGATATGAAATGGCCAATAACTGCTACTTAACAACCGCTGAATCTGCCTGGCACACAGTGCCATGTGCGTTTAAAACTCGATCATCCCAGCAACACTGTGAGGTTGGAACTATTGCTTTTTCCATTTTATCAAGGAGGAAATGATAATCAAAGGGGCCATGCAAGTGGAGCTGTCAAGATTCTTGTCCAGAGCTGAGTGTAGTCTGGCTTTTGAGACCCTCCCAAGGTAATCAGGGAGACCCAGACACAAGTGAATAAATTTGATATTATAACAGAAAGTGTAACAGAACCCTGTATGAAGCACTAGGGATGCTTTCTACAAGGGTCAGATAAAGAAGGCTTCCTCGAGGACCTGCCCCCAGGTTCTTTCTGTTTCACCTGGAAAAAGGCCCTCATTTTGTGCCTCACATTCTACATAGACAAGTTGGGTGATCTGGAAGACATTACTCCACTCTATTTGGGCCTCACTTTACTCATTTGAAAATGAGAGAAAGAGTGGAGTGGCCTCTAAATCATTCCTCTAACTGGGGAACTCTCTTCTACTCCAATCCTGCCTGCTTGTAACTGGACTCTCCATCACTCACCTCTGACTTGCCCAGATGTCCTGACACCTGTGATGGTGCGGTGGGCTGCTGTCTGTTTATCACTGGCCCTTGGCCATGAGTTGTCCTCTCCTGGTCCCAGCCCTGGCCCTGATCATGGCCCTGGCTGTTGCAGCCTCAATGATGATGAAAAGCAATTCTTGTCACTCTTGGATGCCTCTCTGCTCTTCTCACCCACACCGTGACTGCAGCCAGGGGAAAATGTCACATTTGCACTTCACGAGGAGATAAGCATGGCTCAGACCTTTCATGTGCTAGACTTTTGGAAGCAGCCTGGCAGATTGCCTGCCGAGGCGGTCACTGCAGGCTGAGAGCGGTGTAATATGTAGTTAGCAGTGCAGCCTCTGGAGTCTGGCGATGGGGTTGGAATCTTGGCTCCTTCACTGCCTCACTATGTTATTATCGCTGAAGTTCAGTTTGCTTCTGTGTAAAGTAATATTATAATAATCACACCTACCCACCCCAGGGACTTGTTGTGAAGATCTAATGGATTAATGTATGTTAAGTGTTTAGAATGCTCTCAAGTAGTGTTTAATATTATGACAGCCCACCTAACAAACATTTTGCTCATCCTTCTTGTCTATTGGAAGCACCCGATTCCAGGAGAGATTGAGAATGACAGCTTCACTTTTCTCAGCCCTTCTGGGAGCTCAGAATGGCCACAGAATCCAGTTTTGTCCAATAAGACATAAGGGAAGTTTGCTGGGGGTTTTCTGAGAAACGTTTTCTTTTCCTACAAAAGGAGAAAGAGGAGGTAAGCTCTCTTCTTTCTTGCTTAGGAACACTGTCACATGAGGCTGTAAAGCTTGCACCTGCTGCAGCCACCCTGTGACCAAGGTAGGAAACACACGGACACTTTGAGGATGGGAAGACAGAAAGATGAAGAGAAGTAATGTCGCTGATGGCAAAACTGAGCTCCTGAGCCAACCCTGAGACTGCCTACCTATGGCTAGTCTTGTTCTCTAAGGAACAACAGTAATAAAACTCAGTTGTTTAAGCCACTTTTATTTAAGTATTTAGTTCCATGCACCCAACGAAGCATCACTAACTGACACACTTGAACTCCGACAACCTCCTGGGATGAAGGTTCAGGATGATGCACTGTCTGATTGCAACTGTGGATATTAGAAACTATAGGCAAAGGACTCCAGAAACATCATTTGGTCACTTAGGACCCATCTAACGCAATAGGAGACCAATCAAAGCATATTGGAGGGAAATGTATCTGAGAGAAACCCCCTCCTGAACCCTGTGGAGACTCTGGAATTCCACAGTAAAGGTTCTGACTATTAAAAACATTTCCACAGGGCTTCCCTGGTGGCACAGTGGTTGAGAATCTGCCTACCAATGCAGTGGACACAGGTTCGAGCCCTGGTCTGGGAAGATCCCACATGCCGCGGAGCAACTAGGCCCGTGAGCCACAACTGCTGAGCCTGCGCGTCTGGAGCCTGTGCTCCGCAACAAGAGAGGCCACGATAGTGAGAGGCCTGCGCACCACGATGAAGAGTGGACCCCGCTCACCGCAACTAGAGAAAGCCGTCGCACAGAAACGAAGACCCAACACAGACAAAAATAAAAAAGATAATAAATAAATAATAAATAAATTAAACAAACAAACAAAAAAACATTTCCACATACTCACACTTGTTAAGAGAAAGACAACACGTCCAAAATGGAGTCACTTACACTAAGCCCCACGCCACCAAACTGAGATTTAACTTGATGGCACTTTTGGCTCTCCCAGAAATGGAATTTTAAACCAGTCAACCAGTAATCATATGATCAGCACTCGTCAGGTAATCTGCCTGATAGACCCCTGCCATCCCCTAAAAGAAAGTGACCTTGCAATAACCAACCCACTTTTTTTGGCCTAGTATAGCTTCCTTGTGCCTACTTCCTTCTGGCTATAAAAGTCTTTCATTTTGTACACCACCTCAGAACCCTTTTCTATTTGCAAGATTGGATGCTGCCTGCTTTGAATCGATGTTTGCTCAAATAAACTTAAAATTTTTAATATACCTTGGTTTCTCTTTTAACACACTCCATCAAGGATATCCAAATGCCTATGGAACCTACTACCTATCTGATTCTGTCACAGAAGCCATTTTATTTTTCAGCAACTGAAAGAAATTGGGATGAAATAATTTCCTAAAGTGTTTCAGGAGAGAACTGGCAGTAAAATACAGTGAAGTGTTCATCAGCTTTCAATTTTTTATATCAGGGAAGTTTAGGGAACTGTCAAAAAAACAGCCTAAAATCAAGTCTGTACAAAAATTGCTTCTGAATTGGTATGAAGGATGCTTGTCTCTCTAAAATTCTACAGGATTCAGTTAGGAATTGTCAAGCAAAGAAATTTCTCAAGATTTCTAGGTGAGATTGTCAGGTTACTGAGAACACGACCAATGTCCTCTCAGTCTACTATGACTTGATGGTTTACTGTTTACCCCCAACCCTACAGCTTACCCAGTGCTTTACAGTTGACAATATACCAGGTGCTGTCATAGCCAATAGCTCATTAAACCCACAATAACCCTCTGGAGTAGGTGATGCTTGAGGCTGTTGAAATTTGAGGGGCAGAAAGAAAGCTTGCCTGCCTGACTTTGGGAACATCACCCTCATCCTGCTTCCCAAGACATCACTCTCCCTAAGTGGCTGGTGTTTCCTCCAGGAGGAAGTGCAGTTTAGGAAGTCAGAAGACCCAGCTGTGGGTGTCAGCTCTGAGCTGAACTTGCTGTGTGATATCTGGTGAGTCTCTGGGCTTCAATTTCCTCATTTATAAAGTGAGGGATTGAACTCAAAATGATCTTTAAGACTCTTTGGGTTAAGCATTATTGTCTCCAACTAATGCTTTTGGAATCGCCCTCTGAAACAATGCTGTCATCACTTCTTTAGTATGAATTATTTTAGGTTGTGATATGAAAACACTGACCTTTAGAGCAGTGGTCCCCAACCTTTTTGGCACCAGGGACTGATTTCGTGGAAGACAATTTTTCCACGGACGGGGGTGGGGGTGGGGTGATGGTTCAGGCAGTAATGCCAGTGATGGGGAGTGATGGGGAGCGGCAGATAAAGCTTCGCTTGATCCCCTGTCACTCACCTCCTGCTGTGTGGCCCAGTTCCTAACAGGCCGTGGACCCGTACCGGTCTGTGGCCTGGGGGTTGGGGACCCCTGCTTTAGACTGTCTAGAGTGAATAATTAAACAACGGAAGGGAATAGAAAAAGAAAAAAAATACCAAATTTAAATACTTTGTACCTTATAATTTTGCCTTAAGTTCAATTAGCAGCATGAATCTAACAGTCCAAACATTCTTTGTTTCTCTCTTTCTCCCTCTCTCTGCCCCCTCTCCCCACACTTCCTCCTTCTCTTTTTTTCTTCCCTTTTTTATTCAGCTTTATTGTTGTGCCTCCTGGGTTTCAGGCACTATTCTAGGCATGCGTTGAGCATCAACTTTGAAATGAACATCTTGCAATGAACATGAAAGATGGGGTTCTAGCTCTCATGGTGTTTATGCCCTGGATGGGAGGAGGGGCAGATAAGTCAATAAGATACTCTAGTATAATGTGATCAATGCTGTAGTGGGGGGAAATTCAGAGTGCTAAGGGGGCAAACAGGAGGCACACAAATGACAAAATCAACATCCATTCATGATAAAAACTCTCATCAAAGTGGGTATAGAGGGAACATATCTCAACATAATAAAGCCCATTTATGACAAACCCACAGCTTACATCATACTCAATGGTGAAAAGCTGAAAGATTTTCCTCTAAAATCAGGAACAAGACAAGAATGCCCACTCCCGCCACTTCTATTTAACATAGCATGGGAAGTCCTAGACACAGCAATCAGATAAGAAAAAGAAATGAAAGGCATCCAAGTTGGAAGGGAACAAGTAAAACTGTCACTATTTGCAGTTGACGTGATACTATATCAAGAAAACCCCCTAAACTCTCCACCAAAAAACTGTCAAAACTAATATATGAATTCAGTAAAGTTGCAGGATACAGGATTAATGTGCAGAAATCTGTTGCTTTTCTATGCACTAGTAACTATCATAAAGAGAAGCAAGTAATAAATCCCATTTAATATCACATCAAAAAGAATAAAATATCTAGGAATAAAATTAACCAAGGAGGTGAAAGACCTATACTCTGAAAACAATAAAACACTGATGAAGGAAATTGAAGAGGATACAAAGAAATGGAAAGATATCTCATGTTCATGGATTGGAAGAATTAATATTGTTAAAATGTCCATACTACCCAAAGCAATCTACAGATTAAATGCAATCCTTATCAAAATACCTATGACATTTTTCACATGAATAGAACAAACAACCCTAAAATTTATATGGAACCACAAAAGACCCTGAATAGCCAAAGCAATCTTGAGAAAGAAAACAAAGCTGGAGGTATCATGCCCCCTGACTTCAGACTATACTACAAAGCTATAGTAATCAAATCAGTATGGCACTGGCAAAAAAACAGACACATAGATCAATGGAACAGAAATAAGCTCACACACTTATGGTCAATTAACCTATGACAAAGCAGGCAAGAATATACAATGGAGAAAAGATATTCTTCTCAATAAGTGGTGCTGGGAAAACTGGACAGTTATATGTAAAAGAATGAAATCTGAACATTTTCTCAAACTGAATACAAAAAGAAACTCAAAATGGATTAAAGGCCTAAATGTAAGACCAGAAACAATAACACAGGCAGAACACTCTGACATAAATTGTAGCAGTATTTTTTTTGGATCTGTCTCCCAAGGCAAAGGAAACAAAAGCAAAAATAAACAAATGCTGCCTAATTAAACTTAAAACCTTTTGCACTGCAAAGGACACCATCGACAAAATGAAACGGCAGCCTATTGAATGAGAGAAAATATTTGCAATAATGGGTTAATATTCAAAATATATAATTAGCTATACAACTCAATATCAAAAAAAATAAACAACTTGATTAAAAAACGGGCAGAAGACCTGAAGAGACAGTTTTCCAAGAAGATACACAGATAGCCAACAGGCATATGAAAAGATGCTCAACATTGCTAACCATCATAGAAATGAAAATCAAAACCACAATGATATAACACCTCACACATGTCAGAATGGCTATCATCGAAAAGACCAGAAATAAGAAATGTTGGTGAAGATGTGGAGAAAAAGGGACCCTCCTACACTTTTGGTGGGAATGTAAATTGGTGTAGCCACTATGGAAAACAATATGGAGGCATACATAATGGCAGTCCCATTTTCCATTACTACCAGCAATAGAGTAATTCAGTTTCATCATGCCTTTACCAACTTTGGTATTGTCACTATTTTTTATTTTAGCCATTCTGATAGGTATGTAGTGATATCTCACTGCAGTTCTAATATGCATTTCCCTAATGGCTAGTGATGTTGAACATCTTCCATGCATTTATTTTCATGTGTATGTTCTTCAGAGAAATGTATGTTCATATCTTTTGCCCATTTTCTAATTGGATTATTTTCTTTCTTCTCGAAAAAAAAAAACTGTTGAGCTTGGAAGGCTGTTTATATGTTCTACATGCAATCTTTGTCCTATATGTAATTTGCAAATGTTTTCTCCAAGTCCACTGCTAATCTTTTCATCTTCATTGGGTCTTTTACAGAGGAAGTTTTTAATCTTGATATATACCAATTTATCATTTTTTTCTTTTGTGAATCTTACTCTTGGTGTCATCTCTAAAAACTCTTCACCCAGCCTTGGACAATACTTTTAAATTTTTTCTTCTTGGTATTAAAATTTAAAAATAAATGTATGTGATCAAATATGCATATCTTTTCATTTATGGTTTGTGTGTTCCACTGGAAGGCCTCTCTACCCCAAAATTATAAAATTATTTGCATGTATTATTTTAGACACAAGTCTTTTTTTACTAACTTGTCTTTTTTTTTTAACATCTTTATTGGAGTATAATTGCTTTACAATGGTGTGTTAGTTTCTGCTTTATAACAAAGTGAATCAGTTATACATATACATATGTTCCCATATCTCTTCCTTCTTGCATCTCCCTCCCTTCCACCCTCCCTATCCCACCCCTCTAGCTGGTCACAAAGCACCGAGCTGATCTCCCTGTGCTATGCAGCTGCTTCCCACTAGCTATCGATTTTACGCTTGGTAGTGTATATATGTCCATGCCACTCTCTCACTTTGTCACAGCTTACCCTTCCCCCTCCCCATATCCTCAAATCCATTCTCTAGTAGGTCTGTGTCTTTATTCCTGTCTTGCCCCTAGGTTCTTCCTGACCTTTTTTTTTTTTTTTCCTTAGAGTCCATATATATATGTTAGCATGCGGTATTTGTTTTTCTCTTTCTGACTTACTTCACTCTGTATGACAGACTCTAGGTCCATCCACCTCACTACAAATGACTCAATTTCATTTCTTTTTATGGCTGAGCAATATTCCATTGTATATATGTGCCACATCTTCTTTGTCCATTCATCTGTTGATGGGCACCTAGGTTGCTTCCATGTCCTGGCTATTGTAAATAGAGCTGCTATGAACATTTTGGTACATGACTCTTTTTGAATTATGGTTTTCTCAGAGTATATGCCCAGTAGTGGGATTGCTGGGTCATATGGTAGTTCTATTTTTAGTTTTTTAAGGAACCTCCATACTGTTCTCCATAGTGGCTGTATCAATTTACATTCCCACCAACAGTGCAAGAGGGTTCCCTTTTCTCCACACCCTCTCCAGCATTTCTTGTTTGTAGATTTTTTGATGATGGCCCTTCTGACTGGTGTGAGATGATACCTCGTAGTTTTGATTTGCATTTCTCTAATGATTAATGATGTTGAGCATTCTTTCATGTGTTTGTTGGCAATCTGTATATCTCCTTTGGAGAAATGTCTATTTAGGTCTTCTGCCCATTTTTGGATTGGGTTGTTTGTTTTTTTGATATTGAGCTGCATGAGCTGCTTGTAAATTTGGCATAGAGGAAACTTACCTCAACATAATAAAGGTCATATATGACAAACCCACAGCCAACATCATCCTCAATGGTGAAAAACTGAAAGCATTTCCTCTAAGATCAGGAACAAGACAAGGATGTCCACTCTCACCACTATTATTCAACATAGTTTTGGAAGTTTTAGCCACAGCAATCAGAGAAGAAAAAGAAATAAAAGGAATCCAAATCGGAAAAGAAGAAGTAAAGCTGTCACTGTTTGCAGATGACATGATACTATACATAGAGAATCCTAAAGATGCTACCAGAAAACTACTAGAGCTAATCAATGAATTTGGTAAAGTAGCAGGATACAAAATTAATGCACAGAAATCTCTAGCATTCCTATACACTAATGATGAAAAATCTGAAAGTGAAATTAAGAAAACACTCCCATTTACCATTGTAACAAAAAGAATAAAATATCTAGGAATAAACCTACCTAAGGAGACAAAAGACCTGTATGCAGAAAATTATAAGACACTGATGAAAGAAATTAAAGATGATACAAATAGATGGAGAGATATACCATGTTCTTGGATTGGAAGAATCAACATTGTGAAAATGACTCTACTACCCAAAGCAATCTACAGATTCAATGCAATCCCTATCAAACTACCACTGGCATTTTTCACAGAACTAGAACAAAAAATTTCAAAATTTGTATGGAAACACAAAAGACCCCGAATAGGCAAAGCCAACTTGAGAAAGAAAAATGGAGCTGGAGGAATCAGGTTCCCCAGCTGACTATACTACAAAGCTACAGTCATCAAGACAATATTGTACTAGCACAAAAACAGAAATATAGATCAATATAGATCAATGGAACAGGATAGAAAGCCATATGGTCACCTTATCTTTGATAAAGGAGGCAAGAATATACAATGGAGAAAAGACAGCCTCTTCAATAAGTGGTGCTGGGAAAACTGGACAGGTATATGTAAAAGTATGAAATTAGAACACTCCCTAACACCATACACAAAAATAAACTCAAAATGGATTAAAGACCTAAATGTAAGGCCAGACACTATCAAACTCTTAGAGGAAAACATAGGCAGAACACTCTATGACATAAATCACAGCAAGATCCTTTTTGACCCACCTCCTAGAGAAATGGAAATATAAACAAAAATAAACAAGTGGGACCTAATGAAACTTAAAAGCTTTTGCACAGTAAAGGAAATCATAAACAAGACCATAAGACAACCCTCAGAACGGGAGAAAATATTTGCAAATGAAGCAACTGACAAAGGATTAATCTCCAAAATTTACTAACTTGTTTTTAAATTATAGAAGTAACACATATACATTAAAAAGTTCAAAATGTAGAAAGGTAAACTTTAAAGAAAAAGTTGCCTTTACTTCTGCCTGTTTTACTTCCTGAGGTAGACACTGTCAATTATTTCTTGTGTATCTTTCTAGAATTTCTCTCAGCACACACAATCACACACACACACACAAACTGACACACACAACTATTTTTTTTTAAACCAAAGGGGATCATAATGTATGCATTATTTTGTAACAACGTTTCCCACTTGATATATCTCTCTATAGCAGTACATAAAGATCATTCTCATTATTTTTAACAGCTGCAGGGACAAATCATAGTTTATAGAACTTTTCTCCTAATAATAAACAATTAGTTTACTTACAGGAGTTTTATTTGCTATGTGAAATAATGCTGTAATAAATTTTCCTGTACATATTATTGTACAGGTAATTATAAAAACTACATTCTTGGATATGGGGTTCTTAAATTACAGAGTATGAGCTTTTATAATTTTGGTACTATTGGCAAATTGTCCTTTAGAAATGGAGCATCAGAATATACTCTTGCTAACAATATATGGAAATGCCAATTTCCCAATATCCTCACCTACTCTGGAATTACAACAATTTTTAATTCTCTGCCTATTTGAGAAGTAAGAAATGCTCTCTTGTTTTTCTGAATTTTATTTATTTATTTTCCTTAATTTTTTTTTGGCTGCATCAGGTCTTAGTTGTGGCACACAGGATCTTTCACTGAGGCACGCAGGCTTCTCTCTAGTCGTGGCACGTAAGCTCAATAGATGTGGCACGTGGGCCTAGTTCCCATGGCCGGTGGGATCTTAGTTCCCCGACTGGGGATTGAACCCTGTCTCCTGCATTGGAAGGCGAATTCTTTACCACTGGACCACCAGGGAAGTCCCTTTTTTTTTCTGAATTCTAAATACATTTAAGAGACGGTGAGTTTGTGTGTGTGTGTGTGTGTGTGTGTGTGTGTGTGTGTGTCTCAGTATAAGATTGTTAAGAAACACAGCTTTACATTTCACCCTATAAAATTCAAATTCTTTGGAATATGTGCTGACTAAGGTTTTATAAAAGAAAAGAAAGGATATGCTTCTAAAGCCAACTGAGGTGAATTTTACGCTCTATTGAGTCAGCAACTTTCTACTTTGCTGTGCTAATGGAGAGGATGGGATTCATCAGAGGTATCATTACCAGGAAATATCCCGCCCACCACATAACTTTAGAAGTCTTGACTATCACCCAGTAGTTTTCAAGTGAGGGAAGATTTGTCTGTAAACAGAGAAATATCTAATAAATAGTTTCATCTTAGCTTTTTTTTATGGTTTAGTCATCCATTCATCCATCCACTCATTTATTTATTTAACTACTTATTTACCACCTAATTGGCATTGGCCTAGGGCGCTGGAGATATAAGGATTGTGTCCATTGACCCACAGTCTGATGTGTGGGTGGAGAGAGAACAGAGTAAACAGGTCTGCACAGATGCCCACTAAGAGCCTCCAAAGACTCCTGCACAGGGAGTCAGGCAAAGACAGAGCAGGATATGCTTAAATCCCATACTGATCAGCAGACGAGTAGATAGAAAGGGCAATTCTACCTATTGGAGATTTTGGAAGCTGGATGGAAAACTTAACTAAAATTCAAATTAAGACCCTGATCAAAACACTTAATTTCCATTGATGATCTGCAGGAGGAATCAATCAACAAGTCAGAAGACAGACCTAAAAACAAACACAATTAGTAGCTCATCTGGCAATACCCAAGCCAAGAAATCTGCATGACAAACAATGACCACCTTCTCGGCTATCAGCAAATAAGTGCAGCCTAGGGGAAGGGCAAGGCAGGCACACAGGGGGTTTATAAATAAATAGATGGTATAAAGTGTATTTTTACTACAACTTATATGGATGGTCTTTACAAATGAGTATTTTCTATTTTCAAAAAACTGGTTATGATAAAGAAAAAATGTAGACCTGAGAAAAATCAAAGTTTTTTACTTGATATTCCTCTTACCACCTTTCATTTTCTAAGGAGAGGACATAAATAAAGCGATATGTCACGCAGTCTTTTACAGGTCTGTATTATCACTGTTTAGTCTTTATATATTAAAACACATCTCTAAGTAAAAGACACAGTATGATACCCCACTGACATTGACATAGGAGAAAAATTCATTTTTAGGGTGAGAAATAGGATAAGTATTGCCTAAGTCTGAGAATCCAATTTCTATTCATGTCATGGAATAGAACTTCTTCTATAGAGTATTTTTCTGAAAGGCTTTTTAATATGAGGAGATGGCTCTGTTAAGAACGGATGATTATAATAAACATCTTCTAGACTGGACTTAGGGAAGTTGAATTCCACACCCTTGAAGTCTCTGTACTCCTCTTTCAAGTCTTGAGTTCCAGCATGAATTTCCACCAGCTGTTTAATTAGCATCTGATCCAGGCATCTCATCACCATCTGCCAAAAAGAAAATATCTATTGCCTGTGAGCTAGGTGAAGTCTGATCTAATACTTTTATTTACTTATTTTTAATTTTTATTTTTTGATGGATGATCTCTTTCTCTTCACTCTTCAACTGAGATATCTGCATTTGGTACTTTACTAGTTGGGACAGAGGTCCATGTTTTCAGACTTATACCCCAGGATGACATTCCTCACCAGTGGGATTTCCCGGTCCCACATCTTATCCCACCAGGTCCCTGCTCTGCTCACTCTTCCTCTGACAAACTCATCTATGTACGTGTGATAAAGGGTGGTCTTGATGGGCAACAGATTGAAGGGGCAATCTGGAGGCAATATCGTAATCCAGAGGAGTTTAGTGTAAGCTTCACTTTGAATGTTGTTACACTGTACTTCATAGTCAGCTGACATGGCTAAATGCTATGAAGCTCAAGCCTTCATTCTTCCTTCCATATACTGCCCTGTCCTCCAGGCCCATCTTGCATGGGTAGTGGCGTTCCCTCTCACCACGTCCAGACTCTTTCAGTATGCACCACGAATTCTCTTGCTTTAGGGCCTTCCTCCCAGCTCTTCTCTCTTTGGGAGTGGTGCTTTGGCCCCATACATATAGTTACCTCCTATTCATCTTCTAAAACTTGGTCACTGCTCTAGGAAATGTGCTAGAATTTTTGCCTTTCTAATCCATGAAGTCCTTTTTAGATGATGTTCCTCTGTGTTTCCTTAGCATCTTATGCATGCTTCTTTCAGAACACTTGTCAAAGACCATGCCTGTAATTTTGTTCATCCAGCACAAAGAAAGCTGGAATTAAAAGTAATCATTCACATTATTTGTAGTTGTTATTGTTATAGTACTATAATCCCCAGCCTCTAATGAAGCCACTGGTATATGCTTAGAAGTTGATAAATACTTGTAGAATGACTGGATTAACTCAGGCTTGCACTGGGAACTATACTTTCCTTCTCTGTAGCTTCTTCTGGATTATCTCAGAGAAAAGTGATCCCCATCTTCCTAATGCCTGTAATACTTTCTCCCATTCATACAGACTTTTCACTCTGTCCCCCGATTTATGAAAAGTCTCCACATATAACATATAAACTCCTTGAGGGCAGTAATGCTATTCTATGAAACTATGGCCCCTACAGAACCTAACACAAGTCACTGAATGAAGTAGATATTCAAAAAATAATTTATTTTTCTCTAAGGCATAAAGCTTTACTAGAGATAGAGTGTCACTTCATAATGACAAAAGGTACATTTCGTATAACAGAAATAATTTTAAATTTTCATGCAAATTTTGACACCACCTCAGAATGTTTAAGCAAAAGTTAGCAGAAAAAATAGATAAATGCAATATCATACAGTGACAGTTTAACAAATCTTTCTATATTCGATAGACCAAGAATATAAAAAGTCAGCAAGAATATAGAAGGGATTTAATTACATAATTAAAAAATTAGCAAGCATAATTAAGATTTAAGATATATACGTAGTAGAACAATGCACCCCCAACCGGAGAATACACTTTTTTTTTTAAAACATCTTTACTGGAGTATAATTGCTTTACAATGGTGTGTTAGTTTCTGCTGTATAATAAAGTGAATCAGCTATACATATACATATATCCCCATATCTCCTCCCTCTTGCATCTCCCTCCCACCCTCCCTATCCCACCCCTCTAGGTGGTCACAAAGCACCGAGCTGATCTCCCTGTGCTATGCGGCTGCTTCCCACTAGCTATCTATTTTACATTTGGTAGTGTATATATGTCCATGCCACTCTCTCACTTCAACCCAGCTTCCCCTTCCCCCTCCCCGTGTCCTCAAGTACATTCTCTATGTCTGTGTCTTTATTCCTGTCCTGCCCCTGGTTCTTCAGAACCATTCAAAAAATAATTTTGAATGCATAAAAAATAGATAATAAGCAGGATCACATTTGTTGATTTCTGAAAATTATAGCATATTTTTGCTGAATTAAGCGTGGAGGAGGGGATGAATAGAGATATTCAGGTAACTCTGAATGTGCTGCACAATTATAGCTCCTCAAGAAAGACCATTGGGTAATGCTAAAATGTTTGCTGAAGCACAATGGTAAATTTTTTGACAGTGTTCTTTAGTGCTAGAAACAAAATAAGAAATGATGTTAGGCTTCTATTTACATATCTATTGCCAGCACAACTGATAATGAAAGAACTCCAAAGCTACACTGGATAAAATTAGAAAAGATTACTTGATTGATTAGTGATGTCTGCCATGAGGATGAGGAGTGCATGCCCATATATTTACCATCTCAGAACTGTGCCATCTACCTTGTCATTCAATTGGATAGCAAGAACTGAAAACTAATTTCCAATTCCTGAGGTTGAAACCATGGTATTTAAGTTCTTATTCTGTTGGGTTCTGTCATAAGGTATACTATACAGTAGTTTTGGTGTTATAAAACACTAAGTAAAAGATTTTGGATTTGTTTTTATTTGCCCTTTCATGTTTGTTCCTAAAATCTAGGTTTTGGAAACATTTGTTGCCCCTGTAAGGAGGTGGAGCCTAATATCTACCATTCCCCTTGAGTTTGGCTTCCAAAGAATAGTGTATGGAAAGGAAAAAAAAAATTTATATATATATATAATTCTACAGTGGAGGAAACTGGCAAACACTCCCTAACCAAGTAATCAAGGTGAACATCTCCAATGATAAGCCATGTTGATACCATGTACTCTCTCTTATGATGATAAGGGCACCTCACCTCTGTGGTATTCCTCCCCAAATCCTGTAACTCCAAGTTTAATTATGAGAAAGCACCAGCCAACCCCAAATTAAGGAGCGTTGTACAAAATATCTGACCAGTACTTCCCCAAACTGTCAAAATCATGCAAAAACAAGGAAAGACTAAGAAACTGTCAGAGCCAAGAGCTGTCTAAGCTGATATGATGTCTAAATGCAATGTGGTATCCTAGAACAGAAAAAGAAGGTTAGTGGAAAACCACTGAAATCAAGTAAGTCTGAAGTTTAGTTAATAGCAATGTACCAGTGTTGGTTTCTTGGTGTTGACAGATGTATCATGATAATGGAAGATGTTAATATTAGGGGAAACTAAGTGAGTGGTACACAGGAACTCCTTATTATCTTTGCAACATTTTTGTAGATCTCTAATTATTCTAAAATGAAAAGTTTATTTAACCAACCAACTACACAAAATTTGTTAGTGAGGTATATGTATTCTTGTTTGGGGTGTGTGTGTGTGTGTGTGTCTGTGTGTGTGGGTGTGTGTACTAAAACCTTGTTCAAATAACATATGTGAAACCTAGGCTTCAGAATACGATTTTACCTGGGGAGAATTTTGCCAGGGAAATGCTATTGGCAACTTATTTAGTTATTATATTTACCATTTTATTTTTAAGTTACCCTCACTTTACAGTAATGAGACTTTTTCTTCCTCCTTTTCTCTTTATAAATGAAGTACTAGAAAAATAGTCAGCATTTCCCTTATTTTTTCTTGTACTTCCTCTACTTTCAAATACTAATTCTGCTATCTTCTAACAAAAATTTCTCCTTTTTGGGGAGTAGAAGGATGAGCCCTCAATCCTTCTTGCAAGAGCACCAGAATCACAACTAACTGCTGAACAATCATTGACAGGAAGACACTGGAACTCACCAGAAAAGATACCCCACACCCAAAGACAAAGGAGAAGCCACAATGAGACGGTAGGAGGGGCACAATCACAATAAAATCAAATCCCATAACTGCTGGATGGGTGGCTCACAAACTGAAGAACACTTATACCACAGAAGTCCACCCACTGGAGTGAAGGTTCTGAGCCCCACGTCAGGCTTCCCAACCTGGGGGTCTGGAAATGGGAGGAGGAATTCCAAGAGAATCACACTTTGAAGGCTAGTGGGGTTTGATTGCAGGACTTTGACAGGACTGGGGGAAACAGAGACTCCACTCTTGGAGGGCACACACAAAGTAGTGTGCGCATCAGGACCCAGGGGAAGGAGCATTGACCCCATAGGAGACTGAACCAGACCTATCTGCAAGTGTTGGAGGGTCTCCTGCAGAGGCAGGGGGTGGCTGTGTCTCACCGTGAGGACAAGGACACTGGCAGCAGAAGTTCTGGGAAGTACTCCTTGGCGTGAGCCCTCCCAGAGTCTGCCATTAGCCCCACCAAAGAGCCCAGGTAGGCTCCAGTGTTGGGTCGCCTCAGGCCAAACAACCAACAAGGAGGGAACCCAGCCCCACTCAACAGCAGACAAGTGGATTGAAGTTTTACTGAGCTCTGTCCACCAGAGCAACAGCCAGCTTTACCCACCACCAGTCCCTCCCATCAGGAAACTTGCACAAGCCTCTCAGATAGCCTCATCCACTGGAGGGCAGACAGCAGAAGCAAGAAGAACTACAATCCTGCAGCCTGTGGAATTAAAACCACATTCACAGAAACATAGATGAGATGAAAAGGCAGAGGGCTAAGTACCAGATGAAGGAACAAGACAAAACCCCAGAAAAACAACGAAATGAAGTGGAGATAGGCAACCTTCCAGAAAAAGAATTCAGAATACTGATAGTGAAGATGATTCAGGACCTTGGAAAAAGAATGAGGGAAAGATCAAGAAGATGCAAGAAATGTTTAATAAAGACCTAGAAGAATTAAAGAACAAACAAATAGAGATGACCAATACAATAACTGAAATGAAAAATACACTAGAAGGAATCAATAGCAGAATAACAGAGGCAGAAGAACGGATAAGTGACCTGGAAGACAGAATGGTGGAATTCACTGCTGCGGAACAGAATAAAGAAAAAAGAATGAAAAGAAATGAAGACAGCCTAAGAGACCTCTGGGACAACATTAAACGCAACAACATTCACATTATAGGGGTCCCAGAAGGAGAAGAGAGAGAGAAAGGACCGAGAAAATATTTGAAGAGCTTATAGTTGAAAACTTCCCTAACATGGGAAAGGAAATAGCCACCCGAGTCCAGGAAGCACAGAGAGTCCCATACAAGATAAACCCAAGGAGAAACACACCGAGACACACAGTAATCAAATTGGCAAAAAATTAAAGACAAAGAAAAATTACTGAAAGCAGCAAGGGGAAAACGACAAATAACATACAAGGGAATTCCCATAAGGTTAACAGCTGATTTCTCAGCAGAAACTCTGCAAGCCAGAAGGGAGTGGCATGATATACTTAAAGTGATGAAAGGGAAGAAACTATAACCAAGATTACTCTACCCAGCAAGGATCTCATTCAGATTCGATGGAGAAATCAAAAGCTTTACAGACAAACAAAAGCTAAGAGAATTCAGCACCACCAAACCAGCTCTACAACAAATGCTAAAGGAACTTCTCTAGGAGGGAAACACAAGAGAAGAAAAGGACCTACAAAAACAAACCCCAAAACAATTGAGAAAATGGTAATAGGAACATAGATATCGATAATTATCTTAAACGTGAATGGATTAAATGCTCCAACCAAAAGACACAAGCTCTCTGAATGGATACAAAAACAAGACTCATATATATGCTGTCTACAAGAGACCCACTTCAGACCTAGGGACACATACAGACTGAAAGTAAGGGGATGGAAAAAGATATTCCATGCAGATGGAAATCAAAAGAAAGCTGGAGTAGCAACACTCATATCAGATAAAATAGACTTTAAAATAAAGAATGTTACAAGAGACAAGGAAGGACACTACATAATGATCAAGGGATCAATCCAAGAAGAAGATATAACAATTATAAATATATATGCACCCAACATAGGAGCACCTCAATACATAAGGCAACTGCTAACAGCTATAAAAGAGAAAATCGACAGTAACACAGTAATAGTGGGGGACGTTAACACCTCACTTACACCAATGGACAGATCATCCAAACAGAAAATTAATAAGGAAACACAAGCTTTAAATGACACAATGGACCAGAGAGATTTAATTGATATATATAGGACATTCCATCCAAAAACAGCAGATTACACTTTCTTCTCAAGTGTGCATGGAACATTCTCCAGGATAGATCATACCTTAGGTCACAAATCAAGCCTCAGAAAATTTAAGAAAATTGAAATCATATCAAACATCTTTTCTGACCACAACGCTATGAGATTAGAAATCAATTACAGCGAAAAAACTGTAAAAAACACAAATACATGGAGGCTAAACAATACATTACTAAATAACTAAGAGATCACTGAAGAAATCAAAGAGGAATTCAAAAAATACCTAGAGACAAATGACAATGAAAACACGATGATCCAAAACCTATGGGATGCAGCAAAAGCAGTTCTAAGATGGAAGTTTACAGCAATACAATCCTACCTCAAGAAAGAAGAAAAATCTCAAATAAACAACCTAACCTTACACCTAAAGCAATTATAGAAAGAAGAACAAAATAACCCCCAAAGTTAGCAGAAGGAAAGAAATCATAAAGATCAGATCAGAAATAAATGAAAAAGAAATGAAGGAAACAATATCAAAGATCAATAAAACTAAAAGCTGGTTCTTTGAGAAGATAACAAAATTGATAAACCATTAGCCAGACTCATCAAGAAAAACAGGGAGAGGACTCAAATCAATAAATTTAGAAATGAAAAATGAGAAGTTACAACAGACACCGCAGAAATACAAAGCATCCTAAGAGACTACTACAAGCAGGTCTATGCCAATAAAATGGACAACCGGGAAGAAATGGACAAATTCTTAGAAAGGTATAACCTTCCAAGACTGAACCAGGAAGAAATAGAAAATATGAACAGACCAATCACAAGTAATGAAATTGAAACTGTGATTTAAAATCTGCCAACAGACAAAGTCCAGGACCAGATGGCTTCACAGGTGAACTCTATGAAACATTTAGAGAAGAGCTAACACCCATCCTTCTCAAACTCTTCCAAAAAATTGTAGAGGAAGGAACACTCCCAAACTCATTCTATGAGGTCACCATCACCCTTATACCAAAACCAGACAAAGATACTACAAAAAAAGAATATTACAGACCAATATCACTGATGAATATAGATGCAAAAATCCTCAACAAAATACTAGCAAACAGAATCCAACAACACATTAAAAGGATCATACACCATGATCAAGTGGGATTTATCCCAGGGATACAAGGATTCTTCAATATACGCAAATCAATCAATGTGATACACCATATTAACAAACTGAAGAAGGAAAAACCATATGATCATTTCAATAGATGCAGAAAAAGCTTTTGACAAAATTCAACACCCATTTATGATAAAAACTCTCCAGAAAGTGGGCATAGAGGGAACTGACCTCAACATAATGAAGGGCATATATGACAAACTCACAGCAAACATCATTCTCAATGGTGAAAAACTGAAAGCATTTCCTTTAAGATCAGGAACAAGACAAGGATATCCACTCTCACCACTATTATTCAACATAGTTTTAGAAGTCCTAGCCAGAGCAATCAGAGAAGGAAAAGAAATAAAAGGAATACAAATCGGAAAAGAAGAAGTAAAATTATCACTGTTTGCAGATGACATGATACTATACATAGAGAATCCTAAAGATGCCACCTGAAAACTACTAGAGCTAATCAATGAATTTGGTAAAGTTGCAGAACACAAAATGAATGCACAGGAATCTCTTGCATTCCTATACACTAATGATGAAAAATCTGAAAGAGAAATTAAGGAAACACTCCCATTTACTATTGCAACAAAAAGAATAAAATACCTAGGAATAAACCTACCTAGGGAGACAAAAGACCTGTATGCAGAAAACTGTAAGACACTGATGAAAGAAATTAAAGATGATACAAACAGATGGAGAGATATACCATGTTCTTGGATTGGAAGAATCAATATTGTGAAAATTACTATTCTACCCAAAGCAATCTACAGATTCAATGCAATCCCTATCAAACTACCAATGGCATTTTTCACAGAACGAGAACAAAAAATTTCACAATTTGTATGGAAACACAAAAGACCCCGAATAGCCAAAGTGGTCTTGAGGGAAAAAAATGGAGCTGGAGGAATCAGACTCCCTGACTTCAGACTATATTACAAAGCTACAGTAATCAAGACAATATGGTACTGGCACAAAAGCAGAAATATAGATCAATGGAACAGGATAGAAAGCCCAGAGGTAAACCCACACACCTATGGTCAACTAATCTATGACAAAGGAGACAAGGATATACAATGGAGAAAAGACAGTCTCTTCAATAAATGGTGCTGGGAAAACTGGACAGGTTCTTGTAAAAGAATGAAATTGGAACACTCCCTAACACCATACAGAAAAATAAACTAAAAATGGATTCGAGACCTAAATGTAAGACCGGACACTATGAAACTCTTAGAGGAAAGCATAGGAAGAACACTCTTTGACATAAATCACAGCAAGATCTTTTCTGATCCACCTCCTAGAGTAATGGAAATAAAAACAAAAATAAACAAATGGGACTTAATGAAACTTAAAAGCTTTTGCACAGCAAAGGAAACTACAAACAAGACGAAAAGACAACCCTCAGAATGGGAGAAAATATTTGCAAATGAATCAACGGACAAAGGATTAATCTCCAAAATACATAAACAGCTCATGCAGCTCAATATTAAAAAAACAAACAACCCAATCCAAAAATGGGCAGAAGACCTAAATAGACATTTCTCCAAAGAAGATATACAGATGGCCAAGAAGCACATGAAAAGCTGCTCTACATCACTAATTATTAGAGAAATGCAAATCAAAACTACAATGAGGTATCACCTCACTCCTGTTAGAATGGGCATCATCAGAAAATCTACAAACAACAAATGCTGGAGAGGGTGTGGAGAAAAGGGAACCCTCTTGCACTGTTGGTGGGAATGTAAATTGATACAGCCACTATGGAGAGTGGTATGGAGGTTCTTTAAAAAACTAAAAACAGAATTACCATATGACCCAGCAATCCCACTACTGGGCATATACCCAGAGAAAACCACAATTCAAAAAGACACATGCACCCCAATGTTCATTGCAGCACTATTTACAATAGCCAGGACATGGAAGCAACTCAAATGCCCATCGACAGACGAATGGATAAAGAAGATGTGGTACATATATACAATGGAATATTACTCAGCCATATAAGGAATGAAATTGGGTCATTTGTAGAGACGTGGATGGATCTAGAGACTGTCATACAGAGTGAAGTCAGTCAGAAAGAGAAAAACAAATATCGTATATTAACACATATATGTGGAACCTAGAAAAATGGTACAGATGAACCAGTTTGCAGGTCAGAAATTGAGATACAGAAGTAGAGAACAAACGTATGGACACCAAGGGGGGAAAGTGGCGGGGGGTGATGGTGGTGGGATGAACTGGGAGATTGGGGTAGACATATATACACTCATATGTATAAAATGGGTAACTAATGAGAAACTGCTGTATAAAAAAATAAATTAAATAAAATTCAAAAAAAAATTTCTCCTTTTTGGATGTTTACCTGCATTTTTATATGTTTTTCTAAACTGCTTTACTTTCTATTTTCTTCCAATTTACTTGCAAAACTCAGACACACTTTTATCACTCATGGCATCAGATGTGAATCTTAATCTTTAAGCAAAATAAAAGATTTGGCGGGACAACAGATATGTAAATTCAGCCCTTTTATCCTTTATTTTCCTCCTGATATTAGTTGGTACAGATTCATAATATTGGAATTTAAATTACTTTCCCTGACTAGAAAATATATTCCCTCTGACTTGTAGCCTGAGAAATCATGCAAGGGTCTGCTGCTGATGTGGAAAAAGGAGAACACAAGGGCCACATTTGATGATGCTTATCAAAGTCTATTTAATTCCACAGTAAGTGTCCTGTGGCCCTTAAGACTGGCAGTGCAGGGTCTACAGCCTAGAATAACATCCTGCTCTTCAACAGCTATAAAATTAATTCAAAATTTATGGTTCTGGCAAGTACTTCTGGCTTTTAATATGTTAGTTATTAACTAAGAATATTTCACTGGGGAGATTTATTTGACTAAAATGCACTGAAATTACTTGCATCAATGAACTATATTATAGGTGAAACTCGGTATAAATTATGTAGGAGGGGATTCAAAAATAACAAGACGACAAAGATTAGAAAAACCAGTCACGCCATCTCTTCCCTTGATTTGATTTTAATTTATTTTAACTTCCAGGCCAGAACTAGAAAATGGTTCTTTTAGACAGTCAAAATGAAAATGCAAGTGAGGGATTTTTGCATTGACAGTAACTTGTATCAGACTAACTCTTCTGCTGAGAATAACTACGTAAGTTGAGTTAAAGCACAAAACAAAGGAAAAAGCAGATGTTTGAAAGTATTAGAAATCAACTAAGATGACCAGAAGAAATATGGGGCCATGATTCAACAGGGAATGAACATACATTATAAGCCCTAAGTTTATCATGGTCTTATCCTCTCATAAGAGCATTTGCTTATACTTAATATGAGCTTTAGAAGCTAAGAAAAAGTGGTGTCCTAGAACTTGTGGCAGTCTCATGGGTAGGGAAGACAAAAATTGGAGAACAAGCCTACCAAGGCAGTCACAAAAATGTGAGCCCCAAAATATGTATGCAGTCTCCCCATGAGGCATCTACTAGTTATAAAAGGATGCATGCACGGGGCAAGATGCTCAGAAACTAAAAGAGAGGCAGCTAAGAGGCTAATACCTAAGGAGAAGAGACATCTCTTATCTGGTATTGGACTCAGCCTATTGTTATAAATGCATATAAGAGGTGGATAAAATATGTAAAATAACTATTTGCAGCCATTGGAGAGCAACCAACATAGGGCTTTAATCCTTGAGAGAAGGAAAGCATAAGAGGTAATCCCCATATTCCTGATGCTTTCTCCCTGACAGTAGTTTCCAATTTACAGAGCAAGAACATGGAGCCTGAATAGAGAATTGTGGTCTTGCTAAGTAAAAAAAGACAGAGATTGAAATTTTAGACTGCCAAGGTGACTGTGATTTGGGAACATGGTTCCAGAGTAAAGGCAGCCAAGTTGTTAGGGGGAAAGCTCCCCAAATCTGAGTAAATAAACCCCTTGTATCTTTGGGTTGATGCTAAACTACAGGCACAGGGTACAACTCTGAGATGCTTAGCCAAGAATACTTGTTGTGAGGCTGACGGCCAAGCAAAGACTTTCAGAAGCTGTACAGTGCTATGGAGACAGAGTTTGGAGTCAAAACCGAGACAGAGTGGAGAGACCTTAGGAGCACCTTGGAACTTCAGTTTAGATAGCAGGAAGGTCAAATTTTAGAGTAAAGACAATGCCCTAAGACTGTGGGCAAAACTAAAACCTAAGACCCACACTGATGAAGCCTAAAACTAAGCTTGATAAGAGCTAGATGATTTGCTTGTCATTTAACTGTCTACCCCCAAAAAACTTAATACTCTTGAGAGGAAGAGAACATCATTCAAAGTATCTACAATGTCTAAAAACTTACTGACATGCAAAAAAGCATGAAGAGTGATCAATAATCAAGAGAAAAGACAGAACTAGAACCAGAAATAATCCAGATGTTGTAGTTAGCATTTGAACATATCAAATGACTATAGATATTATGTTAAAAATACAAGAAAAGATGGAAAATGCATGACAATATGAAGACTATAAACAAATAATCAGAATCTATAAAAAAAGGAATCAAATTGACATTCTAGAACTGCAAAACATGATATCTGAAATTGAGAACTCATTGAATGAATTTAAAAGCAGAATGTG
The DNA here is from genome assembly GCF_009873245.2 of Balaenoptera musculus. Taxonomy (NCBI): domain Eukaryota; kingdom Metazoa; phylum Chordata; class Mammalia; order Artiodactyla; family Balaenopteridae; genus Balaenoptera; species Balaenoptera musculus. The sequence goes on along the minus strand of NC_045801.1, from coordinate 21,845,745 downwards.
CAGCAACATGGTTGGACCTAGTGATTATCATATTAAGTGAAGCAAGTCAGAAAGAGACAAAATACCATATGATATCACTTATATGTGGAATCTAAAATATGCACAAATGAACTTATCTACAAAACAGAAACAGACTAACAGACATAGAAAAGAGACTTGTGGTTGCCAAGGGGGAGGGGTGGGGTGGGGAAGGGATGGATTGGGAGTTTGGGATTAGCAGATGCAAACTATTATATAGAGAATGAATAAACAACAAGGTCCCACTGTATAGCACAAGGAACTAAATTCAACATCTTGTGATAAACGGTAACGGAAAAGAATATGAAAAATAATGTATATATATGTATAACTGAATCACTTTGCTGTACAGCAGAAGTTAACACAAAATTGTAAATCAACTATACTTCAACAAAATAAAATTTTTTAAAAAGCAGAGTGGGCAGAACTCAAAGACATGTTAACAGATAATGCCCAATTTAAAAGACAGTATGTAAAAAAAGAATAAAACATAAAATTAATGAGAATATAATCAAAAAGTTTACATAACTGTACTAATAGTCCCCAAAAGAGGAGAGAGAGAAAATAGAACAGAAACAATACTTGAAGAAATAATGACCAAGAATTTCCCAAATCTGATAAAAAGACTATCCCGTTAATTTAAGAAGTGGAGTGAATACCAAGCAGAACAAATACAAAAAAAACCACACCTGGCAAACTATAGTCAAGATGTTAAAATCCAAAAACAAAGAGAAGATATTAAAAGCAATCAGAGAGAAAAAATAGATTACAATTAATAGCTAAATTCCTAATGAAAATAACAGAAGACAGAAAACAATCAAATAACATTTGTAAAGTACTGGAAAAATCACCTACAATGCCATACGTGGGAAAATATTTCTGAAAAAAATGAAAGCAAAATAAACATATTTTTAGGCAAAGTGAAACTGAAAACCTCATTAGTAGCAGACTCACACTGCAAGAAACATTATGAGAATTCTTGCTGAAGGAAAATGATCCCAGATGAAAGCACGAAAGTGCAGAAAGGAATAAAGTATATCATAAAAGGTAAAATGTGAGTATAAATGAATGTTGACTGTTTAAAACAATAAAACAATAAAGTCTTCGGCAACTCATAACATCAATAAAAGTAAAATATGTGACAACAATAGCACAAAGGACATGAGAACAGAAAAATGGAGATAGTCTCTTTACATTTCTTGTGTTGTTTGGGCAATGGTAAAGGTAACAATTTAAAGTATATTATAATAGAATAAGAAAGTATACTGTAATTTTAGTGTTAAACTATAAGAATGCTACTAGAAGGTATAATAAAATAGCTAATAGATGAGACAATAGAATATGTAAAAGACTTGATTAATACACAGAATGCAGAAAGGAGAATGCTATAAGAATGCTACTATAAGAATGCTATAAGAATGCTACTAGAAGGTATAATAAAATAGCTAATAGATGAGACAATAGAATACGTAAAAGACTTGATTAATACACTGAATGCAGAAAGGAGAACTAAAGGAACAAAGAACGGATGGAACAGAGAAAAAATAACAATATGATAGACATAAATTCAACTGTATCAGTAACTACATTAAATGTATATGGACTAAGACACACCAATTAAAAGCCAAAAATTGTCAGATTTGAGTAACAAAAAGAAAGAAAAAGACAAACTACATGTAGTTTACAAGAACCACATATAAAATCAAGACATAGATTGTGTTTAAAAGCATGGAAAAACATATACTACACTAAGCAGAAGAAAGGTATTATGTCTACATTTATATCACTCAAAGTGGACTTTAAGGCAGAGAAATGTAAGAAATAATGAAAGATATTTGATAATAATAGAGGGTTGACTCAACAGGAAGATGTAATAATGTTAAATGTGAATGCACCTAATAACACAGCTTCAAAATATATGAAGTTAAAAATTAAACAAATGAAAAAGAGTTTTAACTAAATAATGATGCAAACTCAATATATAAAAACTAGTAGTATGTAGCTAAAGCAGTGATGAAGAGAAATGAATAGCTTTAAATGTACATAGTATAAAAGAAGAAACATAAAACCAATAATCTATTATCCAACTTGAGAAATTAGAAAAGAATAAATTAAATGCAAATAAGTATAGACTATAATAAAAATAAGAGCAGAAGTCAATGTACTAGAAAAAAGGCACACAACTGAGAATATCAATAAAGTAAAAATTTAATCAGAAAACCTTATTAAATTAATAATTGAGACTGATAAGGAAAAACTATATAGCAAAAATAAGAAGGGACATTAGTAGAGAACCTACAGATAATACCAAGGTAATAAGAGGATATTGTGTAAAATGTAATACCAATACATTTAAAATTTAGAGTTAATGGAAAAAATCTCTTGAAAAACACAATGTGCCAAAACTGATAGAAGAAATAGAAAATCTTAACAGTCCCACATCTGTTAAATAAATTGAATCTGTAATTAAAAATCTTCCTCAAACAAAAAAACAAAAATCCTCCAGGCCCAGATAGCTTCACTAGTGAATTCTTCAGAACTTTTAAAGAAGAAATAAAACTAACCTTACAGAAATTATTCAAGAGAACATAAAATAGAGGGAATACAGAGCAGCTAGACCTCTCATATACTGCTTGTGGGAGTGTAAATTGATGCAATTGTTTTGGAAAACTATTTTGCACTATCTACCAAGTCAGAACTATGCAGCCCCCATTACCATTTTATAGGGACGCTTGACCTAAGCAAATGTTGCAAAGTGACAGATGCTTACTTTGTTTGACTTACACAGTATGCATTAAAAAAAAAAAAGGAAGTGGAAACCCATCAAGATGATGTAGTCAATTGATGCTTTGATGTACCCAAACATATAGCAATGAGAGATAAAATGTAAAAATAGAAAGCTTAGCAGGCATAGCTAGGTTCAAAAACAATGCAAACATCTTTAAGAACTAGCAATGGAACAGACACACGAACAGGTGGTAGGGCTAGAGTGAAGATGCACTGTGCCCTCAACTGACAGTGATGGCCAGGAGTTTTGTTTCTTCAGGGGACTGAGGGTCTTCTACATGGGAGAAGATGTCCCTCCAACACCATTTTTGTAAAGTGGGAAAACATACTGTAGATTACTGTCTGGGTCAAGGAACTTAGAAACAGCCTTGTGACTGGGAGCTGAATGAAACCATCCAATGGCTTGGTAACTGTGTCTTTGTTCTCCTCCATAGAATCATAGGGTCTGTGACTTGCAGTGAGTTGAATAGACAACCCCCAACCCTGCAAAAATCCATGGCCATCCAGAGCCTCAGAATGTGACCTTATTTGGAAATAAGGTCTTTGCAGATGTAATTAGTTAAGAATCTGGACACTAAATCATCCTGCATTTAGGGTGGTCCCTAAACCCAATGACCGAGATGTCCTTATAAAATGAGCAGCACACCTAGAGACAAACTGGGGAGAAGGCCACGTGAAGACAGAGGCAGAGATTGGAGTGATGCAGCTACTGCAAGCCAAGGAATGCCAGTAGCCACCAGAAGCTGGGAAGAGGCAAGGAAGGATTCTTTCCTAAACTCTTCAGAAGGAGCATGGACTTGCTGACACCTTGATTTCAGGCTTTTGGCCTCCAGAACTATGAGAGTGTAAATTTCTGTTGTTTGAGGGCACCAAGCTTGTGGTAATTTATTATGGCAGGCTTAGGAAACGAATATATACCCCAAACCTCCAAACCTTAAAAGACCCAGTTCTGGACTGGGGGCTGGGTGTGCGGGGGGCATATCGAGGCAACTGTAGAGGGAGGCACGTGGGGGGCATGTGGAGAGATGCACACAGGAAGCAAGAGCAGGGGGTACAGACGGAAGGTGAGTGAGAGCGTGTTCACAGGCAGATGTCAGAGAACCGAAGCCCAAACCCAAACCCAAACCCAAAAGGCTTCCGTTCAAACTGCACCTGCAAGCCCAAATTCATACACACATGAAGAAAACTAGCTTTAAGAAAAACAGCAACAGAATCAACTATGGAGACATCAATGTACTCCAGATGCAATGAATTCTAGAGCTGTGTCTGACAAAGACATTACTTATTTATCTTGTTAACATATGAGGTTTTCCACATTTACACCATAAATTCTGGGATAGTTTATATTGATCTAGACTTTAAAATAATTATGTTTAGGATGCTTAAAGAGACAAACTAAGGTTTCATAGCCACGCAAAGGAAAAGAAATGATGAAACAAGCTTCCATTTAAAGCTGCTTGAACATGTTGCTGTATTTTAAGTGTCTGCCTCAGACCCAAGGAGTGTTAGCTTTATTCTTGTGTTACAGATAGCACTTGGCATTTCTTGAACTTAGCACTAGCCTTAGAGACAGGAGTGGGGCCAATGAGGTAGGGGTGGGTAGCGTGAGGGAAACTGGCACAAATTAATTACCCTGATCCAGGGGTCTGGTCCTGGGCTCCGGCACCTATTCATATTTTGTGTAAAGATTTCTAGCCAGTCCACGCTTACGGTGGGCCCTGACCCCTGACAGTCCAGGTCAGGCTTATAGAAATTCTGACCAGGTTTGTTATAAGGACCAAAGGAGCTAATGCAGGCCCTACGCCTTTGTCAACCCTGAAGAAATAGAAGTATATGCATTGTAAACTTAAAGTGAAGAGCAAGTATTTTATCTCCTTCAATGCACTTGGCTTTGTGCCTGGATCTAGGCATTTGGTGACCTGAAAAATGAAACTGATTGTGATGTAGTATATTAATCCAAATTGTTTGGCTATATCTATATGACACTCTCATGTTAAAATAGAAAATGGAAAAATGGAATAAAAAGTCACCATATTTTGGAAAGTAAAAAAGTCTAGTGGTTATTATGAAAAGTGGATGTTGGTTGGGTAGTCTATGCCAGGAATTGTTCTAAATGGTTTAAAAAGTAGAATAGACTTTGGAGTCTGATGGCCTGGATTCAAATATTGACTCCTCACACAGTGTCTGTGTGAACTTTGGATAAGTTATTTAATCTCTCTAGGCTTCATTTATTTCATATAAAATGGAGATGATAATGGATACATTGTAAGAATTATATGTGATAATATATAGTGTTTAGTCTCTACCTTTCAATTATATGAGCTAATAAATTTCCTTTATTGTTTGTTCTGAGTGGAGTTTTTCTCTTAATTGCAGTTGAAAGCATCCTGATCCAAGTATTATTATTGCAACATGACATATAACTGACTCATTCTAAAATGATGATAATTAGTGGCAAAATATTATTTCAGATTAATATTGTTGGAAAAATATTCAGGTGACTAAGTTTTCCTTTTTCATGTGAGCATTTAAATTTAATAATAAGGTCATATTTCTGAAATAATAAAATTGAGCTTTAGCCACATTGATTGGGAGTTGAAGAAGAATGAAAATCAAACTGTAAAGGTCAGATTTATCCAAACTCCATTGCCATAGAAACAATAATATTATACTAGCCACTATTTATCAGTCACCTACTGTATTCCAGGAACCCCGCTAAGTGCTTTGCTTATATTTTCTTTCATTCTTACTTAGATTTAACGTGAGAAAACAGAAGCTTAGAGAGTGGTTTCAGGGCCTAATACCTAAAATAGTACCCAGCACACGCCAAGCTCTCAATAAATCACTGTGGCATGCTAATTAACTGCTCAAGTACATGTAAAGCCAGGGTGCAGACCCGTCTTCTTTCAAAGTCTTTGCTCCTGTCACTGTACTACATTGCTTTCATGCATCAACAGTTCTGTCCTGCTATTAGTAAAAGTGTGTCCATTGGTCTAATTTACTGGATTGGTATCTAAGGCAAGTATCTGTCAATTGAGAAAGTTTAGCTTCATCAGGGTTAATTCTTAATTGACACATTTACCTCCTTTTCAGAAGCTAGACTCTTAGATGATCGCCAAGAGCAAGATAAGATATATAAACTCCAGGTTGCTAAGCTCAAGTAGTTTGTAGCCCTCAAAGGAATTCTTTGTTACAAATTACATGTCTTAAATTGACATTCACACCTTGCCCCAAGGACTTTAACATCTTTATTGGAGTATAATTGCTTTACAATGTTGTGTTAGTTTCTGCTGTATAACAAAGTGAATCAGCTATATATATACATATCCCCATATCTCTTCCCTCTTGCGTCTCCCTCCCACCCTCCCTATCCCACCCCTCTAGGAGGTCACAGAGCACCGAGCTGATCTCCCTGTGCTATACAGCTGCTTCCCACTAGCTAGCTATTTTACATTTGGTAGTGTATATATGTCAATGCTACTCTCTCACTTCGTCCCAGCTTACCCTTCCCCCTCCCCGTTTCCTCAAAAGAGCTGAAAACTTGTATTCCAGACCGAAGAGTGGTTATTCCAAATAAAGTTTTGGAATTCTTACCCAACTTTGAAATGACTATAAAAATATAATTCTTCTTTCAATTTTTCTTAAAATAAAAAAAATTATCTAGAATAAAAATATTCAATTTATAATGTTTTAGTAAATGTTGGTATTGATATATTCTATTTTTTAGCATCCATTAATTGTGAGATTACAATATTTTGAAATATATTATCATGCTCAGATTAATCAACTTCGAACTCATACAGTAAATTATGGTCAAAAGTGTTCTGTGTCTATGGAGAGTGGCCTTATTTTTATCAAGAAAAAAAAAAAAGAGAAATGGCATATATCAAATCTTGTTGAATTTTATAGCCTTTGGTACTTTATGCTGTAGCTTTTGCTGCTCAGTGTAAAATTCAAGGTCCAGGTTGTCTACAGTAAATGAAAAACCCAGGCCCTCTGAGGTCACAGGGGTTAATGTGGTCTTTAAAACTTCCCATTAGGTCAATCAATAAACTATATCGGTCAGTCAATAAACTGGTATTGTCAGCATGTATGTAATAAGAACTACTATTTGTTAAGTGCTTCCTAAGTGGTAGATGAAGTGAGAAAGGTAGGATAATGAAATGGAATATGCATATTTGTTGAAGCTTGAAGACTAGCTTATTAAATGTGTTGTCTTAAGTTATTGAACTATTCAGTTTCCTCGGCTTTACAGTGGAGAACAATCATAACCACATTGTAGGTTGTAGTGAGGATTAGAAATACCGTATTGCATACTTTGTGTATGGTAAGGTTTCAATAAATGTCATCATTAGATTTGAAAGGCAAACTTATTTGCCTAAAGTCACTTATCTAGGAGTGGCAGAGCCAGGACTCAAACTCTGATGTAAAGTCTACTAAGATATCCTTTGTATTCAGCCAATTTTCTTACGTATGACAGAGAAAACCGGCACGGTGGATTTGGGGCAGCGGAAACCCATTCCTGGGCATGGACATTCAGGGCTTCATGGAAGGGATGATGTTTGATCTGGGTCTTAAAGGATGAGTAGGATTTTGATAAATGAAATCAATCAGCACTTTATCCTTCAGGCTCTTTAGAATTTCATTAGCATACAAAGTGATGACAAATGGGTTTCCCTATTAATTTATTTACAATAATTCACTGGCAGAGTGCTGGTATCGATTAGTGGACCAGAAGGAAAATTTATGGCATCTCTGCCTTTGCTTACTCTTCTCTACAAGTTTTTTCCCCCTCTTGTTAATCTTTGAGCCTTAGAAGAATGCCTCCATTAAAGCCAAAATTTCAGATGTTGTATGTTAAAATACCCACTTTATCCAATAAGACTTCACACAGATGTGTTTGAAGAGACAACTATATATTTTGTTTAGGTCAAAGACGTGGTGGGAGATATTGATAATTAAAACTGACATGTGTGATCTGAGCTCTAGCCAAACTCAGCAGCATAGCATTGTCAAATCCCTGTTTACATACCTCCCATCCTGGGTTTACACAGCTGTATCCAGTTCAGTGGGATATTCATGGTCACAATAGCCCTTTAAATTGCCTCTTCCATCGTCACACATACTCATTTCTTTGTTCTTCAAGAGATTTCCTCATGACATTCCCATCACAGCTAAAGGATATGTGATTTAAAATGTCAAAAAGGTATTGTAGGATAAACCTAACTAGACAAGGAGCTAGGAGATACATTTTGAATGGATCTTTTCCAGTCCTCTTCAAAATAGTTCCATTATAATGCCCAGTCTTTGAAGAAAGTCCTGGAAAATATATACTAAGCTGAGCACATATGACTCTTGGTAGAAAGTAATTCCTCTCGGGATCCTTGATTTCTCTGACATGAGACATCAAATGTAAAAGAGCTTTTGACAGCATCCACAAATATGTCTCCATCTCAGTGGACAGAAACTCCTTCTTTTCCGAGGAAAACTGGTGCCAGAAAAGGAGCTCTAAAAGCAAATCCAGGCTTCCTTGGTGGCGCAGTGGTTAAGAATCCGCCTGCCAATGCAGGGGACACGGGTTCGAGCCCTGGTCCGGGAAGATCCCACATGCCACGGAGCAACTAAGCCCGTGCGCCACAACTACTGACCCTGCGCTCTAGAGCCCGCGAGCCACGACTACTGAAGCCTGCATGCCACAACTACTGAAGCCCGTGCGCCTAGAGCCGGTGCTCTGCAACAAGAGAAGCCACCACAATGAGAAGCCCGCGCACCGCAACGAAGAGTAGCCCCCGCTCGCTGCAACTAGAGAAAGCCTGTGCGCAGCAACAAAGACCCAGTGCAGCCAAAAATAAATAAATAAAATAAATAAATTTATTTAAAAAATAAATAAATAAATAAAATAAAAGCAAATCCACTTCACAAGGTACCAATATTTGATGGTGAATAATCAATCATCAATCATCAAAAGGTTTGATTGAAATGTTATTTTTAAACAGAGATCAAAAATTATGTGAAAAAGGGAGTTTTCTCTTACATCTAATACAGTGAAGGTTATGAATCTCTGTACTAATTAAAACAAGAATGTTGACTGCTTTTCATTTACTTTTTGCTGTAATCTTTCTGGGTAAACTATATAATAGCACCAAATACCATCTTTCTCTGAACATTTGACTTCAACAAGTTGTTTATTTTAGTATTTTTTTCAGCCAAACTAATGTATTTTCCTTCTAAACAGCCATGTGTTCACCTGGCAGATGGGCAAAATCTCATGGTAAGTCATTTTCAATGGCTTTCTTCAAATACAGGGTCATAATGTGAGAATTAAAGAGATAACAATAAGGGTTTTACATACCTTATCTCATTTGACCCTCACAGCAGCCTTACTGGATAGATCTCCATTTTACCCTCACTAAAACTGAGGTGCAGAGAGATTAAGTAACTTGTGCAAGGCCATGCACTAGAAAATACTAGAACTGGGACTTGAATCAAAGACTATCTGGTTCCAAAACCCATGTTCTTAACCTTATGCTGTTTTCCCAGTACATCATAATACTTTTGAGCTCCATGTCTAACATTCCAAGATGAGAAAAGGTTAGTACTAGAATTGTGGTTAATGAATAGATAACTTAGTATAAATCTGGGGGGGACTTGGATCAACTTTGTCTAAGCCCAGTGATACAAACACAGCCCTGTTATACTTGGAGAACTAAAATTGTTGTACCTGGGAGTACATTTCCTACTTCAAACTCCTAAGAGTTGTTGGTATTGCAGGGAGAAGCACTGTGGACAATCTATAGCAGTAGATAATCCCAAAGAGATCCTGTTTTATTTGGGAATCAATCTGTAGCCTCACATAGAGAACTACATATATGGTACGTTCAGGTGACTCCCCTCTCTGCTTGTCTCCAAAAGTCCTGTTCAGAGCCACCTAACTCAATCTGAGTGTGGGCTGAGGAAACTGTTGGTCAGACTGATGTACCAAACAGCTAAGAAACTACAGTCCAGGGCTTCCCTGGTGGCGCAGTGGTTGAGAATCTGCCTGCCAATGCAGGGGACACAGGTTCGAGCCCTGGTCTGGGAAGATCCCACATGCCGCGGAGCAACTAGGCCCGTGAGCCACAATTGCTGAGCCTGCGCATCTGGAGCCTGTGCTCCACAACAAGAGAGGCCGCGACGGTGAGAGCCCCGCGCACCGCGGTGAAGAGTGGCCCCTGCTCGCCGCAACTAGAGAAAGCCCTCGCACAGAAACGAAGACCCAACACAGCCAAAAATAAATAAATAAATTAAAAAAAAAATTTAATGCTCCATTTAAGGTTATAAAAAAAAAAAAAAAGAAACTACAGTCCAAAGTGGACGTTCTCTAGCACCAAAGGTTTTAATGAGTTTACATATGCTCTTGGCCTTGTTTGCAGAGGAGGTGGGCCTTCTACTTCATGAGGACTATTCATCTATTTGTTGCGAAGGAGCCCTTTATCCCGGGGCCCCTTCAGGTTCATGTCATGCTCTGTGTAGTACCATGTTACCTTAGGTCCCACGGCCTAGTGCAGTGATGATCATGAGGCTAAGCACTTGTGTTTTAGTTCCCTTTTCCTCTTCATTCTTCACTTTTCTACCCTAATGCCACGATCTTCTCCCCTGATGAGTCCGGTGTTTTTAGAGGATCGTGCTGTTCCGTTGGGCAGGCCCACACATGGAGCCCACATCTGGTACCTTCTAGGTATGTGATATTGGACAATCTATCTACTTTTCTAAAACTCAGTTTCCTTACCAATAAAGGAGGGATAATACAGGGCTAACATAGGGTTAAATGAGGACCAAATGAGGTTGTACCTGTAAAGTGTCTTGAACAAATAATTGTTCTACCAGTGCTGGTTTCCTAGCCCATCTCTCTACCCAACAACTTAGTCATCAAAACCACCTGCTTTCAAAAGTTGTTGGCAAACTCAGTCATACTTATACTGAACTGCAGTGGACTGAAAAGGTTTAAGGCTTGCTATTGCCTTGGCCACCTTTGACTGATACTAGAGAAAGAATTTCTAATGGTGGAATTGCAAATATCCTCAAGTCAATGAGGGGATGTATTTGGGAGAGCATGGGGGCCTTTCTGCAATTCCAGAAACCGTAACATGGGTGCCAGTCTTTCCTATTGAAAAACACTGAGAGATAAGGAAAAAATATTACCATTTTCTAGAAGGACTAGATGAAGTTAAGGCATCCTTCAAGGATGGACAAAGTGGTCTTTGTTTCTTGTCTTTCTTACTGTGGTTTCTGTTGTAACTCAGTTTGAAGTTGAGGATTGGCAACTTTGTGTCTATTTGACACACCACAGGACTCAATGAATACCAACAAATTCCCAGAGACCTAGGAGTGCAGGACTCCATGGTTACTCCTCAAGGAAACAATTTGTATCTAAACCGTTTCTGACGTGCAGGTGAGCTCCATGTTGTAAAACTCCATAAAGGAGAAACTGCTAAATGCAGGCTGTTCATCAAACAGTTTAATTTGCCAGGAAGACAGGAAAGAGTAAACCAATATGACGAAGGTCTTCTGCTCAGCTTTGTAATAGAGAACATAAAATATTGTAATAGAGGACATGAAAAATTGTTGACTAGGTCCACAATTCACATAAAATTATGCTACCTTTTTGAGTACGTCATGGGAATATTTTTTGTTCCCTGTTTGGAAATTGCTCATTTTCAAAACTTCATGATTCATTTCACAATATCTCTTTGGAGTTAAGAAGGCAAAGTCAACAAACTTGATTTGAAGAGGTAGTTTATGATAAAGGTCAAGAGCTCAGGCTTTGAGCTTGTTTGAAACAGAACCTGAAATGGAGTTTTGTGCATGTGAGTTTTGCCACGGGTACACTTGGGAACAACACATGTAAGGAAGTGGGGGAAGTAAAATTGGGCAGAAGCTAAAGTTAACTGTGACGCAGTTGTAACCGAGGCATCTAACGATCCCATGGGAAGTTCTTTGCAGTCTCCCAAATTGAGGCGAGGTGATTGGGTCTTGGTACCTTTTATCAAGGGGGCACAACCTTGGATGAAGCACCTCCCTTTCTTGAGGGAGCTCCCTTTCTGAAGGGAGATTTGGGGAGAGGACAGTTATGAGTCCCCAGCAGCCAACACTTTGGTTAATGTCCAGAGTGTCCTGCACAGGAGTCATATGTACTGACCTGGGTTTTCAAATACGGCAGCGCCATGGTTTAGTAGTTATGTGAATTTGGGCACGTCATTTAGATCTCTGAGACTCTCTCACAGAATTCTGAAGGTTCAGTGAGGTTTATTGCTTAGTAAACTGCCTGGCATACAGGTGATGCTCATAAATGTTGCTATCATTAGTTCATGGAGCTCTATGAAAATTATTAATTGAGCCCTTTGTCTTGAGCTCTGTACTCATATATCTGATCACCGACTGACTTCTTATATCTGGTTGTGCCACAGTTTCTTCAAACTCCACTCTCGTATACTCAACTCTTTGTCTACTCCATCCTCAGGCTACGGTCTAAGAGAATGTGGGTAATTCATACGGAGAAATAGCTATGAGAACAGGAGCAAGAAAGAGAGCCAGAGAGAGTGAGAGCCAAAAGTTTTGATGATCTGGAGACCCTGAAGCCAGATTCTCTCCTGGACTTTTCAGTGACATGAACCAGTTCTCTTTCTGATTCAACAAGTTTCTTTTTTTTTTTCTTACTTGCAATGTTTTTATTTTTTATACAAATAATTAAATATTTTTTCTGCGAGATTAAAAAGAAATGAAAGTTTTATGAAGGCTTGTTTTATTTCCTTCTGTGATTAAATGAGTTTTAATTGGGTTTCTGTCACTTGAGATCAAGAGTCTTGACCAGTGTCTCATGTTTCAGATTCTGTCCTCCTTGCCTGAATGAAACTAATCTTTTTAGTCTGCCCTCTTATTGGGAAGTTCCTTCAAGTGCCAAGCAGCTCAATATTTCTGAGACCCCCGAGGTAAACTTCCTAAGAAGTAGATAGCTTCCAAATGAAACACTTCCACCCTGCTCTACATTCCAAGCCTGGGACAGAGAAAAGCCTGAAGAGCTGACAGCAGAAGTCACTCCTTTCCAGCCTCAGGGCTTCAGACTTGTTGATTCAGAGTCTGGGGTGGGCTCTGTGTAGCTCTGGGATGGACTGTGGATAACTTCGCTCTATCCTTGGGCACTGGCAAAAAACAGTACGCAATCTTATTGAGGGGGAGAAAAACTAGGGATGATGTTGATATTGGACTTCTTTGAGAGAAATAAAATACCCAATCCTCTAAAGCTTCTTAAAGAAGTTTTATGGCATTTTGTTGCATATTAATAATCATCTAATGGCAAATGATTTTTGAATAGTCAATAAAACATAAACAGGATACTATTTGTAAATATATTTAAAGCTTCTAGCTTATGTATATTTATGGAAGTATTAAGATTGAATAATTTCAAAAGATTATGTACAATGTAGATTTCAATAAATCAGAAGGTTTTCTGGTTCCATAGTGGCTAAGTATGGAGTAAACAGTTTCACTCTCTGTAAAACACACAGAAATTGTAAGTACTTAGCTTACTTTGGAGAGAATCCAGAATAATCCCCAGGCTGCTTTCTCTTCTGAACTTTTGTACTAGTTGCCTGTACACGTATCACTCATTTTATATTTAGCATATGCTTCTTACATTTTTAACTTATTTTTAAAAATTTGAAGGGTATATAGCAAAGAAAAATATATATAAAATTAAAGGCAGTCAGAAAACACACAGATTTCCTTTCCTATAAGTTCCTTTCTTATTTTTAATTTGTACAGACTGTTTTGTTCTGTATTTTCTGTTAATATTATTTTTAAATGATAGCCTATTGTAATATTTTACTAATCTTCCCAATCTAATTTTCTAATTCCAAACTTAATTTTCCCAATTATCATCATGTATATACACACACATATATATCCCAATTATATAATTATAATTATATAATTAAATATAATATATAATCCCAAATTATATACATATATATGCTTATGTATACACACATATACACAAGATCCTCAAATAGACTGTAAACCTTTGATGGCAGAAATCACAGATTTCATGTAACCGTTTGACTCTCCAGTGCCAAAAAATGTACTTTGCACTCTGTAGGAACTCAGTAAGCAGTGTCTCCACTGCATGATACCTTCTCATTTCCACACCTGAAATAGTTTTTGCAAAGCACAAAGTATTTAGTAACAAAAGTTGGGACACAAGGACTGAGCAGCAGAGGCATTAAGTAGGAAATATGACCAAATCATTTAGGTATCCCTTTTTGAACAGCCCCTAGTCTTGTTCTAGGTAGGATAAAAGAAGAAAATACACAAGTAAAGAAGGAAAATAATAATACTATTCACCCATTTTTTTCATTACATAAATATTTATCTGTTGCCCGTAATATGGTAGGCATATTATATAGCACTTTACAGCTTGAAAATTACAACCATAAATATACCTAGAGTTGGAGTCGGACTTTTTGGTAAAACTGGAAATCCTTCTTAGGGGAGATTAAAGAGACATAAGAATTGTCTTAGGAGGGATAGAGGTGAGGAGACGAGAAGTGCTGTCTTTCAAACCAACCTGAATCTTTTTTAAATTTTTCTTTCCTAATCTAGTTTCATTTTAAAAAGATTTTAGTTGTATATAGATGTGTAAAAAGAACAAATCCTCACTGTAGTTCACATGAGAATTAGCTCGTCATTATCCACCATTTTTCAATGACAGTAGATTGAAGCATAAATTGTTAGCAATTAAGTTAATGAAACCCTTGGGCCTTCATAGCTACAGAATCTCTAGCTTAGAATATTTTGGAAAAAAAGGATGGTACAGACTAGCAATATGTTTTCATTTGCCTCCTGGTGAACTCAAGCACTGCTATTGTACCTGAGCTTGTGAGAGTTGAACATGCAGGGGCCAGGAATGATTCTGAAGAGGTGGTCAGACAGCTAGAATAAATTGATATCTACATTGATAACTTGGTGGGGTTCTTTTTGGAAGTGAATGTGTGTCATCATATTGACCTTTTGCTCCTGGCCAGTCCTTCTTAGCTCCCAGAGTGTGGGTGAGAGTAATGAGGGTGTGACAAATGAAGTCTTTAAACAGAATCAGCCTATCAGCGTTGAGGACATCCTCACTGGGCTGGCCAAGGAAGGACCATGTTTGTCTAGCTCTATGGCTGGGAGTCCCCATGCCTTCATCTTACTCCCTCACCTGCCATGATTTAGCTGTTGAAACATGACCACGTCACATAAATACGATGAGCCTATAAAATATGAGTATGGGATGGTCTTTTAGGCCCTTTCAGACTTAGAGTAAAACACACGTCTATGAGAGGATGGGTTGCAAAATAAATATTCAGTATCACAACCATATAGATACTGACGTGGAGCCAGACTTTGGGATGAAGCTACAAATTCTTGGGAACAATTAAAGGGATCAGAAGTTAGCGAGGGGAGCTTAGGGGAGCTGTGAGCAGCATAAACAGGAGAAGTAAGGATCTCTCTATCACACATAAAACTTCTAAAAAATCGCCCTGCATCTGACTAACCTTATATGTCCTAGGCTAGATAGGGATTCAGGACATATTACATCATTATTCCAATGAAAGGCCAATCACCTTACCATGAAACTAAGCAATCAGCTCATACTTATTTTTTACCTTCTACTCATAAACACAAACACACACATTTGTGCTTTGTTTACTTCTGTTTTGTGCTGTGCATCTTTCTCTCTGCACTATTCCAAGGTAAAGTTCCTTTGAAGGTGGAAAATATTTCTGGTTCATCTTTGTCTCCTTTTAGGAAAGCTGCATTTCCTAAAGTGGATTCAATGGGGACATCATGGATGTTATTTTAAAAAATGGGTTTCCTGTGTCAAACCAGTTTGTGACACAAGAAGGGAATGTAGAACACAGGATTTCCTGCACAGAACTTTTTTTTTTCATGTGGTACCTCTCTTAGGATCAGTTTCTTGGGATATACTTTGGGACACATGCCTAAAGTAGAATAATTTGCATTAAGCAGGAAATAGTAAACATCACAGATGATTCTAAGCCACATTCTTCTCCTCAAATGGTCCTAACTGGTATTATGTTTTATTTCACTGGTGTTCTAGAAATGGGTACATTTGGAATAGCCATGGGGTCATTAACAGAATATTCAGAACAGTACACAGAAATATTTATTGCTTAGTAAGTCAACTTTGGGCCCAAGTGATGGGTGTGTAATGATTTTGGTTGAGAGGAAGGAGGAGTAATGGAATGCACTTGGTTAAGAAGGACCGGAGGACCGGGAGCAGACATTGGGAAGAGAAGGGAGATAATGCTGGGAGTATAGACCATCTTAAATCAGGTAAAGTAATCCTGGAGAAGTCCCCCAAGGCTGTCTGTCCAGACCAGGGAGAAGAAACCAGAAATCCAAGCTGGGATACTGAAGAAAAAAAGGAATAGGTGCCAAGGAAAATAGTTTGGGGATTAAGAATCTAGGCAACAAATCTAGTCTTGTGCACAGCACATGCTAAGTATATATTCATTGAATGGATGGGCACCATGGATGGGCTAATGGAAGTTGATATTTAACTGAAGGCTTTTTTTTTTTTAACATCTTTACTGGAGTATAATTGCTCTACAATGGTGTGTTAGTTTCTGCTTTATAACAAGTGAATCAGCTATACATATACATATATCCCCATATCTCCTCCCTCTTGCGTCTCCCTCCCACCCTCCCTATCCCACCCCTCTAGGTGGTCACAAAGCACCGAGCTGATCTCCCTTTGCTATGTGGCTGCTTCCCACTACTATCTATTTTACGTTTGGTAGTGTATATATGTCCATGCCACTCTCTCACTTCGTCCCAGCTTACCCTTCCCCCTCCCCGTGTCCTCAAGTCCATTCTCAACGTCTGCGTCTTTATTCCTGTCCTGCCCCTAGGTTCTTCAGAATCTTTTTTTTTAGATTCTATATATATGTGTTAGCATACGGTATTTGGTTTTCTCTTTCTGACTTACTTCACTCGGTATGACAGACTCTAGGTCCATCCACCTCACTACAAATAACTCAATTTTGTGTCTTTTTTATGGCTGAGTAATATTCCATTGTATATATACAGTGCCACATCTTCTTTATCCATTCATCTGCCGATATGAGTCTGTGGGTGGTCTGGGCTCTACAGGAAGAGGACAATCAGGTTATCTCAACTGAGTCCGGGAGGAAAGGGGTAGGGAGAAAGGAGGCTCTCAACTGAACGTCGAGGCTGAAGTACCTGCAAATGCATAAATCTCTCCTCTCTCCTGTTGAAATGTGCCTCAGAGGCTCTAGTTTAATTTCTACTTTGGGTAGACTTAAAACAGATATATTCATCATTTTAATATGGGATATCTGTAGATACCACAAGTTTCACATATATTTATGTAGAAAGCTTACAACCAACTGACAAATTGCTCTGATGAGCATACAAGAGATTAAAGTGTATAAACACACTTAAGGCTAAACAGAAAAAATTTGCCTCATTTTCCCCCTGTCATGAGGGTGGCTGCTTAAGACAGTATGAAAAAGTTATTCTTCTTTCTCCATTTATTCTGAAGTTTTACTGTTCATTGTTACAATAATAGTCCCATCCACTTTTTAAATAGATTTGTAAAAGATCTATGTTTCTAATCCATGCTATGCAATACTCTTTTAGCATGGTCACAATAGGATAAAGCCAATAAAATCAGGGAAACACAGTGAGGTTTAATGTATAGCCAGATGGTTAAGAGAATCAGAGTGCCTGGGTTTACACCTTGCCTCTGACACATATAAGCTTTGTGACCTTTGGTACGTCACTTTACTTTCTTTCTCTTTTAAAAATTATTTTTCAATTTATTATTTATGTTCTTGTTGAAGTATAGTTGATTTACAGTAATATGTTAGCTTCAGGTGTACAACATAGTGATTCAGTATTTTTATAGATTATACTCCATTTAACATTATTACAAATTAATGGCTATATTTCCCTGTGCTGTACAATATCACTTCATTTTCTATGCCTCAGTTACTTCATCTGTGAAAAGAAGGTAATAATAGTGTCTCTCTTACAGGATACTTTAGGGATTAAATTATTTAACATATGAAAAGCACTTAGAACTGTGTCTGGCAGAAAATAAATGTACCAGAGTACTAATGTTGTTGTTGCTTTTATTATTATTATTATTAAAGAACATAGTCATAAGGATCAATGGCTTGGGTAAACTTTGTCTTGTGTTCTAATATCAAGTTGCTTGCAAACTCTTTGCTTCAGTTTCTGAAGCTGCCAAATAATAACTAGAAAGCAAGGTTTCCTCATGCCTCCCCTTAATTTTTATCTCAGTCTTTTCAACAGCATCTCATTTCTGTATTTGCCATGTTTATAGTTCTTTCATTCAATCAAAATATTTACTAAACACTTACTCTGTTCTGGCATAGTTTTAGACCTAATGCAAGCAAGGCAAAAGGCATTACCAGATGGCCAACCTGACCTGGAACCATAGTGAAGAAGATTGGAAAGGGGTCTTGTCTTGTGGAATTGACATTCTAATTCAGGGAGGCAGAGAATAAGTAAGGAACCAAAAAATATGAAAATTCCAGAAATATCTGTGAAGAAAATAGAGAAACATGATATGACAGTTACTGAATCACAGAGAGAAGTTCAAATTTGATTGGCTTCCCAGGCTAGGGAAAACTTTGCTAAGAAGATTCTTGGCTGGGGAGGGAATGCAGAAAAGATGAGGGTTTGTTTTTTGTTTTTTTTAAATTTCTTTATTTATTTTTAATTTTTGGCTGCATTGGGTCTTCGTTGCGGTGCACGGGCTTCTCATTGCAGTGGCTTCTCTTGTTGCGGAGCACAGGCTCTAGGCACGCGGGCTTCAGCAGCTGTGGCATGTGGGCTCAGTAGTTGTGGCTCACGGGCTCTAGAGCACAGACTCAGTAGTTGTGGCACATGGGCTTAGTTGCTCCGCGGCATGTGGGATCTTCCCGGACCAGGGCTCGAACCTGTGTCCCCTGCATTGGCAGGTGGATTCTCAACCACTGCGCCAGTAGGGTTCTGAAGGAGACTAGTCAGCATTGCCGAATTTATTTTTTAAATGACAATAATAGATGTCTCAATGAATTTCTTGAATGACTGATGTTCTTTGTGATACCCTTGCACGGTTGGGAATGTAATAAAATGTACTTTGAGTGAATGAATGAATGAATTGATAGTGAGTTAGGGACAATGGTATCACTATTCTCCATCCAGAGGGTCAAAGGGAATAAGCAGCAGAAACTCAAATACCTACTTCCAGTTCCATTCACATTTTCTTGGCCCATATTTTTCTTTGATGCAGGGCTGATTGACCCTATCTCTCTATGGCAGAAAATTTAGTTACCTTTTCACAAGAACCACAGCCTTTGAAATCTGACTAGCTTTCCTAATAAGGCTTTAATAGCAAACGTGAACTTCTGGTGGCCTTACAGCCAATCATATTTCAGGGAGAGATGCTACTAGGCTGAATGCCTGATGGATACCCTTCTTGGGAGAAGAAAGTGTCAGTGAATGGCCTCAAGCTTAAGGTTACAGAGATAGCACCAGGCTCTCTGCAGTCCCTGGGCTTTATGAATGTCCCCTGGGCACGAGCCACTGAGAAGGTTTCCTTTCTTTCTCAGGCTTACAGCACATTTGTTCCCAGCATGGAGTTGCACTTTAGGAGTTATGTAGGCAAGGCAGAAGGGAGATGCAGAAAGGGAATGAGGAGAGAGATGTGCATATCTCCTTCACAGCAAAGAACAAAGTGTTCATTCAGTGAATCGTGGTGACTGCAATCTTCTGGCTGACTTCTGTGTGCTTCAGTTATAATTAACTTCCATACATTTTGTTGGGATTAGTGTCTTGTCGGCATTTCTGGAACTTAGTACTGAGCACTGGATGTAATAACACTATTTATCTTCCATGTGGGCACATTTTACGGTGATGGATAAAGGTAAGTCAAGAGCACCCACATGATTTCATCAAACTTCCATTTGTTTTTTCCTTTTAAAGCAGCATAGGGCAGGATGGGGTTTTTTTTCCTTCTTCTTTTGCTCAGCAGAAATAGCAAAGAGAAATGTTTAATAGAAGTATGCCCTTAAGAAATTCTTGTGTAAGAGTTTTTAGATCAATGCTCAAACTAATCCCATGCTTCCAGAAATTGACCTTCCTCTCGCTGTACATGATACCCTCTCCCGTAGGGTGGAAAAAGGTTTATTAAGCTCCTTTCACTTTGCAGTGATTCACGGCAGTAGAGGGAAAAAAGCACTTAGATGAAGCATCCAAAGTTTTGGTTCTAGCATCTCTTAAATGTGCAAGCTTAGACAAGTCACTATCTGCAGATGGGGTGGGATGGAGTGGAAATATTTACAAGTATTGTGCACTGACTACCTGCCAGGCCCTATGCTATGCAATCTTGATACTTTATCTTGCTTATTCCTCACAGAATGAATGCCGCAAGATAGTTGTTTCCTTTTTGAAATGAGGAACCTGGGATCTAGAAAGGTGAGGTGACCTGAAGTCACACAGCTATGAAGTAGCAGAACTTTGCTCTGTGCCCAGGTGTGACAGCCAGGCCCATGACTGTTACACTACACTAATATTCTGGTTGTCATGAGGAAGAAAAAAGGATGCCAGGAAGTTCACTGTAATTTACAAATCCCACAAAATGTGAGGCATTAGCACTGAGTAGCATTCATAGTGGTTACTGAGGGCTTGGTCCTACAGGAGGTATTAAGAATGAGAGTACAGTGTGCTTCCTGACTGGGGGCATTGCACAAAATAAAGCGCTTTGAGCTTGGCTGTTGACAAAAGGAAGAAAGTAGAATATAGGGAGAGGAACAACACCCTCATCTTAGCCTGAAGGCCCTGCCTAGTCAGCACCCATCTTTCACTCCAGCACCATCTCGTATCACCCACCCTGGTGCTCACAAGGCTACATCAGTAGCCTGCTTTTCAGTTTCTTCTAAGTCAAGCTCTTTCCTGCCCCAGGGCCTTTGCATTTGCTCTTCTTTCTGCCTACGAAATTCTACCTACAGCTGTTCCTTCCCAGTCTTCGGATCTCAAACCAAAAGTCAACTTCATAGAGAAACCCAGATAACCCAATTATTTTGTTTATGGTTTTGTTTGTCTACCTGTTAATTGTTTGGGTATTCTGAACAGAGACTCTTGTTCACTGGGCTACATTGGTGACCTGCACAGTGTTAGGCTTTTATTAGGCACCCAATAAACTAGTGTTGAGTGAAGAAATTAATGACTGCTTTAGAGGAGACCAGTGAAACCTGGGTCCTGGGGCATGCTAACCTATACTCTTCAGTCTCACTGGGATTCCTACTGATCATTTCTATTGGAAGAACAAGATAATGAATTCTCATTTCTTCACTTCTGAATAGATTTTCCTTCCATTCTAATGTTCACGTGCCACCCTGCTTCCTGCCACTGTCCTTGGAGAAGGTGTAAGCTATAGGAAAGAGTAGTAGGGTCTTTGAAGTTACATGGAACTGGGGTTAAATCCTAATTCTATCATTTACCGTGTGTGAACTTGGGTATGTCACTCAAGTTCTTTGAGCCTAAGTTTCTTCATGTATAAAATACTTCATAGGATTATTTTTGCTTAAATAAGATGTTTGCGAAGCATTCATAACGGTGTCTGGCAAACTGTTTTTTTTTTTTTTTTTTTCCAAGGAATTTAACTTGCTTGAAAATAAATTTTGATCTTGAAGAATGCTGCCTGTTAGTTGGCCATTGTTTAGTTTGCTAATGTTGGAGGGGAACAAAGAGTGGAGAAAGAGCAGATGGATATTTTAGATGATGTCATGATCTTCTGGAGGGCAAGGTTTTTTGTCTGCCCTCATATCGACATCACTGATACCAGTGAGGCTATTAGTAGTCATGCAAAAATAGACAGTGAGAGATTTAGATAGTGATTTTTAATAAAACCCTTAAAATTTCAAATCTTTTGTGTAAGGAACCACTTAAACTGCTGCCCTAAAATATGAATACAACAAAGATTTTATGAAATGGTTTCAAAAAAAAGCTTAAGAAGTACAAACACAGCATTACTGTTCCCAGTTTTGGGGGACAGTCTTCAGATCCCAAAGGGTTGCTGTATAGTACTGGAAACCTTGGAATTAGGTATCACAGGTATATGCATATGTCCAAACTCATCAAGATACATACAATATTACATGCATACAATATGTTTTGTATATCAATTATACCTTGATAAAACTTAAACAAACAAAAAACTTGAGCCAGTTTTAATGCTTTCCTGGGGTTTTCTGACATGTATGGATCTCTGCATCTTCCTAACACATTCAGTTTGTTTTTCTTGTACGTAGTACTAGATTAGGAAGACTACTAAAGAGAGGGATGTTCTTTTTGTTGAAGTAGAAAAAAGATAATTCTTCCAACACTGAACCTATAAAAACCTCAAGTCTTTGAGTGTCTGAATCCTTTTCTCTTAGCTTAAATCAACAGGTGAAAGAATTATACATGATAGACATATCTTTATATAGACATATATAAAGAAAAATGCATATGATATATGTGTTTATAAATAATAAAGAACAAATATAATTAATAGATAAAGGTTATAAATTACTGGTAACTTTGTCTAAGGTAATAGTAGAGGACACTGTTAAGGACAAGCTGACATAGTATCAACTTAGAAGATAATCAGAACTAGTTTTCAATTGCCACATTACTTCCTCTTGAGCAAATAATGTCAGTATTGTTTTATTTTATCCCCTATAACCTACTGGAAAAGAAATCAATGTTGATGGAAAAAACACATTCATTTCAAGGAATACCAGATAGCAAGGCCAAGTAAGGGCAAAACTGCTATTTCCAACATTTTAAAATGGGGTGGGTGTCCCTTGCCCATGGTGTTGAGCTTATTCATTTTTCTAAGGTAAACTGCATTGGCTCTGCCAGAATTACTCACTGTTTTCTCCATTTATTTACAGGTAGCAACATCCAATGATTTAATTATCTTAATTATAAGATGTGAACCTTTATAAGATAGATAAGAATTATAGATAAGACATGAATGTTTCTATCAGCTAAAAGGTAGACATATTACTGATTTTTGATACTCAGGCCCTTGCAATTGTCATAGGAAATTTAACACTGTATTCTGGTAATCTATTCGCCTTTCAGTTGTGAGATTTCAGTGCGTCTAGCACATAGACTATTTTAGTTTTTTAAAAAGAGAATTAGAGTATGATCAGAAATTTAGTGTCAGAGATAAATATTCAAGGTTAGGACGTCAGAGCAAAGCTCAAAAAAAAAAAAAAAAAAAAAGACAACCACAGAAACTATTGCGTTTAACAATTTTTGACTTGCCTTGAAAACTAAAGTGAAAGTTTTAAAATTCATCAACCCACAGTCATAACACCCCCCGCAGCACTCCGATGCTTTGCTGGTGGATCAATAGTTCTACATTTTCTTTACTCACTGCGATAGCTAATGAAGTTCAGTGTCTCTCACATAAAGACAAAGAGACAATGTAATGGAACGATAATTATAAAGAAGTAAATTATTGGAATGGAACGGAAAACCAACTTTAGGACACAGTTTTTCTTCTGTACAAAGTTTTTTTTGTTTGTTTGGAGTCATCTAACACCATGAACAGATTCAAAATGACCCAGTCCAATGTCAAGAGTATTTGACATTGTAGGAAAAAATCACTCTTTGAGCAGTCATTTGGAAACCAATCATTAAACAAGATGAAGGCGATGATTTTCCAAATACAATGGCAAGATTTAAAGTAGGGAAGTTCCAGAAGGTTGCAACGTTTGTTTGATTTCTAAAGTGAAGTCCATATGCCTCATTTTTTTAAGTTTGATGAAAATGCAGCATCTAATAAGGGCAGATCTTAGACAATTTCAGAGCACAGGAAGTTCCCTACAGATTACAGAGCTAAGAATAGCCTAGAAACAGCAGTAGAGCACATGAAGAAGTGATCCTGAGTCACTCATTGGTTTATCAGAGGAAATGTAGTTATATGGCAAATAATTGCTAATGACTATATAAATTGTCAGATTTTAAGCAAATCATACATTGCCATTATGGCAGGCATTTCTTGCTTTTGTTAAAAACAAAACAAAGACCAACAAAAAAGAAAAACTTTTCCTTAGGAAAAGATGCTCTGCACGTAAAAATACAGTGTTTTCTGCTCTCTCAAACTTATTGTGAATTGACCAGGCATGTTTCCTAATTCCCAGGTATGGTTTCCCTGATCTGTTTATGTTGCCTCCCATATTTCTCTTTATGTAAATTTAATAATATTTCCAATGTTCTTACCAGTTCTTTTTTGAGTGAAGCCAAGGTATGTTCAATGTCTGAACTTGATCACTTTGGTCTGTCTTCCTCTTTGTCATGCTGAAAAGTGTAAACATCTGCCCGGACACAGTTGTCAAATGTGACAGATTTCGAAGAAAAGTCTTTAAGCTGTGTCAGAATCATCTCCATTTCTCTAAATGTAATTTCACCTCAGGATAGAGCATCGTCAAGGTAGGTTCAGCTTTTGCTGAGTTACTTAGACAGTCCGGAATGTAAAACTTGGAGAAGTTGCAAGGTTTTGAATAGGAAGCACTCATGTAATATACATGAAATTCTGTCAGCCAGTAGGAGACTACTGTTATTAAAATCTTGAGTTCTCTCCCTTAGTCACTCTTGACCTTTTTTTTCCAGGGACATGTTCAAGAAGTATAGGGAAATATCATCACAGAGATGTGTGCTGTCTCTGCTGAGATCACTTCTTGGGAAATTCCCAAGAGAAGCAATCTGTTTAGGGTGCAACCAAGAACCAGAAAGCATACACTTTTTTCCTTTCCAAGCCAACTAACAAAAAAGTCCAGATCTTTTCAGGATTTTGGTGATAAAGATTTTGTCGCTTTAACTGACCCCTTGACCCAAATGTTTCATAAGAGGAAGTCGAAGTATACAGTTTTCCCTAGATACCAAGTCAGTTTGAATCCCTAGAGCTTCTCATTAAGAATAATCTTAAGTCACATTTATAAATGCTTACTATGTGCTTAGTACTATATTAAGAACTGTAGGGCTTCCCTGGTGGTGCAGTGGTTGAGAATCTGCCTGCCAATGCAGGGGACACGGGTTCGAGCCCTGGTCTGGGAAGATCCCACACGCCGTGGAGCAACTAGGCCCGTGAGCCACAATTACTGAGCCTGCGTGTCTGGAGCCTGTGCTCTGCAACAAGAGAGGCCGCGATAATGAGAGGCCCGCGCACCGCGAAGAAGAGGGGCCCCCACTTACCGCAACTAGAGAAAGCCCTCGCGCAGAAATGAAGACACAACACAGACATAAATAAAAAAAAAAAAAAACAAAAACAGAACTGTATGCACATTTTGGTCATTTAATCCTCTCAAAACTTCACAAGGCAGATATTTTCATGAGGCCCATTTTATAGGTAAGAAAACTGATACTTAGAGGGAAAAAACAGTCACCCAAGGCTATTTTATTGCAAAGCTTATATGCTTATATACTATACAATAGAGCTTTCTAGGATTTTGACAAATACGTTTAGAAATTCAGAGAAATGCCCTTCTGAGGTCTTGAAATCTTCTAAATGGCACCCCCAGAAGTAAGGCACACATTGCTGCATGTGCCTGATGCCAATGCTTAGCCAGTGTGGGTAAGTGATACCCCAGAGGCCTCTCATTGTCAGGGGTGGGCTGCTTTCTAAGGGGTCAGTCTCATGCTGGCAGGGTCACTTCATCTTGGCTGGGAATAAGACCAATTTACTTTCCAATTACACCCTCTCATACCCACCTTCACACGCCCTATTATTTTTAGATATACTTGATTGTTTCAAGATTCCCTGTACTGTGCCCTGCAGTTGTGTACTCCCAAGCCTTTGATCATAGCAGCCTAGGCCTCAGCCCGTCTCTGAGGACCACCTTCCTACTCATGCCTGATGGCTGAGCTGAAAATTTTTCCTGTCAAGCCCTTTTCAGCTTCTTAGGTATGATTAACTCTTCCATCTCCTGCACCCCGACAACACTCTGCCCAACCCTGTTCTTAGCACTTGTCAGGCTCTAACATGATTATCTGTTTACCATATGTTCTCCTAGCCAGCTCACGGGTTCTCTGATAACAGGGATCATGTTATTTAATCAGGGCATGACGCTAGGCACATAGCAGGCAGTTAACATGCTTTTCTCAAATGAATAAAAGGTTCGATTTAAAGAAATACTTTATGAAGACTGTGAAATTGCAATTGCTTTTCTTTTCAACTTCTAAAAGCCAGCTGGCTCATTTGACCTTACGTTACTTCTCACATTTACAAAACATCTACCATATTTTGAGCCTGTGTCTGTGACAGCATAGGGCAGCTTCATCCAAGTTTCCAAAGGTCTACAGCTCTTTAGAAAGCCTTGCCAGTCTCCTGGGAGTTTCTGGCAGTTTTTAACATGCAGAACGTTCGTTAGGTGGCTTCCTGCTTTAGTAAATGTCAGAGGAACCCCTGCAATCCTGGGAGGTGTTAGCTGAAGGGGGTCCCATGAAAGGGAGGGAGTGTAGTTCTCTGGAGATGTGTTAAAATTAAGGGTAACATGGTTCAGCTGCTGTGCAAAACAGTTTGGTGGCTCTTTAAAAAGTTAAACATGTAATTACCATGTGACCCAACAATTCTACTCCTTGGTAACTATCCGAAAGAATTGAAGACAGGTACTCAAACACATGCACAAGTATTTTCATAGCAGCATTATTCACAATAGCTAAAAGGTGGAAACAGTCCAAATGTCCGTCAATTGAAAAATGGGTAAACAAATTGTAGTATATTCATGCAATGAAATATTATTCAACCATGAAAGGGAATTAATGCTTGTACATGGTAATACAGGATGAAGCTCAAAAATATTAAGTGAAAGAAGCCAGACACAAAAGGTCAAATATTATATGATTCCATTTATATAAAGTATCAGCATAGGTAAATCCATAGAGATAGAAACCAGACTGATGGTTGCAAAGGGTAGAGAGAGCAGAAAATGGGGAGCAACCGCTCAATAAGCATGGGATTTCCTTTTGGGGGATGAAATGTTTTGGAACTAGATAGAAGTGGTGATTGCAAAACATTGTGAATGCATGAAATGCCAATGAATTGTTTACATTAAATTGGTTAATTTTAGTGGTTGCCAAGATGGGGGGGTAGGCGAGGGAAGGGTTGGGAGTTTGGGATTAGCAGAGGTAAACTATTATATATAGGATGGATAAACAACAAGGTCCTACTGTATAGCACAGGGAACTATATTAAATATCCTATGACAAACCATAATGGAAAAGAATATCAAAAAGAATATATATGTATATATGTATAACTGAGTCACTTTGCTGTACAGAAGAAATTAACACAACATTGTAAATCAACTATACTTCAATAAAATTAAAAAAAGAAACCCTGGGGTGGGGAGGATAAATTAGGAATTTGGGGTTAACCCATACACACTACTATATATAAAATAGATAAACAACAAGGACATATTGTACAGCACAGGTAACTATATTTAATCTTATAATAACCTATAATGGAAAAGAATCTGAAAAAGAATATATCTATATCTATATCTAAGTTACTCTGCTGTACACCTGAAACACTGTAAATCAACTATACTTCAATTTAAAAAAAACCCAAATGGTTAATTTTACATGACATGAATTTGACCTCAATTAAAAGAAATAAAGTGCGAGGGGGTTAAAGAAAAAAAAAAAACAGTAGAAAAGGCGGTCAGAGTGTTATGCTGTGAGAAGGGCTTGACCAGATAATACTGCTTTTGAAGATGTAGGAAGATCAGAAGCAAGGAATGAGAGCAGCCTCTAGAAGCTGGAAAAGGCAAATAACAATTTCCTCCCTAGAGCCTCCAAGAAGGAACGCAGATCTGTCATCACCTTGATTTTAGCCCAGTGAGACCAGTCAGTGTTGGACTTCTAATCTACAGAACTGTAAAATAATACATTTGTATTTTTCAAAGCTAAAAAAGGTAACAAAATATCATGCCTTGGCTTCACAGCTGAAAAGAACTTCCGAGATCTTCTAGTGCAATCATGATGAAAATAGGGTGAGGAAGATTGCACGCCTTTCCAAGGTCACATAGCTAGTTGTCCTATTTACTTCAAAAACAGTGTTTCCTTCCCAAAGTAGATAGGAAGGGAACAAACACTGAATGGGGTTATCGTCCTAATCTTATGAGAAGAAACAGACTCACTAAAATTAAGAAACTTGACCAATATTTCATATCTAATACTGTGAGTTTTATTTTCTTAAGTATTTAAAAAATATCAAAGTAATGAAGGCACATGAACAATAATAAAAAATCACATCATAGAGGATAGAAGGACTTAAGATGAAAACCATCCACTTCTAATATACCTCAAACCCAGTCCTGATCCACTGCACTTATTAGTTCCCTTTCCCTTTCTGGTATACTTTAAATATTACTGTATAATGTTACTATGCATTGATATTTAACAAATACTTCTATGGTACTTCTCAAGTGCTTTACAAAAATAACTCATTGAATCTTTCTAACAACCCTATGAGGTAGGTACTAGTATTTGCTCTACTTTACGGGTGGGGAAACTGAGGCATGGAGTGGTTAAGACTTGCCCAACATAACACACCTAGAAGGTGCTGGAACTGGGATTTAGGACCATGTGGCTCAGACTCTATGCTGTTAACTACGACACCACACTGCTTACAAGCACTAGCTCTGTTGCATGAGGCTCACTGTGGCCAAGCAGCACGCCCACGTTAATGGCCAAGCTGGGATCTGAGCCCAGCTAGGCTCCAAGGCCCTGGTGCTTTCTGCTAAATCTTTTGCCTCAGAAGGGAGCTTGTCCACTGAAGGAATACGACCCATGGCTGTCTTAACCCTGCCTCGGACTAGTGAGGGAGAGTTGGTTGAAAGTAACAGAGCTTTCTAGAAAAAACAAAAACCAAAACCAGAGCTTTCTAGCACATCATTTTTTAAAAATGTGTTTTTTAAAAAAAAATCAGAAAAACAGGTTTTATAGGTCTAATTTTTTTTTGATAATGTATTTTCTTGGAGTCATAAAAAATTAAAATCCTTTTTATTTTCTCTTTAAAAATATAGGTTTTTGGAAAGCAGAAATCTGTTCAGCTGCCCTTTAACTGTTTGTGTTGTGGTCGTCCTGGAAGGCTGGTACACAAAGTGTTTTTAGGCATTTTCTGTAGCTCAGACTAGAAGACCTGGGTCCTGGAGCTACTCCTTCTCCAACCACACCAGAGTAACTTTGCCTTCTTTCTGACAATATTGACTTGAGCTTAAGTTTCCCTTACTGCTGGCTTTCCTTGTTCTACAGAGAGGTTTTCAAACTCTACTGGGCAACCTTAGGTACCCTTGGTGATACTTCAAAATTGTCTGAAGGGTTTGGGGTGAGGAGAGTGGATAGTCAGGGACAAATGGGCAAGGGGAAGAAAAGACACGCAGGTGGGTCAGCGTCCCCATCTCTCCTTAACCCAGAGAAGCCCATGTTGACCCTACAGATTTTCCTACAGTATTTTGTAGGAAGAAAATATTTTATTGAGAAAAAAATACCATAGTGGGTAAAGAAGAATACATAGAACCAGAGAAACTGGGGTTAGAAGGGAATAAAATAAAAACATCACTTAGAATGATAAGAAAACAAACCATCTAAGGTGGGCGTCTAAACGTTATTCCTTAGCTACGGCAAGATTCTGGAAGCTGACCACCTATCAAGCTGGTAAGGGGAAAACTCCACTGTGCATTCTGTGGTGGGGGGAGGCCAGACTGTTGTACCAGGTTGTATTCCTAGTGGAAGGCAGGCATCAGTAAATACTAGTTGTGAGAATTTAAAAGAGAAAGAAAGTTAGACAAGAAAAAGATCAGGTGAACTAAATATAATAAAACCAAAGTCTTTTTTTCTGGGGAAGGAGCTCCTTAATAATTAAATTCACTGTGGACTCCAAAGTTGCAGGTGAAGCCAGAGAACACTCAGAGGAAACCAAATTAAATTTTTGCTGGAGAAAGAAAAAATGGAAGAACTAGACTGCCATCCTGAGGCAGAATGCTAGGAAACGGTGATTGGAGTATTGCTGGAGTGTTTGTAGCCCGATTTGGCACCTACTGTAGTATCGGAATACCCTTAAGCTGTTCTGTTTTCCTAAACAGTAGTTTTATAAAATTTACCTTAAAAACCAATGTGGTTACATGGTAAAAACTATACAAATGATACAGAAAAGTCTACATGATAATTTAAGGGTCTCTATTACTCCAAGTTTCCCTTACAAGAGGCAATTATTGTTTCCAGTTTATTGTACATCTTTTAAAAGAGATTCTATGCACCTATAATTAGTTATGTATTGCACATTCCTTTGAAACCATCAATGATGCCTACTGCTCTGTACTCTGACTTCTTTTCATTTAACAGTGTGCCTTGGAGCTCGTTTTCTTCCTTTTCTTGATTGCATTATCTTTTACTAGATGAATATACCAGACCTCACTGAATCATTCTTATACTAATGCACATTTAGTTTACTTTCAGTATTTTGCTACCACAAGCAATGCTGCAATAGATATCTTTGTCCACAGATCACTGCACACACGGGCATAACTGTAGAAAAAATTCCTAGAAGTGGAAATATTAAAAGGCATATGAATTTAAATTTGTAGTAGTTGTAGTAAAACTGCACAACAGGGTGATGGAGCTATTCTATCAATCATGTTTGAGAATGATGGTCTACACCTTTGCCAACCTTAAATTACTTTGTCCCAACTGACCAGAATTATTTTCTTTCTGCATCTTCTGTATTTTTCAAGACAGTTTCCCTGTACAGTGAATCAAATGATCTTAAACTAAAAGACAGCAGGTTATTCGGTCACTGCAATCACTCCACCAGCATTTTGCTCTTGTGGTTGAAGGGATCTCTGAGGAAGCATTAGAAATCATTCTTGGCTTTCAGAACTTTCAAGCATGGTTGGAGAGTATTTGAAACTGCCATTGATGAAGACAAGGCAGTGGCAGCTAAAATAGCAGACAGATGAGCTAGAAGTGCACAGGCTGGGGAGACCTGGGGGAGTGATTCCAGAAATACTCATGGAGCATCTCACCTCTGACCTGGAACTCAATGAATAAACGAAGATTTATATGTTAATTATTCAGACAATCTTGTGCACTCATCATGAACCAGACCCTGTGCTGGATGCTGGGGCTAGAAGAGTGAACAAGATATATTTCCTACCATCAGTTTACTTGCTCATCCTTTCAGCTTCTCTTAGGAGAGAGCATACTTGTTTTCTGATGTAACAGTGCTTAGTTATATCAATACATACTTTACATGTGTACGTTGTTTATTTATACATACATATTATGTTATTTATTTAGACATATATGTTTTGTAGTATGCATTTTTATTTTTGTCTTTCTTAATAGATAAAACTATCCCAAATGGGCAAATATTTCTTAACGCTTTTGCTACTTCTTTACTTTTACTCTACACACTTTATGGAGTTCAAGTCCTCTTTCACTCATGAACCTCTTTTGACATGTGCAACCACATTACAGTGTGTCCCAAACCTTATACAAACATGTGACACAACTGTCTTGAACACCTGCCTCCCCTGAGCTTTAATTTCAGAGGACAGGAGAAGACATTGTTGAGGTCTTAAACAATACTCTCTACCCAAGAGGTCCCTTGATAGCAATAGTTGTATTCCTAGTGGAAGGCAGGCATCAGTAAATATTAGCTGAATGAATACATTGACCCTACTCTGCTTTTGGCTCTTCTAATGACTTCTGAATGACTAGTATGTATATGACAGGTGCTTAGTAAATATTTACACTTTTTAAGTGTTGCCTGGAATATGGGGCAAAATGGCCTCCCATACCATTTTTTAATGGATTTTGGATTTCTTCGGACCTTTTCTGGACCTTACTAGATCTTTTGGTAAATTACTTTTTTTTTTTTTTTTATTTCCCCTGGGGAAGATGCTCCCTTTAGGTTATGATGCTGATATTTTTGCACCAACATCTGAAATTCAGGCTTTACAGTTTTTTTCCCTATCACATGTAGCCTGGTATGCGCATTCACCCATGGACAGTAGACACACACACACACACAAATCCCTTTCTGATCACTGCTGCGTGCCAAGCTCATGCCTTCTGAGGTCATTTTCCTGAGAGCTTGTAACTAATTCAAAACACAGAGGAGCTCTTAGATATCTTTTCATACAAGAGAAGGAAGCAATTTGTGACCTAACAAGAGGGTTAATACCAGCTGGTCATAGTTTAGTGAGTTTAATTAGTGGAATTTCTATATAATATCACCCCAAATGACTTCTGGCTTGGAACTGAACATGAGACTCCTTTTGGGTGAGCAAAATAAAACAGGCCATGCAAAGCTTTGCTCTGTCTAATCCTTGTGCCTGATGCACACGGGCTACAGTGACATTTCTGAGACTGATTTGTACTTAGCTAAGATGAGCTTTTTAATAAAACTGCAAGATAAAATCGGCATTAGCTACTTTTAACAAGGAAGCAAGATACACAGTTGCAAAGTGAGAATGAAAAATGCCTAAGTAAATGATCAAAGAATTCTTCCTTTTACACCTACCTCCTTCCCTGGGTTAAGTGATAATCTGTTTTAATTGCCTAGCAAGTACTGGCCCCAAATGGAAATGACATGGATATCTTCACAAACGTTATGAATTGGACTAATTTCAAATTTGTTTTAAGTCAAGTGCAAGCATTGACTTAATTGCCGGAAGCCCAGTCTGGCATAGGGTGAGTTAACCCTATGTTGAGCTAACCCCTTTCATTTCAAAGTGTGGTCCATGAACCTCCATCATCAGCATCATCTGGGAGCTTGTTAGGAATGCAGAGTCTTAGGCCCTACACACAGACCTAATGAATCAGAATATGCATTTAGCAAGACTCCCAAGCGATATCTATGCACGTGAAAATTGAGAATCACCGGCCCATAATGTTGCCTTTTTTTTTAAAGGGCTTTCTCCCATACGGTAACTGAAAGACCAGTTGCGTGAATAACATAAACCGAGGACCAGATTTGAGAAGTTTACAGCCTTCCAGCCGCACAGAGAGGAATGCACAGATGCATGCTCCAGTCCATGGTGCCAAGATGAAAGGTTTGCCATTTGTTCTGCTGTTTTATTGCCCTCAAACTCTGCACTCAGCTTCTTGTGAGGCTTCCAAAACACAATGAATCCATGGAAAAATTAATAATGTAAAGGTTTTCTAAGGCTCTTGGCAGCAGAAGGAATTTCCTTCTGCTCATATTGAGGTGGGAGTGGAGGAGGAAGGAACTTTGACATATAACATCAAAGCAGGGAGTTCCTAAATATGTGTCCAGGCTTCCTCATTTCAGTCTGTTGAGAAGAAATTTGTGTGTGATGGTTCTAGGATTTGTCCTTAAGAATTTCTGACAGCTTAGTAGACAAGAGCCTCAATATTTTGAGCAAAGGACTTTTACATATCGTTTGCTTTATATCTTCAGTTTTGTGTGATTTAGCGAGAAGTGAGTTGCTTCTGCCATCTCCAATAAGATATATTTCAGTTAGTATCTTCGTCTCCTCCCGCTTTTAGTATTTTCATTTGGGAAGTAGACAGCTGAAATATTGGCCACTGAAGGAAAACAGATTTCCCAATGAATAGTTCTACACCATGAAAAAATGAGATTAGAGGGATGCCTAAACTAATTCCAGGTTATTACAATCTTCATCTCAAGCCTAATTCTCTGTAGTTTCACTCCTGGTTTACAGACAAATTTAAAGCCAGGACATTTTATCATCTGTATCATTTAGTCTCCCTTCGACTGAAGCTTTGCAATGTTCTCTTCAATTTCCATGAGAATGAATTTTACCTTTTATGACAGTCAAAGACAATTATGGTGTCTTTATGAAAAATGATGTCACTGGTACCAGCAATAAAATAACAATGTCCTAGTGCTGAGAAATGTATTAATCATACCAGTCATCTTTCAGCTTTTCTGGTTTTGCTTCGGGAACTGCAGAAAACCTTAAGGTTTTTAATTTGTGAGCTATCTAGAAACATGGTGAGAACACTTGTCATCTTCCTTTGATTGAGTGCT
Source organism: Balaenoptera musculus (assembly GCF_009873245.2). Taxonomy (NCBI): domain Eukaryota; kingdom Metazoa; phylum Chordata; class Mammalia; order Artiodactyla; family Balaenopteridae; genus Balaenoptera; species Balaenoptera musculus. Next base: position 21,811,790 of record NC_045801.1, on the reverse strand, counting down.
CAGGAAATGGAGTAGAATTAAGTGACTATCCCACCAACAGGCAGAATTATTAGGCCAATGCATAAATCAGAAAGGATTTTGCAGACTCTCACACATATGTATGTATGAGGTGGGGTAGTGATGGGGAAAGGTATTCTCAGGTGCCCTCTGGTCTGTCTCCATGGAATCCAGTGCTGTTTCACTCCTTGCTTTTGAAGTCCTTTGAATGTTGCCCTCTGGGAAACACTGAATTCCTGTTAAAGTGCTAGCCCAAAGTCCTCCTGGGACCAGGAAAAGGCCTGGGACCTCTCACGTTCTTAGGTGCAAATCTGTTCTTGTGATAAGGCTGCTGAGACTTGGAATAGGTTAAATAATTATAGATTTTTTTTCATATTAATCAGTCAATTTACAGAGTGGCCTTCTCTACACAAATCAACATATGGAGTATTTACTTCATGCCTAGACTCAAATAAGGAGCTTCCTGGATATCAAAAACACGTAACACAAAGCTTTCATTGAGTAGCTTATTTTTTGGTTGGGGAGAATATGCTTATGACAGGAAATAATTGGAGAATAAGCAGAATGTATAGTTTATACTTTCAGTTAGAATACAGCATTTTCTGGTATCCTAGCATAATCCATTTTAATCTAGTTGTGATTTTGGTTTCAGAAGTCATGGTCTCTGGGTACAGACCCTTGGGGGTTGGCTTTCAGAGATGGAGAATCACTGTGGACTTCAATAGTGGGGAGAAACTTCTGGGCAAAGAGAGGACCTAAGCGCATTTGTGAGGCTGAGTGGGAATTGCATGAATAAAGAGACACCAGGGAAGTCATCCAAAATCAGGTGGTCAGAATAAGTCACAAAAGTGAGAGGAGGATGGCATATGTCTGGAAAAGTGAGACACATACCTGATAGGGAAGAAAAGTACCAACTGGGCAATAAAGGTGGAGGTAAAAATAGGGCCAGATTTTAGAACAAATCAACTGCCAAGCAGGGATATTTATTTGATCCTGTGAGCTATGATACTCAGACATTTTTTACCCTATAGAAAAATATAATACAGATGACATTGTGACACATTACCATGAGTTACTCAGAGATTTTCACAATTCTCTACACATTCTAATTATAATCCCCCCACTCAGCTGAAACAATATATTGAAATTCAAGTGAAAGAGAGGTCTCAAAACCAACAATGGATCCATAGTTATGTTATATGAAAAAGTAAGTTCTTCACCATCCACTTATGCTAAAAACTTGCAAAAAAAAGTGGGTATAGTGGGAACATACCTCAACATAATAAAGGCCATATATAGCAATCCCACAGCTAACATCACACTCAACAGTAAAAACTTCAAGCTTTTCCTCTCAGGACCAAGATAAGGATGCTCACTCTTGCCACATTATTCAACATAGTATTGGAAGTCCTAGCTGGAGCAATAAGGCAAGAAAAAGAAATAAAAGGCATCAAAATTAGAAAGGAAGAGGTAAAAATGTCACTATTCACAGATGACATGATGTTACAGAATACCCTAAAGAATCCATCAAAAAACCATTAAAACTAATACATGAAATCAGATATGGGAACATATGTATATGTATAACTGATTCACTTTGTTATAAAGCAGAAACTAACACACCATTGTAAAGCAATTATACTCCAATAAAGATGTTAAAAAATAAAAGTAAAGTTGCAGAATACAAAATTAATATATATAAATCGGCTGCATTTCTCTACACTACTAATGAACTATCAGAAAGAGGAATTAAGAAAACAATTCAATCTACAGTTGCATCACAAAGAATAAAATACCTAGGAATAAATTTAACCAAGGAAATAAAAGACCCACACACTGAAAAGTAAAAGACATTAATGAAAGAAATTGAAGAATACCTAAATAAATGGAAAGATATTCTGTGCTCATGGATTGAAAGAATTAATATTGTTAAAATGTCATACTATCCAAAGCAATGTACTGATTTAATGCAATCCCTATCAAAATTCCAATGGCATTTTTCACAGAAATAGATTAAACAATCCTAAAATATGTATGGAACCATGAAAGACCCCAAATGGCCAAAGCAAGCTCGAGAAAGAAGAACAAAGCCGGAGGCATTATGCCCCCTGATTTCAAACTATATTATGAAGCGATAGTAATAAAAACAGTATACTATTGGCATAAAAACAGACACATAGATAAATGGAACAGAATAGACAGCCCAGAAATAAGCCCACACATATACGGTCAGTTAATTTATGATAAAGAAGCCAAGGATATACAATGGGAAAGGACAGTCTCTTCAATAAATGGTGTTGAGAAAACTGAATAGCCACATGCAAAAGAATGAAACTGGACCACTATCTTACACCATACACAAAAATTAACTCAAAATGGACTAAAGACATGAACATAAGACCTGAAACCATAAAACCCCTAGTAGAAAAACATAGGCAGTAATCTCCTTGACATAGGTCTTGGTGGTGATTTTTTTGAAGCTGACACCAAAAGCAAAATCCAGAAAAGCAAAAATAAACAAGTGGGACTATATCAAATTAAAAGCTTCTGCACAGCAAAGAAAACCATCAACAAAATGAAAAGACAACCTACTGAATGGGAGAAAATATTGCAAATCATATATCTGATACACAGAAAATATTTAAAGAACTCATAAAATTCAATAGCAAAAAAAACCAATCTAATTTAAAAAGATCAAGTAGACATATTTCCAAAGAAGGCATATAGATGGCCAACAGACACATGAAAAGATGATCAACATCACTAGTCATCAGGGAAATGCAAATCAAAACCAGAATGAGATACCTCACACCTGTTAGAATGGCTATTATCAAAAAGACAACAAATAAAAAGTGTTGGTGAGGATGTGGAGAAAAGGGAACTCTCGTGCACTGTTGATGGGAATGTAAATTGGTGATCCACTATAGGAAACAGTACGTAGGTTCCTAAGAAAAATAAAAAGATAAAACAACTACCATTTGACCCATCAGTGTTACTTCTGAGATTTATCCAAAGAAAACAAAACGCTAATTTGAGAACATACATGCACCACCATGTTCATTGCAGCACTATTTACAATAGCCAAGATATGGAAACAACCTAAGGGTTCGTTGATGGATGAATGGATAAAGAAAATGTCCTATCTATCTATCTATCTATCTATCTATCTATCTAATCTATCTACCTATACAATGAAATAGTACTCAGCCATAAAAAAGAATAAAATCTTGACGTTTCTGAAAACATGAATGGACCTTGGGGGCATTATGCTAAGTGAAATAAGTCAGACAGAGAAAGACAAATACTGTATTATCTTACTTATATGTGGAATTTAAACACACACACACACACACACACACACACACACAAAACCCATAAAAAACAAAGAAAAAACAAGCTCATAGATACAAAGAACAGATTGGTGGTTGCCAGAGGTGGGGGTGGGTGAAATGGGTGAAGGGTTCAAAAGGTAAACACTTTCAGTTATAAAATAAATAAGTCATGGGCACAGGGAGATCAGCTCGGTGCTTTGTGACCACCTAGAGGGGTGGGATAGGGAGGAGGGGAGGGAGACACAAGAAGGAGGGGATATGGGGATATATGTATGCATATAGCTGATTCACTTTGTTATACAGCAGAAACTAACACAACATTGTAAAGCAATTATACTCCAATAAAGATGTTAAAAAAAATAAGTCATGGGGATGTAATGTACAGCATGGTGACTATAGTTAATAATACTGTATTGCATATTTGAAACTTTTAAGAGAGTAAAAAGAAGTTTTGTAACTACATAAGGTGAAGGATGTTAACTAGACTTGTGGTGATCATTTTGTAATGTATACAAACATTGAATCATTATGTTGTACACCTGAAACTAATATAATATATAATCTGTTAACTACCCCTCAATAGAAAAATAAGAAAAAACTGGAAAAAGAGGAATTAAAGACATTTATGAACACCTACCATGTGCCACATACAAATACTTGACTTACATTGCAGTTTTTGAAACAACAGTTTTATTAAAATATAATTCACATACCATAGTATTAACTTTTGAAAAGTGTACTATTGAGTGATTTTTAGTATATTCACAGTTGTGCAACATTTATCACTATCTAATTTTAGAACATTTTCATTACCTTCAAAAGAAACCTCATACTCTTTAGCAGTCACTTTCCACTTTCCCCAACATCTCAGCCCCTGGCAGCCACTAATTTACTTTCTGTCTCTATGATTTGCAGATTCTGGATATACCGTATAAAAGAAATCAAGCAAAATGTGACCTTCTGTTGACTGACTTCTTGAACTTAATATGGTGTTTTCAAGGTTCATCCATTTGTAGCATAGATATACATTATTTTTTAAACCCTACTACAATCTTATAAACTAGGCATACTTATCTGTTTTACTGATAAGGAAATTGAAAGCATAAATGCTTTGCCCAAGGACTCACAAAGTTAGCAGAGAAATATTCACACCTAGGCCTCTGTCTCATGGTTCAACCATTTCCACCATGCCACATTGATTCTCAAATGCCTCAAAGTTCTCCATATTTTTAAACTGAAAAATACGACACCTTGTAATACACCAGAACTAGCAAAATGATCTTTTTTCTTCCCGTCTCTATGCTCACTCAAGACGCACCTGCATCCAAGGGCAAGGGGACTGGTATCCTATTCCCATGGCTGCCACGACAACCCCACTACTTTTGAAATTGTGAGACAATTCAAACCCAGCAGAAGACTGTGGTGAACAGGCAGTGCCACGCTGTATTCTTTCAGACAAGAGGGTATTCTCTACTCAGACCAGCAAGCAGTTTAGAATAAAGCTCCAATAAGAAAACAACAATGAACAGAACCAGCCTTTAATTCACCAGTCACCACCAGGCAGCTGAAGTGTGAAGCCCACAAACACCATGAGTCTAAGCCACAAACACAATCAAGACTCCCTCATCCCACATCAGGACGCTCTACGCTAAAGGTGAGTTCCCAAATCTCATAGCCAGTACCTATATCCTTTGTTCTCACAGCCCACTTACCTTCTTGTCTCCCATGTATCCTTCAGAAGCACCAAAGCCCTTGGTGGGTTTCCAACATAGCGTCCACATCCTCAGGATCCAGGCCAATGCAATCCACCACACTTCGACCTGTAGAGCCCGGAGCCCCGATGCTGTGACCTTCATCTAGTTGCAAGTATGCCTTGCGTTTCTTCTTAAGGACAATCATTTCAGGAAGGCGAACAGTAGATCCCTCCATGCTGGCAAAACAGGGTAAAAAAAATACATACGCTGAGACTTCTTAACTCTCAGAATTGGGAGTTGGCCCCTTATTATTACGCACTTTAACAGTTTATTGCTTTTCAAATGGTCTGACAACTCTGCCTGAGGTTTGAAACCAGCAAAGTTGGCCGATGCTATGGCTGGGCAGACATCAAGGGGAAAGGAGATTGGATCCTTCAAAACAAGCAGCAGAACACAAGTGATCTTAATTCACCACAGAAGGATAAATGTCACAGCAGATTCTCCTAGAGCTTGTAATTAGAGGCAACATTAGGCTTTGCATCACATTACGTTCGTTATTAAAATTACACAAAAGAATAAGACAACTAGGAGATAAGAGAATAAGCATGAGGGCTGCAAATAGGTTACCAAAATAAATATTTCTTAAAATTAAGAAAGTAAGTTCACGAATTTTAGCATGCTTTTAATTCTACAGTTATTTAATTCAATAAATATTGATTAAGCACCTTCATGCTAAGGGCTGTAGGGTAAACTAAGCCAGATGGAGATGCGGCTCTTGAGGAGCTTATAGTCTTTGGTAGGGGAGGGGGTAGAATACTGATTCATCAACCTGAGGTTATTCCGTAATGCTGGAAGGACTGTAATGATGAAAGTTTAGGCTGGTACGGGAACCATGGGAAGGCCATTTCATGTGGACTTGGCCTTGACAACTGACATACTTACCAAAGGAAGTGACACTTAGATTGAGAACTAGAGAAGGTAGTGACATTAGTCAAGTAAAGAGAGGGGGCAGGAGTGCTTTCAGCAGAGTGTAACTGCACACACAAAGTTCTGGAAGCTAGAGAGAGCCATGTCCAAGGATTCTTCATTGTTTTGGGGAGAGAGCCATGTCCAAGGATTCTTCATTGTTTTGGGGGCTGCTGTCATAAGCACGGGGAGTCAGTATGGAAGGAAGACCATGAGAACAGTAATATTGTTTATTTATTGAACAAATAACCAAATACACATTTGAGGCTGTGTATCTTCATTAAGTGATGTTATTACTTGAAAAATGACAATGAACATTCTAGTAATAGGACCTTGAAGCCAAAGGGCAAATTTATCACCTTTTAAAATATGCCAACTAGTCCTGAGAGGAAGGTAACAGCAGGTGACTCTTGTTCAATAAACAAACAATTAGGTTTGGACTAGAAAGCTAAAACCTCCCTAGGGGAAGAGGACCGCTCCCTGGAGGCCTGTCAGCGGGGTAACGTAGCACAAGCATTGCTCCTGACAATACTGAGAGTGGTTTTCAGAGAACAGGTTTGTCTTTGGGGTATAATTATTTGGCCTACTTAATAGAAGTCTCAAGCAGGTCAACCCTTGAAATAGGGCTCTCTCCTCTTTTTAGCAGAGCTTGAACAAAAGGAGACTTAAAATCAGTTAGAGGGAAGGAGGAAACATATTTCTGTCCTTCTGGAGACAAAAGATGTAATACAATTGGTTAAAATTCAAGGAGAATAAAAACCTCTTGGGGCTGGAGGGGTTTTGCTGCCCTCAAGTAGAGCCTTTGCTTCCAACGCAGGCTTGTGCTGCCATCGCGTGTTGGAAAGGCTCACTCCACCTCAGCACCAGCTGGTAATTGCCTTGTTTCTGACTGCGCTCCTTATGGCTCCGTCAGCAAGATTCATTAAACAAGTACGAGGCACAGAATCCAACAGGGGATTTAACACTTCATGGCCTGCCAGGAATTAAATTCCCTACTGACAATATTCTCTTCTTCATCCTCTTTCTTCTTGAAAAAGCAGAATTTCATTCTTTTAGCAGCCTGATTGGAAGCCAGCCCAGCCGTGATGAAGCCACAATTTGACGTTTTAAAGCATGCTGGAGGGTGGTAGTTTGGACCATTAACTTCCCCCCTTAGGAAGGCCCTAGTGTTTTGCCTGCAGGGACCTCTTGAGGGTGTTTTTTTTACAGCCTGAATGCAGGAAAGCTGAAATGCTCTATCAATAAAGTCCTGCAAGAATATTTCCATTTGTCTCCCCACCAAGCTCACCTTTTATTTTCCCCATCTTATCTTTGAAAGATTTTCACCTATCCACCAAATTAGCTTTATTTAATCGAAAGATTCATTGATTGCCTGTCTGGTATTAATCAAAGAGGTCCCTGTTGCCAAGTCAGGTTTCTAGTTACTTGGGAATGACAAACACAGCCAGCCTGGGTTAATATCTATTTCAGGCCAAAGAGAAGAGGTTTGATGTTCTGGCAGCCTGTGCAGTCTTACTGTGGATAAACAGGCAGGATCTGTTAGGCTGCAGAGATACTGAGAACAGGCCATCCTCTCCCACTGGCATCTTTGAAGAACCAGGTTGGAGTGCCTGACCAGGTGAGTGGACTCCAGGCCTCCGCCGGGTAGGAACATGACACCTACTCTGCTGTTAGCGGCAGTTCTTTGAAAACATGCCTAATGCGGAGCGTGAAACGAATCAACATTCACGAGACAAGCCATCTGTTTGTTTAACATTTGGACATAAATGTGAACCTGAGCTTGCAGACCTCTTCAGACCAGCCAGTTGCCCCAAGATCTCTGACACTGTCTCTTTGTGCATCTCGGTCTTCACCCTTCTTTAAGAGAGACTGAGCAGACTTTCCTCCACTTTTCTCCTTTTTTTTTTAAGCTGAAAGAGGAAAATGACCCACAGATTTAAGGCTGGTTTACTCTGAGCTGTCAACATCCCTGTGCCAGATGATGGTATATGAGAAAGTCTAAGGAATGAGCAGGAGAAAAGAAACACAGTTCATGAGCCACGGAGGGCAGGACCAGCGGAAGATGTTGTGAAGGTCCCTCTCCAAGTCTGAGCATGTTGGGCGACATAAAAGAAAGAGCGATTTCAGACCTGAAAATCTGGTAGTTTACTCTGGGCTCTGGGGCTGATGCTGGAGCTCACTGGGCTCAGCTGCTCAGAATTAAGAGAGGGCAGCCCCTTCCAGGAACATCTGATGAGCCTTGCACTAATTCCCTAAATATCTCCCTCACCATGACAGTCACTCCTGTGTGTCTTGTCTTGCTCTCCCATGCCTAGATAAATGCAAAAATAGTATTTGGGAAGGATACAATTTAAGGCCTCAGTATAAATATGGCAGATATGATGTAACTGCAACATAGTAGGTGGTCAAGAATTATTTAACTCAATACATAAATTAATGGATAAATGACGAGACAAATAACCGGATAAGTAAATAAGACAAGGGAACTAACACGTATTGAGTGCCTAATCAGACCTCGTTTGTTCCACCCAAGTTATCTCACTAAAAAGGAGGCTGTTCTAAGGATTCCCATGGACTGGAAATGGAATCAGAACAGAAAGCTCAGGAACTGAGAGAAAATTGTACCTTTTTCTGCATGTCTGCTTTGTTCTCCTTTTTATATAGAGGTCTTAGTCTCCACTCCTAAATTTTCTACTTGCTCATAAAGTATGCCTACCCATGATTTTGGCATGTCATACCACCAAAACGGCCATCTTGCTCTTTTTTTTATCTTCTCCTTCGTTGTTAACTATTTCAGCCTCCTCTTTTTCTATCTAAAATCCAGAAAGAAGAATTTGATCAGCCCAACTTGCTCATTTGTTTGTTTGTCTTTGAGCCACGCCAGTTGGCTATGGCTGCTGACTGGTCTGTGCGTTGTCTGCTCTGGGGTCAGGTGACTACCTTGGTCCAATCACTGTGGCTGAGTAGAAGGTGGGATCCCAGAGCACCAACATGGACATTACACAGCAGAGACTACAGGGACCCAATTTCCCTTTGGTGGGGCTGTGGGAGGATAGGTACTTTAAGCATGTCTGGAAAACTCCTAGATGCCAAGTTCTGGTGAAATTACTCTCCTAAGTATTAACATATTTAATCTTCACAGTGATCTTATGAGTGTAGCCGAGTTTGCTCTGCTTTACAGATGAGGAAAGCAAGGCTCAGCTAAGTGAAGTAACCTGCTTGAGACCAGAAGGCTATTAAGTGACAGGTCCTGGATTTGATCCACAGCTCAAACTCTGTTCCCTAATTACTCCCTAAACAGAGGGAATGGTATGAAAATAATATTTATTTATTTATTTTAAAAAATCTTTATTGGAGTATAATTGCTTTACATTGTTGTGTTAGTTTCTTCTGTATAACACAGTGAATCAGCTGTATGTATACATATATCCCCATATCCCCCCCCTCTTGCGTCTTCCTCCCCCCCTCCCTATCCCATCCCTCTAGGTGGTCACAAAGCACCGAGCTGATCTCCCTGTGCTATGCGGCTGCTTCCCACTAGCTATCGGTTTTACATTTGGGACTGTATATATGTCAATGCCACTCTCTCACTTCGTCCCAGCTTACCCTTCCCCCTCCCCGTGTCCTCAAGTCCATTCTATACGTCTGCATCTTTATTCATGTCCTGCCCCTAGGTTCTTCAGAAACATTTTTTTGTTTTAGATTCCATATATATGTGTATTTGTTATTCTCTTTCTTCCATGTCCTGGCTATTGTAAATAGTGCTGCAATGAACATTGTGGTACATGACTCTTTTTTTTTTTTAACATCTTTATTGGAGTATAATTGCTTTACAATGGTGTGTTATTTTCTGCTTTATAACAAAGTGAATCAGTTATACATATACATATGTTCCCATATCTCTTCCCTCTTGCATCTCCCTCCCTCCCACCCTCCCTATCCCACCCCTTTAGGTGGTCACAAAGCACCGAGCTGAGCTGATCTCCCCATGCGATGCAGCTGCTTCCCAGTAGCTATCTGTTTAACATTTGGTAGTGTATATATGTCCATGCCACTCTCTCACTTTGTCCCAGCTTACCCTTCCCCCTCCCCATATCCTCAAGTCCATTCCCTAGTAGGTCTGTCTCTTTATTCCCATCTTGCTCCTAGGTTCTTCATGACCTTTTTTTTTTTCTTCTCTTAGATTCCATATATATGTGTTAGCATATGGCATTTGTTTTTCTCTTTCTAACTTACTTCACTCTGTATGACAGACTCTAGGTCCATCCACCTCACTACAAATAACTCAATTTTGTTTCTTTTTATGGTTGAGTAATATTCCATTGTATATATGTGCCACATCTTCTTTACCCATTCAGCTGTTGATGGACACTTAGGTTGCTTCCATGTCCTGGCTATTGTAAATAGAGCTGCAATGAACATTGTGGTACATGTCTCTTTTTGAATTATGGTTTTCTGAGAGTATATGCCCAGTAGTGGGATTGCTGGGTCGTAGGGTAGTTCTATTTTTAGTTTTTTAAGGAACCTCCATACTGTTCTCCATAGTGGTTGTATCAATTTACATTCCCACCAACAGTGCAAGAGGGTTCCCTTTTCTCCACATCCTCTCCAGCATTTCTTGTTTGTAGATTTTTTGATGATGGCCATTCTGACTGGTGTGAGGTGATACCTCACTGTAGTTTTGATTTGCATTTCTCTAATGATTAGTGATGTTGAGCATCCTTTGTTGACAATCTGTATATCTTCTTTAGAGAAATGTCTACTTAGGTCTTCTGCCCATTTTTGGATTGAGTTGTTTGTTTTTTTGATATTGAGCTGCATGAGCTGCGTGTATGTTTTGGAGATTAATCCTTTGTCAGTTGCTTCATTTGCAAATATTTTCTCCCATTCTGAGGGTTGTCTTTTCGTCTTGTTTATGGTTTCCTTGGCTGTGCAAAAGCTTTTAAGTTTCATTAGGTCCCATTTGTTTATTTTTGTTTTTATTTCCATTTCTCTAGGAGGTGAGTTAAAAAGGACCTTGCTATAATTTATGTCATACAGTGTTCTGCCTATGTTTACCTCTAAGAGTTTTATAGTGTCTGGCCTTACATTAGGTCTTTAATCCATTCTGAGTTTATTTTTGTATGGTGTTAGGGAGTGTTCTAATTTCATTCTTTTACATGTAGCTGTCCAGTTTTCCCAGCACCACTTATTGAAGAGGCTGTCTTTTCTCCATTGTATATTCTTGCCTCCTTTATCAAAGATAAGGTGACCAAATGTGCATGGGTTTATCTCTGGGCTTTCTATCCTGTTCCGTTGATCTATATTTCTGTTTTTGTGCCAGTACCAAACTGTCTTGATTACTGTAGATTTGTAGTATAGCCTGAAGTCAGGGAGCCTGATTCCTCCAGCTCCGTTTTTCTTTCTCAATATTGCTTTGGCTATTCGGGGTCTTTTGTGTTTCCATATAAATTGTGAAATTTTTTGTTCTAATTCTGTGAAAAATGCCATTGGTAGTTTGATAGGGATTGCATTGAATCTGTAGATTGCTTTGGGTAGTAGAGTCATTTTCACAATGTTGATTCTTCCAATCCAAGAACATGGTATATCTCTCCATCTGTTTGTATCATCTTTAATTTCTTTCATCAGTGTCTTACAGTTTTTTGCATACAGGTCTTTTGTCCCCTTCGGTAGGTTTATGCCTAGGTGTTTTATTTTTCTTCTTGCAGTGGTAAATGGGAGTGTTTCCTTCATTTCTCTTTCTGATTTTTCATCATTAGTGTATAGGAATGCAAGGGATTTCTGTGCATTTACTTTGTATCCTGCTACTTTACCAAATTCATTGATTAGCTCTAGTAGTTTTCTGGTAGCATCTTTAGGATTCTCTGTGTATAGTATCATGTCATCTGCAAACAGTGACAGCTTTACTTCTTCTTTTCCGATTTGGATTCCTTTTATTTCTTTTTCTTCTCTGATTGCTGCGGCTAAAACTTCCAAAACTATGTTGAATAATAGTGGTGAGAGTGGGCAACCTTGTCTTGTTCCTGATCTTAGGGGAAATGGTTTCAGTTTTTCACCACTGAGAACGATGTTGGTTGTGGGTCTGTCATATATGGCCTTTATTATGTTAAGTTCCCTCTATGCCTACCTTCTGGAGGGTTTTTATCATAAATGGGTGTTGATTTTGTTGAAAGCTTTTTCTGCATCTATTGAGATGATCATATGGTTTTTATCCTTCAGTTTGTTAATATCATGTATCACATTGATTGATTTGCGTATATTGAAGAATCCTTGCATCCCTGGGATAAAGCCCACTTAATCATGGTGTATGATCCTTTTAATGTGCTATTGGATTCTGTTTGCTAGTATTTTGTTGAGGATTTTTGCATCTATGTTCAGCAGTGATATTTGCTTGTAGTCTTCTTTCTTTGTGACATCTTTGTCTGGTTTTGGTATCAGGGTGATGGTGGCCTCATAGAATGAGTTTGGTAGTGTTCCTCCCTCTGCTATATTTTGGAAGAGTTTGAGAAGGATAGGTGTTAGCTCTTCTTAAACGCTTGATAGAATTCGCCTGTGAAGCCATCTGGTCCTGGGCTTTTGTTTGTTGGAAGAATTTTAATCACAGTTTCAATTTCAGTGCTTGTGATTGGTCTGTTTATATTTTCTATTTCTTCCTGGTTCAGTCTTGGAAGGTTGTGGTATTCTAAAAATTTGTCCATTTCTTCCAGGTTGTTCATTTTATTGGCATATAGTTGCTTGTAGTAATCTCTCATGATCCTTTGTATTTCTGCAGTGTCAGTTGTTACTTCTCCTTTTTCATTTCTAATTCTATTGATTTGAGTCTTCTCCCCTTTTTTCTTGATGAGTCTGGCTAATGGTTTATCGATTTTGTTTATCTTCTCAAAGAACCAGCTTTTAGTTTTATTGATCTTTCCTATCGTTTGCTTCATTTCTTTTTCATTTATTTCTGATCTGATCTTTATGATTTCTTTCCTTCTGCTAACTTTGGGGTTTTTTTGTTCTTCTTTCTCTAATTGCTTTAGGTGTAAGGTGAAGTTGTTTATTTGAGATGTTTCTTGTTCCTTGAGGTAGCATTGTATTGCTATAAACTTCCCTCTTAGAACTGCTTTTGCTGCATCCCATAGGTTTTGGGTCGTCGTGTTTTCATTGTCATTTGTTTCTAGGAATTTTTTGATTTCCTCTTTGTTTTCATCAGTGATCTCTTGGTTATTTAGTAGCGTATTGTTTAGCCTGCATGTGTTTGTATTTTTAACAGATTTTTTCCTGTTATTGATATCTAGTCTCATAGCGTTGTGGTTGGAAAAGATACTTGATACACTTTCAATTTTCTTATATTTACCAAAGCTTGATGTGTGACCCACATGTGTCCTGGAGAATATTCCATGAGCACTTGAGAAGAAAGTGTATTCTGTTGTTTTTGGATGGAATGTCCTATAAATATCAGTTAAGTCCATGTTGTTTAATGTGTCATTGAAAGCTTGTGTGTCCTTATTTATTTTCATTTTGGTTGATCTGTCCATTGGTGAAAGTGGGGTGTTAAAAGCCCCCTACTATTATTGTGTTACTGTTGATTTCCCCTTTTATGGCTCTTAGCATTTGCCTTATGCATTGAGGTGCTCTTATGTCGGGTGCATAAATATTTATAATTGTTATATCTTCTTCTTGGATTTTCCCTGGATCATTATGTAGTGTCCTTCTTTGTCTCTTGTAATAGTCTTTATTTTAAAGTCTATTTTGTCTGATATGAGAATTATGACTCCAGCTTTCTTTTGATTTCCATTGGCTTGGAATATCTTTTTCCATCCCCTCACTTTCAGTCCGTATGTGTCCCTAGGTCTGAAGTGGGTCTCTTGTAGACAGCATATATATGGGTCTTGTTTTTGTATCCATTCAGCCAGTCTACGTCTTTTGCTTGGAGCATCTAATCCATTTACATTTAAGTTAATTATCGATATATATGTTCCTATTACCATTTTCTTAATTGTTTTGGGTTTGTTTTTGTAGGTCTTTTCCTTCTCTTGTGTTTCCTGCCTGGAGAAGTTCCTTTAGCATTTGTTGTAAAGCTGGCTTGGTGGTGCTGAATTCTCTTAGCTTTTGCTTGTCTGTAAAGGTTTTAATTTCTCCGTTGAATCTGAATGAGATCCTTGTTTGGTAGAGTCATCTGGGTTGTAGGTTTTCCCCTTTCATCACTTTAAATATATCCTGCTACTCCCTTGTGGTTTGCAGAGTTTCTGCTGAAAGATCAGCTGTTAACCTTATGGGGATTCCCTTGTATGTTATTTGTTGCTTCTCCCTTGCTGCTTTTAATATTTTTTGTTTGTATTTAATTTTTGATAGTTTTTTAATATGTGTCTTGGCATGTTTCTCCTGGATTTAATCTGTATGGGACTCTCTGCACTTCCTGGACGTGATTGACTATTTCCTTTCCCCTATTAGGGAAGTTTTCAACTATAATCTATTCAAATATTTTCTCAGTCCCTTTCTTTTTCTCTTCTTCTTCTGGGACCCCTATAAGCTGAATGTTGGTGCCTTTAATGTAGTCCCAGAGGTCTCTGAGACTGTCCTCAATTCTTTTCATTCTTTTTTCTTTATTCTCCTCTGTGGTAGTTATTTCCACTATTTTATCTTCCAGGTCACTTATCCGTTCTTCTGCCTCAGTTATTCTGCTATTGATTCCTTCTAGAGAATTTTTAATTTCATTTATTGTGTTGGTCATCATTGTTTGTTTGCTCTTTAGTTCTTCTAGGTCTTTGTTAAATGTTTCTTGTATTTTCTCCATTCTATTTCCAAGATTTTGGATCATCTTTACAATTATTACTCTGAATTCTTTTTCAGGCAGACTGCCTATTTCCTCTTCATTTGTTTGGTCTGGTGGGGTTTTACCTTGCTCCTTCATCTGCTGTGTATTTCTCTGTCTTCTCATTTTGCTTAACTTACTGTGTTTGGGGTCTCCTTTACACAGGCTGCAGGTTCGTAGTTCCCGTTGTTTTTGGTGTCTGCCCCCAGTGGGTAAGGTTGGTTCAGTGGGTTGTGTAGGCTTCCTGGTGGAGGGCACTGGTGCCTGTGTTCTGGTGGATGAGGCTGGATCTTGTCTTTCTGGTGGGCAGGACTGCATCCGGTGGTGTGTTTTGGGGTGTCTGTGAACTTACTATGATTTTAGGCAGCTAATGGGTGTGGTTGTGTTCCTGTCTTGCTTGTTATTTGGCATGGGGTGTCCAGCACTGGAGCTTGCTGGTCGTTGAGTGGAGCTGGGTCTTAGCATTGAGATGGCAATCCCTGGGAGAGCTCTTGCCAATTGATATTACGTGGGGCCGGGAGGTCTCTGGTGGTCCACTGTCCTGAACTTGGCTGTCCCACCTCAGAGGCTCAGGCCTGACACCCGGCTGGAGCACCAAGACACTGTCAGCCACACGGCCAGGCATGTGGGGAGTTTCTTGCCTTTTGGGAAGTCTGAGGTCTTCTGCCAGCATTCAGTAGGTGTTCTGTAGGAGTTGTTCCACATGTAGATGTATTTTTGATGTATTTGTGGGGAGGAAGGTGATCTCCACATCTTACTCCTCTGCCATCTTGAAGGCTCTCCTGAAAATAATATTTATAAAAATGCTTTTGGGTCTCAGGTAGTCCAGGAGGTTCAGAAGCTGAAAGCCCTGCTGATAAGTGTGAGTTGGCACAGTTTCAGGGTGACTGACATCAGTTCCAAAGCCCAACAAGTAGGATGACCTTGGAAAGTAGTGCATATGGTCCCTCACTATCTTTATGGCTAGGAAGTCAAAAAGATCAGGATATGAGACTGGATCTGCTGGCCACAGATCGTTAGAGCTCATGTGACCTTGGTAGATCATTCTCTCCCAAGGGCGGTCATATTGAATATGTTCAGTGTGATTGACCAGGATGGAAAGAATTGATTGCATGTGTTCATCAGATTTGCTGTCAGGAGGCGAGTAAATGGATGATTATTGGAACAAGGATCAGATGGCTGGGTAAGGGGGGCGGTTGGGGTGGAGGTGGAGGGAGAGAAACGAAGACTAGAAAAACATCAAGATATTTTCTTTTCTCATGCTCTCCTCCTATATCCCTAAAGTTTTATTTCAAGTGCTTTAATTGCCATAATTGTTGAAAAATGCATCTTTATGTACCTACTGTGGTAACACTTTATGCTTCCCATCCTTCTGTTTAATTGCCTCATTTATCACTAGATCCAGCTGATTGTGATTATTTTCAATGTCTTTAAAACAGCCCGACCTCATTCTTCCTTTCTTTTTCTATCTGGTTTAGTAGGATGGCTCATCAGATAATAAATATTTGGACAAAAATGCTGACCATTCTCTCCCTATTGCCTGGTAAAGTGCCTGGCATGGGTGCTCAACAAATATCTGTTGAATGAAGGAATGCAATAAATCTTCACCTAAAACCATAGTGTTCATTGTTAAAAATAAGACTGGGTTATTCTAAGATCATTGCCCTTGTAACATTTCCTACTGGATTAAAATACAATCTCAGTTCCATTTCTTTTATAGAGTGAACATGAGCATAGCAAAAAGAGAAATAAACCTTGATCCTAATGTGCTGCCTTCATGGCTATAGTTAAATTCCCACTGATGTGGACCTTACTGAAAATTTTAAAAGGGGGCTTTTATTTACTTTTTGGCCGCACTGCATGGCATGTGGGATCTTAGTTCCCAACCAGGGATCAAATCCGTGCCCCCTGTTGTGGAAGCGCAGATTCCTAACCACTGGACCGCCAGGGTATTCCCCTAAAAGGGGGCTTTTAGAAACATATGTCTTAATTTAAAAGACTGGAGGGCTTCCCTGGTGGCGCAGTGGTTGAGAGTCTGCCTGCCAATGCAGGGGACACGGGTTCGAGCCCTGCTCTGGGAGGATCCCACATGCCGCAGAGCAACTGGGCCCGTGAGCCACAACTAAAAAAAAAAAAAAAAAAAAACTGGAGATTTTTACCTATTAGTATCATATTAGATAGCTTCACAGAATTTTAGGGTGGGTTAAATAAGATGAAAATGAGGGCTTTGTAAACTAGAAGTCACTAAGCAAATGTAGGGTATTAACAATATCAGTGATAATGACAATTCCAACTCGGGAGATCTTTGGTGTGTGTAGGGTTTCTCTGCACTCCTTAAATGAAAATACATAAAGCTGTATTTCTATTCTTTCTATCTTACATCAGCCTTTAATGGTGCCCTAGCTCTCCTTGTGGTCACTACATAATGCTTTCCACACATTAGACACTTGTGACATGAAATTCTCCCAGTAACCTTCTGAAGTAGGTATGTATATAGTTACAGAAACAAATGAAGAGATTATTTAACTTTCCTAAGGTTGCAAATAGTATGTTCTATTGGCTTTTAGAAGCTAGGTTACCATCTGGGTGATAATAATACCTGAATAAACACTGTAGTCAAGCCTCTAAAATACCCCCTTTCTATCCAAGGAGGTCCCAGCTACAATCATTGCAATTTGGAGGCTGCAAAGTTCCACTTATCATTTTAGAGCCCTCAGGAATACATCAGTTGCTTGGAAGCTCTGAAAATGTTTTTACAAATTGCCATCTTCTTTACCTACGGTCTGATGTGTGTTTCCAAGTGGGCACTGTGCCTTTCTCCTTTTGGAAACACTGAATAAATCCTTTGAATCACTTCATGAAATGACAGGTCTCTTGATCAGAATTAGCAAGAACCCACCTGCCCCATTAGAAAATGGCTTTTCCAAAAGTGAGAGCTGATGTATAGCTGCTCACGAGAATGGCCCACAGTGATTAAGAAGAATGAATCCATCGTCACTCACAGAGGTAGCATTGTGTGGCAATTCCTGCAAGCTTCCTTGCCCGCTCTGCAAAACAATCTTCATGATATATTGGGATGCTTCACATGGGATCTATTTTAAAGTGCTTGAAGTGACCCTGGCTTGTGTGTTTTTTTTTCCTTGGGCACTGTATTTTTTTAGTTCAGTATTTCTGTACTGAGAAAGAGTGAAAATGTCAGGACCTTGCACAAATTGTACCGACTTGACCCTTGGAAGGCAACAGCATGCTTTCTTCCACGTCATTACTTTTCATTACACTCCCTGACACATCTCTGCAAAGGAGGGAGACAGGAAGCACGGTGCACGGCTTGTCCCCTGGCTGAACGAGTCTGTGGCTTGACCCTGCTTTATCATGTCTGGGTTTCTGCATCATCTGCTCCTCCTCTTAGGCAGGTTCAATGATGGATTTGCACTCAATGGAGGAGCAGCCTTGGTGGTGGCCAGCAGTTCTCTAAGAGCTAGGGTGCAATTAATCGTGCAAATGAGGGAGGGCAAGAGCTTGGATGAATGGAAACCCATTTTGGGAGTCTCCTCCTCCACCACTGATTTCTTACCAGACAGGTTGACCAACAGCCAAACAGAGAGACTGGGGTTTTACCTGCTGTTCCACCCACCCCTTCTTAAAAGGCTAATGAAGTCATAGGTCTATGAGGGAATTGGGAGGAAAAGGAGTTCAGTGGTCAGACCTGAATGATAGAGATTCTAGTCAATCCCTGCAGACAGGTTGTGGCACGACCTTGGGTGAGTTACCTGCACTCATTTGCTCAGTCTTCTCCTCTGTGAAATGGGACTAAAATTACTGATGAATTTGGGTTCTGATACCCACTGATCATAGTGGATGCATGAGTCAGAGAAAAGACACAGTATTCTTGCTAAATCTGATCTCAGTGTGGCCAGAGCACAATTTAAAAAGATAATTTAATATAAAAGTAGAGACAAAAAGAGGGAGAGTGGTCTGGGATTTTTAGGATGAAACAGGAGCACAGAGGAAGGGACAGATTATGAAGTTGATTATTATAGTTTTATGATTTTGTTAAGATTATACTAACTTTTTGCAACAGTAGTTCTCAGTGGATATGGTGCCACCCCCTAAAGAGTGTTTTTGAAATTTATGGAACTGTTTTGGTTATTACAACAATTAGGGAAGCTCTTAGTGGATCAGGGCAGAAATACTAGAAGTCTTGTGATGTGTGTTATAGTCCTGCCCCAAACGAGTTATCCCATACCCATCTAACTTTTGAATGTCTACCTAGACATTTATTAGATAAAGAAGGCCTATTTATCATTATCTAAGCCTAGCAACTAACTTATTTTTTTGTCAGCATGATAATTTTTTGCATACTTTTAATATACACTGAATTTTCCAAGAATTCAGCATGAGTTATAATTCAACTGTATAAATTGAGAGAACATTATATTTCCTCTTTTCATAACATCATTAGGATGTTTCTTTTCAGAAAATTACATCATCAATGGCAACACCACTTGGGATGTGTGAACTGCCAATATTACAGACTTGCGGGTCAGCTGGATTGTAGCAGCATGATTCTATAAAAAGGTACAAGCTTCTGATTATTTCATTTAATATCCCAGTGTTATCACCTCCCAGCTATTACTTTATGAAGTGCAGATGATTTTATTATAAATTACTTTTCTTATTACTTCTCCTTCATATTATAGTTAAGCCATTTTATTGACTTTAAAAAACATTATGTATGTAGATAGGTCCTATTATCTCTGAATTTCATTTCAGGATAATAAAGGATGTGTTAAGTCTTCTTTTAGTCGTCAGTTGTAGTGGCTCTTTCTCACTAAGATTTTTGTCTCTTAGGGGTTCGATATTCTTTTTCTATAATCTGACTTCCATCCATACCAATCCAGTCAGAGAATCAAAACTGTGTATGTTTAAACCCTGGTTATAGACTAGACTCAAGTTTTCTCTGTGTCTCAGGCAAATAGAGGATGCAGACAGAAAACAGGGCCATGTTGCCCAGATTCACATTCTGGGATGTCTGAGCCTTAGCCCTAACCCAGCTGTTATAGGAACCTCTACTACAATAGGCTTTATTATCCCCATTGAACATACGTAGAAATCAAGGTTCTGAGAGGTTCATGACTTTCCCAAGGTCTTAAAGCAAATCAGTGGGTGGTAGAACTGGGATTGAACTCCATTCTGTCTGGAGCCCAAGTTTGCTACATTATTCTACCATGACTCACACCCTTCAATATGAAGGCAATGAACTCACTGTTATCACATAGCTGTGACTTCACAGCAAGAATGACTAAAATAATTACTCACACTTTTGTGCATAGACTTTTAATGTTTTCAAGTATACTGAAAACCACCAGCATATTTGATCCTTTCTATAAATTTGAGAAGACCGAACAGGTATTAATACCCATGTTAGACAGAAGAAGGAGGTCTTTTGGAGTTATACAAACGAGCGCTCAATGCTAGATCCATAATTGAAACATAAATCTCTGGATTAATTCTAACCTTATGCTCTTTCTACCATACTGCATGCATGAAAGATTCATTAGAAAGTAATACGTATTTGAAAGATGCCTAGTGTATATCAGATGTGCTGCTAAATCCTTTACATATACCATCAAATTTAATCTTCAAACAACCCTATGGGTTGGAACCTCATTTTGTAGGTGAGGTAACTGATAAGAGCAAATGATGTGAAATTCTTAATAGAATTCAATTCATCATCATCAACATGCAAACAGACAGGACAGTGCCCAAATCCCTGCCTTGTTGGACTGAACAACACTCAAAAAGTTTCTAGGTGTGACTGGTGAGAAATTTTTCCCCCTTTCATCTTGGTGAGACTAGAATAACAGAGGCAAAGCGTTAAAATGGTCAGAGCTACAGAAAATATTAATTAGGTATGAGGTATGCCAGGAAAATGGTAAAGGATTGCAGAGGAGAAGGAAAATAAGAGTTTTATCCAGAGCTAGTCATAGTCACAAGAATCTATTTTCGATAGTTTGACAAAAAATGTTTGCTACCAAATCTCATGTGGATTCTGCAGAGCGTTTTATTCGGAGACCTAAGACTCATACCACATTTTTTACTTTACTTTGATTCTCTCAAAATGTTTTGATGAGGGAGAGAAAATAGTTTTCGGTGTGGAAAGGGCAGACCTTGATCTCCAGTTCAAGGTCCTTGAAATTCAGTCTCTGGGAGACTGTGCCAGCTATTTAACCTCGCTGGACCTTAATTTGGCCATCTGTGAAATGGGGCGGATAAAACTGAACTACAGAAACACCTTGGTGATAATAAGCTTCAATCAGTGCTTGGAAATGCCCAGTTACCAGTCCCTCTCCAGGGAGTGGAACTCAAAAAGCTAACATAGGGGCTCAGAGCTGATAATTTTCAGATAGGGCTGATTAGTGATCTTTTTTTCCTACTTGGTCTTCTCTCTAATTGCAAAAAGATGACAGAGAATAGAAAAGCTGTGGCATGAGCCCATAGGTTCTACATTGTGGATAGAAATCTCCTTGGTTATATGCGTGTGGAGTGCTCAGCTTCAAGTCCCAATGCTCTTACTCTTAAATTACAGCTACTGAAGCAAATCCTAAATTGGCTCCCCCAAAGACAGCAGCAGTTGCTGGGCTGCATAGCATGACTTCTGATCTCAGCAGCAGTCATCACAGGACCAGCAGGCTCCCCTCTCCAGCTCTTTTTAGGATGTCATTTTGATTTAGATTCCAAATGTCACTTAAAATCTGCATTCCTTGTTTGCTACTTCTTCAATTAGTAAGCATTTCGTTTCTATTATTCTGTGCATTCTTACCCTAATGTGATCAGCATTATAGTTTCAGTTCAATAGGCCTTGTTGGAGTCATTTGAGCACCCCACATGAAATGTTGAAATAACGAAAAAAAAAATAAATGACCACTAATATGAATGAATGTATAGAGAATGTATGTATATATGTCCTTCAGTAAGGACATATACTAGGGTCTGGGGTACAAAGGTATTAGGAAAAAGACTAAAGGAATTCTACATATATTTGTGGTTATTAAAACGTAGATCAGTTACCGTGTGATTAAATCCACATATATACATTTTAATGCACTCTCACGTTGACCTCCTAGCTGCAGCTTAAGCTTCCTTCAGACAGGTAGAATATCAGATTTTCCTCTATCCTGTAAGCATCACTGGAAACTTATCAAACAGACTGGGGAATATAAGCACAATGCAATTGAAAGCTTGTTTTTAGTTTTACTTATTAAATGTTTGTAGTACTAGCATCTACCTGAAAAAACTGGTGCCTGCCCTTAGGGCCTAATGTAGTCAAAGTTATGGCCAAGAAAGTTCAAATGTTAAGTTTCCTAAACGCAGAAGGTGACTAAATCTTAGGTGAGGAAGGAAATACATGCAATGGAGGGAAGGGAAGTCCATCCAGCCCCTCTGCAACTGAGGGTGAGAGGTGGGTCTGGAAGAGGATAGGCTCTGGATCCATATCTGATTGGAGGCAGATGAAGGTCAAGGACAAAACTCTGACCGAGAGAGAAGACTAAGGGTCAACACAGGGGAAAAACAATCTCTTGTCGGGTCTAAGCCAGAAATAGAAAGTCAGGAGATTCTAGCAACTGCCTCAGTTTTCTCAGTGTGTGACAGCAGTCAGGTCCACAGAGACACAGATTAAAGCAAGCCCAAAGTTAATTAGAGGACCTCTTGGGCATGACCAAGAGAAGGACCACACCATTTCCAATACTCTCTACACCCAGACATGTGTACACACACACAGCCCTGACACCCAAATTCACTTATTCAGGCTCTAAACATGTCCAAGCATTTTTCCTTATTAAAATAATATTATCAGGCTCTATGGAGTAATAGTTCATTGTCCTGATATAGGCCACTGGATATCACTAAGATCTTTATTGGCTAGAACTCATTTTCTGACCTTTAAAAATTTATACCCATGTTACTTGGCATAAACTTGCCATTAATAGGTGGGTAGATTACTTAAAACGCAAAAAGGTGACAGCATGGTCTAGGGAAGCCTGTTTTTCTGGAAAATGCCAAAGTGGAAGGAATGGATAACAAAATGAGTCCATGCAGTAGCTCCTCCATTCAAAGAAAAAACTCTAAAATTAACACAGATGTAAATGAAGAAGGATCTGGAGACTTGGATAATCTAGATGTTCTTCTCGGTGATCTGACCCGTTATGACTTTTACAATAATTCTATGCTCATAAATGGTACTAACCTGGGGACCAAACAACAAATGTTTCAAGAAACTAATTCTTTGTATTCACACAGCTGTGCAGTGTACCCACGGTCTGTTCAGTCCATTCAGCTGCCATATAACTGAGCAGTTTCTCTAGAGAGCCCTCTTTTTGTTGACTTAAGCCCACCAGTAAAGAATATTGGTGCATTCTCCATGTTACCAACCCATGCTTTCAAATTATAGTGTAGCATCTGACCATGAACCATAAAATCAGTACTGTCAAGGGGAACCCTTCAGGTTCAGGGCGCTTCTGGAATCCTACTTCTCCCAATCTCCTCCCCCAGCCACCATGACTGTCATCCAAGATGATGCTAACCGGTCACTTCCGCTGCTGTCCCCATCAACGCTCATTCTCCATCACCATACGGGTAACTGTAAAGGGAACGGCTTCTGGCCAAAGTCAGGGCTCTGTGCTATTTGTGCCTTTAACGCTCTAGTCCCTTTGTAGGGCATGGATCTGTGAGTTTACCCTCCCTAAGAAGCACCATCCTGACAAGAAGACTGGGTAGGTCCCAGGAATAGCACAACTTCAATCTTTTTTTTTTTGCTAAAACTGGACACAGCAGGCCAAGGGCTGCAGGCCAAGAATGAGGTCTAGTTGAGAAGAGGGTTCGGAGGAGCTGGGCTAAAGTTTGGTCAAGGAGGGAGTCTTTGTCAATGAAAACCCACACATAATTTTTGCATTTAGTTTTGGGGAGGATGTCACAGACCACCCATGAGCCCTTTGAGGAAGATGAAATGTCGTGATTCTTTGGTCTTATTTCAGACACTCTTCTCCATGTTGGATGCAGTGTTCATTGCTTGGAAGAATGGGCGGCTACTCTTAGATGTTTACAGATGTAGGGAGGCATTGCTGTAGAGCAAGGGCATTAGACTTCTGGTCAGATGACATGGCCTAGACTTTCACTAATAATCCTGGTATCATCTTGTGTGATTTCAGACACAAGTCATTTCAACTTTTGAGCTACAGAATCTCATCTGTAGAATGAGGAAAGCACTATAAATAGGAGTTGGCAAACTCTGGCCCATGGGCCAAATCCAGCCCACCTCCTCTTTTCATATGGCCCATATGCTAGGAATAGTTTTTTTATATTCTTAAGTGGTTGAATAAAAAGTCAGAAGAAGAATGATATTTTGTGACATATAAAAATCATATTAAATTCAAATTTCAGCATCTATAAATAACATTGTTTTGGAACATAGACATACCCATATCTACATATTATCTATGGCTGCTTTTGTGCTACAAAGGTAGAGTTGAGTGGTTGAGGCAGAGACTACTGCCTAAAATATTTACTATTTAGCCCTTTATAGAAAAAGTTTGCCAATCCCTTCACTATACCTTCTTTGCCTAACTTAAAAAATAGTTGTTGGAAGAAAAGTCTGTAAAGCCTGTGAAAGAATTTTTCATAGTACAGAGCACTTACAACCCTGGGAAATGATTATTATTGTTATTTTGTTTTTATATTGGAATCACATTTATGGGAGTCTGAATATCCAACAGTATGACTAACTGATCCCTAAACAATTTGACTCTGCAGACTTTTCATTGACTTCTGCATGACTTGTTAGTTGAGAGATGAAAGAGAAAAGGACTGCTGTTTTTAATCTGGCTGCAGTGAAAGTTGGTCCTTCCTCCCCATCAAAAATATAGCTGAGTCCTCGCCTGGGGAATGTATTTGTAACAGAGTGTATATTAGCAGAAAGCTGAGAATAATAAGCCACATTGATTTATAAAAGCATAAGAAAATAACTGCTCTTTGATTGAGATTTGTCAATCAAATCTCAAATGTAACATTCTAGCTTAAAATGCAGTAAAAGCAAGTTGCTTTGCAAGAATTCATGGAGCATCTACTATTTCCAGAGTAATGAGCTGTGGAAAGAACTATGCAGTTGGCAGGTCTTGTCTTGGACAACCCTCTTTGCCTTTGGGCCACTGCTTGACATTCCCACACCCCTACCCATGAATAATACTCATACCTGAACTTCTAGGCAAAAGCCCAATTCTGGACCTTTCTTGAGTTCTTCCCTATCACCTTGGTGTAGCTGGACCATAGACAGTAGTGGTTGATAAATCTCAATAGATGGGTCGAGGTTCTATTGTAAAGTTACTTGAATGGCAGGATGAAGTGTTTGTGCTTCATTCCAAAGACAGTGAGGTATTTTAAAGTTTTACAGCTGGGGGTGGACAAGGAAATTGGGGCTGTATTTCAGGATGATTAATCTGGTAGCTGTGTGTGTAGGATGGATTGGAGTGGGTGAAGGCAGAAAGATCAATGGAGTAGTTTTCCCGGTTGACCAGGCAAAGACTAATGAGGCTCTGAGCTAGTGTGGGGCCTAAGGGGATAAGACAAAGAAAACAGACAGAAGAATCACCGCAGAAGCAATTGATTGAATGTGGGAGCTAAAGAAGAAGAGCTTTGAGCTATAGACGCCATTAATGGAAGCAGGAAAATTAGGAGGAGTTGCTGATTTGGGAGGGAGAGAGTAAGTTTAGTTCTAGATATGTTGAGTTGAAAGTGTCAGCAGGACATGCAGGTTGAGTGGTCAAAACAGAGGATGGAGATACTGTTCCAGAGCCCAGGAGATGATGTCAGGAGATGGAAAAGGAGGGGCACGTCTACTCTGACACTGAGCTCAGATGCCGACAGCAAGACAGGAAGAAAGAGAGTGGGAACAATCTAGGAAACCAGATAAAGATTTCAGGGTTTCATCTTAAGAAGTCTACTGAACAAAGCAAAAGACAAGCAAGTAGGGTTAGTGCTGATCAGAAAGAGAAATCATGGAGGAGAGGATGGCATGGGAGAGGCTGTAAAGACCACAAGGCCAAACAAAAATCAGTCAGCAGAGGGACTCAACAAAGCCAAAATATAGATGCAGGAAACAAAGCCAGTTTGTAGTAAACTTTGCAATAAAAATTTCATTACCTGGTAGCTCGTCAGTGTTCCAGAGAGAAGTAAATAATGTTCTCCCAATATGCTCTATAAAACTTCTTCCTTCCATTTCTCCACTCCAGAGACAACTTGGCTTTTCTTAAATCTGATTAGACTGAAATCCCCTGTTGACTCAGTTATGTCTTTGTTTTATCACATACGTTTCCTGGCCGCCAAAAGCTGGGGAAGCAAATTTTCTAAAGGAAAATATTCCTTTTCCTCTATCAAACCACCAGGTAATTCATAGCAGGCTTTGTTTTGCCCAGGTAAACACTTTACTTTTGTTCCTTTAGCTCGGAATACATTTTGGGAACGAAAATATTACAAATGAACTTCACGTTCATATTTCTTTCTCTACGCTTGCCTTTTTTTTTTCATTCCCTATTTTTTGAGTGACCATTGAGGGTTTCTGGGTCTGTAAAGAATTAGAAGACTTTTTTGGTCGTGCTATTTACCATGCTTTACTCAGCAAGCCTGCTCTTTTGCTCAGAGAGATAGCTAGTGTTGTTTTGTTATTAATCGATAGATGAAGCAGCAGAAACTGATGAGCTTTCTGGTCAATTACATCAGATCATGGTTTTCATGATTAAAATCCTTTTTCAGTTGTTCTCACTATAACTCTAGGTTGATTTTTCAGTGATAAAAGTCCAAACAGCAAAACCAGAAGCCATCTAACTACCCATCACCCATTTGCTTATACTCAGTGGATTAGGAAAGTACGTGTGTGCACATGCACACACACACACAAGTACGTGTGAGCATGCACGCATGTGTATGGTGTCAGTGGCAAGATGTGTGCAAACCTAGCCAGATAAGCTTTCTCAGCTTTCTTATTACTGATAAGTGGCGCATTACAGAAAATTCACAGACCAAGTTGTTGTCTCTTTATCTTTACTCTGCAGATGAGTCCTATAGATATGAACATGTTTAAAATAAAGATCATCTCAGAAGAAGCTCTTCAGCAGCTCATAAAATATACCCTAGGCATTTTCCATTGTAAAGATGAAAACAGCATTATTTCCATTTTTAAATAATATCAAAACATGAAAAGGCCCCTTGGACAATGACCTTCTGCTAGGTTGTCATAATCAGCCATAAGTCTTTAAGTTATAAGCCAAGATCGGGGCTGCCCAAGCTGCGGGCTGCACTGGGCCATGAAGACCCTTGGCAGAGACCTGGCTGTGTGTTCAGCCACCAGCTTTGTCTGAGATCTAGAGGGCCGTTTCAGCAAATGGCATTTTACTTGTCCAGTCCCTGAGAGTCATCCCGGCAGGGCTGAGCTCGGAATCATGTGCGATCGCCAAGTAAGAGGGGCAAGAGGAGACCCAAATGAGGGACAAAGCCTGTGCGTGAATCAGAAAGAACACCTGGGTATCACGAATAAGAATAGGAAAGACCAGACACAGGGCTGTGTGGAGGAGTCTGCAGAATGGTTTGTTACTCTCTCAGCCAAATTCACCAGCCCAGTCATGAAGGCAGAAGTCTCGCCCCACTGTGGAACCTCTAAGTCCCTGCTTCTCATAATTGTAATGCAGCACGATAAAATAAGATGTGCAATTCTTTTATATGGAGGTACATTTATGGAAGACAGAATATCCAACAGCACGACTAACTTTTCCCTAAACAGTTTGAATCTGCAGACATTGCACTGACAATGGATATACTGTTAGTTGAAATTTACACTTCTTATATATACTGCCAAGCCAAGACTGAAGTTCTTGGTACAGAATGCTAACATACTACAGAATAGCAGAGCGACTACCACCATCTTCACAGGGTGGTGTGAATACCGTGGCAGGGTGTTATGTTACTGAGAATAGGACCAACTCTTTCTTGGCCTTGGCCCCCATCTACCTTCACACTTTTCCCCATGTGCTTGAAGCCATTCAGATGCGTCCTAGAAATAGGAGTTATTAAAGCAGCAGCATCGCCTGGGAAGGAGTTGGGTCTTCCGTAAAGAAACCCAAGCAGGATCAGGCAGGTAAATGTTGATACTGAACCACTGGATCTAGATAGCCAGGCTTAGGGGTGAATGTGAATTTCGTTGGCTGCAGGGCAGGGAGTTAGCAGAATGGCAGCAGGAATGACATGGGAAAGGAGCAGTCTCTGTGTGGCCAGAGTCAGAGGTGTGGCCATAAACCTGAGGTCAGAACTAGGAAAACTGGAGGGAGGTGAGGCAGCAGGCACGTGGCCTTTGGAGTCTGGTTAGACCTGGGGGTGGCTGAGGGATGCTGTCCTCTTCTCTCTTGCTTCAGGACTGAGTCTCTTGGATGTCTGTGATCTCTTCCTGGACTTAACCTATGGTTTTGGTCCACAGTAGTGATGTTAGAGGGAGTTAAAAGCTCCTTTGGAGTCTGGTTAGACCTGGGGGTGGCTGAGGGATGCTGTCCTCTTCTCTCTTGCTTCAGGGCTGAGTCTCTTGGATGCCTGTGATCTCTTCCTGGACTTAACCTATGGTTTTGGTCCACAGTAGTGATGTTAAAGGGAGTTTCAAGCTCCTTTGGCAGAAATAATCTTTTTCTGATTGAAGTCTTCACTTAAAACGGATCCTCTCTTTTCCCAGTGTGAGACCTTTCCTGCGTAGCACCACTAGACGTCTCCAGGTAACAGCTGCTCCTGACATAATGCTTAATCACTTCACGCCCAACAATGTGAGCTCATGGAATTACTGAGAGACCAACACAAGCCAGATTATAATCAGGGGCTAGAGTTTCCCATCAATATACAAATCTGTAAATATTTGTTCTTGGCCGAAGTGCTTTGGATGGCTGCGCACCTTCTTTCCAAAATGCTTCCTTTTCTCAGTTCATTTAATTACAGTAGGGGGAATGTCTCATTTTTTCTTTAGCCGTTGCTAAATCTCTTTTTTATCAGAGAAGTTATGAGCCAGGCAGAGCTGGAGTAAGAGAGGGTCAGTCAGAGGACTTTTCTTTGGCGTCCATTTATGAAAGGATGTGAAAACCTCACGGGAATAAAACAGAAATGGTCTCTTTTATCCAGGATTCTACATATGACTCCTTACAGAACAGGTAAAATGTAAATCAGGCCAGCTTCTTCCAAAGGAGGCAACAACTTCAAATGAAATGGAAAAGGCAACTCTGAGAGCAAACATACACGTGTAAACGGGATAATACCTTGAACATATTAAATAGTGGGGTTCCTCATTCTCACATGTCTTGTTCCCTGGTAGCCACCTGACAGCACAGACTCAGAGAAAGTGGCACTGAAAATTCTAGCTTGGTAAGGAAGAAGAGGTGGTGTAGAGAAAATTCTGATTGGAAAAGTAGAGAATATAGAAACCTTAATTCTTTCACCTCCCAGTTCATCATCAAAAGGAGAAGAGAATGTAAGTTAGTCAAAATAAGAGTTGAGACATATTTGTCCTGACTTTCCCATTCTGCATTAAAAATCTAACAGACAGATACAGCCACTGTGGAAAACAGTATGGAGGTTCCTCAGATAGCTAAAAATAGAATTACCAAATGATCCAGCAATCC
Source organism: Balaenoptera musculus (assembly GCF_009873245.2). Lineage (NCBI taxonomy): Eukaryota > Metazoa > Chordata > Mammalia > Artiodactyla > Balaenopteridae > Balaenoptera > Balaenoptera musculus. Next base: position 21,782,305 of record NC_045801.1, on the reverse strand, counting down.
CGCTCCTCGACATATATCTGGACAAAACTATAATTCACAATTACATGTTCATAGCACCTCTATGTTCATAGCAGCACTATTCACAATAGCTAAGAAACAACCTAAATGTCCATTGACAGATGAATAGATAAAGAAGATATAGTACATATATGCAATGGAATACTACTTAGCCATAAAAAGAATGAAATAATGCCATTTGCAGCAACATGGATGCAACTAGAGATTATCATACTAAGTGAAGTAAGTCAGAAAGAGAAAGACAAATACCATACGATATCACTTATGTGTGGAATCTAAAATATGACACAAATGAACCTATCTACGGAACAGAAACAGAATCATGGACCTAGAGATCAGACTGGTGGTTGCCAAGGGAGAGGGGGTTGGGGGAGGGATGGAGTGGAAAGTGGAGGTTAGCAGATGTAAGCTTTTATATAGAGAATGGATAAACAACAAGGTCCTACTGTATAGCACAGAGAACTATATCCAATATCCTATGATAAACCATAATGGAAAAGAATATTAAAAAGAAACATATATGTATGTATAACTGAATCACTCGGCTGTACAGCAGTAATTAATACAACATTGTAAATCAACTATACTTCAATAAAAGAAAAAAATTTTAAAAATCTAACAGACTAATACAGAGATGTATTAGGTGAGTTGAGGGAAGGTCTAAAAGTTGAGGTACTTTTTGACTTACTTTTCCATTACAGGGTCTGAGAAGAGACCAACTTTCACAGTAACTCCTCCCATGCCATCTGTGGTGACCATCTCAAAATAAAATCCTTGATGTACAGTGTTTATGCAGAGAGAGGACTCCATCTCTGCAGTGTGGAAGGTATCAAGACATTCTTACACATTCTGCAGAGATGTGGGAAGTGGCTGGTGGTGCTTGTTGGTGAGCTAACCAGGAGGGATGTCACAGGGTGTGAAGTGACCCTAACCGTTGACTACTGGGGAGCAGACCATTCCGCTGGGGATCAACAGAGAGTTACAGTGAGATCTCAGGAGTGTACACAACACCAGCAATTACCAAGGAAGACCAAGTTCAGCAGGGGTGATAATAGGATACTGATCAAAGTAAGAGAACCCGCCACAGATTTTATCATTTGATGCTAGCAGGATGATTCATAACCAGGCTGCCAAAGACCTCTATCCCAGTCATCAAGGTCGCCAGAGAACACAAGGACTTTTGTGTGGGAAATGATACCTCCTCTCCCTGCCACCAGGAGGCCATGTGAGCCCTCCTTCCCCATGCCCGCAATGATCACCTGCCATCTTGGAGAGAAGCAAGGGGAGGGGAAGGAAATCTGCAAGGGGAAGGAACTTCACCTAAACAAGTTTGGATCATGTAAAGAGACTGTTTAGTTTATTGGGTTGGGCCAAATTTAAGAGACGAAATTGATTTTGTTTCCCCTTTACTATCCAATAAGGTAAGGGCTTGTGAGGAAGATTAGATTAACTCTGGGAAATGAGGAAGCTCAGTGTCTTTATACATCTGGATGTTTAATTCTGACCTATGTTAATTATGGTTTCTATTTATTTTTCTATTTTATTTTATCATCTAAATTTTAAGAACTTTACTATGTCTCCTAAGAAGTTACCTGGGTCAGAAAAATTGCAAAAGTAAACTGGAGACAGTGAGCTACAGAAAAGTGAGAGATATATCCTCTGAAAGTGAGAAAGGTGCTCCAACTTTAAACCTGGAAATGAAGTTTAAAAAACCTTATACTTACAGAAATACATGTCTATACAGGTATACATCCATGCTTAGCAAGAATGTGTGTCTAACATTTGAGTTATTACTGATAGAAAAATTAGTGAAATGAGTTAAAAAGTCATGCAATAAATTCCTTATTTGGAACATAAAAAAGGAAGAATATGATTTATATTAATATAAAATATTTATTTCCTTTTACAGTAAATAAATGAATGGACACCAAATTATTAGCTTGCTAGTGCCCCTGCATATCTTGTCCTAAGACTTAGGGTTTTCTGCTGGCAGCAGCAATAGGAGCACCAGCTAGAGGCAGTGGAATTACCCTGACCTGGACACCTGTTGTATTGTCTGCTCTCCCCTCATTCCAGTTTTTTTGGAACCCTCTCCCCTTGATTTACACTGTCACCATGAGAACAGCCAATTTTCCCCCCATTTTCTCACTCTCTGGCTACAATTGGATGGTCCATGTTGGACAAATAATACAAGCTGGGGCAACTGGTTCCTTCTCCAGGAATGTTGAAACCAAGAAGGAAGAGAGAACTCAGGTCAGTCTTGTCTGTATGGCTAATATAAGCCTTAAGAAGCAGGTTAGCAGATGATCCCATATCTGCACATGGGATCAGATGAAGAGGTTGCAGAAGATGTCCTGTGGAATATAGAACTCCCAATTATAAATAAGACTAGGGCTGGCAGAGACTGGTCTGACTGGCCCTCAGAAAAATTGAGAAAACTGGGAAGTTTGCCACTGATGGGTCCCATTGCCCCATTCTGGCACTACTACTTTCCTCAACACTTCATTTGGGCCCCCATTTGCTCTTAACTGACTTTAGTCTCTACTTTTTGCTGTTAATTCGTGTGTTAGTGAAACACATAATACAGAACACAGGAAGCCTTTACCTTGGGTATAAGGGGATCATCTTCTTTCTATCTCTCGTAGACCCTTGGGATGTCAAACTCTCAGCCTCACGTTGAGTGGAGCAGCAATACGGAGGAAGAGACTCCAGCCAGACCAAGACTGGGCAGTGAGTGCAAGAAGGAGAGCCCTTCTCTCCCTGTCCTGTTGCTCAATGGTCCTGAGGAATAAGCAAGCTGCTTAGAAAGCTCTGCGGTTTTTGTGTTTAGTCCACTGAGTCTCCCTACTCTATCCATTGCTTGTTGATTTGCTGTCTTCTCTTTCGCAAAGCTTATTCAGAGATTTTAAATTACACGACAAGGAGAGCTGGTGGAGATAGCTCCTTTCTTGAAGTCAGGGGCCAGTGACCCAGATGCTGTTTGGCTGCTGTTGTGGGCATTTGTGGTTTTTACCACCCAGCATTTCCTGATAACAGAATAATGATCTTCCTCTGAAGAACCACTCTGATCCCACTCTCACTCCACATATTTCAGATACAGTTGATTCCCACTGGATCAAGGTGAGTGTGTGACACAGACTGGGCCAATAAGAACATCCAATCTCTTGGCCAGAGTGATTGATTGAAGACTGGTCACTTGACCCACCAATGTCCATGAGATTCAGTGAAGGTTGCTCTAGAACTTCTGGGGATGATGCATACTTTTTTCCTTTTCCTTCTGGGATATTTGGCAATAAGGAAGAAGCTGGCCTAGACTTCTAGGGATCACTCTGTGGAGACCGAAGCTAATTTACAATGATCTGGAGAAGCAAAGTTGAGAGAGAAAGAGAAGCCAATGCTTGATGACATCTTTTGAGCTCCTGTATCCAGTTTTTCCTGAAAACCTCCTCTACTGGATTTTAGTCATACAAATCAATAGATGACATTCATGCCTGAGCCACTTGGAGGGCTGTTTTTACTTTAAAAAAAAATCTCTTTAAAAAAGTCTTATCAGTTCACCATCACTCTGTGACTTTGGGAAAAGTATGCAATCTCTGTAGAGCTCAATTTTTTCAGTCATTCATTCAATGTATAAAACATCAGTACATACCAACAAACATTAGTCATTCCCTATGCTCAGAAGGTTTGTAAACTGAAGAGGACAGCATGTGTGATTCCTTCCCAGCAGTCCCAGTTTCAGTCTTCATGTATTTCACTGATTTGGGTCACATGCCTCTCCTTGGATCACTCACTATGGCCAGGAGAATGTGATGCTCTAATCGACCAAGTCAGATTGTGTGATTTCTATGGGCCCTTCTATTCTACCCTTTTAAGTTTGTAAACAGATTGGCTTTCAAGTTGAACGAAAATCCACTTTACCAGCACAAGGGAAGTCTATACAATCTAAAGTGGTCATGCACTCTGGAGGACTCACATTTCTGTGACACCCTGAAAATGCAGATGCTGATGGGCAAGGTCTTATTCTAATGAAGCTATTCGGTCTTTTGTTGATACTCAGAAAATGTTAAGTAATCATTCTCTAACTTTGGGTGACTACATATGGGCAGTGTAGTAATTTTATTGATGACTATCTCCTGTTCCTCGTTTCTCCCATAAAAGAAAAAAAGAAACTATGTAATGTCCTAGTCATACCAAATGTCCTTTTAAAAATAATATTTTATTGATCTGAGGGAGAGAAGTGAGGGGCTTCTTAATTGAAAGCAATTTTAGGTGACTAATTTCACCAAATAATGGAGTATTCCAAATTGACTACAATGGTGAAGCAGAGAACAGCTCTATAAAAACTTACCTACTGTTTGCAAGCAGAACAGAAATAGCTTGGACCTTATAAGACTTTGAACAGATTTATTTTTTATATAAGAAGTAAAAAAAATGCTGAAAGTCATTCCTAATGAAAATCAATCTTTTTGTTCTCTTATGCATTGATGAAAGAAGTTTCATGATCGTTAGAACGATTGAAGTCTGAATTCTTTTTAATGAATATTACATTTCTACCCATTAATGGAAGGCACTGCAGCCAGCCAGACTTGAACCCAGTTTTCATTCCCTGTAGTGTTTCCATCAGGGGTCCTAGCAGTCAGCTCCTCAGAGCCTGCCTGTAGTGTTGTAGGAGGAGTGTTTCACTAGCAAAATCTAATGTCGGGCAAAATAAAAGCAAGAAAGGGCTTCAGATCCAAATAGACTTGTTAAAAGTGAGCAAATGGGGTGATTACTTTAAAACAAGGATGATCATGGCTTTACATAATTGGAAGATGAATCATACTGTGATGCCATTCTCTCCCACCTCATCTGTTCTCCACATGCAGCATTTGGGCATATAATTATTATCTTTATCTTCTCAATTACTTCCCTACTCATGGTCGTCCCCATTTCAATGAATGACACTATCTTCTTATTAACTGCCCTTGGTTCCTCCTCTCTCTCCTCTTCAACTCTGACCTTCTATTCTATCTCCAAGATGTGTATAAATTTCTTCCCAATATCTCTTGAATTCTCCCTTTCTTGCTATCCATTTTGCTACTTTCTTGGCTCAGGGAATTAGCCATAGAATACTTTCATAGTTTTGTATACTGTTTGGGTGTTTTTTACCTTTTTATTTTATTACAGAGCAATACGAATGCATTCTTAAAGAACACACAAGAAAATACACACAGTAATAGAAGACTATAAAGAATAGCTATAACCCCATCTACATTTCAGATTCCTCTTTAAAAAGAATTAGAAATGAGAGTATAAAAAACAAACAAAATTGCTTAAAGTTGATGTAACTTGATATAAAGTTGATGTAAAGTTGATGGTTTGCAAAACCGTCTCAGTTTTCCAAAATTTAAGATATTGGGGATATTTATATTCAACCAAAGAGTTATTTCAGTAATTATTGAGCACCACCTTTCAGAGTCTTCAGCACATAGCAAGTGCTAGGACGATACTTGTTCAATTGAAATTCAAATGATGGAAAAATTATCACGTGAATGTGTAATGGGAAATAATATTTTGATGGGCACTCAGGGGTCAGTGGACCCCCATTTAGAGGGTTAGGGACTACTTCTAACATTTGTGGGGTCCCGGAGAAGAGTACAATGGAGGCCTAGAAAACATAAGTTTAAACATTTTAGTTTTAAATCAAATTAACAAACTTCAAATGTTTTATGTTATTTTGGTTAATACACCTTCATCATAACTTGCAAGGCCAGATTTGAATTTAGAGTTCTTAAATTCTTCAGACTTCTGCTCTGGAATTTGATGGTGTTGGGAAAATCCGTGAGTCACTTGTTTTGTCTCTCCACAGTGGTTGTGTCCTGTGCTCTGAGGCACCTTGGTTGCCCAGGGTTGAGTGCACTGGCAGCGTGGTCTGTTCATGGGGGATGGACCCCAAGAAGCTCACACACGCCCTGGAAGTGGGTTTGCTCTTTAGCTGTGGTGTGGTTTACACATACAATTAAGTTTACTAATCACCTCTTCCTCTCAAAAACTAACACGTCTTGATTTTTATCTGCTTCTACATGCTTCTTTCACATTCAGTTTCTTCATTTACTTTTGGGAGAAAACTTTCATGATCTATTGCTTCCTGTATCTGTATTGCAGGAGAAAACTGAAATTAATCGGTGACTCAGAGATGTGTCCTCTTAGGAGATCTATATCTGTTAATGACTGCTGAGAAACAGTCCCCTCCAAAATCGAGTGGCTCAAACAAAAATGACTTATTTTTTCTCACAATTCTGTGGGTTGCACTGCTGGTTTTGACTGAGCTTGCTCATGTGGCTGCATTCAGCTGCAGGGTTGGATGGCCTGGACGGTCCACTATGGCCTCACTCACATGCCTGGCTGTTGGTGTTGGCTGCAGACGGAGGCACCCAGTTCTCCTCCACATGAGGAGCCTTAGCCTTTACTAGGCTTCCTTCCATGGCTGGTCAGGGCAGTGTCCCAAGAGGCAAAGGCAGAAGTTTCAAAGTCTCCTAAACTCTTAGTTCTAGAATTTCCATAACATCACTTCTGTCACATTCTATTTACTGGTCAAAGCAGGGCACAAGGCCAGCCCATAGTTAAGGGGTGGGGAAATATGCTCCACCTTTAGATGGGAGCAGTTGCAAAATACTGTGGCCATGTTTTTCCAATCTGCCATAGGATCTTAGTTTCTTTCTTTGTTTACTTGAAGAGTAGATTATTTAAAAGTATAATTTAGATGGTTTCAGCAAATCACCTTCCCATCATCATTCTATATTTCTGTCTGTCCTCCTAAATTTAAAATAACTCATTTCAGATGTCAGTGGTGGATTACAATAGCCAAATTATGATTTAATGATTACAAAACAATAAGAAATTCTAAAAATTGGAAGTCACCTACAAATTTATGCTTTGAACACTAAAAAATATAATGGTAGAAAATAATTTGTGGCAGCAAGACATTTATACCTAAAACACCTAGGGAATAAATTGACACCAGAACAACTTATTTCAAATGATTCCTTGTGTAAAAGAAGAACCAGGAAAAGACAGGAACTCAATTCCCTAGAGAAGAAATAGACAGTGAAACTGAAAACACGTTTAATATTACCAGTAATAAAAAAATGCAAATTAAAATAAGATCAAGTTTTTCACCAACTGAAATGGCAAAATTAAAAATATAAAAATGCCTGGTATTGGTGAGTTTGTACTGAAATGGGCACTCTCATGTACTGTGAGGAGGAGAATTTGGTATATGTACCAAGGATTTTAAACTGTGGTCAGATCTTGTGATCCAGTAACTCTAGGAAGTTATAATACAATTATGAGATAAGGACAGAAATTTTGATAAAGGAGAATATTTGGAAGAGAAAAAAAATAATTTATATGCTTCAAGTAAATTATAACATATCCTGTTGACAAAATGCTACAAGGTCATAAAAATTTATGCCACAGGAAAACTTTTAATAATATAGAAAAATGGTCATTGATGTAATGTTAACTGAAAGTGTAATATGCAAAGCTGTCAGTATATTATATTTCCCATTTTAATATACATGCTAGTTGATCTTTAATTGCCTGCCTCCCATCAGATTGATTTTCCATTCTTTTCTGCCTTGCTGTGTGCCCTGAAGGGCTGACTCCTATAAACTGTATTTCAGATGTTTTTTCATCAGTGGTCTTCCAATTGGTTGTGGCCAATGGAAGTTACTAGCTTAAGATTGGATGGTTGGAGAAGAAAGTGGTCTGGTGTTTGATTTTTCCCCTTTGGCACCAAAGCTATGACTCTCTATGACTACAGCTCCTGCCAAGTAACTCTATTCTCTTCCCTTGGCCTTTGGCTAAGGGGTTGTGACACCTTTCCACTTTTACTATTTCCTGTGTGTCTCACCATCCCTTGTGAGAGGTCCTCTCACCATCCCTTGTGAGAGGTTCTCTCACTATCCCTGCCCACACTTCTGAAAGCAGTCCCTTCATTAAGTCTCTTTATTTGAACCATCTTTATTTGAATTCAATTTTCTACCAAGTCTCTGACAGATACAACATTCATAGATAGTCATGAAATATATATAGGTATTGAATACATGAACCGTAGTTTTTTTCTTTTTTTTTGATGGCAACATTTATGGTTGACTTTTATTCCCTTCTATATATGTTTTATATTTTTACATTTTTATTTTAAATAAGAATATATTATAATGCATTATAAAAATAAAATGAGATAAAAATTTTTATAAACTGACTCTTTTAGATGAAATTGAGCTAATGTGCATTTTAGCATTGTTTATACCACAACTAACACTCTGAAGATGTCACTGTAGTTGGAAATACAGCTTATCATCTGTTCTTCCTAACTCTGTGAAGTGAGTGGGTAACCATCACTGTCCTGATTTTACCTATTAGGAAACAGAAGCTTAGAGACTGAAAATGATTTGTCCAAATTCTATAGCTGGTAATAGGCATTGGAAGCTAGATCTTCTAACTCATATTCAGTTCTTTTCTGCAATGTGGAAGTTGTGTAGGCTGAAGTTGTGGGCCATTCTATTATTATAAAAGCTGATGATGCTTGAAGTTTAAGATTTTACTTAGAAAGTAATCATGTATATTTAAATTAAGTCATTTTCCCATCCTCATTCCCATCCCATTCTCATTCCCATGAGAAACAAACATCCTCATTTGTAAAGTGCAGCTATAGTGAAAGCATTTTAAAAAAGTCTGTTCCTAATGACACTATTAGAATACGCTTACACTTATTTTTGTGTTTTGAAAGAGATACTATTTCTTCTTTAATACCATCAAATGTCTAATCAAGGATAAAATTTACTAGATCACCCCAAAAAGACTGTCCAGTTCTTTATGATCCCTACTTAAGTCCTTTTTCTGACTCCCCTTCAAAATGTAATACTCTTCCCTACACAGTATTTTACTTTTTGTCACCACCTAACTTTGATTTCATTCTCTTCGTTCATTCCCAGATGTTTTAGGGACCCACCTATATGAGCTGTTTTGTCAGTGTCTACATTAAAGGGACATAAAAGGAAGTCCAATTGAGAATATCCTAATAAACCAATAGCACTCCGCCCCTATCAAGAAAGAATGGCTCAAATCCTAAATCCTACCTTTCCAAGGTTGTAGGGGCCCTTCCGATCCATTTTTGGCATTAGCAATTCAATTCTTCCTTTCATGTATCCAAATGCTAGAGTCTTTGTACATGTAAAATTCCCATTAAATTTAACGGCATATTTGGGTATAAAATATATGGTGTCTGACATTTATGTGTGATGTGAGAGTAGTGTCATGTCTGGAGCTTTATTTCAGTTGCTGAGATTGCTTTATATCTTTTGATTTCTCAATCATTTTACTGCATTTCAATAGCCACCATTGTGGCTCTACTTGAAAAATGTTCATTTTGCACCTTTGAAAGTAGATGTAATTTTTCATGGTTGAGCGCACACTACTTCCAAGACTAGTGGGGTTTTTTTGGGTAGTATTGCTTTTGTTTCCTTCTCCAGGCTCCTTCACTACATCTTCCTACTCCACAAATAGTTCTTGCTTTTTGCCTTTAAATAGGCCATATTCTTTTAAAATTTTCTTCTGAAATCCTATTCATCCCATTCAATACCATTTCACCTCAAATATCCAAAACTCTTTCCCTCTGGAAAATAAATTGGCTCTTCCTTAAGAGTTGTAACCGGTTTCTTGTGAGATATATTTTAGGTTAGAGAATATTCTGATGAGTCACTTGGATCCTAAACCCCAATGGTACAGTTGATGACATTGCTCTTCTGTGATTTTGTGCCCACCTAAGATCCCTGTCAAACCTCCATGAATAGTCCAGAAGGATGGTACATGGGATCTGACTGTCTACTCATTCTGTTCTCTCTGCATGTTTATGAATCAGGTACATGGCATAGGACAACTAAATTCTTCTTGCCGTAGGAGAGCAAGTAGAGGGCAACATAACACTTGGTTAATTGGGAAACTCTTTTTTCCCTGTGACAGGAGGTGGGAGATTTCTAACATACAATGTGAAGAAGGCAGATATTAACTGTGGGAGGAACATAATTATCTGTAGTCCTTTCGGAATGAAGCATGTGGTAAGTTTGTATGTGTTTAAGTGGCTGTGATTTTAGTGCAATGGAGAATTTGAAATTTGTTTCTGACTGATTACGTTTACCTAAGTTGGAGAGCACAGTATTTAGCCCCAAGGCCTTTCCCATGGATTTGCACACAATGGTTTCATTATGAGTCAACAAGGAACAACAGAAAGAACAGTAGGATTGGAGTCGGAGCATCTGAATTCTGGGGTGGACTTGTGAATCTGGGCAAGTTTTAACCTGTTTGTCCTTAGTGTATTCATCTGTAAAATGGGAACAACTGCTTTTGAACTACCTACATCAGATGAGATATTATATGGTAAGTGTGCTTAGAAAATCACCACATGCCATACAAATGTGAAGGATTATTACCTCAGTGGGTATCGATGTCACAGCTATGGCTATCATGGATTCATTGACAATCTTCAAATCTTCATTGCCAACCTCAGTCTCCCTGCTGAGCTCAGGTCCATACTTTCAACTACCTGTTTAACATCCCCTTGAATGGTAGTAACTAAAGGCATATTCAGTTTGATATGCCTTGAACCATATGTGTTATCTTTTGAAGTTTCTCTTTCTCCTGTATTTTGGTTAATGACACCACTATATTCCTCATCACTTGAAACAGATATCTGGGCTGTATCCTCCACTCTCTCTCATCATTCATAGCCTATAAATGAGTAAGACCCACTTAGTTGCCTCTATAACATCACTTAACTCCATCTGTTCCTCTCCATTACCATCTGTGTTCTAGGTTATAATCCTTGTCATTGTGGAATAAATAGACTTCTTTGTTTAGAATGAATCACTTGGAATTATGCATTCGTTTTTTTTTTTTTTTTAAAACAATTATGTCTGTAGGGAAAAAGGCAACAACAAGGATCAACATTTTCAAATTCATGCCTCTTATGTAAGTGGAGGAGCTCCAGAAAGAAGTCAATGTATATTAAAATTTCAGTGAGTAAACTCAATTTTCTACAACTAACATAATCTAGCAAGTGCAAATTCCTATAGCAAACATACAGTGAGTAGACTACATCTAACCACAAACATGCAAAACAAGCTTGCAGTAACCTGGAGATTAAGGATTATATTCCATGGGAGAAAGCTACAAATCTTAGTGGTTACAAAGCAAAGTATTACAGGAAATTCTTGTCCCCCTTCTAGCAAAATGGCCAGAATCTCAATATTATGGTAACAATATATGGAATACTATAGGTTTAATTTTGTTTACAACGGTGACTAATTCTTTGTATTTATCATGTTTTTGTGGTAGTGGGTTTGCAAATATTTTTCAACTTTCCTCCATATTTTTATAACAAATCATGATGTCTAGTCCAGTGCTTTGCCATCTCAAGGGTTCTTATGCCAAAACGTTCCTTCCTCTTGAGATTTCTCATAAAATGCCATTGTGAGATGTGCTCTATGGTTTCAACTGCAATTTTAATCAAATTTGAATCAAAATGTGGGTGGTCTTATGATTTTCTATTGCCACATAATATTTCATTGGAATATTTAAATAGCCTTCTTATGGGTTTCCTCATCCTTAGCTTCACCTTCCTCCAACTCATTCTCCATATTGACACCCTGCTCTTTTCAAAATGCAGACATAATCAAATCACTTTCCTATTCCACACCCTTCAGTCAGGTTGGGAACACTACAAAAAGCAAGTGAAAAACCTTAGCATCAAAAATACAAACACACGGAGGCTAAAAAATACACTACTAAATAACCAAGAGATCACTGAAGAAATCAAAGAGGAAATAAAAAAATACATAGAAACAAATGACAATGAAAACACGACTACCCAAAACCTATGCGATGCAGCAAAAGCAGTTCTAAGAGGGAAGTTTACAGCAATACAATCCTACCTCAAGAAACAAGAAACACCTCAAATAAACAACTTAACCTTACACCTAAAGCAATAATAGAAAGAAGTACAAAAAAACCCCAAAGTTAGCAGAAGGAAAGAAATCATAAAGATCAAATCAGAAATAAATGAAAAAGAAATGAAGCAAACGATAGGAAAGATCAACAAAACTAAAAGCTGGTTCTTTGAGAAGATAAACAAAATTGATAAACCATTAGCCAGACTCATCAAGAAAAAAAGGGAAAAGACTCAAATCAACAGAATTAGAAATGAAAAGGGAGAAGTAACAACTGACACTGCAGATATACAAAGGATCATGAGAGATTACTACAAGCAACTATATGCCAATAAAATGCACAACCTGGAAGAAATGGACAAAGTCTTAGAATAGCACAACCTTCCAAGACTGAACCAGGAAGAAATAGAAAATATAAACAGACCAATCACAAGCACTGAAATTGAGACTGTGATTAAAAACCTTCCAACAAACAAAAGCCCAGGACCAGATGGCTTCACAGGCGAATTCTATCAAACATTTAAGAAGAGCTAACACCTATCCTTCTCAAACTATTCCGAAATATAACAAAGGGAGGAACACCCCCAAACTCATTCTATGAGGCCACCATCACCCTGATACCAAAACCAGACAAAGATGTCACAAAGAAAGAAAACTATAGGCTAATATCACTAATGAACATAGATGCAAAAATTCTCAACAAAATACTACCAAACAGAATCTAACAGCACATTAAAAGGATCATACACCATGATCAAGTGGGGTTTATTCCAGGAATGCAAGAATTCTTCAATATATGCAAATCAATCAGTATGATAAACCATATTAACAAACTGAAGGAGAAAAACCATATGATCATCTGAAGAGATGCAGAAAAAGCTTTCAACAAAATTCAACACCCATTTATGATAAAAACCCTCCAGAAAGTAGGCATAGAGGGAACTTACCTCAACATAATAAAGGCCATATATGACAAACCCACAGCCAAGATTGTTCTCAATGGTGAAAAACTGAAACCATTTCCTCTAAGATCAGGACCAAGACAAGGTTGTCCACTCTCACCACTATTATTCAACATAGTTTTGGAAGTTTTAGCCACAGCAATCAGAGAAGAAAAAGAAATAAAAGGAATCCAAATTAGAAAAGAAGTAAAACTGTCACTGTTTGCAGATGACATGATACTATACATAGAGAATCGTAAAGATGCTACCAGAAAACTACTAGAGCTAATCAATGAATTTGGTAAAGTAACAGGATACAAAATTAATGCAAGAAATCTCTTGCATTCCTATACACTAATGATGAAAAATCTGAAAGAGGAATTAAGGACACACTCCCATTTACCATTGCAACAAAAAGAATAAAACACCTAGGCATAAACTTACTGAAGGGGACAAAAGACCTGTAAGCAGAAAACTATAAGACACTGATGAAGGAAATTAAAGATGATACAAACACATGAAGAGATATACCATGTCCTTGGATTGGAAGAATAACATTGTGAAAATGGCTATACTACCCAAAGCAATCTACAGATTCAATGCAATCCCTATCAAACGACCAATGGCATTTTTCACAGAACTGGAACAAAAAATTTCACAATTTGTATGGAAACACAGAAGACCCCGAATAGCCAAAGCAATCTTGAGAAAGAAAAACGGAGCTGGAGGAATGAGGCTCCCTGACTTCAGACTATACTACAAAGCTACAGTAATCAAAACAGTATGGTACTGGCACAAAAACAGAAATATAGATCAGTGGAATAGGATAGAAAGCCCAGAGATAAACCCACACACATATGGTCACCTTATCTTTGATAAAGGAGGCAAGAGTATACAATGGAGAAAAGACAGCCTCTTCAATAAGTGCTGCTGGGAAAACTGGACAGCTACATGTAAAGAATGAAATTAGAACACTCCCTAACACCATACACAAAAATAAACTCAAAATGGATTAAAGACCTAAATGTAAGGCCAGACACTATCAAACTCTTAGAGGAAAACATAGGCAGAACACTCTATGACATAAATCACAGCAAGATCCTTTTTGACCCACCTCCTAGAGAAATGGAAATAAAAACAAAAATAAACAAATGGGACCTAATGAAACTTAAAACCTTTTGCACAGCCAAGGAAACCATAAACATGATGAAAAGACAACCTTCAGAATGGGAGAAAATATTTGCAAATGAAGCAACTGACAAAGGATTAATCTCCAAAACATACAAGCAGCTCATGCAGCTCAATATCCAAAAAACAAACAAACCAATCCAAAAATGGGCAGAAGACCTAAATAGACGTTTCTCCAAAGAAGATATACAGATTGCCAACAAACACATGAAAGGATACTCAACATCACTAATCATTAGAGAAATGCAAATCAAAACTACAATGAGATATGTATAAAATAAAAATCTTTGGAAAGGGGAAAAAAAAAAAAAAAACTACAATGAGATATCACCTCACACCAGTCAGAATGGCCATCGTCAAAAAATGTACAAACAATAAATGCTGGAGAAGGTGTGGAGAAAAGGGAACCCTCTTGCACTGTTGGTGGGAATGTAAATTGATACAGCCACTATGGAGAACAGTATGGAGGTTCCTTAGAAAACTAAAATTAGAACTACCATACGACCCAGCAATCCCACTACTGGGCATATACCCTGAGAAAACCATAACTCATAAAGAGTCATATACCCCAATGTTCAGTGCAGCACTATTTACAATAGCCAGGACATGGAAGCAACCTAAGTGTCCATCAACAGATGGATGGATAAAGAAGATGTGGCACATATATACAATGGAATATTACTCAGCCATAAAAAGAAACGAAATTGAGTTATTTGTAGTCAGGTGGATGGACCTAGAGACTGTCATACAGAGTGAAGTAAGTCAGAAAGAGAAAAACAAATACCATATGCTAACACGTATATATATATATACAGAATGTTAAAAAAAAAAAAGGTTCTGAAGAACCTAGGGGCAGGACAGAATAAAGACGCAGACATAGAGAATGTACTTGAGGACACGGGGAGATGGAAGGGGAAGCTGGGATGAAGTGAGAGAGTGGCATGGACATATATACACTACCAAATGTAAAACAGATAGCTAGTGGGAAGCAGCTGCATAGCACAGGGAGATCAGCTCCGTGCTTTGTGACCACCTAGAGGGGTGGGATAGGGAGGGTGGGAGGGAGACGCAAGGGGGAGGGGATATGGGAATATATGTATATGTATAGCTGATTCACTTTGTTATAAAGCAGAAACTAACACACCATTGCAAAGCAATTATACTCCAATAAAGATGTTAAAAAAATAAAAAGAAGACTATTTACTTGGAGGTAATCTTCACGATGAAAAACAACAACAAAAACCCCTTAGCATCGTATATAAGTTCCTCTATGATCTTCTCTCTGTTATACTTTTCCATGTTCTTCCCTATCCACTCTGCCTTCAATATCTCATATTTCAGCATTTCAAACTCCTTGCAGTCACCTGGATACACCATGTCAGTTTATGTCTCTGTACAGCTATGAATGGCCTTGAATTTCTTCTCTTACTATACCTTCTCTTGCCTTTGCCATCCCAGTGAAATCCTGCTCTATTCTTTTTTCTTTTCTTTTCTTTCCTTTGTATCTTTTAAACTTTTCACTTTGAAATAATTTCAGACTTTAAACAGTTACAAAATAAAATAGTACAAAACAATCTCTGTATCCTTTTCATCCAGAGTCCCTTGGTTTTTAAATGGTATTCAATTAATATCATGCCAGGTATGCTAATAAAGTTCATCCCAAGTGATTCTTATCAAAACATCCAGGTAACAAAAAGTTCCTAACATTTCTGGTTAAATAAGTGTCTCAAGAGGAGGAGAATGTCTACTTTTCTGTATTTACTGAAATGGGCATGGCCAAAAACCCAAAGGTAATCAGATATGAAATTGGTTCCCTCTCCTGTTCTTGGTGCTTAAAAAATTTAAACCACAGTGAATTCTGAGAAATAGAGTTACTCACCAAGAGGAGTGAAGAAAATTGCAAAGCTTTCTGCAAATAGTCATCATACCACTTGTCTTGTATACTGATTACCTATGAAAGACGGGAAACATGGACTGCGTGCTTCCAGGAAGAACCAGGCTATAATTAACCATAGGGAGTATTCTCTTCTCCAAGACGGACCTATAAGTTTGGGGTCAGTTACTTCTTTTCCTCTTCTGCTTCTTTCTAGCAAACTACACATCACACTCCTTTAAAATCATTATCTTATTTATCTGTCTCCACTAGACTCTGATCTCTTAAGGAAGAAGGGTCAAGTCTTAGTCCTTTTTCTATTTGGCAGCATCTATGACAGTGCCTGGCTAAGAATAGGAATTTAAAGATGTTTGTTGATGGGTT
The DNA here is from genome assembly GCF_009873245.2 of Balaenoptera musculus. Taxonomy (NCBI): domain Eukaryota; kingdom Metazoa; phylum Chordata; class Mammalia; order Artiodactyla; family Balaenopteridae; genus Balaenoptera; species Balaenoptera musculus. Next base: position 21,765,914 of record NC_045801.1, on the reverse strand, counting down.
GACTGACTGATTGATGAACTAAATTAATGAAATGCAGCAGAAATGGATAAACATGACCTTGAGGTTTGTGAAATATCCCTTGAAGGGACATCTTACCATTAAAAGAGGAAACGTTCTACTTTTGCAGCAAGTCTTGGTAGGATATGTTCTATTTCTCTAAATCTTCTCGGCTGACATAGCTAATTACAAGACTTTTAGACAACTACAGGGATGTTTCTGAACTCTGCAAAGTTATTAACAGATGTGGCATTTAAGAGACCTGTCTATCCTCATGCATCTTCAGATGTTGGTGGTTGTATCTGTCAGACAGTGGCACCATCCCATCCTGTGAACTTTAAAGCTTGAACTAGCTCAATTTTTCATCCAAAGAAGAAATCTTAAATCTTTTCATTAAAATAACTAACAGGAAGTCAGAGAGGCTTTTTTTTTTTTTTTTTTTTACAGAGCAGGTTTTAAACAGTAAAGGGGTAGTGAGAAAGAATCAAGTGATTAAAAGAGAAAAAACTAGGTGATCACAGAAATGTACTTTCAAAGAACTTTAAGGTTGAGAAGTTATCTCTTTCTTTCTATCCCAGTTTAGTGGTCTTGGCTGAATCCTGGGGCTTCAGGGTTTGGGGTACCAGAAATTCAACTAGGTACGTGGTTAGGGAAACCAGTCTGAAAGATCCAACACAAGGCAATTGGTAGGTGTCCAACCAAAGATGTTCATCATGATGACGTGAATTATGAGAGTAGGCAACTAGAAGAGAACTGAATGCCATGTAATAGGATATACTAGAATAATGTAGGGTCCAGGACTCTGAATTAATGGAGAGGATTGATGTGAATAAAGGCCTAGATCCCTTGCCTTAAGGTGAGACAACTCTGAACTACCATTTCAGTTCCAGAACTCCCTGTGGGGTTGCCAAGACCTTTGTTGTTACCCTGTCATAGTTCAATACTTCTCTTTGCCCAGCCAATTTCCCTCTCTCTCATAGATGTCAACTCTGAGTTTACTCCCCAATAACCTTTCAGCACAGAAATTATCCTGAGCTGTTTCCTATATAGCTGGACCTGAGACACTTCTCTTGATGATTAGAGAGGTAAGTGTTCCAGACGATATAGCTATGAAATGGCAAAGCCTCAGTTAATCTGGGTCTGTGAGTGGAACAGAGCTTTGTAGACCTGAAGTGGACATGTGGCATAAGGGAGAAATAAACCTTTATTGTATTAAACCACTGAGATTTGGGGTTAATTTGCCACCACAGCCTAATCTTGCCTATCTTGACTAATAAATACACTCATGGTGTCATCTGTGTCCTTGGTCCTCTGGATGGGCTTCTGCCAGTAGCATCTGAGTCCCTGTCTTTAGGCCACTTTCAAAATGGTCCCCCTGGCCTTTGCCAGTGCCAGGACAAGAATACAGAGATTAAGTAATAGAGCCGTTATATACTCAATTCTGCCAAGAGACTTCAAATATTTTTGGCTGTAATTTTCTCTGAGAGCAACATGATGGATCTATTTAACAGATGAGACCATTTCAGGCCAACGAAGTATAGCAGGGCTCTCTTCTTCTGTTTTATATTGTGTGATTCTCCCAATTCTATTGGAGAGGGGAGGTTAGGTGGAAAAGAGGAGAGGAACAGAGAATTGGTTTCTACTCCCTCATGCTTATGGAGTCTGGCAGTCCGAATTTCTTCCTGAGCCATCCCGTTCACGTGGGAGTGACAGAAGTAAGTCATCCCCAACTTTTGTAGTAGGCTGAATTCCCAAATTCCTGAGCAGTACAGATGGGGTATTATGACTTTACATATCTAATTTGACCCTTATATCACATAAAAGAAGAAATAAGGAAGAACTTGCCATTTTATTAGAATGTTCCAAGGGAATGTGCCATTTCTCCTTTGCTCTGCCCTGGTAGGTGCCCCCCACCTCTGCCCCATCTTCCTTGTATAATCTTGGTCAAACCAAGCTGTGTTCTCTAGGAATTCCATTCTTGTCCCCTTAGGAAGGACTACCTATTCCAGGTAGAAGTTTGGCCCTTCGGTTCTCCTTGTGTTTTGTAAACGCCTGCATTTTAGTCTTTTTGTAGGTGTGAATGGTTGCTCCAAAGTAGGTAGGTGGAAAAGTTAAAACCCACAGGGAGATCCTCTGATTCCAGTACAGTCGCCTCACCAAAGACTTATAACTGGCTTCCACGTGAGCTACTTAGAATCAAGCACATCTTACCACATGGAGTAAGGAAGAAGAGAGAGTCCTTATGTGAACCTGACTTTGACTCCCCTCCTTGTGAAATAATAGCCAAGGAATCACTGGATTAAGGGTGTCTGATTCCTTCCTGGTGACATTATAAAGGTTCAGATTAAGCAAAATAGCTCTGAGCTACGTGAAACAAATGATATCAACGCCAAAGAGATTTATTATTTTTCTACGTTCAAATATTTCTTTTGATGAGGTTTCGGGAATTCATCCTGTTTCAGAAACAAATATGTACATAACAGAGAAAGAAATAGCTTAGGCTACAAATTCTTCATTTTTCCCTTGGCTCTTCAGTAAGTTAAAAAACAATTATAACATATTTATCGAGTAGTTGCTATATGCCAGGAAGTTTACATACATATTATTAAATACTCACAACAACTCGTTTTTACAGATGGGAAAAAACAGAGGTTAGTTAAATTTCTTCAGATCACTCTATTATTCATAGTCCTCAGCATAGTGAGGATTTAAACCCATGTTTCTCTTATTTGCTAATCAATCCTTCTCACCATTATACCCACTCATCTCTCTGTGTAATGAATAAAAAGTTTGTAGGAATCACTCATCCTCTAGAGATTTCATTATTGATGTCTACATTAAATGGGATTTCAAGTTACTTCTGAATGCGAGAAGTACAATTAAAGAGTTACTCAGACCTGAAGCAACTTATTATAAAACTATCTTTAGAATGTCATAGGACAGAAGAATATGTACAGAAAAAATATGAAGAAAAATCTGAGAGTCCTATCTGGATAAATACCATCAGCAGCATAACTTTCACTTACCAAGCCTTTCTTAGGTGGCTGATGCTGGGCTAAAGGTTCTTATGAATTGTCTAATTTAATTATCAGGAAATTCCTAGCAGATAAGGACTATTATTATCTCCACTTTACAGATAGGGGAACTGAGATGCAGAGAGTTGAATTATATAGGTCATGGAGCTAATAAGAGGTGGACCCAGGAATTGAACTTGGGCAGTCCAACTCCAAATGCGTGCCCTTAGTTATAAGGAGCTTCTGTAGGATAACTGTACAAGGGTATCAAAGACAATTTAAAAGTTCTTGTGGTTACATAAGAAAGAAGATTATGATATTTGTTGGGCAAGCATGAAGAACAAAGTAACTCCAAGAGAGTCTGAGGATTTTCGAGAAGGGATGATGGATAAACGAAGAGTCTGGAACTGCTCTCTCTTCTTTGCACATGAATTGAGTCAAGTCATGGCTCTTCTGAGAATGTTTCTCATATTTGATGTCAAGAAATAGAGGATTAACTAAAATCAGACACTCCATTTCCCAAACCAAATTTTGTTGGAAGGATGGGTTTATAACACTGGTTCTTAACTGTCTGTCAACCCCAGAGACCCCAAGATCACTCCTCTGAAGCTCTTTTATATCTTCTTGGGAACTAACAACTGTAAGTGCTCAGCAAGGGTCAGGAAGCTTAATCCTTTTGAGAGAAGAAGAGGGCTTCCTGCTAGGGCTCTGCTGCAAAAAAGAGTGCTCTAGTTCCTGGATAGAAGATTAGGAGAGGAAATTGAGGCCTATACCACTTGTAACATTTTGTCCTTTGCACTCCAATAACGGGCTCCTGCTTTAAAAGTCCATACCCAGTGCTGCAGCCAGAGTGAGTTCCGTAAATAACAAATCTGATCACATGCCTTTCCTGCTTCCAACCTTTCAGGGGCACTGTACTGCCCATTGTGTAAAGTCCAATCCCCGCCCAAGACGACATCTAAAGCCCACTTCTGCAGGCATGTCTCTTACCTCTCGCCTTCTCACACCCTACAGTCTGGCCACAGTGATCTCTTTGGACTTTCCTGGACATGCCTTGCTGTCTTTTGCACCTGGGATTCTGCACTTGTTCTTTCTGCATAGAACAATCTTGATAACTCCTAATATATTTTTGAAAGACTAGCCATACATACTAACTCCTATGAGAAGCTCTTTCTTCAATTATCCATTCATGCATTCACCAAATATTTGTTAAACATCCACTCTGTGCTAGGAACCTAGGCAAGGGTTTTATGTCAGCCCCCAGGACGTCCCATAAAACCCCTGCTTAGCTCTATATACTTGTCACATTGTATTACATTTGCTTTTTATGTAAATGTTTCTCCCACTAGGCTGGGGATACCACCAGGGAAAACACAATGGCTTTTTTTTTTTTTCAACCTTATCACTGTGTATTCTTTTTTTTTTTTTTTAACATCTTTATTGGAGTATAATTGCTTTACAATGGTGTGTTAGTTTCTGCTTTATAACAAAGTGAATCAGTTATACATATACATATGTCCCCATATCTCTTCCCTCTTGCATCTCCCTCCCTCCCACCCTCCCTATTGCACCCCTCTAGGTGGTCACAAAGCACGGAGCTGATCTCCCTGTGCTATGCGGCTGCTTCCCACTAGCTATCTATTTTACGTTTGGTAGTGTATATATGTCCATGCCACTCTCTCACTTTGTCCCAGCTTACCCTACCCCCTCCCTGTATCCTCAAGTCCATTCTCTACTGGGTCTGTGTCTTTATTCCCATCTTGCCCCTAGGTTCTTCAGAACTTCTTTTCTTTTCTTTTTTTTTATATTCCATATATGTGTGTTAGCATACGGTATTTGTTTTTCTCTTTCTGACTTACTTCACTCTGTATGACAGACTCTAGGTCCATCCACCTCACTACAAATAACTCAATTTCGTTTCTTTTTACGGCTGAGTAATATTCCATTGTATATATGTGTCACATCTTCTTTATCTATTCATCTGTTGATGGACACTTAGGTTGCTTCCATGTCCTGGCTATTGTAAATAGTGCTGCACTGAACATTGTGGTATATGACTCTTTTTGAATTATGGTTTTCTGAGAGTATATGCCCAGTAGTGGGATTGCTGGGTCGTATGGTAGTTCTATTTTTAGTTTTTTAAGGAACCTCCATACTGTTCTCCATAGTGGTTGTATCAATTTACATTCCCACCAACAGTGCAAGAGGGTTCCCTTTTCTCCACACCCTCTCCAGCGTTTACTGTTTGTAGATTTTTTGATGATGGCCATTCTGACCAGTGTGAGATGATATCTCATTGTAGTTTTGATTTGCATTTCTCTAATAATTAATGATATTGAGCATTCTTTCATGTGTTTGTTGGCAATCTGTATATCTTCTTTGGAGAAATGTCTATTTAGGTCTTCTGCCCATTTTTGGATTGGTTTGTTTGTTTTTTGGATATTGAGCTGCATGAGCTGCTTGTTGTTTTGGAGATTAATCCTTTGTCAGTTGCTTCATTTGCAAATATTTTCTCCCATTCTGAGGGTTGTCTTTTCGTCTTGTTTATGGTTTCCTTAGCTGTGCAAAAGCTTTTAAGTTTCATTAGGTCCCACTTGTTTATTTTTGTTTTTATTTCCATTTCTCTAGGAGGTGGGTCAAAAAGGATCTTGCTGTGATTTATGTCATAGAGTGTTCTGCCTATGTTTTCCTCTAAGAGCTTGATAGTGTCTGGCCTTACATTTAGGTCTTTAATCCATTTTGAGTTTATTTTTGTGTATGGTGTTAGGGAGTGTTCTAATTTCATTATTTTACATGTAGCTGTCCAGTTTTCCCAGCAGCACTTATTGAAGAGGCTGTCTTTTCTCCATTGTATATTCTTGCCTCCTTTATCAAAGATAAGGTGACCATATGGCTTTCTATCCTGTTCCATTGATCTATATTGATCTATATTTCTGTTTTTGTGCTAGTACAATATTGTCTTGATGACTGTAGCTTTGTAGTATAGTCAGCTGGGGAACCTGATTCCTCCAGCTCCATTTTTCTTTCTCAAGTTGGCTTTGCCTATTCGGGTTCTTTTGTGTTTCCATACAAATTGTGAAATTTTTTGTTCTAGTTCTGTGAAAAATGCCATTGGTAGTTTGATAGGGATTGCACTGAATCTGTAGATTGCTTTGGGTAGTAGAGTCATTTTCACAATGTTGATTCTTCCATTCCAAGAACATGGTATATCTCTCCATCTATTTGTATCATCTTTAATTTCTTTCATCAGTTTCTTGTAATTTTCTGCATACAGGCCTTTTGTCTGCTTAGGTAGGTTTATTCCTAGATATTTTATTCTTTTTGTTGCAATGGTAAATGGGAGTGTTTTCTTAATTTCACTTTCAGATTTTTCATCATTAGTGTATAGGATTGCAAGAGATTTCTGTGCATTAATTTTGTATCCTGCTACTTTACCAAATTCATTGATTAGCTCTAGTAGTTTTCTGGTAGCATCTTTAGGATTCTCTATGTATAGTATCATGTCAACCGCAAACAGTGACAGCTTTACTTCTTCTTTTCCGATTTGGATTCCTTTTATTTCTCTTTCTTCTCTGATTTCTGTGGCTAAAACTTCCAAAACTATGTTGAATAATAGTGGTGACAGTTGGCAACTTTGTCTTGTTCCTGATCTTAGGGGAAATGGTTTCAGTTTTTCCCCATTGAGGATGATGTTGGCTGTGGGTTTGTCATATATGGCCTTTATTATGTTGAGGAAAGTTCCCTCTATGCCTACTTTCTGGAGGGGTTTATCATAAATGGGTGTTGAATTTTGTCAAAAGTGTTCTCTGCATCTAATGAGATGATCATATGGTTTTTATCCTTCAATTTGTTAATATGGTGTAACACATTGATAGATTTGTGTATATTAAAGAATCCTAGCATTCCTGGTATAAACCCCACTTGATCATGGTGTATGATCCTTTTAATGTGTTGTTGGATTCTGTTTGCTAATATTTTGTTGAGGATTTTTGCATCTATGTTCATCAGTGATATCGGCCTGTAGTTTTCTTTCTTTGTGACATCTTTGTCTGGTTTTGGTATCAGGGTGATGGTGGCCTCGTAGAATGAGTTTGGGAGTGTTCCTCCCTCTGCTACATTTTGGAAGAGTTTGAGAAGGATAGGTGTTAGCTCTTCTCTAAATGTTAGATAGAATTCGCCTGTGAAGCCATCTGGTCCTGGGCTTTTGTTTGTTGGAAGATTTTTAATCACAGCTTCAATTTCAGTGCTTGTGATTGGTCTATTCATATTTTCTATTTCTTCCTGGTTCAGTCTCAGAAGGTTGTGCATTTCTAAGAATTTGTCCATTTCTTCCAGGTTGTTCATTTTATTGGCATATAGTTGCTTGTAGTCATGTCTCATAATCCTTTGTATTTCTGCAGTGTCAGTTGTTACTTCTGTTTCATTTCTAATTCTATTGATTTTTCTCCCTTTTTTTCTTGATGAGTCTGGCTAATGGTTTATCAATTTTGTTTATCTTCTGAAAGAACCAGTGTTCAGTTTTATTGATCTTTGCTACTGTTTCCTTCATTTCTTTTTCATTGATTTCTGATCTGATCTTTATGATTTCTTTCCTTCTGCTAACTTTGGGTTTTTTTTGTTCTTCTTTCTCTAATTGCTTTAGGTGTAAGGTTAGGTTGTTTATTTGAGATGTTTCTTGTTTCTTAAGGTAGGATTGTATTGCTATAAACTTCCCTCTTAGAACTGCTTTTGCTGCATCCCACAGGTTTTGGGTCGTCGTGTTTTCATTGTCATTTGTTTCTAGGTATTTTTTGATTTCCTCTTTGATTTCTTCAGCGATCTCTTGGTTATTAAGTAGTGTATTGTTTAGCCTCCATGCATTTTTATTTTTTACAGATTTTTTCCTGTAATTGATATCTGGTCTCATAGCGTTGTGGTCGGAAAAGATACTTGATACGATTTCATTTTTCTTAAATTTACCAAGGCTTGATTTGTGACCCAAGACATGATCTATCCTGGAGAATATTCCATGAGCACTTGAGAAGAATGTGTATTCTGTTGTTTTTGGATGGAATGTCCTATAAATATCAATTAAGTCCATCTTGTTTAAAGTATCATTTAAAGCTTGTGTTTCCTTATTTATTTTCATTTTGACTAATCTGTCCATTGGTGAAAGTGGGGTGTTAAAGTCCCCTACTATGATTGTGTGACTGTAGATTTCCCCTTTTATGGTTGTTAGTATTTGCCTTATGTATTGAGGTGTTCCTATGTTGGGTACATAAATATTTACAATTGTTGTATCTTCTTCTTGGATTGATCCCTTGGTCATTATGTAATGTTCTTCTTTGTCTCTTGTAATAGTCTTTGTTTTAAAGTCTATTGTGTCTGATATGAGAATTGCTACTCCAGCTTTCTTTTGATTTCCATTTGCATGGAGTATCTTTTTCCATCCCCTCACTTTCAGTCTGTATGTGTCCCTAGGTCTGAAGGGGGTCTCTTGTAGACAGCATATATACGGGTGTTGTTTTTGTATCCATTCAGCCAGTCTATGTCTTTTGGTTGGAGCATTTAATCCATTTATATTTAAGGTAATTATCGATATGTATGTTCCTATTACCAATTTCTTAACTGTTTTTGTTTTGTTATTATATGTCTTTTCCTTCTCTTGTGTTTCCTGCCTCGAGAAGTTCCTTTAGCATTTGTTGTAAAGCTGGTTTGGTGGTGCTGAATTCTCTTAGCTTTTGCTTGTCTGTAAAGGTTTAAATTTCTCTGTCAAATCTGAATGAGATCCTTGCTGGGTAGAGTAATCTTGGTTGTAGGTTTTTCTCCTTCATCACTTTAAATATGTCCTGCCACTCCCTTCTGGCTTGCAGAGTTTCTGCTGAAAGATCAGCTCTTAACCTTATGGGGATTCCTTTGTGTGTTATTTGTTGTTTTTCCCTTGCTGCTTTTAATATTTGTTCTTTGTATTTAATTTTTGATAGTTTGATTAATATGTGTCTTGGCATGTTTCTCCTTGGATTTATCCATACGGGACTCTCTATGAGTCTTACTCTTCCGCCATCTTGAAGCTCCTCCCAACACAATGTCTTATTTGTAGTTTTGTTGCAATATGCAGCTCAATGCTTGACATATAGGTTAGGTGTTCAGAAATTATTTCTAGAATGAACGGATGAATGAACCATTTCTTCTCAAATCTTTCCTTTACTTCTAAAACATAAAACAGTCAGATTATGTTCACAATTAATCTGAAAATGCCTTTTTTTTTCTTTTTTATTGCATTTAGGTTGGGAGAACCCTTCATTTCAGCAAAGCCTGACCACCTGCCCTCAAGGTAAATCTATGGCAGTCCTTCCAGAATCTCTAGGTAGCTCTTCCTGATGTAACCTCTCTAGCTTCAATGAGTCCAACAACAGAAAGCCAAAGCTCACTTAACATGCCCCTAGGTTCCCTTTTCTTACTGTAATTTATCTTGAAAGAGTGCTAACAAAGCCAACGTCAGGGTGAGGAAGTGAACAATTGTGCAGTCACCAAAGATGAGATGTGGTTTCCTATATAGCATCTCCCTTTCCTTTTTGGAAGCCTTTTATTCCCCTTTGCTAAATATTCGTGTGGTTCCTAGGGAGAAAAGCTTGATTTACAGCCAGCTCTGTTTCTGCCTTGCCTCCTTAGCTAGTCTTGGCATTGTCACAGCAAGCATATGGTAAAACTCAATAAATATTTGTTGAATTGAATTATCTTGGTGGTAAGGGAAATGAACTCTGTAGAGCTCCAAAAGCCACATTGGTCAGGAGCTATGTTTGTATTTAATCAGTTTGGAACCCTTGGGACTAGAAATATGATGGATAAAAATTGGCCACAGCAATCTCTTTTTATGTATTTCCCTGACTGTCTTTCTCATCTTTACCTCTAGCCACATAGACAAATCTTATAAAATAATGAAGGTATTTCTATGGGCTATGTGAAAACAATGCAGTGGTAGTTTGGGGGCTGATTCAATTGCTAATATACTGTGCCTGTTACAGAGCATTGGAGTGAATGCTCACAGGGTTCTCACTATGACAGGCAATGGGGATTCAAAGAAACATAAAAGACTAAGAAATCCTATTATATCTTCTTTTGCTCATTTATACTTCCCTGTATTAGGCAATCACCTATGCTGAAAATCATAACACAGAAGAACTGGGAAAGATAGGATGACCCATTGTTCTTTTTCTTTTCAGTTTCCTTACTCATCTGTAATCATCTATAAGCCTAAGGTAGACAGTATTGGTAGAATTATAACATGGAGGGAAATAAAAACAGTTGAGTTCATTTTATGCACTATTTCCACTGTTCTGTTAAAAAGAAAATACAAGTGCTTGTATGACCTACGGAAATAGGAACTGTGTAATTTCAGTGATTCTATGTATGAGCTAAATGTGCTTATATTTGCATTTAAAACTGTCATTGCACCATAAAAGATAAACAGTAAATAATTTCAATTTCAAATTTCTCTTTGCTGAGAACAAATTACGTAGCAAATAAACATCATGACAAAGTGACAGAGGAGACATGGTAGGAAGGGAACACTTTGCATCTTAGTACTTTCAACAACATCTTCCCTCAGGTTTTTAAACAAGAGACCCCACATTTTCATTTTGCACTGGGACTTGCAAATGATGTTGCTGGCCCAGGTTACTAGGCTGACGATGAGAATGTTCATTCATTCAGCAGATACTGAACGAGTGCCTGCCAGTGCCTAGGCCTAAAGAGATAGATGAGATAGAGGAGAGCTGAATCTATAAAGTAGAAAGTGAGAAGCCGAACCTGGGAGGCACAGACAAGTGCCCTTAAGGTGAGACACTGGCACCAGCTGGGGAGGCTGCTCTGTTGCCCCTGGCAGACACTGGGCGAAGACTCCCATGGGTACTGCTTGGAGCAAGGCTCCATTTCGTGTTGGAATCTGTGCTGTGTCTCCTTGTTTGGGACTGGAATGAGAGGCAACTTACCTGAATACTCATTGTCTTTCACTGATTATTCTGGGTTCTACTCTGCTCCTAGCATTGCTTGCATCCCCCTGGGAGATGTGCTTCAGATGTCTCCTAGGTTAACTAAAGGTATCAAGGTATCAACATGGGCTATTGACCCATCTCAGTCCTTCCTAACCTATCCTTACAAGGAGCTGACAGAATCAAGCTCTTAATGCCACGCTTCCAAAAACGGACAGGACCCTGCTTCCTTGAGTTTGGTAGTCAGCCTCCTCTCTCCCCTCTTCTCCTTGTGAGACAGGCTGGGACCTGGGACCCTTTGCTGTAGTGCTTGCACCTGGACAAATGTCTCCTAGCACAACAATATACAAAGTAACCATGTGGGACTAAAAATAGCTGTGTACATGCCCAGTTGGGGAAAATTATAGACAACAAGATACAGAAAGACCAGAAACCCAACTGCCACTTCCGAAGAGCCAGGAGCAAAAGCAGGGTACTGGACATGCCCCCCTGTACACAGCACCACCAAAGGGTGGGAAAACCACCTAAGCCACCTCTCTGGCCAGACTCCTGGAGCCGCCCCTACCCCTACCCCATCTAAGGAACCAGCTTGTGCCCCCTTGGGGAGCGAGCAAGGAAACCTCGTACTTGTTTTCACTCCCTCCTGCTGCAGCAGGGGCCCCAGTGAAGCCTTGCCTAGATTTTTTGTCTGTTCTCTTATCAACTTCTATTAATTAGGGAAGCTCAAGAATGTTGGTCGGTAACACTTGGTCATGAAGTGAGATACTCTTATGGCCCAGATATCCTCCTTTTCTTGGAATGAAAGTAGCTGGTGACAATTACGTGACTCCTCTTAGACCGTGGCTTGCAGCTTTGGGACCTCAGCTTCAGCAGCTTACTTAGAAAGAAAATTCAAGGAGTTGAGATGGGGTTTGAATCCTCAACCAAGTAAGCTGAATGTGTCTCCATTCTTATCAAATCCTATCCAGTCATTGATCTTCTAGAGTATTTCTCTCCTCAGTGGCCCATATGCCCCAGAACTGTTGGATCAGTTGCAGGAACTTATATCATTTTGCTTATACACCTTTAAGGTTTGGTCATTGCTAGTGGGGGACTATTTTTATTTGCTCAACTGTTTTGTCCTATTAAAATAATTTTCAGTAACACTAAGAACTAAAACTTTCTTGAGGTCAGGATTTATTGTTAGAAAAATGCTCTTATTTTTTCTTAGAAGGGTATTTGCTTGACATAAGGAAACTTGGCATTCATTCTGCTTTCCTCACCTCCCAAACTGAGTTAATCACAAAGTGAATTCAAAAACAATGACACTGTACAAATGATGTCCCATGAGATAGTGAGACAGTCAAACCTCTCAGTAAGCATTTCCAAAATTCTATTGCTTCATTCACTCATTTAGTCACATACTTGATATTTATTGAGGGCTTGCTGGGCAGTGAAGTGGAAGGTATTCAGACTCTATCAGAGCTTTTTAGTAGAGTGTTTTCAACACTCCCATTTCTTAACACCAGGGGCAGGACAAAGAGAGCTGGGTCTGCTGACTTGTCCTGGTGATCAGAATGCATGTTTATGATCTTACACGTGATAAAATTATTGAAATACCTGGAGAAAACGTCATCCCACAAAGCATGTATTCATAGCAAAATGAGACCATCTTCAGCTCAATTCTGTTTCAGAGAAGTCTTCATTACCAGATGCTCCAATTTTAGATTAGACCTCCCTGTCTTTCCCTCTCTTGCACGCCATTACTGAGCTTCTTAGAAATTACATACATTTTAAATTATGTGTTTATTTATTTAACACCTCTTCCTTTTCCAGACTGCAAGCTCCATGAAGGAAAGAACAGTGTCTATTAATTCACTATTTTCCTTTACTTCTCTGCCTCTGTACTGGAATATGAGCTCCTTAAAGACAGGGACTAGGGTAATTTTCCTTAGTATCCCCAGCTCCTGGTGGCCCTGGTAAAGCATAGAGGCCAGAAGATCCAGGACCCATGGTTTTATGCATGGACGGGTGGTGGGGAGAGGTGCAGGCTTCAAGGACAAGTAGAATGTGAAGTTAAAATATTGCTAAGAACTCAACATCACTAATTATCAGATAAATGCAATTCAAAACTATAATGAGGTATCACCTCACACCAGTCAGAATGGCCATCATTACAAACAATAAATGTTGGACAGGGTGTGGAGAAAAGGGAACCCTCCTACACTGTTGGTGGGAATGTAAATTGGTACAGCCACTATGGAGAACAGTATGGAGGTTCCTTAAAAAACAAAAAATAGAGCTACCATATGATCCAGCAATCCCACTTTTGGGCATATGTCTGGAGAAAACCATAATTTGAAGAGATACATGCACCCCAGCGTTCATTGCAGCACTATTTAGAATAGCCAGGACATGGAAGCAACCGAAAGTCCATCGATGGAGGAATGGATAAAGAAGATTTGGTGTATATATACAATGGAATACAACTCCAGCCATAAAAAAGAATGAAATAATGCCATTCACAGCAACATGGAGGGACCTAGAGATTGTCATACTGAGTGAAGTAAGTCAGACAGAGAAAGACAAACATCATATGATTTCACTTATATGTGGAATCTAAAATAATGGTACAATGAACCTATTTACAAAACATAAATAGAGTCACAGATGTAGAAAACAAACTTATGGTTACCAAGGGGGAAGGGGGTTGGGATAAATTGGGAGATTGGGATTGACATATACACACTACTATATATAAAATAGATAACTAATAAGAACCTACTGTATAGCACAGGGAACTCTACTCAATACTCTGTAATGACTTATATGGGAATAAAATCTAAAAAAGAGTGGATATATATATATATATCTCCACTCTTTATATATATATATATATATCCACTCTTTATATATATATATATATATATATATCTGATTCACTTTGCTGTACAGCAGAAACTAACACAACATTGTAAATCAACTATACTCCAATAAAAATTAATTTAAAAAATACTGCTAAGAAAACCCTGTCTGTGCTTACAGACAATATGCCATTCCCTCACTCTTAGCTACAGTTCTTCCTTAGATCCCTATTCTCACTGCTCTCTGGGAGTAATGCCCTTTCTCTTACAATAATTTTACTAATAATGATGAGAGTTTAAACTGATATTTACTTATTGTTTTTTAATAAGTATTTACTTATGTCAATTTATCACATACTAGGTGCCAAATACTATTCTAAGCAGTTTACACTACTAATTTAATAATTTATGTATGTGTTCCCTGGAGGCTGGAACTGTGCCAGAGTCTGATTTGCATAAATCTGAAAGAAGAGACTTCCTTGACCTCCAGATTAGATGAAGCATAAGTCAGGAGCAGACCCACAACATTGAAATCAACAAGTTGTCCCAAGCCTAGATGGAATCAATTGTGTTCCAGTTTCCAAGCAAGGCAAAATGTGGGATGTGGGATGATACCTAGGCTTTATTCCTCATTACAACTCTAATCATTTGGAAGCAACAACCTGGACATTTTATAAGAACCACTCAGCTCAGCAAGAACAAGTACCTCTATCGATTAGCAATGTCTGCCACAAACGTGGATGAGCAGTGGTCTCCTAACTCATTCACCAAACCTAGCGCTTCTGCAGAGAAGAGGAATTCTTCCCAGCCAGGCTGCTGGAAAAGGGCAGAGTTCAAATCCCATCCACACAGAAGAGAGACTAAAACATCATTTCCCTTCCTTCTTTTCAGAATCCCTGGCCACAAATATGGCCACAGAGAAAGAGATGATGAAAGGATGAGCCCAAAAATGTGCAAAAGAAGAGTTGAGAGTTGCTTCCTCCACAACAGCTCGGTATTTTAGCTCATTACACACCCTTAGGAAAATTTTCCCTAAACTCTCTTCCCTCTACTAAGCCTGACCATCTGTTCTATGATACTACAGGTTTTTTTTTTTTTTTTTTTAATATACATTTACTTCATAGAACTAAGCACAGTTCGTAATTATTTCAATTTATGATCAGTTGAAAATTGTATGTGCCTCCCACTAGACTATGAGCTGACTGAGCTCCATGAAGGCTGAAACTCTGTTTTGTATCTGTCCTACTTAAACCTTTGTCCTCATATGGAACCAGAGTCTCGGGAAAGAACGTGGCTTCCTCCTTGCCCCAAACCCATGTCAGGGATTAAACTGCTATTGAATATACTACATGGACAATAAATGCTCAGCAATGCTCTTATGGGGAAGGGTGCATGGCATATTGTAATCAAGAAAACATGTGAATATGTAATTGAGACAAAATTTAGGTTTCACATCAGAGATGTTTGGCTTATCTGTTGGGAGAGATCCATGGTAATGGTATAAATTTCTGTTGGGAATCAACCCACATGAATCTCCTTCTATTAGTGAAGGCCATGTGGCCACCTCTCAAGCTTACCAATGCCTGGACATAGTAAATCTTCAAATAATGCTAGCTTGCCCCTCCTACCCTTTATCTTTTAGTTCCCCCTTGTATTTATTTCTTTTCCCCAGATATAACCTATGACTTATAGACCCTGAGAGTGGAAAGGGGCCTACAGGATCATCTAGTCCAGGGGTTTATAAATTATATTTTGAGGGTTTCCAGGGACCCATGGAGGACTATCCAGAGTATGAACAGATAGATGGACTGAGCAGTTCCAAATCCAAATTCCAACAGTGCCATTTTGGTCTGTTGAATTCAACTGGAATTACATGTGAATGTGTTACTAAAAAATTTCCAGTGCTAAAAGAATGTTTAGAAATCACTAAGAGTTCCAGGCCATGTTTTATAGAAGATGAAACAGCACCAGAGAGGGGGAATCAGCTGACTTAAGGCCACACAGAATGCAGAGTGAGACACAAGCCAAACCCAGGCCTCTGGACTCCTAGAAAGGCACTTGGAGTTCTGTCCTAAAAATAATCTGCCTCAGGCCTCTATCTCATCTCAGGAAAAGCAGTGTTTCTAGTGGATTTCTGTCTGAGGAACAGCATAGTTAAGAATTTCTGATTTTATTAATTTAGGTTTATATGCTCACAGTTGGCTGGATTCCCTAAGACACTACCGAATACAGAGATAATTGAGAAATGCCTCCAGACATAAAATGGCAGAAAGTATGGACCAAATTGAAGTTGAGTTTCAATTCGAAAAAGTGCACCACCATCTGGGGAAAGGATATCTGAAACAGACTCTAAGTGGGCAAGAAAAATCCTGGAAAGCCAGCTGCAAGAATGGCATGAGAGTCGTGGGCAGGAAAACACATTTGTGTTTGTAATGGGATCCAGTCACAGAAAATAGACAGTGTGGGATGGGGCACAATAAAACTCCAAGTCACAGCACACTGGGGAGATTGTCCCTCTGGTGTTCGGTAATACTCTTCTGAGACAAAAGGCTGTTCCATTTGTTAGCTCAGCAGCAGAAGGATAGAGATGAATTGGAGGAAGTTCTGAACAGAGCAATGAATGGGATGAATAATTGGCTTCTGAAAACGTATAATGCTTTTTTTTTAAGTGATTTTTTTACTAATTAATTAATTAATTTTTATTTTTGGCTGCGTTGGGTCATCATTGCTGGGCGCAGGCTTTCTCTAGTTGCGGCGAGTGGGGGCTACTCTTCGTTGCGGTGTGCTGGTTTCTTGATGTGGTGGCTTCTCTTGTTGTGGAGCACGGGCTCTAGGGGCGCGGGCTTCAGTAGTTGTGGCACACGGGCTCACTAGTTGTGGCTCGCGGGCTCTAGAGCGCAGGCTCAGTAGTTGCGGCGCACGGGCTTAGTTGCTCCACGGCATGTGGGACCTTCCTGGACCAGGGCTCGAACACATGTCCCCTGCATTGGCAGGCGTGTTCTTAACCACTGTGCCACCAGAGAAGTCCCTGAAAATGTATAATGCTTTTGAGGGACTGTCTTAATATTTCCCCGTTACAATGCTAGAAACCGGTGACACCAAGTGGGGAGTGAAATTACTTGGAGGCACAGATATATGGTGGAAAATGATTGCATATGGTTAAAAATATCAGAAAGTAGATTACACTTGGGCTAAAGTTTTAGTAGAAAGAATCAATTTATCAGCAAATTGAGTCACCATGCTAGAAATAGGAGCAGCTTTATATAAAGTATGAGATACGTCTCTTTTCTCATAAACTTTCAGCTATGGGATACCTCCAACCAAACCATTTTCTTGAACAATATTTGTTCTCCCCTGAGGGTCTTTGCACCTGTTGTTTCTTTTGTCTAGATTAGTGCTTGTTTACCTCCTCTCCCTCCCCCTTGAGTGACTGGCTCCTTCTTCCTATTCAGGTCTCATGCCTCAGCTAAAATGTCACCTTCCTGTCTTTTAAAATGAGGCTTTGAGTGGTTGAGTAACTTGACAAATATCACAGTGTCTCACCCTAGAACCCAAACTTTCCAGTTTCAATACTGCTTTACTTAATAAGAAGTATGTATTTCAATTAAAGAAAAAATAGTTTATTGATATCATAGGAGACAGAGATGTAAGAGCCTCCCACCATAAGTCTGGGAAAGGGCAACCAAAGAGAAAGAGTACCTGGTGACCACAAGTCATCATCTGGGGTATCTTGAGGAAAGCTTTATGGCGAAAACGGACGGGGTCCTGTGAGAGCCACCAGTTTAGGGAATGCCAAATGGATGGGCTTTCTATAAATTTTACCAAAATCATTATAAATAGGATCCCTGAGAGCTAATCATCAGTCTTTGATATAAATTTTGGTACCAGGAAGTGAGTTAAGTATGAAATAATCACATATATATAATCACGACATACATATATGATGTTACTATATATATATATTTTATATATGATATCATAACTGTCTCTCTTAACTATCCACTTTATTTTAAGGAACTAGTTCATACAGTTGTGAGAGCTGGCTGACACACCTGAAATCTGTCAGGCTGGAAACTGAAGCAGGATTTCTATGTTGCAGTTTTGAGGCACGATTTCTTCTTTGGAAAATCTCCATTTTGTTCTTAAGGCCTTTTAACTGCCTGGAGAAGGCCCATCCACATTATTGAGCGTAATCTCCTTCACTTAACATCAACTGTCGATGTTAAACACATCTGCAAAATGTCTTCACAGCAATACCTAGGCTAGCATGTGATTAAATAACTGGGTGCCAGAGCCTACACAAGTTGACACATAAAACTAACCATCATAGGTACTTGTCTCTGTATGTTCTCCATTTCCTGCTTACTTTTCTTAACTTGTAAAGTTAAGAGCAAAACCATACATGACAGTTCAGGAGTGACTTCACCAAGAATCTAAGAATAGAAGAGGGATTTCTTTCCATTTTCAATGCACATCACCATTTTGGGGATATTTTTTCAGTGGTAGCTCTTTGTTGGGCTGGTATTGGTATTGGCTTTTTTCATCTCTCATTCTCTTATGTATTCATTCCACAAATACTTATAAAATGCGACCAGGCTCTAGGGAGTGGAAAATAGTCTTTATAAGTCAGTGCTTTCTGCAATGATGGAAATGTTTTATAATCCACACTATTTACTACGGTAGCCACTAGCCACATGTGGCTACTGGACACTTGAAGTGTGGCTAGTATGACTGAGAAACTGGATTTTCATTTCCATTTAATTTTATTCAATTTAGATTTACATTCAAATACCCAAATGAGATTACTGTATTAGGCAATGTAGTTCTAAATTATTGTGTTTCTTTTACTAAGATCTAGGCATAAATTGGATTCTGATTTTTGATCCAGAGAATGTCAGAGTTAGAAAGGACTTCAGGGGTCATTTGGTCAACCTTCTTTTATAGATGGGGATACAGAAGTCAGATGAGTTGCTGAAGGTTAGAGCTTGTTAGCAGCAGTGCAGGACCCAGCACCTGGACTGGCTGAGTCTCAGCCCAGTGTTTATTCCCTTAGTCTGTACTATCTCCCCATCTAATTAGGCCATTTGATTTTCCACTTGGAATCTCCAGTCCATTTTGACTATAATTAACAAATGCTTCTAAAAATGGAACTCAACCACACACATGGTTTCAGAATGATTATATCTTGCCTGCGCTGTGGCAGAATGATCTGGCATTTTCCTCTTTCAGAAGCCAGTTGGCTTATGACACATCTATCACCTCTGCATTGTTGCCAGTGGGATGTTCTCTCCAGTCATGATGACTCCCATATGCTTTACTGAAGACAGAAAACCATTTTATCTGCATTGCACTTAGTCTTCAGTATTTTCTTTGGAGGAAAATGCCACTTGACCCACATGATACAATTTTTGACATGGTACTTTCTTTGATAAATCTCTAGGTGACAGAAACAGACTGGACAGATTTTCTGCGATTCTCCTAAGATTTTTTCACATGGCCACTGGTTGACCTTCCTGTACTACGAATCTTTCTATGTTCATTTCCACTGTGCAAAATAAACAGACTTATATTGACAGTTTACGTTTGCCAGGACACTGTCCTTGTTAAAATAAGCTTGAAACCATTTTGCACTGTACCAAAGCCGGCTGTCATATTGACTCTGCATTTAATTTTTATCAAAGTATAAAATATAGGCCATGAAGCACTCAGAGGAAAGTTTGCCTCTGCTCTTTTTAGATAAAGTAAATTCAAAAAGTAATGGCAATCAGTAGTTGCATGAATGGACCCGTGTCTCAGAATGGGCACTGGATTTGAGGAGCAGATGGAAAGTGTCTCTGGGATGAGACTGATTGAATAATATCATTTTAAACATGCTTTGCCAACAACAGATTTTCTGTCACAGTGATCCATTATTGAAGATGAAATTCTTATACCAGATAGAAATGAGGATTGTAATTTAAGGGAAGGAGGCAATACTATCTCTTGGTGCAGAGTTTTATTATTTGGGGCCCGATTTTCCAATCCACTATCTGTGATTGACACAACGATCCGAGTTCCATCAATCCTCTGAGAGGTGAGTTGTCCGTCCATGGCTATCAGAGAACCAAATTTAGATTGGATGTTTGAGCCATAGGCTCAACTCCTCCAAATCTGCTCAGCTAAAAAAAAAAAAAAAAGCTATAACTAACACTGAAAAAAATCTATGGGATAAGTCAAGCCATTACAAAATCAACTACAATTTAAAGATAGCAGTTTGGGGTTAGGATAATTATTTTTATTTTGTTTTTATAGAAAAGGCTCAAGAGTTATAGTAAGTACAGCAAAACCAAGTTAATTCAAATGACCTCTCCTTCACTCATTCTGTTACTAACCAGCTTGTTCTGAAATAAAGAGTTAGTGAGGTATAGGGTGCCTGACATTTTAGGGAAAAAAGCTTTAAGAGAGTTTATTGTTTAATATTTATCAGCATCATTTTATATTTGTATAAAGTTTTATTTTGATGAGTTAAAACTACCTTTCTCCCTAAACCAGCCTTGGGGCACCAGTGGCACCAATTACAACATTTAAAATAATCATCAGTAGTAAGCATAAAATATCAGCCACCTCCTAACAATATTTCTTGTTTAAAAATTTTATTAGGGCTTCCCTGGTGGTGCAGTGGTTGAGAGTCTGCCTGCCAATGCAGGGGACACGGGTTCGAGCCCTGGTCTGGGAGGATCCCGCATGCCGCGGAGCAACTGGGCCCGTGAGCCACAACTACTGAGCCTGCGCGTCTGGAGCCTGTGCTCCGCAACAAGAGAGACCGCGATAGTGAGAGGCCCGCGCACCGTGATGAAGAGTGGCCCCCGCTCGCCGCAACTAGAGAAAGCCCTCGCACAGAAACGAAGACCCAACACAGCCAATAAATAAATAAATTAATTAATTAAAAAAAAAAAAGTTAATGGGAGCTTTGCCTGCACAAGGACTGCTGGATGCACAATCTATAGAGTCCAATATTTAAACAGGCAAATTAAAATCAGATGCTCCCAGATGACAAGAATAAACAGAATGGTGTTTAGAGTGATATGTAACAATGGCCACAGCAGGTCTAATATGTTATATGCAGACTTTTCCAATTTTATTTGTATAGAAACTCCAGAAATGGCTTCAAGGAGTGAATTGCCAGTGCTGCTTTGGCAAGGGAGTGCAGGATGCTCGGAGAGGGTGCCCAGCTGAACTGATGAATGGAGAATGACTCCTCCCCTCACTGTCTCATGAGATCCTCACAGCTGTCCTAAAAAATGTTTAGAAAACCACCACTACCCCTCCTTCGCAGATGATGAAGCCAAAGTGAAGGTCAGGTATGTAGTCTGCCTGACCCATACAGCTTCTTTGTGACCGATAGAGGATTCCAAAAATTGCTGAGAAACCTTGAAGTTGGGTGGATAAGCACGGACCTCTGGCTTTTAGTCCTGTTGGCTCCACTGTACAAGATAAACCAATTCTCGGGATGTTGAGCAGAATTTCTAAGAGTTGAGCAACACAAGATTTGAAATGTCCTTATCGACTCCACTAACAAATTGAGTATCTACTGTGAACAATCCTATCTAGGGGATGTTGGCTATCTGAAATCTACATTTCTGGTTTCAGTGTCACCATTTTATTTGATAATTTTCTTTCCTCTGTGTCAGTGTCACTCTCTGGCAGGCCCTCTCCATGAGGTGGCATCCCATGGCTCTAGCCTTCATTCTCCTAAACTGGGTAACGCACGGAAAGAGAATGTGTCTTGACTGATGATTCCAGTAGAAGTCCTGAGGCTGAATGTTACTGGATTGATCTGCATCATATGCTCATACCTGAACCAATCACAGTGGTCAGCGGGATTGAACACTGACTGGTCAGGCCTGTGTCATACACCTATCCTTAAGTGAAGGGTGTATGGGGACAGCCCCATATAAATTTCATTAGCATGGGGAAGGAATGATTCTCCAAAGAAAATTAAGGTATCATTATCAGAAAAAGGAGGATATAATGATGGGCAGGCAATAACTGTCCTCTAGAGGTAAGTTAAAACAGTCTTCATTTTATAAATGAGAAAACTGAGGCTCAGAGGGGTCAAGTAGCTTGACTAAGGACAGTGGTGATCGGTAGAGACAAAGTCCTTAACTTCTAGCTCTTGAGAAAATCTTCCCAGAGCATCCATCACATCACTGATCACTGAGGTTAAGAAAAAGTGTTCTATTCACATTTTAAACCCATCCACTGCAAATAGGAAAAAACAAGAGAAGTAACTAATCAGATTTTATAAATATTTGATACTCAAATTTATTTTGGCTGAAAAGCTGTTTGTTCACTTGTGTTTAGTGAATGGCCACTTATCTGACAATGCTGAAACACTCATTTAAACTAAAACATCTGTATTTACGTTTGCTGAAGACACGCTGTTATTAAGTTGAAAAATTGCTGTCTCCACAGTCTTGTATGCTTTCAACTTTGTCTACCAAGGTAAAAAGTCTTTAACAAAAAGGCTTAGTGCTGTTAAGGACAAATACTGAGAATTCAAAGAAGACATTCTTTTGAGGGGATGATCTAAGAAGAATTACCACCCTGGATACCACTCAGGAAACAGCTTCACAGAAGAGCGAGCTCAGCATTTATAGTGATTAAGATGCTTACAATTACCCTTTCTTTATTGACTTTTCCAAGCCCTCTCTGTTCTGAAAAACTAAGCTGAAGTGCAAAGCATTTTGTTCACTTAAAGTGTTTCTGAAAAATTTTATATCCCCATTATAGCTTGTAAGATAGGTATACCTGGTAAGATTATTAGAATAAAAATATGTTGATTAAAAACCCTCCTAGAGAAGATGACAGAAGACCTGGCTGCTATTGATGTCTGGGGTGGACTCCAGAGAAACATGCTGAGACTTGTCCAAATTCTGTCTACTCCTGTGAATTTTATAGGAATTCAGCAACATTCACTTAAAGAAAAGCCATCAAATAGGTGGAAACTGTAGTCTAACCATGGGCATTCTGTCACTTGCTCATTCAGGGTGACAGACTGAGGACTTCTTTCCAGTCCTATGGGTATAAATGCCAAAAAGATAACACAAGCAGGAGCAATGGCATAAGGTTACCGTGTGTCCCGGTGCACTGGGGGGCAGAGCATGGTGACCCAGAGAACAGCAAGATGTTCTCCCAGGGGTGGCCATCAGACTTGCAGAGCAGGATTGTATGAAAAGCTGAGAGTGGGGGATATTCAGGAGGTGGTGGGACACCAGGACACACATGTGGCATACAATGAAGCTTCTCCTCTTAGAGGGATAAAGTACACTGAGTCCCAGAGTATTTGAGAGGATCAGGGAACTGGCTGAAAAGGGTGTGTGTTCTCGGCAAAGCTAGAAGTAAGTGACTATGGGAACTGGTGGGGCGTATTTCTATATTCAAATTTATACCCATATCTGTAATTTTGCTTGATTATATAAGGAACAATCATAATCACAATGCTACATGTACATCACCTTATTGGATCTCACAGTAGCCCTAGAGATGAGATAGGCAGATCAGGGCAGGTACCACCATTCTCATTTTACAGGTGAGGATGCTAAGGTCTGAGGACATTAAGTGATTTGCCAGCATTAACTGTAGACAAGTCCATGAAAGCGTAGCCAGGCAACACAGCACGGTGATTAATTACTTAGACTCTGAAATCAAACAGAACTTTATATCCTGGTTCTCCCATAATTGTCATGTTAGCTTAGGAAAGCTACCTCAGTCTGAGCCCCAGTTGTCTCAACTAAACATGGAGTTATGAAACACACATCTTCAGGTGTTTGTGGTGATAAAATTACATATACTATATAATACACTTAGCACAAGTTATGGCACAAAGCAAGTATTTGGTAAACATGACTAGCTATTATTACTGTTGTTTGCAGGCAGGTTGTCAAGACGGCACCCAGATACAGGAAAGATAGGTAGTCAGTTATCAGAAATGGTGTTCAGGTTAGGTACCGGGTTTTGGAACCTAGGAGAAACCTAGTTATCGGAATTCAGACAAAATGTAAGATCAGACTTAGTAGTAGACCTCTCTTGCTTGCCTGTGCACCATTCCTTCCCTCTTCTTTTAGTCACAGCACCCCAAGTATCCTTTGGGGTACTACTCCTTCCAAGTTCTTGGTGGCTGTGCTTCAGTGGGGCTCGACACTCCAGCCCTGGAGGGGGCATTCCCCCAGGCCCAACTAAATAGAAGCCACGCTCTCTGGCTCTGGTGATGGGTGTAGCCTTGGGCAGGTGGACGAGGCTAACCCAATTAGAGTGAGTCCTGGGACTTCTGTGTAAACTACTAGACAAAGAGGCCCTTTCTCTCCCACTGGGGCTGCCGAGCTAGTACAACATAGGTCTGAGGGGCTGGAGGCCATCTTGCCACCCGAGGGGACACCTTCCTGATAGTGAGGTCAACCTGGAGAAATGTGGAGCTGACAGATGTAGGGCAACTTGAGTCCTGATTACACAGTTCAAGGCAGCTAGACAGCAAACCAGCTCTGCTCCTGGTTGAGGCTTTTTTTTTCCTCTTTATAACTGGAGAGTTTTTGATTCTCAGTTCCAAAATGTCTTTCTTGCTCATCATCTGGAAATGTCCTGGATAATGAGGCTAGTCTGTGTGCCAGGTGGGTGAGAGGAAGGCTGCAGGGATCAGCCAAGCAGCAGGAGCACCCACGCTGGGCCCCTCTGTAAAGAGGGGGTGACATTCCGCCCCCTCTCTTCTAGTTATTGTTCCCCCTGACCCTGCCAACCCCATTTCCTGAAAAAATGTATCTGCTACTAAGAGTTTGTGAAAGTAACACCGTTCCTGGGTTAATTTATAAATGACAAGTGCTTTCATGATCTCCTGAGACAGATTCCAAGTGTGAGAGTGTCTTGTGCCCCAGACCTTGAGAAATGGGATTCCTAGAAAATGGTTTAATGTGGTTTGTATTGTTTTATCTCACCAACTATTAAGAGCATTTTAATTAAGCTCTGTTGTATGCATCCCTCACTCTTACTAAAACCCTTTATTTCATAACTCAGTTCAGAACAATTAAGTATTTCATTTGAAGTGCAATCCCCCATTCACCACCCTGCCTTATTGTGCAGATAAAGGAGTTGGGGTATATGAAAAACTCCTTGAGACTCAGCCGAGTGTCATGATCTGGGATGAGAGGCAGAAAGCCCGGGCTCTAATTTCAGCACTGCCTGAGAGGCTGGGACAGCTCAGACTTCTTTTCCAGAGCAAAAATGAGAATGCTGAAATTGGTTTACTTCACTGAGCTTTGGCAGGAAGTATTAGGGAGACAGTGTCTTCAAAGCACAAAACGAACTTGGGAAAAAAAACTTCACATTACTTATGAGGTCAAGAAGATATTCTGATGGATGCAATTACATAAGCAAAATGCGTTATTATGGACTCAAAAGCTAGCACAGGGAGAACACTGGCGTGTGTCCCAAGAATGCTCCTGCTCTAGAAGTACTTTATTTTTCTATCAGTTATGATCACATGGAGTTCTACACAGTCAGCACTTTGTTTCATTGACTGCTCCATTAATTCATTAATTCACTACTTATTTCCTGAGTGTTTTACTATTTATGCAGCACTAGAGACACCCAAAGTAGCTCAAGCAAGGTTGGTCATTCATTATTTCATTAAGCCAACAAATATTTATTGAGCATGTACTATGTGCCAAGCAATGGAGAAATGAAGATGTGAAGACCAGCGGCATCAACATCCCCTAGGAGTTTGTCAGAAATACAGAATTTTGGGTACTACCTCAGACATAGTGAATCAGAATTTGTGTATTCACAAGATCCTCAGGCAATCTGTATGCACGTGAAACTATGAAAAGTGCAGCATTAGGAAGGCATATGTCATAATGGAGTTTAGCGGGAAAAGAATGGACTACTAGTCCAGAAGCCTGGGAGCTACTGGCTGCCAACTTTCTGCTCTGATGCTTGCTATGGAACTGAAACAAGTCACTTATTTATGTTATGACTCAACATATTATCTTCAAAATGGAGATAATAATATCTGCCCTTCCTCTCTCAGGTGCTATTGTGAAGATCAGATGAGAAAATAGTTGCAAAAGTGTTAGTGCCATCCAAAAGCAAGGTATTGTTATTGTATATGACATTGAAGGTTTGGAGAAATTTCTGTGTATCGTGCCTGGCTTATTGCCAGGAACTGGGATTTGATTCTGATTTAACAATTTCCTGCATTATGACTCTATGTTAAAGCATTCTTATTTCTAGGATTCAGAGATGTGAATAATGGGTTTGTTAAGGTGCCAGTGTGCTGTCAGGTTCTAGTGCTTTTTAACAAACATATACAGAGATTGTCGTGGTAGACATTTTATGTATTCAACTCATTTTTGTAAAACTTATTATGGGCTTGACTACTGGGAAAAACTGTTGGGTATGGCAGGCTTGGTTTCCGCCCCCCCGCCACCCCACGGAAAGTTTATTTTAGGATGGTGATGTAATATACAAAATAATTAAAATTCATGGTACAATAATTTAGTTGCTCTGGGAGAGGTTCAGACAATAGGTGAGGACACCAGTAGATGAATAAAGCAAAGAGATTTGTAAAACCAGAACATGACAGATTTTAGAGACTATATTTTTCTCACTTGCTTCTTTAGCAAGCTCTCAGGGCAGATGGGGCATAGGACATCCACAGGTGCTGGAGAAAACCATCACTAGATCACTAGAAAGTGATGACCCAGCTCCAGGTGGGAACGGATACCTTGTCTTAGCCATCATTAAATTAGAGAATTCAAACACATATCACTTAAAAACAGGGGCTCTTTTCTTTCCTATGATTTATAAAGTTTCTGCAGAAAAAGTGCTGTCATACTGCCTGTCTACAGCTAGAAATGATTGTTAGGGGAAATTAGATTAGGATTTGGATGAGAAAAACAATGCTCATGTTCAACTGAAAGGACTGTCGGGGAACCCCTGCATTCCTGGTTCATAGCCCCCTTCCCCCTTGCCCTTCTTCTGAATTGCTACTCAGATTCCACAGCAGGGCATTGGAACCCAAGGGAGTATACTTGGTGGAGTAGCAATGATCTGGTGATGATAGAGCCTGGAAAATCAATCTGGAGGAATTAAGTTTTGTGACTGAACACTTAAGCTGTGGGGTAATCAACTAGAGTGAATTCCCCCATCAAAGGTTAAGCTGAACCCTGTCAGCTTTAAATCCCTAGCCCTCCTATTACACAGTGTTTTGTTTTAAAAAAGTGAATAATAAAGATGTTTAAAAAAAAAAAAAAGTGAATTAATTAGCTGTTTCATGAGCCAGAGGCTCATGATTCCTACTTCAGCAGATTCTCAGCCATGTGAGACCCAGAGACTGGAGGATACTGAGAAAATAAGTGGGGATGGGGGTGACAGAAAGCCATCCTTTTGTAGGCTATGCTTCTCCGGCCATAGACTATCCCATAGCTGTGTGAAAAATGACCAAGTCAGCCCTCCACAATGACGGCTAGAGAGACCTCAGAAATAAGAATGAGATCTGAGTTATATTCTAGGCTGTATTAGATAACCACCTTCTTTGTTTCTCTAAATGGAAAACCAGCAAGAGGAACTGCTCTAGTGAGCATGTGTTGAACGCAAACTTGTAAACAGCTAAAGGTTATCTTTGCCAAGTATTATCCCTACCTGCCACTCTGCCGTCCCATCAGTCTTCCGTTCCAGTTCTCTTGGTTCATTCTAGGGTACTTACTTCTTCCCCTGTGCACCCTTCACCCTGGATCCTCCTGGTCACACCCAGAAGTCCTCCAAGAGCTTTGCACTATTTTTTAATAGAAGTAAGTATTCGTGTTACAAGCATTCTTTCGTGATTGTAGTTTTCTTTAACTCCACAAGTAGGCATTGAGCACCTACTAAGTGTTAGAAGACAAGGTCCTTTCTCTCCCTGAGATTCTTTCTGGGCAAGGGAGGCAGATGCCAAATAAATCGACAGATGAAATCAGTTCATTTCATTAGCAACAAGTGGAAGAAAGACAGTTCTTTTGACTGAAGATGGGGTATGGGTTGGGAGCCAGTTTCTAGAGCATTGGGTAAATGCTCATTGAGGCTGTGGGAGATGAGCTGAGAAGTAAATGATGAGAAGGGGCCAGTCATCCTGAGACCTGGAGAAAACCATTCCAGACAGAGGAATGGCAGATGCAAAACCATTGGCTGGTTTTAATACAGAAAGTGCTTGGGTGTAGGCTGATAGGAAGGGGGGTTTCAGGATTTACTGGAAGCTGCATTTGCAGAGTAAACACATTCTTTTTGCTTATATTGTGTTGATTGTGTGCTTTTATTGTGAGTGGCTTGGGGAAGATTTATAGAGATTTTTATGAGCAGGGAAGAGCTCTCTTGTCAGTGACACATGTGTGACTTCTGCTCAGAAGGGCTATGGCTTAGATATACTACAGGGTAGAATATGGGCCATTCCAAGTGTCCAAGCTATAAAGTCCGCTCTTTTCTGATCTGCTCCAAAAAAATACCAGAATGCATGAGTGGCATAATTATGGGTATTACTTTCAAGTGTGCCTCTAATTTTTTTACATAAAAAATTAGAATTATTAATTACACATTATTCCCAGCATACCTCACAAACCGGTAGGTAGTCTGGCTGTCCTCTAGATCACTCTTTTTTCTTGCCGCCATTAAAATTTCTTCTCAGGTAGCTATTACAGTGAAACTGGAAAAATTCTGATGGCTTAGTTTGCACTCAGGTGTCCTGGGAAATAGTGACTGAAGATGTTCATTCTCCAAATATATGTATTTGAAGAGGGACAATGGTTTGACCAGCAGAAAGTGTTTGGACGTGGGTGAGTTCACACATAAGTCAGGATTGTAGAAGACCAATATTCGGGCAAGAGTCCTTCCTAGAACTCCTGAAACTACGTCCTGTAGCTCTTTTCCATCCATACAGTGTTGCCTACGATGCTAACGTTTTAGAACACTGCTCCTTCCCCCTACTACTTTGTGGGCTTTAGGCTCTTGAAGATTAATGTTGTGTCATTCTAGAAATGCTTAAGATTCATAAAGTAATGAAAAACAATTTTTTAGCTATCATCATTTTTGTCCTCCTACAAGGGCTTTTCCTTTGGAGAATTTCTCATTCGTGTGAAGTAAAAAGGTTCTGCTGAATAACGCAAAAACATAACAATTATAACAATAGCCAACATGTGTAGTGTTTTCTGTTTGCCAGGCTCTATTCTGAGCACTTCATTCATATTGACTCGTTTAATCCTGTGTAGTGGGTACTACTGCCCATCTCCATTTTATGAATGAAAAAATAGAGACACTTATGCTAAATTCCAACACTTGTAAATGGGTGGATAATTTGGGAACTCTGAATATGTAATGTCACCTCCATGAGAGCTTCAACCATGGAGTCACATCCTGGAGGACAGGATTTACTAATCACTAAACTCATTCCTGCAGAATATGCCAACGGCTCCTCCCATCCTGGGAGGAGGATGCCTTATCAAGGAAATTTATTCTCGATAGAGAGTGCTATAAAGCTACAGAGAGGTTTTTGACTTTTAATTATTAACCAGTGAAATAGAATTTCAGATGACTCCCTCAGATGTAGTTTATATTATAATGTTTTATATTGCTTTATGTACAGAAGTCAGGAAAGATGGCTCTCAATGAGCTTTATAGGACTAAGGGAGAGCTAGAGGTCTCAGCTTAGCGATGAAGGCATCTCAAGAACCAAGATGATGAAATCTTCATTGAAACATGAAAAGGTCAGAGGTACAAGGCCTTTCAACCTAAATATTTGGCTTTTAAGGGAAAATTGGAAGTTAATGCTAACAGCAAGGTATGTCTCATTTCTTTTCTTTTTATGATATTTGCCTTTTCCTTATGAACATGACCAAGAATTCATTTCCTAGAGGTTACCAAAATTGTGTAATTGCTTTTATACTACCTTTGTAAAGACTTTTAACTCTTGCAAATGTAACTCAGAAACCTTCTGGGTCCAGATATTGTACCCCCTCTCCCTTTTTCTCTCTCTCTCTCAAAAAAAAAGGAAAAAAAGCCTTTCAAAACAACAGTTGCTCACAAATAAAATAAAAGCAACTGCCCATCTGTCATTATTGGTCTTTTAAAACTATAAGTTGTCTTTCTAATTTCTCTTCAACTTTTGACATACCACTCAAAACATCTTTTCACAGACAGGTTACGTGGTTATTTCAAATACTGTCTAAAAACTCTATAAGGAGATTTAATTAAATTCAAAGCACAGATGACTGATACTCTTAAAATAACTGCTGTCTTACTGATTCAACACAGGAATCTGCCGTTTATTGCACTTTTAAGTGAACTAATCTAAATTAAAATCTTCTAAGATCAATAGATCATTTTTTTTAAACCACAGAGTATTCTCAATGCATTACCAGACTGGGTAAGTCATATTTTCAGAACTTGAAAGCCTACAGCAATCCAAAGCTAATGTAGATTTGGGGTAATATTTTACAGCAGGTCCCCCCTTTTTATTATTATTATTATTATTATTATTATTATTAGGCTGCACCGCACAGCATGCAGGATCTTAGTTCCCCAATCAGGGATCGAAACTGTGTCCCCTGCAGTGGAAGCTCAGAATCCTAAACACTGGACCACCAGGGAATTCCTCTACTCCCCCACCCATTTTTTGCACAAACATATTAAAAGAGATCAGCCGTCCAAAGTGTAAATGTCTCTAAACATTCCTGTTCATTCTCTAAGCATACCTCCTCACTTGAAAGACATCATTTCCTTCTGATGTATGAAAGTACTCATCAGCCTGGTCTTTTATTACCTGAATAATAATTTGAGTCATTCATCTTCTCACTGCTGTTAGGTGAAGGTAAAATTTTGCTGAATTTATAGAGAGAAAACAGTGGAAACCATTCAGTTAAAGTTGAAAGTCACTCAGAGTTTGGAAATCAGGCAAATACTTCTGAGCCTCTGAGACAGGCCCAACGTCCATAGAGAGTCAAAGTTGGTAGAAGTCAAGTATAGCAGCCCCCTTTTCTTGGCTTCCATGGCAAGCAATATTGAAGCCTTAATTTGGAAAGGACAGATCCAAGTTTTGATCACCTTTGTCAGTAAGAGTGTTCTGAAAAGTCTCCAGCCAGGTTCTATTTACAAGCTAAGAGAAACTTGAATGTATAATAAACTGTGAGATTAGCAGCTAAGAGTGTTTTCTAAACAATAATCTCAGAGTTCCACCGTATTCACAAAGCACTTCACAGCATTAGCTATTGTCTCTCACCCCCTTAGTTCATTCACTTTGTGTTAAGGAAACATTTGAGACCAGCTCTGAGCTAGAATTCTTTGGGAGTCAGTCCATGCTGCCTCTTTTCCATGTTCATAATTTAGACAGAGTTTGCAAACAAGAAAGAAGACTCCTGGCCAATGCCTGGGTTCTGGCTGCTGAAGTAACCCTCTTCATTTGCAACATTCACTTTAGTCAAAGAGTAAGCTAAGGGAAATGTGAGAAGAATACATTCTCTTAAGAATTATTCTACTATCTTAACCTGACCACCCATTCAGCCCTTCTTCCTTCCTCTGTACTGCAACCTTCCCTGTCCCCCAGTGTTATTTCACATCATCTGGTCATAAGTGTGGTCATTAAGCCTAAGTTTCATTCTGCATGGCTTACACCCCCATCCTTAAGATGCTCTCAGGAGGCCTAGTGTCTTGAGAAGTGGTAGAAGCTATAGTACTGGGAAGGCACAGTGCTATATGAACATAAAATGTCAAGTGTTCTTACAGCATCATCTATGGAATGTGGACTTTTACTGAAATGGAAAGCAGGGTATCAGAGTTGTCATTTACATTTGACGTGAGTCATTGGGTATTTATACTCAAGCTAATTACTTATTAGTAACTAAGGTTTAGAAGCAATGATAAGACTAGCTTTTGTCTGGCCTGAAGACTCACTCTAATTGGTTTACAGTAGGATCTTAACGTGGGGAAATGAGATCAAGAGATCTATTTGCTGCTGCAAAGATTGGGCCCTGGCATCTTTAATAACAGGCAACACATTAAGAGTTTGTGGAGGGTTAGGCAATATTCTAAGCACTGTTCATATATTATCTCATTTAATAATCACAACAATCCAATAAATTAGATTCTATTATAATCATTGACATTTTACACCTAAAGACACTGATTACACCACTTGCCCAAAGTTGCCTAGCTCACGTGTGGCAGAGCTGGGATTCCAACCCAGGTTTTCTGCCCCCAGGGCTCATACCCTTCACCACTGCCATACAGACCCTCCTTGTCTGTACTCATCCCAGCCTCCAACAGCTAGGCTCTCACCATCTATAAGGACTCTACATCTGAGGTCTGACATCCACTGAGGGACCCAGATGAAGTCACAGTTGAGGCAGGAGAATTCAAAGATTCTCACACTCTCATTTAGTAGGACTTGGTACTAGGATCTACACCACGCTCAGTCTCTGTGTGTTCCACTGAAGACCTCTGAGCTGCCTGATCCCTGCCTGATCCCTCATCGAAGTCTAAGTCTCCCTTCTGACAAGTGAGGACCACAGAGCCTTGTGTTCTTGTTGAGGATCACGCTCTGCCTTTATTCCACAGAGGACCTCAGTCTCCCTTCCCCTCCATGGGGCTCTGCTCCTCTGTATGGGAATCCTTGAATCAATTGCTCCTTAAATCATGACTAAGTCTGCATGGTTTTTGACATTGTCTTGGGCATTCCTCTTTACCATTAGAATACACACTCCATAGGAGAGAGACCTGCTGGACTTGGTTACCACTGCAGGCAGCAATGAGCACATTTCTTGGCATAGAGTAGGCATGCAACAGACATTTGTCAAATGAACGAAAGGGAAGCTTCTGCATCTTCTGTCTCAAGTTAGAGGGCAGGCTTCAGGCCAGGCTCTGTCTCCTCTACCTACACTATTTGCTTCTTGCCACTGAGAAATTAACCATCCTCTCCTGGGCCTAAGTTTTAAAACATGAGAATAGACAGAATGTGCCAACATGTAAGCTTTCCCATTTTTTAAAAAATTTTTTATGTATTTATTTTATTTTTGGTTGCAGTGGGTCTTCATTGCTGCGCGTGGGCTTTACCTAGTTGCGGTGAGCAGGGCTACTCTTCATTGCGGTGAGGTGGTTTCTCTTGTTGCGGAGCCCGGGCTCTAGGCATGTGGGCTTCAGTAGTTGTGGCACGTGGGCTCAGTAGTTGTGGCTCATGGGCTCTAGAGCGCAGGCTCAGTAGTTGTGGTGCATGGGCTTAGCTGCTCTGCGGCATGTGGGATCTTCCCGGACCAGGGCTCAAACCTGTGTCCCCTGCATTGGCAGGCAGATTCTTAACCACTGCACCACCAGGGAAGCCCAAGCTTTCCCATTTTACTCACATGACACAGAGACTAAAGGTCTATTCCTCTGACCACAAGCCTTCATGTTTTACAAATGTGACCTCCCTGATTTTATGCAACGAATAAACAGACGTCGGAATAAGACTAACGATGACATTTACATAAATAGGCCATCAATATTAAAATAACACACGATGGATGGAATCTTTAAATGTAAATTAATTAGAAACCTGAACTAATTTCATTACTAGTCATTAAAACCTGGGGGATATGAGCATACTTCTTGAAATACTGAAATGAAAGTTTATGGTATCTTTTGTGTGTAAAGTAATATGAAAGTTTCATAACATAAGGCAGTATTTGGTTTTTAAAATTATAATTTTTTTAAAGAAATCATATATTTCACTTTGTCATTTTTAAGATATTTTGAGCTTTGATTTACCACTTGTTTTATGTAGTCACTTCAAGGCTTTTTAGTACATCTATACAGATATGCAATATTGTCACTTTCTAATGTAGAGCATAACATGTCATTCTTAATATACCTTACATACAAGATAGTTGCTTATTTTAATTTCTCAATTCACTTTGAGATGTGGTGGTACAGAAAGGACACTAAGACATTGGGAACTATTGATGAAGAAAATGAGCAAGGACTCTGCACTGGGTGTTACTGGCCAGTAAAAATGTATATTGACTTGCTGTGGGGAAACCTCCCTTCTGTTCACAGTTGAGAAGCAAGTGCTTGGTTAGTTGCAACCTGATAGGCTCTTGGTAGGCAAT
This sequence comes from Balaenoptera musculus, assembly GCF_009873245.2. Taxonomy (NCBI): domain Eukaryota; kingdom Metazoa; phylum Chordata; class Mammalia; order Artiodactyla; family Balaenopteridae; genus Balaenoptera; species Balaenoptera musculus. The sequence continues at coordinate 21,731,958 of NC_045801.1, read as the reverse complement.
GTCCAAAGCAGAGGCAAAGCTCCAGCGGGGAGTGGATGGGCAAAAAGATCCACTAATCCCCGTGAGCAAATTCTCCAAAAATGATGCCTTTTCAGGCCTTAAGACTCAAAGAGAACATTGTCAAAAGGTAGAAACTGTTTTAAAGTGCTCATTCCCCCGAGAGTAAAATCTGGTTTAAGGGGATGCAGTCTTTTACTGCAGGGAGAGGTGAGTGAGGTTTGTGTCAAGCCTTTGTGATAAGAACACCGTATAAGTCAGAAGAAGCTAGGTTATGCTGTAAAAACAAACAAGCCACACATCCTAGATGCTCACAGTAGCGAAGATTTGTTTCTCTTTGTTTTACAAGTCCAGTGCAGGTCAGTAGGGAGGCTCTGCTGATTCACTGTTGTCATTCAGGTACCCAGGATGAGGCAGACTCAACTTCTACGCAGATTTTTGTGGTTGTCAAAATCACGGGGCAAAATCAGTACTGGGGGATCTCACATTGACATTTCAATACCTCAAACAGAGAGTAATTCATGTAATTTTCACTCTCAGCCCATTGGGCTGAATTAGCATCCAGTCTCAAGAGGGCAGAGAAGTCCTCCCCTGTGTCCAGAAAGAGAGGAGAATAAAAATCAGGGAATGGCAGTAAAGACTGCCACATATATAGCACTATTTAATGACATGGGGAGGGGGGAGTTGTGATACTAAAATTCTAGCATCAGAATTATATTCAGTGAGAAAACTCTTCTCATTTGGGAAAATATCTTGATAGGCATCTCAGTGTGAGGGTTGAGAGCTGACTAATCAGGCAATAGAAGATTATCCCTGAATTACTCTGAGTGTGATAAATTTAAGAATTTGCTGTGATTCCAAGAGGAAGAAGAGAAAAGAAAAGAAAAAGAATAAAGAGATAGATGTCAGCAAGATGCAGAGATTGAGACAAGATGAGTAAAAGATCATGGAAAACCTTAAGTCCTTTAGTAAGATAACTGATGTATCTTTTCAGAACAATGATGACTACAGGTCCAGTTTAGATTTTTTACATGGCTGCAATTTAACTTCTTCATTTTAGCCTGCAGTCTTCAATAAGTCTGCTACATTCATCAATGCACTGTGTGCACAGATTTCTTCTGTGAAAAAATGAAGGAAAGTTTCTTTTCTGGTTTAATACATGGCTACATAGAAACAGAAGCTGAAGGCAGACACCCTCCTACTCCTTATGCCCAAGAAAGTTGCCAAGATACAGGGAAGACTTTGGATGCCCATAGGCCATGGAATTTGGGGTTAAAGCCAAATCTTTCAAGGAGCCAGGAGATCCCAAATTGGTTATATCAGTATATACCCAGGGATTTTGTCAGGATAAGAAATGTAGGTGTCTAAGAAAGTTCTTTCTTGCATTTATTGAGATTCTTGAATCTAGTCCCCAAATTTGGGTATGTAACTTTGTCTTATGGGTTTTGGTTCTTTCCTTTAAATGTTTCCATTCTCCTATACTTTCATTATTCCTTCTCTACTTCACATGAAGAGACACCAGCCCAGATTTGCATGACTCTAATGTGGTCAATGGAGGAACCAGGAGTTTATGCCACCAATATTCATTTCTACTTCTGGAGTCTTAGATAAGTATATTTTAGGAATTTCTTTTCAGCTCAAAAAAAATTCAGCAAATGCTGGTATAATTGGAGATGCACACGGAAAACTGGTGCCGTCAATGTAGTGACATTATGGAGAGCAATGACTTCTATCACAGTGGTTCTTGAGGCCTGGGAAGCCAATGTGGCTAGGATGCTGGGAAGTGTAAAGCTTCCTGCTCCAGATTTTGCCAGGTGGTTGTGCCCTCTTTTAATTTCAACTGCAATTATAAGGATGATAAAATGGAAAAACAAATATTTGTGCAATGAATGGGAAAAGCCAATTAGTTTTGCACCAATGAGAAATAACGCAGAACTCCTCGCGTCTTATAATAAAATTGGCTCTTTCCACATACATTTTTAAAATGCATATATACTGTCCAAATGTACTTAGAAATTTAAATAGCGCTGGGATAAAATATATTCTGCAAGTTTTATTAAAAGAAATCAGCAATAAAGTTTCTGAATTTTAAGAAAAATAATTATAATAGGATCTAGGTGTATAATAATTTAGTAAATGTCAGGGTTGTGTTTTTTTGCTTCCATAATATGTTCTTGCATGATCTTCTCTTCCCTCTTGCTGTCTCCACCCGCATTCAAAGGAAGCATAGATATATCTAAGACTTAACCAGTTAGCAGTGCAATTTCAAGCTTAATACCCCTGCCAGCTCCAATTTTTTTTTTTAAGGTAGAGAAGTCCAGTCTATTATAGCTTTTTCTCCGACTTAGTTGAAACTTGACAACTAGATCTGAAAGTACTTTGTGATTTTTTTTCATATTTGATAAGACAAAAATTTCCTGTGTGACTACAGGCTGGTTTTATATATGAAGTATTAATATGGATATCCTTTATTTACTAAGCAGTTACTATTAGCTTTATATGTGAAATTCATTTTATATAAATTATTGCATTTAATCTTTATAACAGTTCTATGAGAAAAATCTAATTATCCCCATTTTACAGATAAGAAAACAGGTTAAGAAATGTTATGATAACCCAGCTACTGAGGAGATACACAAGTCTACATGAGTGCAAAAGGTTTACTCTGAATCACTAGTAAGTACATTACTCTGAATGTAGTTCTTACTAGTATCTTCTATCCACCCATCCATCCAATCATCCATTCAATCAATCATTCCTTCATTTATTGATTTCTAAAAATTGTACTATTCAGCCATGATATACCAGATGCTGTGTACCAAGAACTGGGGATACAACAGTGTGAAACAGCAAAGCCCATTCCCCCAAGAGCTTACATTCTTACAGGAATAGATGAGGCCAGAAACAAAAAACAAAGAAGGTAACACAGATAGTGATAAGGGCTCTGAAGGGAATGAAGAGTGCACTGTGGAGGAGAGAAACTGGATATGGCTGAGACCCCACTGCTTTTCACAGAAAGGTCTGAGAAGGACTGAGGAGGGGATATCTGAGCTGAGACCCTCAAGTTGAGAAGGTGGCATCCACATTCATGGTCAGAAGGAGGAGTGTCCCAAGAAGAGGATGCAGTATTGGGGAGGTGTCTAACAGGGCCAATTCCAGGTAATGGGAGCTTCTTTTTTAAGTGCCTATTTAAAAAACCAGGTACCTAGTTCAGTGGAAATGATCCACAATCAATACCACACCATGCTGCTTTCTAGAAGACAGGTCACTGGACTACTCCTCTGGTTTCTGTTGATTACATTAAGGCCAGTATTACATCTTCAGGTGTTCATTTTAGATAACTCTCAAGTCTATTTATTGTATGTACCACATTTATTTTTGAAACTTAGGAGAAAGGAGTCTCATGTGGAAGTTCTTGGGGAAAATGATGGGCAAGTCACACTTCTAATTAGTCTTTTCACATTACTTAATGTCTTAGTTAAATTACTTTTTTTTGGTATCCTTCCCGTTTCCTCTCACCTACTGAATAATAATTTGCTGAGTGTTTGTAAACACTATGCTGAAGAGTAATAACTGAAATTCTCCATAAAAGGGATGTGCAATGTAGAGTGACAAGGATTGTTTGGCCCTTAGGGTGTTGGAAGAGATATTATATCTTGTGCACTGCCATTACTTCCACAATGAGACTAAACCAGACTAGATTCACCTTCTTGTGACATTTCCCTGAAAGACAAGAAAATCTCTGGACTCATATGACAAAGTAAATGTTTCATTTTAAGTTGTCTAACTCTTCAGAACAATGTTATAAGTGTCAGTGTCTGTAATTTCAGGCTCTAGAGAGTGAGATTTTCTTTGAAAGCCCTGAGCAACTGTAAGATAACGCATGATGTGTGATACTGTTTTTGATTGACAGAGCCAGATCTGATAATCCAAGGGGCTAAGATAGGAGTTCTAATTTTTAATGTTGGCATGGAAGGTGACTGGGGCTGGTGATATTCACTTTAATATTCACTCTGTTCAGGTTTTGTGAACAAATGCTATATATATTCTTCAAGTATAAATATGTTGGCAGTCCTGGGACATGTTTGCTGGTTTGTGATGACCTATATAGTATGTCACCCAGTACTGTACCGAATGGATTGCTTTGCAAAGGCAGTTCTACCCTCGATTATACATTCTCAGAGAGCAGTAATTTGTCTGTATAATTCACTAGAGCTTAGGATAAGCTTGGAGCTTAGCTATTAGCAGCAGGAATTTCATCAAGGCTTGGGAGGAAGGGGAGGATGAGATGGATGCCAAATGTTGGGTTGAACAAAAAGCTGAGGTATCTCCGAGGGCTTCTTGCTTTCTTCTTTAACTTTCCTCCCAACGAAAAGCAACTGCTGGGAATTTTAGCCTGTTCAATTTGCTGGTAAACAAGACATGAGGTGGGACATGGACCTGGACTTGCTGACTTGTGGAGGTCGTGGGACAGGAGCCACAACCATCAAATCATCTTGGTCCACAAGGTGGTGGACAGGCCTGGGAGTCTCCCAGCAAGAGCAGAAGGAAAGAAAAGAGCTTTATTTTGATGCTACCTTAGGATTCACCAGACAGCAACCTCATAAAAATAGGGCAAATTTGGTGGATAAAGGTGTGTGTGAAAGAGTGTTTAGGTCAGTGCAACTACTGTGTATGTTACTATAAGAGTGGACACATGTCATTATACGTCTGTCCAAACCCATAGAACATACAACACCAAGAGCGAGCCCTAATGGAAACTATGGACTTTGGGTGTACTACAGATGTATCACTCTGGTGGGGATGTTGATAATGGGGGAGGCTACAGGTATGTGGGAGCAGGGGGTATATGGGAAATCTGTACCTTCCACTCAATTTCTCTGTGAACCTAAAACTGTTGTAGAAAAGAAAGTCTATTAATAATTAAGAAATGACATGTAAATAATTAACTGCTGACAGGCTTATAATTCATTCCTAAAATACACATTAAGTTGGACTGTACAAAAAAGTTTGTGTATGTCTGCCCATAAATGCACAAAGAATTCCATGAAGATATTCAGGATATTCTTAAAAATGGTTTATTCCCTGTATCTCAGCCTAGGATCTTAGGTAGGAGGACGTACTGTCCGTGTCTACCTTCTTAAATTGTAAAGATATTTTGCTGTGGATATATGTTACTTTTTAAATTAAAAAATAGGCTAAAATTTTTAGGTAGGTGGTATTTACCTTAAGGTATGTTTCTTTGATTTTTTTTACGTAAATGACTTCTCAATATTTAATGTGAGTATTTAACAATATTAAATACTTCGGAAGTGCTTTTTTTATCTCTGAAAGAGGAAGGGGATTATTTTTACTCAGAAGAGTCTTCTGAAGTAGCTTAGTACTGTCATTCAGCATTTTCTGGTTAGGAAATTGGGGCAGAAAGAAGCAAACGTATTCACTGACGCACTGAAAATCTGTAAAAAGGACAGAATTAGAACTCGCAGCAGCCAAATCACAAACTGGGCGCATTCAGCATGACAGCGTGGTCAGTGCAGCAGCAGCGTCAGTTAAAAATGGGTGGCTGGGCTGGATCCAGGTGTCAAAGAAGCCAGCCCTGAGGAGCAATATCCTCAGAGAAGAGTTCAACACAGGGGAAGTATACCATGCTGTCTAAGCCATTAGGTAGAAATTAAATAATTGCATCTTCCGAGCAAAGAGTTTGAATTAGTAGCAAATGACCATGTGGATTAGAGTGGAATGCCTGAGGCCTGTAATCTGGCCAACCAATAGTGGAAAGGGTATATTTGAGCAGACAATGAATCCAGTGTGTTCAGATATTAGGTCTAACCAGTATACCTCAATTTAGTTGGGGGCCTGGTCTTTATTAAAAAGGAGAAATGACTATGTATTATAAAGCAGATTAAAAAGAACTATTCCTGATATATTTTGGATAGTAACCCTTTATTGGATATATCATTTGCAAATATCTTCTTCCATGTGGTAGGTTGTCTTTTTGTTTTGTTGATGGTTCCCTAGGCTGTGCAAAAGTTTTTTAGTTTGATATAGTCCCATTTGTTTATTTTTGCTTTTGTTTCCCTTGCCTGAGGAGACATAGCTAGAAAGATATTGCTAAGACATGTCAAAGAGCGTACTGTCTGTGTTTTCTTCTAGGAGTTTTATGGTTTCAGGTCTTACTGTAGCATTGTTTACAATAGCTAGGATATGGAAATAACCTAAGTGCTCATCAGTGGATGAATGGATAAAAAGGATGTGGTACATGTACACAATGGAATACTACTCAGCCATAAAAAGATGAAATCTTGCCATTTGTGACAACATGGATGGAAATAAGGGAAATAAGTCAGATGGAGAAAGAAAAATATTATATGATTTCACTTTATATGGCATATAAAAAACAAGCAAACAAACAAATGAACAAACCAAACAAAAGCAAACATGTAAATACAGAGAACAGAGTACTGATTACCAGAAGGAAAAGGGGGCAAGGGGAGGACAGAATGGATAAACGGGAATCAACTATATGGTGCTGAATGGAAACTAAATTTTTGGTGGTAAGCATGCTGTAGGGTATACAAAAATAAAAATATAATATTGTACACATAAAACTATATAATATTTAAACCAATGTTACATCAATGAAAAATAAATTAAAAAAAGAACTATTCCCCATCTGCTGACAGCAACATCCATAATAACAATGATTCTAAGAAGTGATGGAGAATTAGTACTCATTGGGACATTACATTAATCATAGAATGGATTTCTCCTTCTGTTTCTTTCAACTGAAAATGGCCAAGGGGCAACTGAGTTTATTATTTACCAGCTTTCTCGGAAACTAACTTGTGACTAGGAAATGCAGGTTATGACAAATCCCATTCTAGCAAACTTGTATCAAAAACTGTTCATACTGTTTTGTCATGTTGATTCTTGTTGCATAAATAATATTTAAAATATAGGAGGACACTGATTGCCATTGTCTGTGTCTTGGGTATCATTTTTGTAGCAGTTTAATCTGAATGTTTATAATGTTTAAAATGAAATGCTTATTCAGTGAATGATGAAGTATCACAATTCTGGTGAAGACTCAGAAAAATCTTAGTTTCAGATTCTGAAGGGTAAAGGGGAATATTAGGCACATAAAAAATCTGTTGCCAAATATAATATTTTCAATGATGTGTTATGTGTTAGCTTGTTATAATTAAATATTTTTCTTCTCTTTCAGAGTTAGCTGACTGTGAAGGAAATGGAAATTCCCATCTTTTTCTCACTGACCAATATCTGGGTGACTGAGAGTCTTGGGGTGCAAAAGGTAATATGATGCCTCACTTGTCTTACTGGATGCAAATTCAAAGAACTCATCCCCTGGCGGTGGTGGTGAAATTTGCTACAGTTGGATTAGCAGCATTTAAAAATGTGGACTCACTGGGTGCAAATTCACTGATACCGAAAGAAGAGGTGAGTTAGTTGTGATGTCTTGTGGTTGTGCTTCCAAGCAGAAAACCCTGCTGCTGTCCTCTGATGCCCTTTGGCTTTGACATAAAAAGTGATGGCCCAGCCTTTCAGAGGAAAGCTTCGAGGCAGGTTTTGTCTTATCTCCTGGACTATCTCCTGAGAGGCAGGCTTGTCAGCTTCGAGTCAAATAAATCCAGGCTTTGAGATTCGGAGGAGAAGATGAGCTATGCCTTTGCTCTCTTGGCAGTCATCTGGGGACTTGCTGTGAAAATCCTTTGCCTAAGATGAATCATCAGCCCCTCAAGACTTTCACTAAAGGAAAGGAAACTGTACTCATGAAAATTAAATGGTGGCATTCCAGATAATGACAAGAGGGTGCTCTCTCTCTCTCTCTCTCTTTTATTTTTATTTTTTTTATTTTTATTTTTTAGTAATCATTTATTTATTTATTTATCTTTATATTTATTTATGGCTGTGTTGGGTCTTCGTTTCTGTGCGAGGACTTTCTCCAGTTGCAGCAAGCGGGGGCCACTCTTCATCGCGGTGCGCGGGCCTCTCACTGTCGCGGCCTCTCCCGTTGCGGAGCACAGGCTCCAGACGCGCAGGCTCAGTAGTTGTGGCTCACGGGCCCAGTTGCTCCGCGGCATGTGGGATCTTCCCAGACCAGGGCTCGAACCCGTGCCCCCTGAATTAGCAGGCAGATTCTCAACCACTGCGCCACCAGGGAAGCCCTCTCTCTTTTAAATTCAGGAATTCAGTGCTTTGGTTTTCAGTGATGCTCTGTGCATTTATAGATCAAGGAGCTGGAATATTAGGAAGCGTGTGTTTGTCTGCCTTTCTTATTCCAATGCCTTAAAATCATGGCTTAGGTCCTTGGAACCTTTTCTTGCTTGCCAATGTAAATAAAATAAAGAAGAGAGACACATACTGTGGTGAGAATATGAAGTCAGCAGAAAACTGCTTTGGAGTTTGCAAGACACAGTCAACTATATCTAGCTCAGAAGGTGCATTTAAGGGTTAATTAGCTTAAGTTGCAGAATATTTGGAAAAGGAAGCATGAGGCATGGAGACTAATCAATAAAATATACACTTCGTAAACATTTTAACCACCTAGCCCCAATATTTCTCCCCACCAAAACACTGTTTATTTTTATATTATTTATTTGCATCTATCAGCCTTAATAAAATATTTCTTTTATTGTTTTAGTATCGATATTTTATCAAGTCTTTCTTTTCTCAACAAATACAAGCTGTATTTGCACTGGAACATTTCTATAGCTCAATCTCTTTAAAAATAAAAATGCCCCCCCCCCCCGCAAAAAAAAGAGTTAGTGCCAATTTATCAAGAAGAAAATAAAACTCAGATGGCTTGCAGTCCATTTTCAAGTAAAGTATGAAATATCAGGAGATGGTTTGTTTTATACATGTTCACTTTAGATTAAAATGAAATTTTCATAATGTTCTTTAAAATACAATCCAATTAAATTTCCAGTGTCTTTGTTTACAAGTTCCTAGATGGAACTTTTGAAAAGCTCATACTGTAGTAATAACCATAAAGCCACCTTGCTAAGAAAATGTTACCCAACTTAGAAATAATGTCTTTATAGTCTGTGTGGGAATACGTAAGTCCAGAATCTTTAGTAGGTGATTATACTGATTGAGTCTGCATTTTCTCTCCTGTTGTGTCCTCTTTATTGAGGACACATTCTGAATGGCACTCTACTACCAAGTGGGGAGCATAAGGCAAGCACAAATCTATTATTTGAGAAAGTTGAGCCCTGAGAATTTGAGGCAGCTACTCAAAGTCATACAGCTGATGGCGGGTTCAAGTTCCCAGGTCTTGTTTTCAGAAACCTCTACTTCCATTCCTTGAGTAATTCTTAGCCTCTACTAAGGCTGGGGTCAATTTCTCAGGGACAGCCAAGGTATTATACTTAGACATGGCCAAGTACATAGCAACTCACATCTAGATAAAATTGGTTACATGGCAGATACTACGCTGAGAACTTTTATACACAGTATCTCTTCTACTCTTCACAAGAAGTCTGTAAGATGGATTCTATTAATGTCCCCATTTTACAGATGAGAAATTGAAAACAATAGAGGTCAGGCAACTTGTTCAAGGTCATATATGTAAGAAAATGGCCAAACCAGAAACTGAAACTAAGTCTGTCCGTACATTTGAAAGTCCATACATTAAACCACTTCACTCCATGGCCTCTACACATAAACAAGAAAGATACAAACAGGATGAGAATCCACACTTATTACTTAAAGCAAGCACATTTTCAAATGTCTTTTTAAGGAATAGTCATATGCAAACAATGACAAGATGAAGTATTCCTGAAATATGAGTTTAAATTTTGGGAATGCAAATAGTGAGAACTCAGTACTTTAGTGTGTAGGGATGATTACAATGGTTCTGCATAAATACACACATCCTTTCTGCAAGTGAAATAGCAAACTATGTGTAAGACGTGTGTAAATTATTTTTGCACACGTATTAGCTACCACTTGTAAAATCCTATTAAGAAATTGTTGTTGACAATAGTCAGCACTGGGGAGCAGAACGAGATCTTTGGTTGTGTCAGTTATGTTCTTGTGGCTGACAGAATATTTCTTCCCAGAGTTAACTATTATAAATTGTGTTGCCCCTTCAGTTGCTACAAGCTTGTGGTGGAGAGTGGGCAGAGAGGACAACCTGTAATTCAGGACGGTTTGGAAGCTGGTTGCCTAGGAAACTGGGATGAGCAGCAAATGCCCACCAAAACTGACTTGTCAACAAGATAGGGGATTTTCTTTTTTGATCTGCATTGCTTTCTGAATACATATTTTGTGACTCATGTGGAGTCTGATTTGGGCCAGTAGCCCTTGGTGGGCTGTGTATGCCAAAGTGGGCCAAAGGTTAGTCAGGGAGGATGGGTAATTTTTCATAAACATTGTGCTGACAAAATACTGGGGGGAAAGGGCATGATGGTGCAGTTAAAAGGGGGTTTATAAGATAAGCTAATCAACAGATGAGTATCTTACATAACATAACATGCTTACAATTCTTATCGTAACTTTACATTTAAATTTGTAGTAGCAAAACTTACTTTTCTTTAACATAAAGGTTTTATTTGTTGTAATCCACTGTTCCCTGCTCTTACACCAGAAGCTTTGATTTATAGTAAAGTAGTTATCTCCAAGGGTAGCACTTGGAAATTCACAAAGCTTTGAGGAAAACAGTACCTAATTTCCCTATAGTTTTAAAGCATGCACACTTAATTTTTTATTTTTAAATGTATCACACATGTACACATATACATTTTATAAGTATGTATACATGTGTGCATATATATTTAAGTAGAATCATATGAAATTGCTGATTTTAGACTATACTGGGTCTACAAAAATGGCAATTTTATATATATATATACTTCAACTTATAAACAGGAGAGATCATAGAATACATTTTTTTTCTTGTCCTTTTTTGCTTGGGTTCCCATTTCCTCTTTTCCCATCTCCACCTTACCCTGTCTATATCAGCCCTACCCTGCCCTTCTCATATATCCTCACTCTATCCTCGTCTCACAAACAATTCACATTAACAAACTATCAATAGTATATATCTTCATAGTTATAGAATCATAAACATATGTGCAGCTATATATGGGCTAGTGACCAAACTTGTGGTGTGGAACCTCAAACTTCCAGATTGCTTTTCCCCTGTTGAAATCTGTAGCCAAATATTCTCTTTCCTGCATTTAAATAATACTTATCTCCTCTGCTTTGCACTAATCTTTAATGGATTTCAGCCTGGTTTTACGTAGTTTCTTCACTTTTTGACACTCATTCACTCGAATTCTTTTTCTCTTATTATGTGCTAGAAACTACTCACAATTGATTCAAGCTGTAAAGTATGGCAACACGTCACACGATAGATTAGTAATTCTTTTCTGGTTTCTTACTTTTGCCTCCACAGAATAGCCTATTATTTTGCGAAGTTAAGAGTAAGAATATAAGAGAAGGAAATACTTTACTAGACCCAGAATTTCTCCTGCAAAGAAAAATGGCCTCCCAGAGCCATTTCTCCAGTTTCCATCTGTCAGAGCAAAGTTAATGACCAGGTAGGCAATAGGGCCATACGAAAAGACCTAAGAATTTATGTTCCAGGGGAGAGAGTTTGAAATGTTAAAATCAACAAGAGGTACAGCTTCACGACAGATATGATAGAAGACCTGGCGTTCTCACGCTCAGCCAAAGGTGACTTCTCCCCTCACTGCCTACAGCCATTGCCATTGAACCCCACTTTCCTTCCAGGAGACAATATTTATTCTACTAGGTCATTGTGGGTGATCTCTGTTCAGCAGTATGGGCAGATTTCCAAGATGCTGGGCCACTGGGCTACTCCAGGACTACACCACTCTGCGTGCTCTCCCTAGGGAGTTAGTGTCAACAGATGAAGAAGGAAATGAGGACTCAGAGGTGGAGGGTCTACGCCCTCTTCTCCTCTCTGCACTCGCCTGCCCCTGCATGCATCCCTATAGGTCTTGGATGCTCTTTGGCCCACATGTAAATGCCTGCCGTGTGTCGAGGCTGTTGTCCTTGGACTACAGTCCTTTCTCTTATTTGGAAAGGAAAGTTCTTTGTAATGAAATAAAATTCATAGGAGTCTGGGGGTTGAAGGTCTCTTGGGATCAACTCAGAAGAGCCCATTTCTAAGAGTTGTGATGGGTTTGCCTGGTAGGGGTTCCTTGGGCTGGTCTTTTGTCCTCAGCAGAGGGTACCCTGGCCAGGGAGAACACAGCTCATTCTGGTTCTTTTGTGCTTGAGGGCTCTTATTTATTTAGAAGCTGAGACTGCCCTTCTCCTGTCTGTCAAAAGGGTTTCAAAGCTGCTGCACCAGGAACTGTTTCAGATTAGAGACTTCAGTACCTAATGATCCATGTCCTCTCTTCAGTAGTAAAACCCCCAAATGGTCCTAGGAGAAGAGAAGTAAATCTTGACAGCTGCTTAGAGGGCATTTTAGAACTAAATCCTAGGAGAAATGCTTTTAGGTTCAGAGACCTCCCCACCCACTGCCAAAAAAAAAAAAATAATAATAAGGGAGGGAAAAAATATTAGTGTACAGAAAGGCAGCTGTTTGAGCTCGCCCAGGTGTGCTCTGAAGACCAAACCCCTACATCAGCAATTAGCGGGTAACCCTTGAGCTCCTCTACCTCCTAGACAGCACAGTGGAATCAGATGGCGTGGGAAGCGCGCGCGCGCGCGTACACACACACGTCATGTGATCCTACCTGCAGGAAGGTAGTTCCTGTGGGTGAGAGAATGAAGCCAGGTAACATTCCAAACAGACCGTAGTTTTAGCAGATCTATCAAGAACATTGACGTGGGAGGCTTGTTAATGTAATCCCAGAAGCCTTTTCATTTTTTCTTTGGAAAGTGTGTGAATAATCGTAATGCTGTTTTGCTTCCAAAACTGGACAGTGAGTTAAAGAGCAGCAGCCGTCGCCACAGTAACAGCACCACCATCACCAACACCAACACCAACATCTTCTATCCTGGCCACCATGGAGCTTCTTGAAAGAACTTATCTTGTGACTGACAGAGCCACCAAGATGTACGCCTTCACACTAGACAGGTAACAGACATCTGACGCTGCTTCACAATTCTCTGTGTCTTGAGTGTTCACTAAGTCCCTAGAGCCTGCTGCTTCAGAATTGGACACTTTTGCTGTTGCAACTTGGGGGCGTTTTGTAAAATTTTATAAACTGTTGGCCAACTTACATAATTCTTATCCTGAGAAAGGCAATACTTTGCATAGTTGATTTGCTTCCTTAAATATCCTGAGTGTACGAAGGACATATTTTATTAGTATATTTTTCATCTGTAGATTTTCTTCTAAAAAACAGACATACACAATCTGATGTGTTTCCCTTTCTTTTCCTCAATTATTCACACTTTTAAGATAGATAGTAAATTTTATTAAATTATATTTAGAAAGAATTAAGGCTTTTCAACTATGTGCAAATTGTGGTCACACTGATCTTAAGTTAATTGCTATTTTCTTAAGTATATAATATCATTATCACATATACACACCTACAATAAATATAGCTGAGCTTAATGTTCTACATAGCTCTAGTTCTTTTTACTATCTCCTACAGTGCCATGTGCAATATATTCATTCATTTCCCCCTTATTTAACAATAATTGATTGAACATGTGTATATATACTGGAGACTAAAATATTCCTAGTCCTATATCTCTGTCCTCTTGAAAGCCTGAGTCTAATGTGGAATGCATATAAGAAACAGGCAATTACAAAATAGCATGTGTGTTATTCTAGGGGTATACAGTAAGAATACCTCAAGGGAACCTAGGTCTTTGATGGACTTTGGGAGTCAGAGAAAGCTTTTCAGAAGTGATAGGCTGAGAACTGAAAAAATAAAAAGGAGTTAGAATAGGGTTAGGGAAACCCTACATAGGAAGTAGCGTTAGGAAAGTTTTCCTGACTGAGATAATTTCCTGGTAAAGACAGAGACAAATAAGAATGAGACTTTGGTGCATCTGGGGAATTCAATCCAAGTGGGGAGCAAAGAGAAACACACTCAGAATACATAGATAAATGAATGAGAATCTGAAATAAATTCATGTTAGAAGCAGAATTTAAGAGAATACTTACCCATTAATAAAATGTGTAATGTTTTTGTGTGTTTCATGAAAACAAATTAATATTCCAAAGAGTAGCAGCATTGTGTTTGACAGCATCGAATGTTTAAGCAACTGCAAAAGGAGTTTTTCTTAGGATATTTATAACTTTGCTTTAAAAATACATATGACAAAGAGTCTAGCACATCTATTACCTCACACTGTAAGAACTATTTTTCTAAGAAAATAATATTAGATGTGATTTACTGACATAAACGACATAGCCTCACGTTAGGTCAGGCAGAAATTTTGAACAACAAATTGTTAACACTGTGGACACTATTAATAGAGCATCTCTACATTATTAAAATAGCAGTATTTCCCTTCTCATGAAACTAGACCATTAGCACTCTGTTATGCAAATAAAGCCAACTGTTTATGGTTATGGGGTCTCATTCACCTCATGAACTGGTATGGTTTTCAGGATACGGTGATGATAAAAACTGTCAAACTCATTTTTATTTTCTTTCCAAAAAAAAACAATTGAACCTAGATGAGATTATTTATCCTGATCCCTCATTTCACCAGTTAGGAAAGTGAATTCCAGAGAGAATAAATGCCATTTTTAAGGTTGGATGTCTAATTATGGCAGAGTTGAGATGTGGACCATGCCTCCTGTTTGTGAATTTTGCTCCCCTCCCCCTCTCCTGCACACACACTTTCACCATGTGTCCTCCTGGGTCCTTAATCTCTTTCCTCCTGAGCTCATATGAACCTTGATCCCCTCACTAATTCACTTTTCCTCACCTCTCCCAATCTCCTTTCTCATATATTTTGTTCTATCTCTATTTCAGAGGTAACTTTGTCCCCTGAAGGTCCTTCTCTTTTCTCCTTCCTTCTCTTTTTTTCTACTTATCATCAGCTTTCTATTTAAGTTGTTATCATCTGTTAAGAAACATATAGAAGGAATATGTATTCTCTAATTACACAACAAGAGTGCTTCAGTTATCTATTGTTGTGCAAGAAACTACCCCCAAAATGTAGTGGCTTCAACAACAATCATTTTATTAATCACAGTTCTCACTCCATGTGGAGTTATCGAGGTTTGCTTGTGAGGCTGCATTCTGCTGGTGTCTGGGATGTGCTAGAAGGTCAAGGATGGCTTCACTTACTTGTCTGGGGTCTTTGTGTTAGCTTTGACTGGTCTTCTTTCTCCTTCCCATAGCTTCTCTCTCTGTGTGGTGTCTCATTTTATCAGATTAGCTTGGACTTTTTTATATGGCAGTTCAGGGGAGCAAGAGAGCAGCAGTGGAAGCTGACAGGTGTCAGACAGCCTAAGACCAGAACTGGCACAGCACCATTTTTACCACATTTGATGGGTTAAAGCAAGTCCCAAGTCTGAGATTCAAGGGGTGGCACAGTGGATTCCATCTCTTGCTGGCATGTGCATATAAGATGACAGGAATTGTTGGACATAATTTTAGAGACATTTTACCACAGGAAGTAGTAATATTAGGCCCTGTAGGTATTATTGTGTAATCTCTCCCCCGCCAATCCCTCCAATTCTCTTTCCAGTGATGTGATTCCCTATGCTTGGGCTCATGGTAGCAAAGAGATAGTTGTATAAAGTTGATCTACATACTCAATATGGTTTTCTTGGTACTGGAAACAAGCTTTTCTTTTTCCCAAGTTGTATATTAAAGAAGTGCAGGGAATGTGAGGGCAGGGAAAGATGGTAGGGACAAAGTACTGGAATCTTTTCAATGTGAAGCCTTAAAGTGTATGTGTGTGTGTGTGTGTGTTTGGGATGGCAGGACTTCTGGAATGGTGGTGTAAGTAGCTCAATGGACCTCCTTCCCCAGTGAAACATTTTTACCATTTTACTGGTAAAAATAATATTTAAAAAACTCCAACAGTTTAGTCTCTGGAAATTGTCTTAAGGGCATAGAGAAAACTGAGATTTATTCAAGAAAATCTACTAAATCTCAGTAAAAAGCAAGAGTCTGTGGCATTTGAGCCATGATCTGCCCCACTAACCTCTTTCCCCTCCAAGCTTGTCGTGATGGAAGTTCTACTCTGGTTGGATGTGGCCAAAAGACAGGGATCTCTCTCCTCCCAGCTTCCAACTGGGGCTACAGTTCACCCCTAGAGCAAAGGGCTGCTGGAATCTCTAATGGCCCCAGCTCCATATTATAGAACCTGTATTCAATGCAGACATGGCCAAGAGGACTGGGGCCCCCTTCCTTCACCCAATCCCTGCTCACGGTCCAGGAGCAGCAAGCTCCTGAACACCCTGCCCTGGCTCACACATAGGGTGAGGTTCTTCACCACCCACTTATGGAGCAGAGGTGGGACTCCAGGATAAGTGGGTCACTGTTCCTTCTCTCAGTTTTGGGGCAGTGATGCAGAGGTTCTGCCCATGGGAGAATCAGGCTATAAGAACAGAGAGCTATGCATCTTTCCCTTAGAGGACTGATGATACATCAGCTAAAAGTTTATTTGGAACAGAACATGGGATATTTCAAGCATAAGGGCACTGTCAAAAACAATGAGGATTTTGCTGTTGAGCAATCAAGAGCAGGCTGGTTGCTTCATCAGAGCAAAAAGCTAAATGGTAGACCAGTTAGAAGTTTAACGGAAACAGCTAGGGAAAGACAGATAAAAAGAGCCCTCCTGGAGTTGGTACAAGCCACAAAGATTAGCCTCAAATACTATCCCTGTAAGGAGGCTCTTATGGACTGAATGTTTTTGTCATTCCACAATTCATATACTAAAACCCTAGCTCCCATGTGACTATATTGGAAACAGGACCTTTAAGATGATTAAGGTTAAATGAGGTCATTAGGGTGAAGTCCTGATAGATAGAACTGCTATCTTTATAAAAGAGGAAGAGATACCAGAGATCTCTCTCTTTCTACCATGTGAGAACATAGCAAGAAGACAGCCATCTACAAGCCAGGACCACCAAAACCAGAAACCAAATGTTCCAGCACCTTAATAATGGATCTCTAGCCTCTAGAACTATGAAAAAATAAATTTCTGTTGTTTAAGCTACCCAGTCTGTAGTATTTTACTATAGAAGCTAGAGTAGACTAATACATGGCCCAACTTTAATTGGATAATATTGTAATTTATGCCTCAGGATACTGCTGAAAACATTAGAGCAATCAGCAAGTGATTAAGGAGGACAAGAGCTGAGTGTGATACCAACACAGGCAGAGCAGCCAGAAGCTTAACAGTGAGAGCATGGAAAAAGACAGTCAAAGCAAACATGATGAAAATGACCACCATCCCTGGGAAAGGGGGTAGGGGGAGGTAAGGATAACTGTGCACATGTCCAAGGCTGCACTCTCTGAGGAATGGCAATAGAGCCTACACAGCAGGGAAGGTCAAAGAAAATACTCCACTGAACTAGACAAGCCAATTCACTAACCAAATAAAAAAGCAAACAAGTAAGCAGCAACAATAACAAGCCCACTGGGGATCAGTATTCAGAATTGCTACAATATATTGCCTAAAACATCCAGTTTCCAGAAAAATATGACAACCTATGCAAAGGAACAGGAAAGGATAACCTATAAACAGTAAAAAGAGCAGGTAATAGAAACTGCCTTTGAAAGGGCCCCCATGTTGAACTTAGCATTCAAAGAGTTAAAGCAGCTATTATAAATATGTTCAAAGAATTAAAGAAAATCATGTTTAAAGAATTAAAGAAAGGCAGGATGACAATGTCTCATCACATAGAGAATATCAGTAATAATAGATAGAAATTATAAAAAAAGAACCAAATTCTGAAGTTGAAAAGTACAATAAATAGAACAAAGGGACTCAGCAGTAGATATGAGCTGGCAGAAGAAAGAATCAGTGACTGTGAAGACAGGTCAATAGTTATGCAGCATAAAGTACAGAGAGAAAAAGGAATGAATAAAAATTAACAGAGCCTCAGAGAAATGTGGTACATAGTTAAATGTCCTACCATATACATAATGGGAATACCAGAAAGAGAGGAGGCAGAAAAGGAGCAGAATAACATTCAAAGGAACAAATTTCAAAATTTGGTGAAAATATTAATTTACACATCCATGATAGTCAACAAACTCTAAGAAGAATCAAGGCAAACAGATCTATACTCTGACACACACATCATAGTTAAAATATTGAAAGCAAAACACACAGAAAAATCTTGAAAGCGGTAAGAGGAAAAAAGACTCATCGTGAGCAAGAGTTTCTCAGTAAGATTAACAGCTGACTTCTATCAGAAACAAAGGAGGCTGGAAGGCAGTGGGACAGCATATTTAAAGTACTGAAAGAAAAAACAAACCCTGCCAATCAATCAACTTTTATCCAACAGAACTATCTTTCTAAAATGAAGGTGAAACAAAGAAATCCCCAAATGAATAAAAATTGAGAGAACTTTTTGCTAGCAGATTCATTTTACAAGTAATAGTAAAGGAAATTCTTCAGTCTTAAAACAAATGACACCAGCCATTAACTGGAGTCAACACACAAAAAATCAAACAGCATCAGTAAAGGTAATTATGTAGATAATTACAAAAGACAGAATATTTACTCTCCTTTTTTCTCTTAATTGATTTAAAGATAAATCACATAAAATAAAATGCATGTAATCTTTGATGAAACGGAAAAATTCACAGAAAGATATCAGCTACCAAACTCGAGAGGAAATAGAAATCTGAGTAGACCAATAACAAGTAAAGAGATTGTATTAGCTTCACATAAAGAAAGCCCAGATGTCTCACTGATGACTTCCACCAAAGATGTAAAATAGAATTAATATCAATTCTTCCAAAAAATAAAAGAGTGAACATTTTCCAACTTATTCTATGAGTTCAATATTCCACAGATAGAAAAACAATAGAAATGAAAACATACAATAGAAATGAAAACATACTTCCACAAAACTTTGTATACAAATTTTCAAAGCAGCATTATTCATAATAGCTGAAAAAATGTAAACAACCTAAATGTCCATTAGATGTATATCCATACAACTGAGTACTATCTGGAAATAAAAAGCAATAAAGTACTGACGTACTGATATTTGCTATAACATGGATGAACCGTGAAAATACTACACTAAGTGAAAGAAGCCGGTCACAAAATCTACATAATGTATGATTCCATTTATAGAAAATGTCCAGAATAGGCAAATTTATAAAGACAGAAATAAGATTAGTGATTTCCTGAGGTAGGATTATGTGTAAGGAGACTGGGGATTTACTGGGTATGGAATTTCTTTTTGGGGTGATGAAAATGTTCTAAATTAGATTGTGGTGATGGTTGTAGGACTTTGTACATATGCTAAAACCCATTAATTGTATACATTAAATGGGTTTGTGGTATATGAATTATATTTTAATAAAGCTGTTTAAAAAAGGGGTGGAACATTGGATAGCTGGTCTGGGACAAGAAATTACACCTGTTAGGTGAACACTTCTATTCCCCACTCCCTCATAACATTTAATCAAATAAACGGTCTCCATATTTTGCTCACTATACTCTAGCCTTCCAAGCAACACCCAAAATGATTTTAGAAATGTGAACCACACAATGTTACTTCCCTAGTCAAAACTTTCCAACTTCCTCCTTTTACATTTTGAAGAAAATGAAACCCTTTACAATGGCCCACAGAGTTCTGCATGATCCGACTTCTGCCTACTTCTTTGACTTCATCCAATTTCACTCTCTCTTCATGCTACAGTGCCCACTATGTAGTTTCCTTTCTGTTCAAGACAAGCTTCTGAACAAGACAAGCTCTTTCTTGCCTTTGGGCTTTTGCACCAGCAATGCCCTCTGCTTGTGATGTTCCTCCTTCATGTGGGTCTGCTCCTGGTTATCTTTTAAGTTACTGCTGAGATATCATCTACAGAGGTGCCTTCCCCTACCACTCCATTGCAGGTAGCCTCACCTTTCCTCTCCCAGTCACTGCCCATGATACTACACAGCCTCTGTTACTATCCGCTGGTTTGCTGTGTTCCCCTCTGCTAGGATATAAGCTTCTTAGGTCAAGAACTTTGCTTGTCTCAAAGGCATGGTATCATTAGCACCTCTGATGGTACAGGCATGCAATACTTTTGTTGAATGAATGAATACATGAAGTGTTGGAAATGCATGGCGGGACCTAAGATTTTATCTCCTCTCCCAACAGGAGGAGTGATTTAAGGCTCTTGGGAAGGGTAATGTGAAAGTACAAAAACTAAGTGATTTTATATAGTCAACATGTGAAGTAAGAGTGTGAAAAATATTACCAGCTCCACTTAAGAGATATAGAACCAAAGGGGTTTGACTTCTACCAACAGACAAAAATAAGATACAAAATTAAAAAAAAAAAATGCTTCTCCAAGATCACAAAATAAAGCTCCATTTATAATTCTTATTTTAAGAGAGGAACTCTAAGTTCTAGGCTATTGACATCAACTTTTGTAATATTTCCCTATTTTTCTTCTCTGTTTCTCCCCGTTTTTTCTTTTTGATGCTACAGTAAGTTTCTTTGCTCTGGCCTATTGTTCCTACTCTTCAAAGCGGCAGCCATATTTGAATGTGTGGTGACCTCTGGTGATTTATTCTTTGAAAGTAAATTCACATTTCATATTTTGATGCATTCTAGCATTTGCTTTTTAGAACCTTCGTTTTAAAATTCTTAGAATTTGCATCACTTTTCAGATCAAGAGCCTGTACTGCATCTAGAGACACTTAGACCACTTTGCTCTTATGAGATGATGAGGAATATATTTTAACTTCAGTTTTTTAACTTCTTTTGTAATCATAGACCCTTTGGGGAGCCCAGCGAAGATGGTGGACTCCCACCTCCCCTCATAAAACACATACATACACATATGTGAACACACTGTATCCAATTTCAGTCTTGTTCTGGATTTCTGGCTTAGTGCTTCAAGGAACAATCTCAGCTCAAAATGTATCCAAATTGGTTAATCTTAGGTCTAGGACAAGGTAGCAGTATTTAAAAGTAAAAATTGGCCAGGTTTCTTGCACTTTTCCTCTTGTGGCATTGCTCACAGGCTGTTCCCCTGGTGGAATTCCTGCCTTGGTCTGCCTCCTAAACTGTTCCAGGATAAGTTCTCTCTCAGTCACTCACCACCTGGTTTTCTCTGCCCACAAGATTCACGAAAAATAGAAAATAAAGTAAAGCTTCATATGGCCAGAGTGGTCATATGAACAATGCCAGAATATTTGGTGACCCTGTCCTGCTCACACTGCCTTCTCAGCACAAGGAAAAAGGAAACCTCCACCATGTTTCTTATTAGTTCTCTGGCTCCTCTGAGTCGATGACCATTGGTGACTAACACTACTACCTTATATATGTTGTTTATTATCATGGTATGTATCACATTATAAAGGTGAAAATTTATAGGTATGAGTACTCTATGTGCCTCTTGCCAAATAGTTCTTATTCCAATATGAAGATTACTTGGAATTGCTCAAAATCCTGAGTGCTATTAACATCATCGGCAAAAACATTCTGAAGCCAATTTGGCAATATACATCAAAATCCTTAAAAATGCAGATACTCTTTTTTTAAAAATAAATTTATTTATTTATTTATTTTTGGCTGCGTTGGGTCTTTGTTGCTGCATGCGGTCTTTCTCTAGTTGCGGCGAGTGGGGGCTACTCTTTGTTGCTGTGCGTGGGCTTCTCACTGCAGTGGTTTCTCTTGTTGCAGAGCACAGGCTCTAGGTGCTCGGGCTTCAGTAGTTGCGGCACGGGGGCTCAGTAGTTGTGGCACGCAGGCTCAGTAGTTGTGGCGCACGGGCTTAGTTGCTCCGCGGCATGTGGGATCTTCCCGGACCAGGGCTCGAGCCCATGTCCTCTACATTGGCAGGCGGATTCTTAACCACTGTGCCACCAGGGAAGCCCAAAATGTAGATATTCTTTAACCAAGTAATTCCCCTTTCAGGATTGCATTTTAAGGAGATAATAATATATTTACCAAAGGATAACTATAAGGATATGAATCACAGTGGTGCCAAATAATTGGAAAAGAGTCAATTGTTCAATAATAGAAAATAGTTACTTATGTTGTGACATATCTATACTAAATATAATGCTCTCTGTATGTTAAACTAATGATATAGAATATTTAATAAATTGAGAAAATGTTAACAATACATACAGCTAAAAATTAGGTTCCAAAGCTCTATCTTTGGTGGAATCCTATTGTGACACTGTCATTTCATCCACAATCTATTCCAGCCCATCCCCACTGAGTTGCAGTCATGTGATTTGGGTAGCATTTACCCCACTCTCAGCTCCAGGAGTCAGCGTTGTTGGGTTTAGCCAATCTTCTGGCTGTAACAAGGTCTAAGCCAATTAGCACATCCATAGTCCTCTGGCTACAGAGGCTGGCCAAATCAGCATGCAACTCAGGACCCCTGTTTTGCAGTTGGGAGAATGAACACTCCTTCTCGCTGTATAATAAAAAACAAGTACACTGTCCTGATTATCTTGGGCAACTATTCCACTACATGAGGAAAACCAGCCTGAGGGTGAAGAGTAGTTGAGAACTGCAGAGCAATGGATCTGGAGCTTTGATAAATCAGGCTGAAGCCTGATACTTCTAGATGTTTTCAGTTGCAGAACCAATAATTCCCATTTGTTAATTTACCTAGCATGAGCTTTGTTTTCTGTACTTGCTATCAAAAACATCCTAATTAATATGGACTCTAAGTAAAAACAGTATTTATTTATTACAAAGCTAAACAAAAAACTATCAATAATAGTTGTCTCTTGGTGGTAATTTATTAGTGATTTTTTTTCCCTCTGCTTTGTGCCTTTCTGTAATTCCAGGTTTTCTATAACGAATATGTATGTTATTTTATTCAGGAAAACCCCCCAAATATAAGGATAATGAGAATTGTAATAATAATCATCATTTAAGCCAAAACCATCAGATCTTTTTGTGGATGGTGATAAGACAAAGTAACTCTTCAAGTGGAGGAAAATAATTTATTTCCATTTTTATACCTTTCAAAGTCATGAATGTAAAGTTCTTACTCTACGAACCGTATTAATGTCTTCTAATAAGTTTAATAAAAAATACAAATCTAATTAGTTCAAGATCATGGCATCAGTAAAAATTGGTTTTAGGTGTACCGATGTTCAGGTAGAGGGGCAGTGTGGGCATAGTGGAAAAAACACTAGGCTTGGAGTCCCAGCTCTCCCATTTCCTGGCTATTTGACCTCAGGCAATTACTTAACCTCTCTGAATCTTAATTACTTCAGGTAAGAAACTGTGGGTTGGACTAAATGTTATCTACAATCTTTGCATTTGTGAAATTCTATATTTCTATAAATGGCTCTATATTTCTATAAATGCTTTATATTTGAATAGAACTGATAGGCACTGCCTGCTTTTGGAAGTATAAGTAGGTTTAACTCTCATTACAACTTTGATAGATTGGCAGAGATTTCTGCAAAGCTGTGTTAAGAAGGTTTCTGAGGGTTCATATGGACTCAGCAGGAAAAAGTGCTATGATCTATTAACAATGTTGTTGTGCAGAAGAAAGGGAGAGTGTTGCCATGCAATAGTGAGTGTCTGAATCACCAGGCTGACTCGTACACACATTACTCGTTAATAATAATAACCTCATTACTGCCCCTTTTAAAATCTATAGCAGTGTCCAAAATGTTTTCAAAGTGAAGTGACTGTGAAGGAAATGCACCAAAATGTATCTGCTTCCTTTCTCCTTTTCCTTTACTTTCTTTTAATCACTGGTAGTATAGACTGAATAAGAGCTTGCCTAAATAAAAGCAAAACTCTGTTTGTAGTTGAGAATTCAGAAGGAAATTTCTCGCTTGTTCCTTACATTTGATATTTCTTGTAGAAGGAGCCATGAATGATAAGTTCCTAGCTAGTCAGCAAATGTCCTCATAGCAGTTCTGGTAATGGATAGGGCTGCCAGTGAGAGGTTTGTTTGCAACCATGTTCACTTCTTGCTTCTGTCAAACTCATCCTCAGCATGGAACTCCAGCAGAAACCCCTGAATAAAGATCAACGTCCTGGAGAGAAGCCAGAGGAGCCAGAGTCAGGAACCATGTATCACTGCCACAGCAACTCCAAGGCCACAGAGAACAGGGCAAAGGAGCAAGTCTATGCCAAGTGGAAACTCTGTGCTGCTTCAGGAACATGCTTAGTTTTCATGATTGCAGAGGTCATCGGTGAGTATTTCTCAAGACTTCTCTGATTAAACAAGCAAACAAACAAAACCCTGCATCATTACAGGAGAGTTGCCTAAGTTCTTTTAAAAAAAGACTGAATATTTTCTGTAAATATAAAGTAACAATATGCTCATTGTAGATAAGTTGGAAAGCAGAAGGAAACAAAATAAAATTCATCACAATCCCCTTTTGAGTGATAATCTTCAATAACATTATGGAGTATTTTTCTACAGTATATTTTCTATTCATAGCTCACAATTTTTTTAACATAACTGAGAGCACACAGTGCTTTTGGCCATGCCATCAAATACTCTTCAAAAACGTTTCTATGCCTGAACAATATTCTATAATATGCTCTACTGTGATTTACATAACCATCTCTCTATTGTTAGAAATTCTGGGAGTTTTTTCCTGCTTATGGACAATGCTGCAATGAAAAATCTGGAATAAAACTCTGCTTGCTTTTCTGGATAATTCCTTCAAAGAGATTCCTAAAAGTGGAAATAACTAGTTGAAGGACATGAATATTTTTATTACTACTTTATGCACATTGCCAAACTGCTATCCAGAAAGCTTGAAACAATTCCTATGTCTGCCAGCTCTACATGAGAATGATTCTCTCTCCAAATCTTTCCCAGAACTTATTTTAATCTTTCAAAAATCTTTGCTAATGTATAGATGAATATGTTTTATTTTAATATGCATTCCTTTGTTACTATTAATATTATTTGCATGTTTATTAATGATCTGTATTTCCCTCTGTTAATGCATTTCCTATTTGCCTCTTAATATCTGTGGCTCATTTGTTTTTTCAGATAATTTGTAATTCTTTATATTGATCTCTGGGAGCTCTTTATATAGTTATTAAACTTTTGTTATATCTGTTATAAGTACTATTCTAGTTTGTTGTTTACTTTTTAGTTTTTGTTTAATTTTTGGTTTGACTTAGAGAAGTTTCAAATTTTATAGAGGTAATTGTATCAAACATTTCATTTTGAGCTGATTTCTTTTACTACTCTTTCACTATTTTAGTGCTTAGTAAGCCTTTCCTATCTACTGAGAAGATAAATATCATTTTGTTGTTGTTCAATTTTTTGCATTTAATTTTAAATCAATGTGAAATTATCTATGCTCTTAGCATTGAAAATTCTCTTTCTAAAGAGCTAACAAAGATTTACACATCATTTATGGAATAATTCATTATTTCCTCCATTGATTTTTCTCCATATTACTTTTATCATTTATCAAATTTCTATAAATAATAGAGTTAGGTTCTAAGGTGTTTTATCTGTGCTGCTGATCTCTGTCAGTAGTAACATATTTAATGTAGATTTACATGTTATAATATCTGTTGTTCTTTCCTCATTATCCTTTGTTTAACAGAAAAAAGGTAAAGGCTGTTCATTCCTGTTTATTACTCTAATTAAACATGAGAATAATTTTGTTCAGTTTCCTCCAAAATCTAATTTTGATTTTATTGGTATATAAATAAATTTGGGAACACAAATCTTCTTAAAATACTCAGTTTTTCCCTCCAGGAATACAGTATGTTTCTCCATTTATCCAGATATTCTACATCTCTCATCAAGTTAAGGTTTTATGTTTTTAGTTTGCTTGTTTTAACACAAGGACAACCTACTTCTTGCTAGAGTTATTTATAGTTATTTTGTGTGTTTGGTTTATTCTTTCCAGAGGTGAGGAGGGTCTTCCTTTTCTCATGTCCTGCTTTCTAAATGGTTACTTTTTGGATTTTGGAAAGTTTTCATTTTGTATATTCATTTTGTACTCAACAGTGTATTTGAACTATCGTCATTCTAAATGTATCTCGGTTAATTTTCCTTGTTCCTCTCTCATCTCTCCTCCTAGGAGATAATCATCTCCTGTTCAAAAAAATTATATTTCTCCTTGCTTTCAATAGTTATGTCTCTTCTGTATGTTTCATATTTTTATCATGTTAAATAATATGCTAAATCAAATCATATGTTCAACTATTTAGCTGTTAAGTGAAATGTTTCCTGAGGGGTTAAGTATTTTTATTATGTTAATGAAGTATTCTCCTTGTCCTAGTTTTTTAATGGTTAACGGATAATCGAGGATGAGTGTTGACTTTTATCAAAAACCTCATCTTTTAAATTCATTCTGTTTTAAAACTTTTTTACCCATTGTTGATGTGTATTATATTAAGAGATCATGATGCATTTCTGGTATTATGATGACAACAGCTAATATTTGTTTAATGCTTACTATGTTCTGGGAACTGTGATGAGTGCTTTCTACGTATCACCTTACTTAATCCTGATGAAATTCCTGAGAGGTAGGTCCTATTATGAATTGCACTTTATAGACCATAAACCTGAAGCACAAAGAGTAAAGTACTCGACTTTAACAACATACCTATCAGTGAGCAGGCGGTCTGAATTCCAGAGCTCATGTTCTTAGGCTCTCACTATGGTGACTAGACCTCGGTGGACCATTCTTTCAAGGCATTGCTCAATCTGAGTCACTAATATTTTTGTTAGGATTTTTACATTGAAAAATCATTGTAATTTTTTTGATCATTGAAATTTAACTATAGTTTTCTGTTTTGGAGCTATTTTTCTTGGTTTTTGAATCTGAGTTATGCATATTAAAATGAAAAGTTTAGTTTTAATAATTTCCTTTTTATATACTGGGTTGGCCAAAAAGTTCATTTGGGTTTTTCCATAAGATGTTAAGGAGAATCCAGAACGAACTTTTTGGCCAACTCTATAAAAAAACTAAAACAATTTATATGACATTGTAATTATTCTTTCTTTTTAAGAACTCCCTGATAAATTGTCTGACTTCAGAGACATTCTTGGAGATAATTTTTTCATATATTTTAGCTTCTTCCTCATTCATGGACATACTCAAAATTTCTACTTCTTGAGTAAATTTTGGTTATTTATAAATCTCCCAAGTCATTCATCTCACTGAAATTGTCAAATTTATTATCATACAATGGAACATGATAGTCTTATATTGGTATTCTCTTATTTATTCCAGCTCCTTTCTCATTTTAATATTGTTTGTATATTTTTACTTCTTTTCCTTGATAAAACTTTCCTTTACTTTATTGATATATATATTTTTTATTGAATATATTATTATTTTAATTTTCCTTCTGTTTTCTAATTCATAATTTTGGCTTTAAAAATATTTTTATTTCCTCTTTCTTTTCTCAGAGTTGTAGTCTTATTGCATATTTTAATATCTTAAGTTATATCTTTATTTAATGTATTTGTATCCTTTCTTTTTATTAATAATAAAGCTATGTAGAGCTTTAAACTTAATCTAAAGGTTTTGGTATGCTGTGGTATCTTATTTATAATTTTTTTACCAAAAAATTAACAAGAACACTATAAGCTACCTATATAAGTACCATAGGCTACTACCACTCTTACCACTATAACTTGTTACACTCTGTTACCAATATTTTGGCTTCATTTTCTCTTTATTACCTCAAAAGAGTGCTAAATTAATGATAATCTGATAGTGGAGGAGAATCTGTTAAGCTTTTTTTCTTTTTTAGCACTATAATAGCAAGCAATTAGAATTAGTTTCTTCAAGTTATGGAGTCTTCTGACCTATACACATATACTTTTATAGCTTTTGGAAACTGGAAGAGAGCTTAGACCCAATCCGGTCCAAGATGAATCCAGAGTTGGTAAATAACCTTCCAGTTAAAATTTTTTTAAAAAATTGATACCACACAATTTCTAGAGCCAGGGTGAGTCTTTTGAATGAATGACTTAATAGCTTGATAGAGCTGCAAAGAATTTACTTTTAGCAGCTCCAATCTGGAAAACTCCCTCTGGAACTCCATTGATATCTATACTAGAGGGGCATTCTTTTTTATTATTGAAAGTCACTAGACTATGGACAATTTTCAATTGCTCACATAAGAGATCAACAAAACAGAAAATCTAAAAAACATAATCCATTTGAAACCTGATTTGAAAAGCTGATGTTCTGGACATTCATAGCCTTC
Organism: Balaenoptera musculus; assembly: GCF_009873245.2. NCBI lineage: Eukaryota > Metazoa > Chordata > Mammalia > Artiodactyla > Balaenopteridae > Balaenoptera > Balaenoptera musculus. The sequence continues at coordinate 21,703,667 of NC_045801.1, read as the reverse complement.
CAAATAAAGTACTGGCACAACCCCATGCAAACGCAGCTCAGCAGGATGTATAAACTGGCTTGTTTTCTGCACAACTTTCTTCTCTTGCTTTTCCCGGAAAACATGTGGATGCTGAGAATAGACGCATATTCTCCCCAGCTGATATCTAATTAATATTCTGAAATGACATGGCCTCCCATTCACAAAACTCAGTTTTCTCCTTGTACCTTTCCGTATGCCCTGTCAATTTGTTTCTAAAATTTTTAGAGGGGAAATGGGAAGCTATTCACTTGGAGTGAGCAAATCAATCTCCTCCTTTCCTTCTCATTCCTAATAATTAGTCTATGAGTTCAAATCTGGCTTTAGGGTCAGAAAAAAGTGATGTTGTCAGTAAAGGAATTAAGTGGATACTGACAGAAAATCATTTGGAATTTGAGCTGTATTGATGTTGAGCTAATTTTCCTGAAACATTGCTCTCATCGTGTTAATTCTGTTTTCAAAATTCTTCAGTGGCTCACCTTTGCCATTTCAGTCCTTCACAACCTTTTCCCCATCATGTCAAGCACAGGAAATTTTACTGAGCCCAGGGGCAAACTGACAAGTATTCTCGTAGCAGAAAGAGGCTGGTTCAGGGGCCCTCTCTGTGGTAGGCCCTACTCAGCTGCACCAAGTGAAGAGAGATCAATATACTGGAAAACGCTGGCATCCTGCACAAAATGAAAAATTCTTACTCTGGCTTTCAAGTTATTCCACCATTTGCCTGCCAAACTGACTATCAATCTTTTTCTTTTACTGCTTCCCTATATGACTCTTCTTCTGTTTCAGCTATTTATTCATTCTATGCAAAATAATCATTGCACCTTAAGGTCTCTGTAACTTTTGCTTATGCCTTTTGATTTACATGGAAAACCCTCTCATTCTCCATAGCCATCAAAACCCTGACCATCATTCAAGACCCCAACCCACAACTCACGTCCTTCCTAAAACCATTTTTGACCATGTCAGAGAAAGCAAGTAGTATTCTCAGATGACTTTTAGGAATCTGGGAGGTCCTCCTGCAGGATATGGGATCTGAGCAAAGCCTTGAAGGATGAGTAGGAATGGAGAGGTGACTAAGAGGGAGATGAGAAGGGCCCTTCAGATGGAGGGGCTTGAATGCGGTCCAGGAGTTAGTAAATATCAGCCTTACCTGGAAAGATTTTGAGTTCTTAGGTCAGCAATAGGACAAGAAATCTGTATTCTTAGAAGGAAATTCAAGTGATTCTGATGTGTTAGCCACATTTGGGTGGCACCGTTTGCAGTGGACTGGCATTGCCTGCCCAGCAAGCTTTCTCATACTTACTGTCCTGGCTGCAGCTCTGGTCCTCCTGGCCCAAGTCCCTCATGCTCACAGGCACGGCTGGCTGTGAGACAGCAAGCTGGATTAATCGGAGTCTCTGGGTCTTTATATAGGGAGACTGGGAAAAAAGCTCTCTCTCTTTCCTTTAAAATACTATGCTGAAATGATATAAACCCAGACGCCCACCTTTTTTTTTTTTTGCTGAGGGGGAGGAAGCCTGTCTTCAGCAGAACAAGAAATAGCAATAGTTGGAGACAGAGCAGAGCCCCAACAAAAATTTTTTGAACCTTACGATTAGGCTGTACCTGATCCAACCCCACTCAGATTTGTTCTCAGTTATTTGAGCCAATAAATGATCATTTTGTTGTTGTTTAAGCTAGTTTGAGTTGTGCATTTATGACTTACAACTGAAAGAACCTAAGGCAGTGGTGTGGGGTAAAACGTGGTTAGTGAGGAATGAAACTAGAATGGTGGCTGAGGGTTCTAGGAGGCTGTGAGGCCAGGCTGGGGAAGCTGGATTTATTCTGTAGGCTTTGGGGAGTAACTGGCGTTTAGAAGAGGGGAGAACCAGGTCACAGAGCTGTGTTTAGAGAAAGAACTGGCCACAGGGTGCAGAGCAGATAGGAAGAAGGAATTAAAGAAGGCTAAGGCTTTGAACCTACTGAATTGGGATACTTTCTGATTGAATGTGAAAATTCCTATTGTGGCAAGGCCATAAAGAGGAGTTACACTACATATGTAAACATGCATCCCTTTTTAAGAAGACAGACATACAGAAACCAAGAACTCACAAAAACAAGCTCAAGTATGGCCATTTCTGGAAGAAAATGAGAGTAGTCAGGAAAAGACATCCTGAAGCAGGACTATTTAGAGTTAAGCAAGAATGGAGGAAGCATTGGTTTGCTGGAAAGGCGTATAGATCTGGGAGCAGGCTGGGGAAGATGGTAAGTATCTCAGAGTAAAAAAAAAAAAACCTCTCTCGTAGTAAGAGAAAGCTAAAGCTGAGTGATGTGATAACCACAAGCTTTATTGCTAAGGGTGCTTATTTTGTACTAGAGCCAGGGCGTCTCAGTGGCTTAGGCTACTTATTTTTTTGAGGTTGTTGGTATTAAAAATTTAAGAAATGTCAAAACGTGCCAATGCAAACTGTGGTGTGTTTTAAATACATGTTAAATAATGACTTCATGAGTTTTTGACATAACATCATATGTAGTGTAATAATACTATTCATAAAACAAAGAATTTTAAAAATATGAATTAATAGCATACACTGGGGTTGTCTAGAAATGGGACACGAGACTACAATTGTCAGATGAATATTTACTTCTCCCAATCCTGTTAGCATGTCTGTTCTCCACAGAAAACGTCACATGTACTTAACAGCAACTCTCCAAAGCTGGGGTGAATATGAGACCCAGGGCCAGTGGCTCCCCTGCTTTCCTACTGTCCTCTTCATCCCACAGACCCTAGGAGAGTCTGTTTCCAGTCCTTAGTGCCTCTCCTATCTTGTTCTAACTGCATGACTCTCTGCATTTTGCCATGTAATCCAGGAACATGTCTGTTACTGCCTTACTTCATGCCTTTATCTCAATTTCCTTTGGCTACTTCTGCTGTGTCTTAACCTCCAGCTTCTCCCTCCCCCGCCCCCAGCCCAAGTCATCCTCCCTATTGCTGGCAAAGATCTCCCGCTTAAATACAGATCTGAACATGTCACAACCTTGCCTCAAAATCACAAAAAGATCCCTTTGTTCCACAGGATAACATTCAAATCCTTTAGCATTACGTGTGACACCGTACACAAGGGTCCCCAAGCCACCTTTCCAGTCTCATTTCCCGTTATTTCTCCAACACACCACACCTCCTACTTTTCCACAAAGGTGCCCTGTTCTTTCACTTCTGTTTTTGTTCTTGCTCTTATCTCTTTCTGAAAAACTCTTCCTTTCTAGCTAATTCTTACCCCTTCCTCCTGTGGAAAGTTCTTCAGGGCTCCCAGTGAGAGTGGCTTTCTGATCCCCTAGACCCCTAGACCATGATGCCTGTTTTCTATACAGTGAGTGTTAGACAATGGGATCACTGAAGAGAGGAACTGTGCTTTGTTTAACTTTGTTTATTTTTGTGTACCCTATCCCTGTGATGTGCACAGTAAGGTCTCAATACATCCTGGCTGGATGACTGAATTAATTGTTGATAATACCCCATGCTTTCAGAAGCAAATGCAAATTCAGTCACAGACTACCACTTGCAAACAGTTTACTCCATAGGATTCAGCATGATTGCCCACAGTTTTTTGGATTGTTCTTATAAGCAGCTTGGATGGTTGCAGAATGGTTCTCAGTTCCCGGGTCTCCATATAAACATGCTTCTTCCAAAGCAAGCCCTTTTTCTTTCCCAGTTACCTCCTGACTCAGCTAAGCCTGTTGAAGAACCCCTGTAAGATTTCATTTCCTTGACTTAAGCTAAAATTTTAGCCCAGCATACCATCATTCATCACCATCATTCATTGCTAAGATTGCGGCATGCTGCTTATCTGCATGTAGTCATTCCCTGGGCAAGAAATAATGCATTATTAACACAGCTTTATTATCAGGCCCAAGTTTGGCAGACAGAGCAACATTAGAGGATAATTGGAAGGACAGCTGATTTGTTAGCAAAATGTTGCTTTTTGGCTAATGAATCATTCTGATTTTTGCCCTGACAGCTCAGTAACAAGCTTGAAGACTACTTTGCTTCAGACCATTAAACTTTGACAAACCAGATATTAACTATAGCTAGAGCCAGTGATCTGTGGGGCTTATTGCAATTATGAACCTTATATGCAATTTTTTTAAATCATTCGTTGAGACAAGGTGAGTCTGATGATGGAGGGGCTGATGACTGACAGTCTCCGTCGCTTTGTTGCACACAAGGCAATAAACAGCTTCTGGGAGGACTAATCAGTCAGTGGAAGCTCTTTGCTGGGAGATTGTAGTAAGAACAATAAAGGTTATTGCACTCAAACAACAAGCCCTGTTCGAGAAGGAAAAGACAAGGTTGTCCTTTTGACTTCTATTTTAGAGGTTGGAGGTCTTTTCACAAAGAAGAACTAGACAGAAGTACAGGGAACACACCAAATGGAGAGAAAAACAAGGCAGGTGTCCCATGGCTTGGGTTCTCTTTCTGTCCTTTATTGGACTGTTGATGCATTCAAGATTATCATACTAAGTGAAGTAAGTCAGACAGAGAAAGACAAATATCATATGATATCGCTTATCTGTGGAATCTAAAAAAATGATACAAATGAACGTATTTACTAAACAGAAACAGACTCACAGACATAGAAAATAAATTTATGGTTACCAAAGGGAAAGGGGGTGGGATAAATTAGGAGTATGGGGTTAACATATACACACTACTATATATAACATATACACACTACTATATATAAAATAGATAATTAACCAGGGCCTACTGTATAACACAGGGAATGCTACTCAGTGTTCTGCAATAACCTATATGGAAAAGGAATCTGAAAAAGAACAGATATATGTATATGCACAACTAAATCACTTAGCTGTACACCTGAAGCTAACACAACATTGTAAATCAACTCTACTCCAATATAAAATAGAAATTAAAAAAAAAGAATCTCATTGGAAGGTATCTGCCCTTTCTTCTTACTCCTCCCCACTATTCATTCATTCAGCGATCTCAAAACCAGGTGGATAACATAAATTAGTGGAACAGAAGGAAGCGGTAAAGACTATGGTAAAATTACAAGTCAAATAACAGCACATCGGTGGGCCAGATTGTGTCATTTGGTTTACAGACCAAAGTCCAGGTCCTCAGTCTGGAGACCCTTTCAATCTGGCCTGCACCCCTCCAGCCTCCTCTTTTTATATTTCTTTTGCATCCTCATGCCCCAGTCTAACCGGGATGTTCTTCAAATGTTCCCCACATTCTCTTATCTCTGTACCTTAGCTCTCCCAGGAATGGCCTCTCTTGTGCAATTCACTTCTACATGTTCAAATCCTACCCACTCTCTGGATCTTGGTTTCTCTACTTGTCAAATTGGGAAAAAGAGATGGATTAAATCAAAGTTAAGACCCTTTCTCGTCTTCAGTTCTGTGAGTCTGTGGCATTTTCGCCAGCTGTGGTTAGTATGTATATGATCTAGTTGCACTCTGGGGCCCTAACCCCATATCCTATTCTGCATCCCCGAGGTGGACACATCGCTGGGAGTCTTGCTGTCATCACAGACGCTGCCCATCTCTTAACTGACCTGACCAGTTTCCTGCTCAGTCTCTTCTCCTTGTGGTTGTCATCGAAACCCCCCTCCAAGCGGCTAACATTTGGATGGCACCGAGCAGGTACAGTTCATCAACTGAGCACTGACACAGAGTAACGCTGCAGAGTCAAACCGAGGATAAAAATGGAAGGGACAGTGAAAAGCCTTGTTTGAAAATCCCTTGGAGGCACATCTCTGGTTCACAGAGTGAAATAGATGTGTACGTGGTAATGTGTGTTCTCAACGCTAATTCCGCTAAGAGCCAGATTAATGGCGCTACCTCTACTCCAATGCGACAGCAGGAACACATACCTCACTTTAGCAACCACCCCAGTCCAAGAATCTCAGTGTGTGGTAACAGCCATGATATTATTCATTAAATGACTCGGCATCTGGGAGAGAGGGTGGGGTGAAGCTTCCACCATTTTGCAAAGTAAAGCACAGAGAGACCAAGAGAGTTGGAGGGATTGAAGAGCTTCTTATGGGGGGTTGGGAATGGAATATGGACTTTCCTGCTCACACAGCATTTAGCCGTTCAGTGAATGGCTCCGCTGGATATCTTGTTCAATCAGCCGTCAACAACAACAAGAAAAGGAGAAGGAAGAGGAGGAAGAGGAAATGAAAGTTTATTTTTCCTCTTTCTTAGATCTGGTTCGTTGACGAGTTACGGCTTGCTCTTGTCTAGGAATGGGCCCAGGTATGATGAGGGTTTACTACCTGGGAAGCTTTTACTTTGGCTCAGTTTTACAATCCACCCCTCTCTCCAACACATACTGTCACTCCACTTCTCCTCCTCTGTATTATTCCTTATATCAGCTGGAGGAGCTACTGGCTGAATGTACAAATCATGTGTACATAGAGTTACAATTCTGTATTTTCACACCAGTTGAGAAAATCAACGTGGAGGAGATCTGAGGGAAGAGCTTTGGGCAACATGCTAACACGGCCAGCCTTCACCGAAAGGTGCCAATAGACAGAGACCACAGCTTGTAGGCTGACAATTGTGGATTGTGGTTTTTCAAGTTTAGAATGATAGGAAGTTCTAATTTCATGTCAAACAACTTATCAACACAGGTGTTTTGGATTGCCTTTCCTTTAACACTGAGAGAGAGAGAGAGAGAGAGAAAGAGAGGGGTGAGGCAATAAACATCAATAAAAAGACTTGGTGACAATGTGATTTAAGATGCTTTTCAGTCCCTGAATAGGGCTACACTTGGAAAACATGTACCTTTGGCTGAGCACCCATCATTTATCTGCATAAATTTTTACATGTATTTTACCTTTTCTCATACCATTGGTCAAACCTGCTTTGTAAACACAGGGAAGACTCAGAATTTAGATTGCTGCTTGAACTTTCTCATCCTGGTGATGGAAGTCCATGAGCATTGACACTGTAGAAGACCAGGGCTGTTCAATAGGGCTTTCTGCTTCAAGGGAAATGTTGTATAATAGATAATACAATGTGGTCATGGAGCACTTTAGATGTGGCTAGTTCTACTGAAGAACTGGATTTTAAATTATACTTATTTTAAATTTAAATAGCCACATGTGATTGATGGCTACCATATTAGGCAGCACCTCCATAGACATATAGGTGAAAATCAGCTAGCACATCAAACATGTAAATTCATGGTTAACATTGTTTAGGAAGAAGCTAAGTACAAAAAGTGAGTTTATGTAAAGATAATGCTAATACATGCACCCCAATGTTCATAGCAATATTATTTACAATTTCCAAGATATGGAAGTAACCTAACTGCCCACCAACAGATGAGGGGATAAAGATGTAGTATATCTATACACATATATACATACGTATACATACACATACAGTGGAATCCTACTTGGCCATAACAAGAATGAAATTTTGCCATTTGCAACAACATGGATGGACTTGGAAGGCATTATGCTAAGTGAAATAAGTCAGACAGAGAAAGACAAATACTATGTGATATTACTTATATGTGGAATATAAAAAATACAACAAACTAGTAAATATAACAAAACAGAAGCAGACTCACAGATTTAGAGAACAAACTAGTGGTTACCAGTGGGGAGAGGGAAGCGGGGAGGGGCATGATAGGGGTAGGGGATTAAGAGCTACAAGCTATTATATATAAAATAAATAAGCTACAAGGATATATTGTACAACACAGGGAATCTAGCCAATATTTTATAATAACTATAAATGGAATATAGCCTTTAAAAATTTTGAATCACTATCTCATACACCTGAAATTTACATAACATTGTACATCAACCACACCTCAATAAAAAAAAAAAAAGAGTGTTAAGTGGCCAGTGAGACAGGGGGCATGTGAATATGATAAAAATCATGAAAGTGTATGTAAATGACTGAAGTCTGGGAAATAATATGTTACATTGCTCTGCTTTAAAAGGGGGAAGGTCAGAATTATGAAATGTGCCTGACCACTGACTCACAGAATGTTTCTAGAGCCTTGTAGGCTTTTAGAACCTATTTACAAGGTTGAGTGAAAGATCAAGGTGAGGTGTAAGGAACTTCTAAGTGAGCAAACATACTTCACTTAGTGGGAAGCTTGAACACTATCTTATCTTTAAATGTTCATGTAAATGTCTCCATTCTGACACTTCTTTTCCTTACTCTTGCTTGTAAAATGCAGTTAGAGCGTTGATATACCTTGGAGTTTGCCTCTGTGTTTATAATATGTTGGGTTGGCATAAGAAACTCATTTTCACTAAGTCTCTGAAGGCTTCCCTTTTGACTATTTTACAGTGCTGGCAAGTTGTAAATGTTTTATGGCAAAATTAAGAGTTTCTAAACACATTTTACTCTTTGTGTCCCGTTATTTCATCTCCTAATAAGTTTCAATCATTTTAGCACCTGTTTAAATTAAAATCCCTCAGGAAAACAGCAAGGGCAGGCAGCCATTAATATGCTTGAAAAATTTGCTGAAAATTACTTAGTAATATGGAGCATAATGAACTCAGACACTGGTGTTTTATGAATACAACATTAAAGTGTCTCATCTTAGTGCTAAAATCCATCCACACTTTTGCTTTGTGAATCACCGAGTGAGCTAGTGTGAAGCCTCTCTTTTTTTGGGGGGGGGGGATGGAGCATTAATATCTTATGACTCTTGGGGAGGTTAAGGTGATTCACAAATTCTTTGTTTATGCGTGTCTGTGTGCTTGAATCCCTAGAGATCCTTGGTGCCCTGCTGTCCATCCTATGTGTCTGGGCGGTGACTGGTGTGTTGGTGTACCTAGCGTGTGAACGCCTGCTGTACTCCAATTACCAGATCCAGGCGACTGTGATGATCATTGTTTCGAGCTGTGCGGTGGCAGTGAACATTATGTAAGTCACCCCACACACTGCCCATGAAGCTTGTCTGGACATAGATTTGTGGGTTTGTTGTTGTTGTTGTTGTTTGTTTTTAATTCCTCCACTTGTGAGGATGGTAGAGACCTGACAGAGTGTTCAAATGGCTCTAAGACTGAAAATAGGGCTGGTTGTGCTAGTTTAAGTTACAGTGTGTTTTAATATTGGCTTCTAATAGCTACCATTTTGAATGCTTCCTATGTGTCAGAGACTGCGCTGAGATCTTTTGATCTATTTACATTATCAAGCTCAATGTTCACAACACTCATACCATACAGATTAGGAAACTGAAGCTCAGTAAGGTTAAATAAACTGCCAATGAGACAGTGCAGAGCAGGATTTGAAAATAGACCCACCAAACCCAGAATTGAGCTTCTAGCCGTTCTACTCTCTCACACAAATTGATGGTTCCATGTGGAATGTGACTTACTCCTATTCTTTTTGTTACATGAACACATTATGAGTTCCCAGAGACCTGGGTTGGAAGAGATCATAAATTTTATTTACTTCAGTCCCCTTTCTACTTTTGAATTCTCTTTTGTAATATCCCCATAAAGTGGTCATTAGTTTCATATATTTTAACAGAATAATAGGGAATTTATTTCTCTCAAAAGCAGTCTATCTTATCTTTGCATCATTATGACTGCATGAAAACTCTTAAGCTGTGCTAGCTAAACTCTCTCTTTAGTTTCCATCTCTTGGTCCATTCTCTCATCCAAGCAGTCTTAAATCATTCTTAGAGGAAATGTGATCATGCCCTGCTGGACATGTGATCATTGCCATACTGGTCTGGTCTTCCCAAATGAACTATTTGATTGCTCATGACAATGCGGAGTTGAAGCCAGGGCTTTGATCCTTTTTGGTTGATTTGATCTTTCCTATTTGATACTCTGATTTTGGGCAACGTTACTTAAAACTCTATCTATCCATCCATCCATCCATCCACCCACCCATCCATCCATCCATCCATCCATCCATCCATCCATCCATCCATCCATCCATCCATCTACCTACCTACCTATCATCTGTGGTAGACACAATAATGGCCCCTCAAAGATTTCCACATTCTAATCCTTGGAACCTCTGAATATGTCAACTTACATGGTAAGAGGAACTTTGCAAATGTGGTTAAGGATGGATCTTGTGAAGGGGAGACTATCCTGAATTATCCAGATAGGCCCAATGTAACCACAAAAGTCCTTGTAAGAGGGAAGCATGAGGTCAGAGGGGAGAGAAGATGCTGCATTGCCAGCTTTGAAGATGGAGGAACGGGCCTGGAGCTAGGGAATGTAAGTGACCTCTAGAAGCTGGAAAAGGTAAGAATATGAATTCTCCCCTAGAGCCTCCAGAAGGAATGCAGTCCTGCACACTCATTTTAGACTTCTGACTTCCAGAACTATAAGATAATAAACTTATGTTGTTCTAAGCCACAAAGGCTTTGATGTAATTTGTTACAGCAGCAATAGAAAACCATCTATGTATCACCTGTCTGTCTATGTTGCAATGTAACATGATACATTCAATGAGGTAGGTTCACGAATGAAAGTGAAGAAGATAGTGACGAAGAATGGCATTTTAAACAGCGTTTTTTTGTTTTTGTTTTTTGAGAGTGGGCACAAAGGAACCCCTGGAATTAGAGGGTAGTCTGAGCGTGTGTACTTTGAATAAGTTCCTCCAGGCACTTTCATGTCCTTAGCTTGTACCTGCCTCAGTTCCTCATCCCTTAGTTTGGGACCCATTGCTCAAAATCTCTAAGCTAAACAATTAGAAGAGTGGTATCTGATCTGCTGGCTCTGACTAGATCGCTATTTCTACCCAGTTAACTTGAAAATGTGTTTCATATTGGCACTGGGAGAAAAAGTATGGGAAGATCAATGCAAATCTATCACTACTAGGAGACAAATAAGCCAGACCACATGTCCTGCTGACTGGGAGTCAATATCATCATCTTTGCATAAGAAGAACAATATGTCCCCAGGGCAGCAGGAACAATAAAAATGTTAATAATTTCCCGAGTCATATGTCACATAGGTAGTGTGTATGCTGCATAAACATGAAGAATGCACCCAGCTAACTACCACATAAATCTGGCACCTTGATGATCGAGTGTGACTTTCTAAATAGATACACCATCCAAATTTTCTTTTTACTGCAACTGCTTTCGAACTTCGACCCTAATATTGCATGTGCTTTTCATACTTACAAAGACCAGGGAATTGAAAAGCATTGACTTCCCTGTGCAAGCAGGCAGTTATTTATGGATAAGGATACTGAGTGACTTAAATGTTTACTCCCAGAACTGGGATTACAGGTTTCAAGTGCTGCTAGATGCTGTATTGTCTGACCACAGAGATATCAGAACCATAATTCGGGAATAAATTTATTCCTTGGGAGCCCAAAATCAAGGCAGAAAGTTCTAACAGAAGTTGCTAAGGGATTCTCGGATGAAGATTATTGACAGCACCTTAAGGCTAAGTTTTTCTCTGCCTGCAACATTTCCTAGCCTATTTAACTCTAGTATATCCTTTCAAATCCAACTCAATTGCCTTGTCTGTCTAACTAAATCAGAGTCCCCTGTTGTACTATCTGTAGCACCAGTTCTTAATAGACTTAGTATAATTAGAATTTTCCATTTATGTGTGTCTTTCTAAAATCTCTGCCATCTCCATCATACTTAAAGCTACAATGGGGGAGGGACTACGTCTATTTTCACCTTTATGCCCCAAGCATTTAATAGTGCCTGGCATATAAGAATCCTTAAGTAAGTTTTTTTTTTTTAATATAAAATGAGGAAAATAATGAATAACAATGTGATGAGCATACATGGCAGACCTAGAAAGAAAGTCTATTAACTGCCAGGCATGTTAGGTTGTCTGAAGAACTTCAAATGGTAACTCCTAATTGAGGGTGAATTTTTGCCCAAACACTGACAATCTAAAAACTGTAAATTATGTAATGTTCACATCTTGGTGGATAGCAGTCTCTCCGCTTTGTGATGATGGCCTGAGATTTAACAGACACTTTACCTGCAAATAGACTGGGATACATGGTACTAAAAAATTATTTTTTTAAACCTTTGTTCCAAAATGTACAGACAGCGTTTCTAGGCAAAACATAAGAGATATTACTCCTAAAGTTGTGGGTAAATAGAATCAGGTACATAATTTATAGGACCCACTATTAGTCTCTTTGACTTGGATTGGAGCTGTTAAATTTTGCAATATGTTATATATACATATAACATTTATATACATTATAATACATTAATATATTTCAGTCTCTTGATAAATAGCTACATATACATAAGCACAGTACTCTCATCATTGGCCATTAGGGAATTATTCAAATTTCCAATTCTCATGGAAATGAACAAAATTAAGTAAAATAAAAGATTAAAAAATCCGACTTTGATGAAATTCACTACTTATTTTGTTTTATTGTTTTCTGCTGCTTTTTTTGCATTTGAAACCAGCACATTTAATTAAGCTCCCACCAAAGCTCAGCTTTAAGCCTAGCTCAGTGCCTGACATTCAGTAGACCCTCAATAAATGATATTTCCCCTCCTCATTGTCAAATACTTGGCATTTACCTAAGAGGTGATGGTTTCCAGTTTTAAAATGAAACAGAGTAACATTAATTAGATGGAAAAGAAAACTGAGGTGAATCTTCATTGTCTATCCTTGTGTGAAATTTTTTAAATTCCATGATACCCTTGTGTTCAAACTTAGTTCAAAATAGTCCACTATACAGCATTAATGTTTCAACTCTTTGCCATTTTGGGTAATACATGCTGTTGTCAACTCCCCCATTATGCTGCATATATTTTTAAGGGTTAATCTCGTGGGCCAAGGACATTGTTTTTTCTTCCAGACTAAGTGTGATTTTGCACCAGAGACACCCTGGCCACAATCACAAAGAAGTGCAAGCTAATGCCAGTGTCAGAGCTGCTTCTGTACATGCCCTTGGAGATCTATTTCAGAGCATCAGTGTGTTAATCAGTGCACTTATTATCTACTTTAAGGTGAGTATGTTTGAGTTTACTCACTGTCTTAGTGATTTTGTAGATTAGGTGGTACAGAAGCTGACCCTCCATTATTAACTTAAATGAGGGTGGAGAGCCGGTTTGCCTACACAAACTACTTTACAAGGTTTAAACAAAGAAACTTTCAAAGCTTGAAACCTTAGACTTTCCAAATTCCTAAGAGCTATGTCTTTAACTGTAGGGCTGCCAGTCTTTCAAGAAAGTAGTTCCTTCTGTTCTGTGGTTAAGATGGATTGCAATGGAACCATGAATAACTTAGGGTTCTTGGGTTGTAAGCAACAGAAAAGATCTGTAGCTCACTTAAGCAAAAAGTAGACTCATTGGCTGAAATTTATTGGATGTACTCCTCTACAGAAATCAAGGTAGAATAAAGAGCAACTTTTGGTATCTAGATTTCAGAAACTATCCAACTTCTGTCCTAGGCACCATGCTGAAATGAATGTGACTCAACTAATTTTTTTCCTGTTCTTGTCACTCTGCTGAAGATTCATATTTCTGGGAAATGGAGCCCAATTGACATAGGTTGGGTCTTGTATCTGCTGTTTGGCTGGGGACGGTAGAGCACCTGATTGACTCTCCCACCATGGGAGACAGGTAACTTATTTCCAAAAAGTCAGGGTGTCAGTTGAAACTTGGAGTAGATCCTGAGTGGGCCTCTGACCCCAAACAAATATTCACTACAGATCTCTATTTGGTAATACCAAGAACCAACAGAGTTGGGTGAGCGTGGAGGTAGGGGGGTAATGGAGGAGAGGAGCGTATAGCTCTGTCTGTTCGCATCACGACTGCCCAGTTAGCAAGGACTCTATTATTTTTACTGGAAAATGAAAACATGTAAATAAAAATTACAAAGACATTTCTGAATTCAATTGAGCAAATCCTCACTAAAAGCTTTAAGTTTAAGACAAAATCCTTCAAAATTGTAGGGTGAGTGAAGTTTGAGAGTACTCTTACCAAAGTTACTCTTCCCGGGTTTCTTAGAAGTAATGAGGCACAAATTTTTCTGTGGCACAAAACTTCATCAAGGGCAGAAGAGCAGGTGTTTCACCCTGAGGCCAAGGGCTCCAGTGGTGAGAGAGCATGAGAATGAGGCCTCAGTACATATTCTTTGGACTGTATCAAAGATGCCTGCCTTGAGTATGTGTCATATTTAAGAGGGAAAGAAGTAAACTAACCCAGTCTGCCAAGACCAAACTCTGGCTATACCTTGGTTACATGCAATCTCTGAACAAATGATATCCTTTCTTTTCATCATAATTAAGGCTGAAAAGTCATTGAACGTTGTACAAATGTGTGCATATTTTCATCACATTCTCTGTACTTCTATTAATTTGAGAGAAGTTAAATCAGGCCTTTTGAGAGAGCACTCAAGGATATCTCTCTTTTTACTTCTTAAATTGTGGGGAGAGCATGTCCTATGGTCTCCCTTTCTTGAGTTACTGAGAGTTGAAAGCTTAGAAGAAGGACTGAGTCTTCAGGAAGTCTTGCCTCTGAGTTGGATGTTCGGTGTCAGGAGGGTGAATGGGTGACAGGGAGGGAAGGAAGCGTGAAGGTTTACTTATTTTATCAATCAGACTTTCCGCATGGGAGGCCTGGATTCAATTAACTGAAATCCCCATATTTTCTAGCCAGACTATAAAATGGCTGACCCGATCTGCACATTTGTCTTTTCCATCCTGGTTCTGGCCAGCACCATCACTATCTTAAAGGACTTCTCCATCTTACTCATGGAAGGTAGGAATGATTTTCCTATTATTCCCAGCATCTGTGTTTTCTCTTCCTTATAATCACAAAAGGGAATGGCCTCAAGGCATGCTCACTGTAAGTTTGCATTATAGGGAAAATGTAAACTTACAAGAAATTTTTGTGAAAAAAATTATGATTTTTATTCAGATGGGAATACATAAATAAAAAGGATTGGCTTCTGTTTTCTTCAGCAACTGTTAAATGATATGGCATAGTATAAAAACAATACTTACAAACACTAGAATGAGTGATTCAGTGAGGGAGATACAGCAAAAATATAAATTTATCCCTAAATATGTGGCAAATACCTAAGAAATATTGAATAAATCTATCCCTCAGGCAGCATTATAGCTACTATGAAAGACTTGCCTAAAATGCTCATTAGACTAGGCCAGCAGTTCTCAGACAGTGGCATCAGAACCACTTGGAGGGTCTGTTAAAACACAGACTGCTGGGCCCACCCAACAGTTCCTGAGACAGCAGGCCTGGGGTGAGACCTGAGAATCTGAATTTTAACAAGACGTTGCCACTGCTGGGCGGGGGCCCATACTTTGAGAACCACTGGACTAGTCTCTTCATACCCCTGAAAGGGTTCTTCCATGAGGGCACTGGGAGCGGCACTTAGAAAATTCAATCACAACCAGAGGTTTGCATCTTATCAAACATTCAGATGATCAAAAATAGCCATACGTCGGCTGAGCTTCTCTTTCCTGTCCAGCACATTTTGACCGAAGGTAGACACAGTCTCAAGAGTGCAGCTGCCTTCACGACAGGTCACCCTTCCCTAGCTTAGCATTCACTGCCCAGTACACGTTTAAAGGTTTTGTTCTCAGAGGGCATGATAATCGTTGGTAGGTGATAATGTTGATTGACCACAGTGAAACAGAAAACGGAGTCAAACATCACAGAGTAACAAGTGACTGTCCTCGCTCAGAAGGGGACAATATTTGGTTTGTCAAGTCACAGATGCATCCATTTCCTTTTCTGAGGGCCAAGTGCTGCGCTGCAGCTGTCACTGCTGTTACGGAACTGACTGACTTGAAGGTGGAGAAAAGACAAATGTGTGTACAATGTGAGATGACCATATTCCACTTTATCTCTCAGTACAGCCCTTCTCTCATGATTATCTTTTTTTTACTTAAGCAAAAATGTAGCTAATTATTGAAACTGGCAGGTAACTCCTATCTGGAAGATGCTTAATTTTTAAATTAGGTTTTCAAATTAGGTTAGCATAAAATAATACTTGTACTTGGTAAAATTTAAAAAAAAAGATGGAAAGGTATAAAATGATAAGAAAAAGTCTCTCCATTTTTCCACCTTTGAATTCTCAGTCCCATTATTCAGGAGTAACACCTACTAATAAGTTGACATATATCTTTCCAAAAATATCTATGCATTTACACATATATGTGCATGTAATATACATATATACATGTGTGTATATGTGTGTATATATATAGTGCATGTGTGTATGTCTTTTTTATACAAACTGGGATTACATACATATTTTGTTCTGTACCTTGCTTTTTTCAACTGGAGATCTTTCCATATTAGTACATACATAGATACACCTCATTCTTTTTCACAGATACATAGTATTCTATTCTACTGTAAGCATGTATCGCAATACCTGCTTATTGACAGACATTACAAATAATGCTGCAATTACATTTTTAGCACTTGTATATCTGTGGAATAATTCCTAGAAGTATACTGCTGTTTCAGAAGTTATGTGCATTTTAAAATTTGATAGATATTGCCCTTTCTACCAAAGATACCATATCAATTTCTTTTTTACTGACAGCATATGAGAGTGCTTATTTCCTCACATCCTCACCATCACTGTGTATTGTCAAACTGCTGATTCTCTTCTAATCTGATAGGTGAATATTATCTTATTGATTCCATACACAAGTCTTGAATTATGAAGAATACTGAGTGGTTTTTCATATACTTATTAGCCTGGGTAATTATTTTTTTGAAAACGAATCTGGGTATTTTCCTGGATGCATTAATATTTTTGCAGGCTCTCCCCCAGAAAGAAAAAGTTTTCTAAGGTGTGATGAAACATTGAGGCCAACGGGAACATATCCTTTTGCTTGTCAATATTATTTCATAGAGTAAAATAAGTAACAGTGGACTTGCATTCTCCATAAAAGTCAAGTGATAAAGGAGGCAAGAGAAAAAGAGGTAGTGGGATCACGGCTTCATCTCAAGGGTCCTAGATGAATGACAGCAGGTCTTCAAAGGGTCAAATGAAACTCTCCAGAGATGACACATTGGGCATAATAGTCAACTTTAGGTTACAGTACATGGAGTCTAGCATTTGCATGACACTCCACACCCAGAGCACATACCTTAGAATCTGACATCCCACTTACCTATGTGGCCTTAGCAATCCTTCTTAACCTCTCTGACTCCCACTTTCTTCTCCAGTCAAACAGGAGTTGTAACACTCATTAACTAGCTCTTAAAGTTCTTATAACTATTAAATAAAATAATCACTATAAATAAAGTGCTCAATACAAACCTTGACATGTAGCTTCTCAATAAAGGTGTTATTATTATTATGATGTAACGTTTTCGCCCATGACTCCATGCACATTCTATGGCTAATCTGAGACAAGAACTTCTTTGTTTCTAGTACCCTGAGCTTTGTGCAGCTCATAGAGTAAAAAGCCATGTTGACCAGTTCTATGAAATATGAAGTGGGACTAAACTCAACTCAAACTGTAGTGAATTTTAAGTTAGCCTCAAGGAGGAAATCCCCATGAGCAAGGTTCTTAAATCCTGAAAAAGGAGAGTTAAGGATTCCCTATTCCTTTTAAGTAAGTGGTTCTCTACTAGCTGCTCATTACAGTCATTTGGGAAGCTTTTAAAAAATACTTATACCCAGGCCCTAGACCCAGAGATTTTGATTTAATAGGGGCTGGCTTTGATGTTTTTTAACATGCAGCCAAGCTTGAGAACCACTGCAAGGTAGAGCTGCCCAGTAGCTGGTAAATATTAGTGTAATGGTCCTCTACCTTGACTCAGTTAGAATCACTAAATGAGCTTAGAAAATACTGATGCTGGGTCTTATCCCCAGAGAATCTGACTTAATTGGTCTTGGGTGTAACCCAACAAATCATTTTAGAAATTTCTAAATTTCCTGATCATTTTAGAAATCATCAGGATTTCTAAAATCCCCGGTGACACTAATGTGCATCCAAGGTCAAGAACCACTATGAAAGCATATAGATTTCAGAGCCTCATCCATAGACATTTTCTTCAGGAGCATTTTAATGGAGCCAAGGCATATTTATTTTTAACAAACACACCAGGTGTTTGTGATGTATGTATACAATTGAAGTGGAAGCTAAAAAGTGTTTATCCTTAGAAATCTCTTCTACAGCATCCTCTTTGGATCACCTTTAGTGGACAAGGATTTACCTATTGCATCAAATGGCTTTACCATGGTTGTACTAGTTGAGTTGATTTTTTCTTTAATTCTTATATCAAACTGATGTCTTCTATGATTTTAACCAACCATTGACTCAGGCCCTTACACTTTCATATCCTGTCATCTTCTATGTGACAATCCTGGCAATGTTTGAAAACAGTGATCCTACTGCCCTTAGCCTCCTCATCTCGAGGCTAGAGACACCCCAGTTCCTTCAGCCCCAAAGAATAGCTGATTGGCTGCCAGACTTCCCACTTTCCTGTGTGTCCCACACTGTTCCTTTACAAACAAGGATGAAAGTCAAACTACTGCATTCTGTGGCCCAAATATTAAACCCTAAGATACCTAAAATAATAGAAATTCTACAGACTGAATAATGAGATGGTATTAAAACATTAGGATCCCCTATTAACACCGTTCACTAAGTGACCTGTTGGATAACTAACATTTGTATAGCAGTAGAGTTTACAAAGGACAGATATTTTCTGAGATATTTTCAGAGTCCCCAAAGGACTCTGTTAACTACATATTGTTCTTATCATCCCTATTTTACTATAAATTTCTAAGGATTAGACAAGTTCCAAGAGTTGGGTAAATTCACAATAGTTGTAGTCAGAATGCCAACCCGGGATAATTTGATACCAAATCCCATGTGGTTTCCTTTTCCTTTCCAGATAATTTCAAAGATAACTGGGTAAACCATACACTCTGAAAATGAAGGGTGATGACTGTTGTTGATGATTGCCTAGTAAAATCTGCAAATATTCTTTGTGAACCTGTTATTGATGGTAAAACCTCTGAAATAGGTGAAGCTGCTTTGTAAACATTTGAAATAAGAAACCATAAATGGAGAGGGCAAGTTAATATTTTACTAAGGACTTTGCATCCTCAACTGGCCATTGCACTGAGCTGTATTTAGTGAAATAACAACAGCCTCCCACTCTGTCCTCTTGGCAGGTGTGCCAAAGAACCTGAGTTACAATGGTGTGAAAGAGCTCATTTTAGCGGTGGATGGGGTGGTGTCTGTGCACAGCTTGCACGTCTGGTCGCTAACAATGAACCAGGTGATCCTCTCAGCTCACGTTACTGCAGGTCAGTGAGTTTTGTAAACACCCTGCACGAAATTCAGTCCTTGTCCTGTAAAGTCCGTAGTTTCCCTCCTTTTGGTAGAGGAGCCCTTAGTGTCTGTTGCCGCTGCCAAAACAACTGTAAAGTGTTTTGTGTGACCAAGGGCCTGTGAAAATCATCCCCTTTGCCAGTGTCGTCATGGCAACAGTGATACTTATAACAACCCTGGAGGCCGACTGCAGAGGGTTAGAGAGTAGAACAAAAGGCTAAAATGCCACCCAAACTTCAAGGCCTTAAACTCTGTTTGACTTGATGTCCTATCGGTTAAATAAGAGGAAGAATTTAAGAAGAAATCTTCATTGAGTATCTTTGGTGTGTAAGATGCTTTGCCTATCACCAAAGACAGAAAGATGGTCCCATCCTTAAGGTTCTAAAAAGTTAAAAGATATTCTAGTCAGAATTAATCGTGGTTCCTTTACTGAATGGTTAGAAATTCTGTAACCATGTGAGATAACTCTTAGGATTTGGGGTTTATCCTAAAAACTACTTTTTCAAGTAGAAGGTGATTTTGTTCGTGATACGTCCTAGGGCTGAGAAAATGGGCACTGCCTTGGGATACAGCTCAGGCTAAGGATGACACATTAGGCTGCTAAGAAATAACTCATGAAGTTACTCAGAGGCAGGGAACAGGAAGAGTCATTTGAGGACTGTGCTTTCTCAGACATCCTCATCTTTGCTGAGAGGCCTGGATCTGGCTGCAGGGAATTTACAGCCTACACTACACCAATATTTCACTGCAAATGGAAGAATCTAGTAAACAATCAGGTTACTACGGAGGGAACTTTACAGCCTCCTGATACCTTTTGGGACAAGAGAAAAGATGGCAGTGCGGTTTGCTGCTCTAAATGCTTCCTGGCTCTTGTCACTATCTTTGATATAAATTCTGATTAGCTATAAGGGTGGCAACCCAGAGAACCCAGGCAACTGGTGAGCAGGGCTGTATAAGAAATAATAGTTTTGACTTGGTTTTTTCACGGCTTGTCTCCACTTTCATACTCAGCTCCTAGGAGCGCCAGACTCCAGAGAGGCTGTGGGCGAGAAGAGTTCCCATAGTGACGGGGTGCTTTGCAGCACTAGGGTGTCCCCTGTCTTGTCTGTGTGAATGTAGCTGATGGTCAGAGCCATCATGGCTCCTTCTGAGTGCACTGCCTGTGCCCCACCCCACCAGGTCAAAGACAAAAGCTGCAGATGAGACGTCGCCCCTGTGTGTATAATCAGTGCCAATCTCACTGTGGTTCTTTATCAACAGCAGCCAGCCGGGACAGCCAGGTGGTTCGGAGAGAAATTGCGAAAGCCCTCAGCAGTAGCTTTCCTGTGCACTCACTCACCATTCAGATGGAACCTCTAGACGACCAAGACCCCGACTGCCTTTTCTGTGAAGATCCCCGGGACTAGCTCAGTCGCACTGCCAGCTCCCCAAGTTTGACAGGCCACTACGTGCTGCTCCGCAGTTTCTAAGAAACCAAAGGAAGAAGTTTGAGAAATTCATGATACAGTTCAATGCACATTTTATCCTTCTTTATTTAGCTCCATCCACCATGAATGAAAATGCGTTTAGATTCATCAGTCCATTGGATTATCAACCCATCAGTAGCTGTGTTCAATTCCAGGAATGTGTGTATAGATTATTCCTGACTGGGGCTGAAATAACAGCTGTTTGTAACCACAGGTGATAAAAAGTTCACCTCCCTTCAATAACGCATCCCGAGGCTGAGTGGGTAAAGTTGAACTCACGAAAGTCTTTTCAGGAATCAGTGGCAAGGAGAGAGTCACAAATTTTTTCCGAAACACGAAAAGCAAAAATGAGAGGAGCCAAGTCAGGGGTAAAAGAGAATTTGGAGGTCTAATACTGCATTAGAGCTTGACTTTCCCCCTAAGCTGTAATATAATTTGGGGCATTATCTTTCTACTCCTTATCAATATCACTATTCACTAAATGGGATAGAATTCCCTCTCTTTATCTTGCTTGCACACTATGTTGTGATATGTCTGAAACTGCTGAATTATATTTTACATCCCTGTATAAAAGGCACCTGTACAAATGAAAAATGATGAAACTGCTGCTTTTTGAGTGTTTTCATATGGTGTGGCCTAATAATAAAAGAAAACGAGGAGGCACAGAGAGGCAGAATATCTACCCCAAGTCACATGGAAAATAATTTAGTCAAAGAATTAAGATAAAAGCTCCCAGGTCTTGAATAATATTTATGGAGCACCAATTATTGTCCTAGTTGGCTCTTATCTTATACTGGGCTCTTTAGATATGTCCTCTTATTTCATTCTAATGATAACTTTAAAAAGTTCAAATTAATACCATCGTTGTATAGATATGGGTGTAAACGTTAAGTAAAGTAACCAATGTCATTTATTCATTCATTTAAAAACATTTTTCGATGCAGGCTATGGGCTGAGCATTGGTTAAACCAAGCTGACATGGCCTTTGCCCTCATAGAACTCTTTCCCCTATGTGGGGAGCCGGGCATTATACTAATAAACACCACCAAGAATGTACTACAAATAGCAGCAAGTGATATGAAAGAAGAGGCTGATTGAGATTGGGGGAGGTCAATGGAGGGCCCCTCTGAAGAAATGGCATCCAAGTTGAGACTTGAACAAAAAGACAGGTGATAGCCAAATGCATTGTAGAGGGAAGCACATTCTAGAAGAAGCCAGAGAATGAGAGGACACCCTGAAGAAAGAACTGGGTGTATTTGAGGAATTGAGGAAGGTCCCTGTGGCTGGAGCGTACTAAGTGAAGGATGAGTTAAAGAATATGAAGGACCAGAGCAGGAGGAATAAGCAAGTCCAAGTTTGAAAGTAGCTGAAACCAGATCTAATTTGGCCAAAATCCCATCTACACTTTCTCTTTGAACACTTTTTTTTTTTGGCTGTTTCTTTTTGACCAAGTAATCTGCATTGACAATCAACCATTATTTCAGAAGTGCCTGCTAAAGACGAGCCTACATTCCTCCAAGAATGGGATGAATAAATTGCTGAGTTTGAAAGTAAAGGCATGACAGTGCTTCTGTAATGTATCCTGTCTTAGGTAGCACTAAATTTGTATCTTGTCTACACAAAAGTCTGACGAAAGAAAGAGGAAACCTAAACTAATGGAAGTGGTTGTAGGCTGACCTACCAAAAGACCTTGCCCCCAGAGACCCTGAATTATACCAGTGACAATGGGGACATGAAAGGGAGAGAGGAGTGACATGGTGGAAACAGGGGACTTTGTGGTGGAGGAATGAACGTGAGAGGGAATTAGAAACCCTGGTGTGAGTCCCTTTCTGCTGCCTTCCAGATCTGGGACCTTCAGGGGCTACTCCATTTCTCTGAGCTTTAGATTCTTCATCTGAAAATGGGGATTATATTTTCATCAATGGGTTTCTGTTAGAATTACATGGGATAATGTAAAGAACAAGGTTCTTGGGACTTCCCTGGTGGTCCAGTGGTTAAGACTCCGAGCTCCCAGTGCAGGGGACCTGGGTTCAACCCCTGGTCAGGGAACTAGATCCCATGTGCCGCAACTAAGAAGCCCGCATGCCGCAACTAAAAGATCCCACATGTGCCAACAAAGATCCCACGTGCTGCAACTAAGACCCGGCCCAGCCAAATAAATAAATAAATATTAAAAAAAAGAACAAGGCTCTTTGTGTGGTAAAAAGTGAGTGCTCCATAGATATTCTTTCCAATCCAGGGTTTCTCAACCTTGGCATTATTGATATCTGGGGCTGGGTCAACTCTTTGTTGTGGACGAACTGTTCCAACACAACAGCAAAAAGTTGTTCCTGTGCATCATAGGATGTTTAGCAGCATCCCTGGGCTCTACCCACTAGCTACTACTAGCACTCTCCAACACACACACACACACACACATCATACACACATAAACACACACTTATAGACCAAAAGGGAAAATATAGCAGTTGAGTGGGGCATGGAGGTCTTGGCA
The DNA here is from genome assembly GCF_009873245.2 of Balaenoptera musculus. NCBI lineage: Eukaryota > Metazoa > Chordata > Mammalia > Artiodactyla > Balaenopteridae > Balaenoptera > Balaenoptera musculus. Next base: position 21,680,417 of record NC_045801.1, on the reverse strand, counting down.
CTCAGGACGGCTGCCTCTTGACAAGAAGCCAATGGGATAAGAGGAAGTAATTTGAGGCTGCTCCTTACATTCCAGGTCCACTTCTGTTCACTTTCCAGACCCTCCAACAAGGGGACAGGAGTATTTAACATGATTTGTCTGAGACTAGGACGTTCTTTGGGCTGTGGTTTTCTCCTAGACAGGGTTACTGTGTCTTATAGCCAGGGACACATGATCTCATTTTTTCTCTCCTTGCCTCATGGTAAATAAACCCAGGCACAGTGGGTCTCCTTGGTCCAGGCCAGGCATGCTTCTCTTCTTTTCTTTTCCAACTCCCCTGAGCGGAGAGCTGAGTGGGTAAGTTACACCAAGGCCTTTTGTGCAGATCTGGCCATCCATCTTTCCTTCCCACCCCGTCTTTGCACAGGGGGAATTGAATGTGCTGGTCTCAAGATTTAGATTTAAGTAGTAGGAAGGAAATGGAAGGCTCACGTCAGCCTCCAGCTGGAGCCCTGTGTTCTGAATGTGGAAACACTTCACTGGGTTATTGGATCTTGCCTCAGATATTAAGGACGTACTATTTTGATTTGTATTCTGCTATTATTGTGTGGCTCTCACCTGTGGAGAGTAAAATAAAGATGTGCAGGCCTCAGTGGGTCTGGTTTGGAACCTGAACTTCTGTATTTTTTAACATACCCGGAGATGATTCTAAAGAACAGCCAGAGTCTAGAAGAACCTCAGCCAAAGGAGGTCACTAAGTGGGGGATTCAAACACAGACCCAGATACCTATAATAATTTCTTAAGTTGCAGCCATGTGGATGGGGTACGAAGGGAGCATAGAGTGGTGGAGATTGCAGTGTGGACATGGCCATTGAGACTTCATGCCATTGAGCTGACAGCCATGCTAGACTTTGAATTATATATGGAGGTCCTCCAGGCAGATGAATAAAAGGGCATTTGAGACAAAGGGAAGACTATGAGTAAGTCATGCTTGTGTTTTTCTGCTGGTTTTTAATTTGAAAAGCAGAATATATGTGGCAAAGAAAACGATTAACTCTGTGATGTTTAAAACGATGTAATTTTTGCTACTTTGTCATTATTAATATTGAGGAGAACAGGAGTTCTGCCTTTGATGATTCTTATGTCATTGTCAGCATCTAGCAGGGTGCTGGAAACCTAGCAGGCATCAATAATTGCTGAGGCAATGACTCTGGGGCTATATATGGGCCTTGTCATTATTTTTCATTTACATTTGTATTTTTCTGAAATTGTGAGGGCCAAGAAAACACTGACTTTGACTGAGGAGGTCACATCTGTGCCATCTCTGCAAATCAATCAGCACCGTTGAAAGAGCTACTTAGCATTCTGCTGACGGCTCGCCCTCCTCGGTGGAGACAAACAGACCCGTCCCACACCTCAGGAAGCACGCTTAGGCAACCAGAATGAGGGGCACTCAGGTTCCTAGTGGCTCCTGCCTCAGCTGGCTCTCGGAACAGAAGGGATGGTTCACGCCAACTCATGTCTCCTGTCTGAAGGGCCGCTGAATGGTTTCGCTTTTCTATATTTTGTACAGGACAGAGTTCTAAAGGACAGATGACCTGGCAAACACACAAGTTCTAGTGGCACTGTCTGCTCTGCTCTTTTTTGAAATCGTGTTAATCTTCGATTTTATGCCAGAAACACATTGAATGCCAGGTAATCATAAGGGAGATGGACTTGTATGTCAACCAAAGGAATGGCCCATGGCTCCAAGCCATTTCTACTATTCCCCTGAAATTCTACTTCTTTAGTTGACTAGATTGAAAACTCTGGATGGTAGATGTTTTTGTGTTAAAGTCAAGACAATCTGCAATGGGGATTTTAAGGATTTGAGATGAAAGAGCAGCTGCCACCAAGGGACTTCATGTGCCAGGCATCACTGCTGAAGGTCTGCTGCTCCCTTTTCCCCCTCCTTGGCGTGGTCAGAACTCCAGGCCATTGAAGTTACTGGAATAGTGTAGTAGAATTCTTTACTTTGTGGCATTGTACTCTCTCTGGCTATTGAAACATTAACGATCTTTCATGACTTTCAAAGCAACATGCTTTATTCAGCAGAATACTAAAATCAGGCCAATTGTACTGCCACCCCCCTCCATCCTTAATATGCTTCACTGGCATCCAGTAGCCGGTCAAGATTTATCTAGGACTCTGTGGTGATGTTAGGGCCCATAAAAGAAATTTATGGGTTCCATATGTTTGGTTAGAGATGGAAAATGGGAATGTTGAAGGACATGAAGGAAAGAATGCTTGTCCTTTGAACAGCAGTTCTGTCAACTGCCTGAGTTTGAATCTTAGTTCTTCCCTTTATTAGCTCTGTGACCTCAAGCTAGTTACTTAAATGCTCTGTCCCTGTTTCCTGATCAGCAAAACTTCCCTATTCAGAGGCATGAGAATTTAATAAATGAGGACACTTAAGGAAGTTTCATTTGTGCATAGCAGGTAGTTAGCACTCAGTAAATCTTAACAGTTATTTATTGTTATGTACAAAGTGAGTATGTGTGCATGTGTGCACAGAGATTTTTCTTTTAACATCTTTACTGGAGTATAATTGCTTTACAATGGTGTGTTAGTTTGTTTTATAACAAAGTGAATCAGCTATACATATACATATATCCCCGTATCTCCTATATCATGCCAACTTTTAAAAGGTTTTGAGTCATCAACACACTCCCACAAGAGAATGGCCCAATTATTGGTGAGAATTAAACAGGGCTTTCTCTCACAGGGAGCGACTGAGGCTTGCTGAGATGAAGGCTTGTCTGAGAGAGTGTTACCTAGTAAGGGAGTCCTGGATTCATTAAAATAGTTACGTCCCTTTCTGACATGCTTTGAAAACTTCTACTTTTATCTTTGAAGTAAAAGCTGAATGAGTCACTCAAAGTGCGTTTGTTAGCAAAGTCTAACTGTCCAGTTCAATGAAGGCAGAGTCATAGACCCCCTAGACCTTGTACCCTGTTCCTATGAAACATCACTTCCTTGGTTTCTTGGTGTCTCTTTCTCTCATGGAGTTGAGACTTGCTCTAACCAGGTGCATTTCCTTCTGCTGGTCTCTAAATTGTCATTGCCATATTCGGATCATTTACTTACCTGTTAAATTTTGCAAGCCAACAAAGGCCTTTAGCACTCTGGTGTCAAAAAAAAAAAAAAAGTGCTCCTGGGCATATACATTTTATAGATTCTTGGAGAATGTTGCTCTTCTGCGCCATCCCCACCCAATGAAACGGGAGCCAGAGAACCCCGCAAAGAGACAGACCTCATTTTCTGCAATTAGCTTTCAAGTACCTTAAGGAAATGATTTTCTCAGCTCATCTCCCTGTACTCCCTGTTTGGGATCACAGGGCAATCTGCTTAAATGACTAATTACAGAAATCATTAAAGGCACCAAGCAAATGTTGTCTTTGAATACCCACCTCCCCAGTTTTACAAGTCCTGCTTGGCCTGAAAGTGATGAAACCACCTAATAGTCCAGCGCAGGCGGATGTTAAGAAAAAAACGGTGACCATATGTGGTTCAGTTTCCTAGCTTTCAGATTTCACACTTCATGTTTGTCATTCTGTTACTGGGCATCTGTTTAAATTCTATTTTAAAATGTTAATATATGTTTAAAACAAAATGAGGAAAAAGAGAATTTGGGTTAAGTCATCGTTTTTTGATCACTAAAATCATGACAGAAAATGTTTCTCATGACACCAATCAGGACTGTATTGAGAATACACACGTCCACTCTCAGTCTTTTATTGGAGGGAAGAACCCATTTGAGGAGCAGATTGGTCTAAGAGAGATCAAAGGTGACCTAAGAATCAGAGGCACTTCTGAAATCACCCTGGTCATTGCTATGAAACCCCAGTGGGGGAAGAGGATGGTGGTCAGAGGCTATGGTAGCCCTTGACAGTTGTAAAAAATCAAACACACTTGTGCTTCTTCAACCATAAAGGCCAGGAAGTGATGAGAGATGTCAAACTGAATTGCACCCTTTTCAGGTATGTCAAGCAAGCCCCAGGAGATAATGTATCAATATAATTGCCCTATATTCCCTTTCTTCAAAGGGGTACCCATTTGTTGAAAACATAATTGTCCTATTTGCAGCCATTAAAACCACGTGGTTGATGTACACAGTCCAATGGCACCGTCACATGCTATTTCCCTAGACCTGTGGAGTCTAGGAGTGTTTTGGGGTACTACAGAAGAAGAAAGGGTGCCAGCTGCACTGAAGATATTGTAAACCATGGTGAGTTAACCTGTACAATGGAATCAGCTTCAGATGTGACCTTGGGGTCTTCTTTGAAGTTGAACCGAATTCTTCAAATGGGATTCAGCAGGAACTTCATAAACTAATACCCTGTTTCTTTTCCATCCCCTCCCCTATTTTTTTTACAGAGATGAATAGGGGATTTTCTTTGGCCTGTACATGGGATTTATCAACAAGAATTTCTTTTACTGTCCCGTTCTCCACTCCAAATGTGTCTCTGACATGGCAGAAGCCACAACCAGAAAAATATGAGTACTCTGTGTTGACATTTCATTAGAGCAATACCTTCTATGAGTAATTAATAGCCCAGAAAGATGAAGCCTCCTTTTCCGGTTTCCACTTTCTCATACAGTTCAGCACCTTGTATGAATCTGGATGAGGAAAGGACAGCTCAGATTTCCCTGTCTCAGTAAGCCCTGAATTCATAAATAAGAAGCAGATTCTTTTTCCATTCAATCTCCAATCCTTTATAAACAGAAAACCATGGAGAAGGTTTTTCAGGATCTTAGATGAGATCATCTTTAATGTTGACTAAAGACAAAATTCTGAAGGAGGCACTATGATCAAACATAGCTGATGAGAATATGCAATTATTTTCCTTCTCCTTCTTCTTCTTCTCATAATTAATATTATTTTGATAGCTTTTAAACACTCTAGACTTTACCACTTATACACCAACTATGGAGGATGTTTTACCTGGGTATAAATATTTGTACAATATATACTGCAGTATATAGATTTTTAAAGAAAACTTCTAATTCCCTACCCTGAACCTTTTCATTAATTCATTAATTCATGTAATTCATTTTTTCAACTGATTTTACTAATATTTAATGATCAAATACATGTCAGGCACAGTGTATGGGAGTACGATATTGGTCAGATACATTTATATTAGTCTAGAAGACTTTTATTTATATCAAAGATTAAGAAATGACTGAATAACTAAACCCTGGCGGTCCTGAAAAAATCCTAATATTCATATGCTAGACATCAACTCTGAGAAGTAAACACACCTGCATTGCTTCTCCCTTAAAAAATGTATTTTATAAAGATATTGCTCAGGTGCAATCAAATCATGAAATTAGTCACATTTCCTAATGAAATTTTACTGACAGGTCTAAAACTTGGTGAAGTATTTCACTTTACTTCCTTTTCCAATTACTGAGATATCAGTGTCTCTCACTGTACAACAGCAATTATTGGGCAATGACTTGAGGGTTAGATAGGCTTGGAATGTTAGTGCTGGAATAAATAATAATGAAACACTTAGGAATAAATTTAACCAAGCAGGTGAAAAAATCTGTACATTGAAAACCATAAGACACTGATGAAAGAAACTGAAGAAGACACAAATGGAAAGATATCATGTGTTCATATATTGGAAGAATTAACACTGTTAAAATCTCTATACTACCCAAAGTTATCTACAGATTCAATGTAACTAGTATCAAAATTCCATTGCAATTTATCACAGAAATAGAAAAAGCAATCCTAAAATTCATATGGAACCACCGAAGAGCCTAAAGAGCCGAACTAATCTTGAGCAAAACAAAGCTGTAGGCATTACACTTCCTGATTTCAAAATATATCACAAAGCAACAGGAATCAACAGTATGGTACTGGCATAAAAACAGACATTTGACCAATGCAATAGAATAGAGACCCCCGAAATAAATCCATGCATTTATGGTCAACTGATCTTCGGTAAGGTACCAAGAACACACAATTTGGAAAGGATAGTCTCTTTAATGATATTGGGAAAACTGCAGGTTCACATGCAGCAAAATAAAACTGTACCTTTATCTCACAGTGTGTACAAAAATCAACTCAAAATGGATTACAGACTTAGAGGTAAGACCAGAAATTGTAAAACTACTTGAAGAAAACATAGGGAAAAAGCTTGACATTGGTTTGGGCAATAACTTTTTTGGATATAACCTCAAAAGGAGTTATAATGCAAATTTATAGGACCTGACAATATTTGGAAGGTATTTAAAGCAAATTGCATTGAGATAATGCATCTAAAATGCTTAGCACAGTGCCTGTTTTGCTAGGGCACCAGCCCAGATAATAAGATAAGTGTAAATTACTTTCTCATTGTGCACAGAAATAGAATAAACTGGGAAAGTGGAGATATGCGGTGGAGAATGGGATATGGTAGAGAGAAGGGTAAGAGGTTGAGGATAATAGAGTAAAACTGATTCATATGTTACACGTATCCTGGATGGAGGACATCAAAATAATGTGATGCAAGTGTAATAAAAGACGGCTGTTTCCCTCCATTCTTAGCAAAGTCAAATAGAAATTGGGGTATTTTAAATACTAATGCCAATGTAGGGCAGAATTTAAGTCAACTAAAACTGCCTTTGCTTTTTCATCCACTTGTTTATTTAATGAGATTTTAATGGTTAATACGTGCCAGGCTCTGTGACAGACATGGGGATCCAGGACTGATGATGATACTCACATTTTAGTAGGGGATATGGACAATAAAGAAATAAACAAAGACCTAGATAAGACATTTTTCAGATAGGGGTAAGTAGTAAGAAGAAAATGAAAGCAGATGATATGGTAATGACTGGTGTGGGATAGAGGGGGGCAGTTATCTATACAGGGTGATCATGTAGGCCCTTTATGAGTAGATGACATCTGGGTTGAGCCAGGATGTTAGGAAGGAGCCAGCCATGCAAAGTGGTGGAGGAAAGGGGAGGGCAGCACGTGCAAAGGCCCGAGGCAGGAAGAACTTGGCATGTTTGAAGAAAAGAAGTCAGTATGCCTGAGCATATGAGCAAGGCCAGGGAAAGAGGGACATGCTGGGCTGGGCTGTCAAGGAAAAAAGCTGGAATTTTAGTAAATGCAAAGATCTCCACTGGATGGAAGGGGGAACTACACCAGAAACTTGGTCTGCTACAGTTCTGTAGCTCTGCGTTTTGTGTTTTTGCAAAATACATTTTCAGACAAATTCATCAAAGATTTACCAAGTATCAAAAAATCCTTTGTAAAGAAATGCTTCATTTTTAAACACACACACACACACGGAGAAAGTGAAACACTACACTCAGGGAAACACACCCCATGATCAGCATGAGGAGAATCACCAGGTGGCGGGGGGAGACGCGATGACTAGATGATTAGTAAAACTCCACGCTCCTGGGACGCATCTCTCCTTGGGAGCTTTTCTCCTATCTGCCTTCACCAACATTTAAACAAGATTATGATAAAATAAACCCAAAGTTGGTTTTCTTTTTCTCTTTGTTTTGTTTTGTTTTGGTTTTTAAGGCATGAATTCCTCCTCTGGGTCTGTAGGAGCTGTCCCTTTCCTTCATGCAGCCACCAAGGAAAAGCCATGGTACCAAGACAATCCCCACCATTGACTTCAAGGCCCATATCTTATCCATACCTGATCTGGGACAATCTTGGCCTTTCTCCAGAGAAGGTATTTTAAAGTTTATTATTTACAAACCTTGTTGCCTTTTAAACAATTACATTCTGAACATATACATCATACACAGGGTTAAAAGCTAGACCGCGCAGTTGAGGTCATCTGGCCTGATTTCACCTTCCAGTTTCATCTATGATCACTGCCCACAAGTATCCTATACTGAGAGTCTCACCTGTTCACAAGCAGGCCTTCACAGGTCACAGCTCTATGCTTTGGCTCATTTCCCTTCCTGAGCTGCCCTCTCTTCCCTTTTCCTCCTCCCCAAAAATCTCATAGTCTACAAATTTCCAGTTATAAGACAAATAAGTTCTGGGGATGTAATGTACAGTAGGGTGACTATAGTTAACAATACTGTATTGTATATTTGAAATCTGCTAAAAGAGTAGATCTTAAAAGTTCTCATTACAGGAAAATGTGACTATGTGGAGTGATTGATGTTAACTAAACTTATTGTGGTAATAATTTTGCAACCTATACATGTATCAAATCATTATGTTATACACCTTAAACTTATAAAATATTGTATGTCAATTACACCTTAATAAAACTGGAAGAAAACCACAACAAAACTCTCCTATTCATCCTCCAAAGTCTTGCCAAAGATTGACTCTGAAGTTTCTCTGCCTTCCTCCTTCAGAAGTTAGTTCCTCCATCTTCCTTGTTTATTCAACACTTTGTAGGAACTTATCACATTCCACAAAAAATATTTATTTACATAAATATTTAAATATTTAAATGTTGACTTTCCCAGTTAGATTTTGAGCCCCTCAAAAGCAGTGATCTTTATCTTATTTAGCTTTGTGTCCTCCCCTAGAAACTGTCATTGTGCTTAGCATCTAAGTAATCGTGGGATAGCTTGTCGAATGAATAATAATGGAATATGTCAACTTCTGAAACACAGGAGCAGCTCATGATCTCTGATCAAGCCCTTAAGGAAGTGGAGTGTAGACAGCAGATGAGAACAGGTAATAGGAAGTGTAACAGGACAGCTGTCAACAGAGCCAGTTCTGTCCTTGTAAATTACTCACAGCGAACTCTGGAGTTCTGTCTCCCCACAAGTAAAATGGGAATAAGAATCTCCCTTCAGCTGTTACAGAGACCAAATGGGATAGCATAGGCGAAAGCACTTTATGAACTGTAAACCATCATATAATCAGCAGATATTATTATTATTATTATTATTACTAACTGCAGTGGTTACTGCATGGCACTCTATTGTAGAAATTATACAATAGATTTACCTGTGTCCACAAGAGTATAGCTGCCTCCCCTCCCCAACCTTCAACTACCGAAAACACACACACTCACATACACACTTTTTGCTTGTCTGAGTTGTGGAGAATCGCTTATTGAGATCTTCCTGTAAGACTACTTGACTGAGGGGCTGCAAATACAAATCCATGGAGGCTGAGAAATAATTCTTCTGGTAGTAACTGTTGTTCTCATTTCAGCACACACTGACCGAGCAGCTTTATACGCCTGGCACTGTATCTTGGGAACTCAAGGTAATTCAATGGAAAATAAGGCAGAGTGATCTCAAGTCCCCTGGCCCCTGCCCCAGCACTGTAGGCCAACTTTATAATACAGGGTTTTAATATGAAGGTCCTGCTTAACTTTTTGTGAGCATGTTGGCACAATTAGACTTCTCTGAATGCTGTTTACCTGGCTGAAGCAGGTAATGAAGTAAAGAAAGCAATTACAGGATGCATTTTGTGACTTAGAATAGAATCTTATCACATGATAAACATGATAGAGGAGACAGCTTCTGTACTACTGTTTTGTTTTTGTTTTTTTTAAATGCATGACTCACTTTTATTTTTTATTTTTATTTTTTTAAAATTTATTTATTTATTTATTTATTTATTTATGGCTGTGTTGGGTCTTCGTTTCTGTGCGAGGGCTTTCTCCAGTTGAGGCGAGCGGGGGCCACTCTTCATCGCGGTGTGCGGGTCTCTCACTGTCGCGGCCTCTCTTGTTGCAGAGCACAGGCTCCAGACGCGCAGGCTCAGTAGTTGTGGCTCACGGGCCTAGTTGCTCCGCGGCATGTGGGATCTTCCCAGACCAGGGCTCGAACCCATGTCCCCTGCATTGGCAGGCAGATTCTCAAACACTGCGCCACCAGGGAAGCCCTGTACTACAGTTATGTTGGAATTCAGGACACCCTTGGCCTTCAGACAATTTTTAGAAGTGTTGGAAGTTGAGGGCTGGGTGGTTCTAGAAGGTACGATTGGTTCAAAAAAGCTTGACCACTTTCCTAACAAGAAAAGGAATCTGGCATCTGTTCCAGGAGAAGTATTATTGGAGTGACAAAGCCATAAACCGCCAAACGCGTCTCTTAAAGTGAGAGTTTGGCAGTGGTGTTTATTCAAATTAGGGTTTTGCTTTATTATAAAGGAAAAGTCTCTGTTTTCCAGTGGATCAATCCAGCTGACAGGAGTGAGATGAGGCAGAAGAAAAATCAGCATCCTGATTGATGTGTGCTTCTATATATCACGTACCTCTTTAGGAGGAATTAGCATCTTAGACAGGAGGGCTGGGGGAATGTTAATGTTAAGTTGATTAGAAGCCAAATAACTTGGCTTAGTCGGAGCCCCTACAGGTTTCCTGAGAGCCCTGACTGCACTGGTCCAGATGGTCTTTTTTGGCTGTGCTGCCCTCAACCACACATCCAGCCAGCTTCATGCTCCCAGCTCAACCCAGAGCAGGAGAGGCTGCCGCTACCTCCTCGTGTGCCCCACAAATGCTGCACCATCTCCGTGCTCAGTGAATATTAAATAATCAAAATAGCAATAACAGCCCAAACTTGGCATATCCCTTCACAAGTCTTGGACAGGGGACAGGAGATACTGAATTGACGGCTGGAAGGAGAGAACAGGGTCCAACCTTTTCCTCATTATAAAGGATAATCATAATAGTGATATATTGTTGATATAATATCGATAATGACATTAATAGGGCCTGGCAAGGTGTCAGGTACTGGGCTGAGAAATTAAATACATTTTCTTATTTGACCCTCAACCAAATTTCATGATGTATGTATGATAACCTCCACGTTACAGATGGGAAACAGCCCAAACTGTATGAGTGAACTTCCCAAACCTAACATGTAATAGAACTAAGATGCAAACCCAGGTTTGTGACATTCCAAAACACATGCTCTAAAACTTTACTTTATAACCCTCCCCCCGCCCCAGCTCATTATGGCTACATGAATAACATGAAAAATGACTTGAGGGTCAAGAGGGGGCCTTCAATTCCCTCATTTGTCACCAAAGGAGCAAAATTTCTCGGTGAGGTGATGAGATGGGGGCTGAAGTGAGCAGACTAGAAGTGAAGAAAGTCAAGTGATGCTATTTTTTTTTTTTTTTTTTTTTTTTTGCATTCTGTCTCTTGGACCCACTACCCTGAGGAGTAGTGAATTTTGCCTCATTTGAGAATGGCAGTTATACTAATCATAATGGCGATGATGATGACCACATAGCTTTAGAGAAAATTTTCTCAGCTGTCGAATAATACTCAAAAGATTATAAGGTTCATTAGCTATAGAATTATAAATGCAACTCACACATGCAATGTCCTGAGAACACTGAATGTCCTAAGAAACCAGCTGATCTTGAATATGCTTCAATTTTTCTACTTAAAGAATGAGGAACTAGAATTTTGTTTATGTACATATGTATATACATATATGTATTTAGATATAAATATATACATATAATGTTTCAGTGAGATGGGTGGGAAATTGTGTTTGTGTGAATATATTACTTATTTAAAAATAAACTTTGAAAACCAGTCACTCTCAATAGTTTGAAGTGCTAAATTATAATACACTTACATCCGTAGATTTCTACATCTATAGTCTGTCAACTTTCCGTATACAAAAATACACAAAACAAAATTAAATGATTAGCTTTTTCTACTATTATATTCCCCTTGTTTCTCATACTCAGGGATTGGGTGGAACAGAGTTTTACCTAGAATTTCAGAAAAGGCACATTTGCCTGTGAGAGTGATTATCACTGCTCTATTGCACAGTTCATTTTGGGCAAAAGAAAAGCTCAATACTCTCAATATTTTCTAGCCTTCACTAAAGATTGGGTATAGTTGCTAAATGATTCACAATCACCCAAGGGCCCAAGATCTGGGTTTGACCTTGTGTATCTCACATTAAAATTATTAGACTGTGATAGGAGTAGAACGCAGGATGTTTGCGCAGGTGAGAGGGGAAAGCTCTTACTGAGTGAAAAAGATCTTATTAATCCAAGGTCTGCTATAAGGCAGGGAATGCAGGGAAGGTATATGACAGTTTAATGGAAGTTGCTGAAATATGGACTCTACCTCCCATTTTTGCAGAGCCTCTTAAGTGCAAAATGTCTAATAGGTGCAGAAAGTACTTGTGCTAGTGATGGCTGCATTTGTCAAAATGCCTCCTGCAGCTGTATGTACCCAAGGCAGATGGATGACCAGTGATTTCTTCTTGAAATCTTAGTCTACTCCTGTTCACTCGTGTATCCCACTGATATGACTGATGTATGGACCACGCTTACCAATGCACTCCCCTCTGAAACACAAAGCTAATCATTAGAGGCCGTGTCAGGTTAACAATTCAGCTGGGCTCTAGAACTAGACTGCCTTGGTGTGAATCCAAGTTCTCTCTGAAATTTTCTAAGGCTGAGCTTCCCCAGGTATAAAAGAGGGAAGATCAGATTTCCACCTGTAGAGTTAATGTATATAAAGTGTCTTTAGGGCTTCCCTGGTGGCGCAGTGGTTGAGAATCTGCCTGCCAATGCAGGGGGCACGGGTTCGAGCCCTGGTCTGGGAAGATCCCACATGCCACGGAGCAACTGGGCCCGTGAGCCACAATTACTGAGCCTGCGCGTCTGGAGCCTGTGCTCCGCAACAAGAGAGGCCGCGATAGTGAGAGGCCCGCGCACCGCGATGAAGAGTGGCCCCCGCTTGCCACAACTGGAGAAAGCCCTCTCACAGGAACTAAGACCCAACACAGCCATAAATAAATAAATAAATAAATAAAATTTAAATAAATAAATAAATAAATAAAGTGTCCTTAGAATAAAGTCCTATGTCAATCATAGAATAAACTATGGTTGCCAATGTCTTCCACGACCCATATCTTCGGCCTCAACTGGCACCTCTTTTCTTTCCCTCTCTCCAGCCATATTTCTACTCATCCCAACTTTCTCCTTCAGGGACTTTGCATATTCTATTCCTTTGCCTGGAAGATTCCTACCTTCTTTCTTATAAAAAAGGGCTAAATTCTCATCCAAGTCTTGATTTAAATGACACACAATTAGGCCTGGTATAGATCCCCCGCACTACATTCCCATAGCATCCTGAACTTCTCCTTTGTAGCACTAACTACATCTATAATTAAACATAGACTTTTAAAATGTCTGTTTCCTGCCACCCTATGTTGACTGTAAGTATACACCAGTGACGAACATAGTATCTGACATTTAATAGAGGTTTGAGAAATATGTATTGGCTGAATAAATGAATAAATAAATGCTATTTGGCTATGGTTGGTGTTTTGCAATAATAAATATGGTTCCCAGTTTATCAACATGGGCCTGTTATTACAAGTCTTTGGAGAAAGTTTTTGAGATTACAGACAGCTTTACTACATAAATTGTGGTGACAGTTTCATGGGTGTACAATTATCTCCCAACTCATCAGGTCGTATCCATTAAATATGTACAGCTATTCGTATGTCAACCATAACTCAAGAACGTGGTTCTAAAAAATTCAACTATAATACTTCTAACATGCTTTATAGATCCCAGTAGTTGTTTATGTGTCTAACTTCCCAGTAGATTCTATAGTCTTCAAAGACAGAAGCCAGTGGTGGAAATATATTGAATCTAACATAAAGTATGAAAAAGTATTTAATGAAAAATAATAAAAGGGTTGATTATGCTTTGTTCTACACAGCCACCTGGCCTAGTGAACAACAATCACAGCTATGAATGCATGTCTAATATGCATGATCTCAATTAGAAGTTGACACTTTGGGGGTGTTGTGACTTACAATTATCTGAGCGCTGATAGCGCCCAAGGCTAAGAGTGTGGCACCTGACCTACCTACGCCACATTCCCGATAAGCAGCCATGGCTGCTGTGGCATGTCACCTGTCACTTTGTTCTGCTCCTTTGCCCTAGTAGCTGTGAAAATGCTTTCCGCTCAGAGTCAGCCTGTCTCAAGTTTCCACACACTCCAATGTGTCTTTCTGCCCAGGCGTGATCTATGCTCCATTATGGGGCTTCCTGCCAGGTGTGTGGTTCTCCTTTATCCGTGTTCGGCCTGCCCTTGTGTACTTTCTGTTCCCTATGAGCCACAGCTTGAGCATCTTTAGGTAAAGCCGCCAATAATCTTGGTCCAGTATGTCAGCCTAGCACTTGTGCAAATGCAAATTAGCATGATTTTTGTCTCTCTAGGAACAACACAGAGAAGCAGTTAAGAGTGTGAGATGAACCTGGGTTCGATCCTGCCTCTGCCATGTGTTAGCTGTATGGTTTTGAAAAATCAGAGCCAGTTTCTTCGGCTTTTAAAAGAGCTATCTTACGGCTTGTCAAAAGCATTTACTGAGACAATGTGTATAAAGGGATCAAGATGGTGGTGAATGTTATTACTACTATTACTATTATTATTACCCTTACTACTATTATTACTACTACTACTACCACCACTACTACTACTATTATTATGTACTATGATTATTATTATTTCAGGTTAATCCTGAGCTGATTGGATTTCACTGACTGATACAACATATGGCAGGTGTCCAGAGACCATTGTCCTACAGTTAAAAGTACCCTAAAATATATGACTAGATGGTTCTGTACTCCTTAGGGAAGCCTTCAGGCAATTCCTCAGAATCTTCATGCTGATGGAAATGCTGTGGTCCAAATAACGTTGAAAGGAAGAAGGGCAGATAAAAAGTGAGGACAGATGAAAGACTTGTAAATTGAAAGTTATACTTGAGAATAACACGGAAGCCCTTGCTATCAATTTTTCAAATTACTTTGCTTTTTAAATTTCCAAAAAGCTTAGCTCCACCAACTAGCAAGTCAGCAGGAAGCAAGATCTTGGTGAATTTCTTACGGATACTGCAATTTCATAAGTATATAAACACACATATGATATATTCTTCTGTACAAATATCAATATATAGGCTCCTATACGGGGGTTGATTTTTAAAATTATCATTTGTTAGCACTAGACAACTTTGCCCCAAGGCTATTGGGGCCAGAGGAGAACAGAGACAGAGGCATGGTGGCCTTCTTTACATGTGGTTGTTACCCTCCCCTCCTGTCAACTCCCGACTTGCAGCTTTCAAATGGAGGACTTTCCTCTTGGTGACAGGGTAGGTCCGAGCAGCAGTTTAGGCTCCTAAGCAAAGGAGCCACTAGTAAGGGTGTTTCTTGTGGAATTTCAAGATAGAGAGGCACATAGAGAATTTTCCATCTTGGATGGCTTGTTTGAAGTTTTAATCTGCTCAGTTGGGCATGAGTGTGATGGTAAAGTGACTGGCTCAAGTGCTGAATACCTATTCCAGATGTGAGACTCAGGTTAGGGTCAGCTTTACCTTATCAACCTGTGGGGCTTCCCTGCTAACCTTCTCTGGACAAGGGTCCCACCATCATGCTGATTTGTACTTAAGCTTACAGACAACTTTTAAGTCAGGTTGTACTGTTATGAGCACTCTTGTTCAAGCACAGTAGTACTTGGAGGCTAGAAGCTGTTGGTTTGGTTGGGAAATTCTCTCTCTTAAGGGCCCTGGCAGTCTGATCTATTGTGCTTATCTGAATCTTGCTTAGCACAATCAGGATGCCCCACTCTGGGATCTAATAAAGTGTGAGCCTTAGGGATTTGTTAAGTCCCATTCTGAAAAGTCACTCTGAAAGTCAAAATAAGCTAAAATGTTTCAATCTCTAAATAAAAGATGGTTGTAAAGATTTCCAGTATACAAAACGATAACATTACCAACTGTAGCACCTATCAATGGTTTATGATAACCATGCCCTTTGCAACGAATCTGTTCCAACTCTTCTGTGAAGAGGTGGAATCTTTTCCCCCAGTCCTTGAAACTGGACTGACCCTGACTTGATTTAGTCAACAGGATGTACTGGAAATGTAGAAATGGTAGTTCCAAGTTTAGGCCTTAAAAGGTCTTGTGGATTTCTGCTCTCTTTCTTCCTCCTTTCCCCAGGCTAGTCTTTTAGAGGATGAGACACATGGAGCAGAACAGCCAACCTGGTTATCTCAGTGAAGCACTGATCACGTTAGAGAGGCCATTCTAGATCAGAGGTCCCCAGACAACCTACCAGGTAACTGCAGAGTCAGGGTGAGGTCAACCACCATCAGCCAAGCCCAGAGAGAAATTCCCAGATGATCCATAAACTTGTGAGAAATAGCAAAGCTTGTTTTGAGTTACTAAGTTTTCTGTACAGCATTATTGTGGCAATATTGATATATACAAGTGTATAGAAATTTGGAGAAGGAGCTATAAACAAGATAGAAAATATAATTGTCAGTGGGGTAGCTGATCATCAAAACCCTGTAGTTTTCTACTATGTTGAATGTAAAACGAGAGAGGAATGTGGGTACCAATAACTAAAATTACTTTTAAGTACTACCACTTTCAAAAATGGGCTGCTTGGAATATGATCCAACAATTCCATTCCTGGGTGTAAACCCAAAGAAAATGAAAACACTAATTCAAAAAGATACGTGCACCCCAAAGTTCATATTGACATTATTTACAATAGCTAAGATATGGAAGCAACCTAATTGTCCATCAACAGATGAATGGATAAAGGAAGATGTGGTACATATATACAATGGAATATTACTCAGCCATAAAAAAGAATGAAATTTTGCCATTTGCAACAACATGGATGGACCTGGAGGGTATTATGCTTAGTGAAATAAGTCAGACAGAGAAAGACAAATACTTTGTTATCATTTATATGTGGAAACTAAAAAAATGAAACAAATGACTATAACAAAACAGAAAGAGACTCACAGATATAGAGAACAAACGAGTGGTTACCAGTGGGGAGAGAGAAGGCGGAGGGGCAATATAGGAGTAGGAGCTGAGGTACAAACTATCATGTACTGTATAAAATAAGCTACAGTGACTTCCCTGGTGGTGCAGTGGTTAAGAATCCACCTGCCAATGCAGGGGATACGGGTTCAATCCCTGGTCCGCAGAACAACCAAGGAAGATCCCACATGCCGCAGAACAACCAAGCCTGTGTGCCACAACTACTGAGCCTGCGTGTCACAACTACTGAAGCCCATGCGTCTAGAACCCGTGCTCTGCAAAAGAGAAGCCACCATAATGAGAAGCCTGCACACCGCAACGAAGAGTAGCCCCCACTCGCCGCAGCTAGAGAAAGCCCGCACGCAGCAACGAAGACCCAACACAGCCAAAAATAAATAAGTAAATAAAATAAAGTAAGCTACAAGAATATATTGTACAGCACAGGAAATAGAGCCAACATTTTATAATAACTATAAATGGAGTATAACCTTTAAAAAATGTGAATCACTGTATTGTACACCTCTAACATATAATATTGTATATCAATTATATTTCAATAAAATAAATGAATAAGGGTGCTTCCCTGGTGGCGCAGTGGTTGAGAGTCTGCCTGCCAATGCAGGGGACACGGGTTCGAGCCCTGGTCTGGGAGGATCCCACATGCCACGGAGCAACTAGGCCCGTGAGCCACAACTACTGAGCCTGCGCGTCTGGAGCCTGTGCTCCACAACGAGAGAGGCCGCAATAGTGAGAGGCCCGTGCACCGCGATGAAGAGCGGCCCCCGCTTGCTGCAACTGGAGAAAGCCCTCGCACAGAAACGAAGACCCAACACAGCAAAAATTAATTAATTAAAAATAAATAAATAAATAAATAAATGAATAAGTAAGTAAATAAGCTATAAGAATAGACTGTACAACACAGGGAACATAGTCAATATTTTATAATAACTTTGAATGAAGTATAATCTATAAAAATATTGAATTACTATGTTGCACTCCTGAAACTAACATAATATTGTAAATTAACTATACTTCAATTTAAAAAATTACACAGGAAAATATACGTTATAATACTAAGGAAAGTGAAAATATGACATGAAATTGCACATACAATGTGCTCCTAATGGTGTAAAAATATGTAATATAATTAGTAAATTTTTACTGATTGCTAAAAAAATAATAAAATTAAAATGGGCTACTTGGAGAAGCAATGTCTAATGTGTGCTCCATTCTGTGATTCTAAGAATTGTCTACGATTTGGTGTATGTACCTGCCCACTGTACAAAACTCAGACACTCTCAGAAATGTTCATGCTAGAGCACAGGCCATGAGAGTCTCATGGGGAAGTTAATGCGTGTTTGACCAATTGCTCAGAGGGATACATGATTTTGATGACTCAGAAGTTACCTTCTTGGGGGGCTTCCCTGGTGGTGCAGTGGTTGAGAATCTGCCTGCCAAGGCAGGGGACACAGGTTCGAGCCCTGGTCTGGGAAGATCCCACATGCCACGGAGCAACTGGGCCCGTGATCCACAATTACTGAGCCTGCGCATCTGGAGCCTGTGCTCCTCAACAAGAGAGGCCGCGATGGTGAGAGGCCCGCGTACCGCGATTAAGAGTGGCCCCCGCTTGCCACAACTAGAGAAAGCCCTCGCATAGAAATGAAGACCCAACACAGCCATAAATAAAATAAATAAATAAAATTAAAAAAAAGAAAAAAGAAAATGCTCCCGATTTCACTTACAAAATTAATTTTGAATTAGTCAAAATCCTTATTTATTTAAAAAAAAAAAAAAAAGAAGTTACCTTCTTGGAAGTCAGAGATTTCTGATACAGTGGAACACTCTTCACGTATAAAATAAACACCAAAGAGGTTATTTATTTATTACAAATTCAATAAAACATGTTTAAAACCATTTCAAACCAAGATGGGGAAACAGAAGCTGCTACACACTGGATTAAGCCCACTGGGGCCTGGAGTCATTACAGCTTGGCAGTAATCCCAAAGCAAGCTCTAGACGCCCCGCCCCCCTATCATAACTATGGAGATTCAGGCCTCCACTTTGCCCTTTCTCTCACAAATCCCACTTGGAGGCTGTATGTGCCAGGGGTTGAGGACAAATGTAGCTTTTCCACTTCTTTCCTATAGGGTAGGAAAGTGATGTCTCCTAAGACTGCAAGATGTGTTCTCTGTCCATTTCTTCCATCAAGCTTCCTGGTCAGTTCCAGGACTCTCAGCTATTTGTGACTATTAGGATTTGGCTTTTTCAACCTCAGAAGCCTTCTGTGGATTGATACTTAGAAGTTTTCAGCACACTAAATATGACTTCTGCTGTCTTTGCTCTTTTGACAGCAAGCAAAGACAACGTGTTTCGGTCCAGATGGTGTCAGTTTACTCATTGGCACCTAATGTAGCATGATACACTAGTGTTGACCCAATGTACATTATGGGTAATTTTCTCAGATTTTGCTTTGGAAAGGAGAATGCAGAACAGTTTGGAGAAAAAAAATATTTGTAGTAGTGTGAAAATCTGATCTAAGATTTTTATTTTACTTTTTTTTTTCTAAACTGGAATTAAATATACATAAGTTATTAATGTAATCGTAGTATTAATCTTTTGTTAAAAACCTGAAATGTGCTATTAAATGTAATTGTTTATTTCACTTACTTTTAATTTTAAAAATTTTCTTTTTTTTATAGCTTTATTGGCATAAACTTAAATATACAAAAAATTGCATATATTTAATGTATACATATTACTGAGTTCAGACATAAGCATACACTCATGATAACATTACCAAAATCAAGGTAATAAACATATTTATCACCACCAAAAGACTTCTTGTGACCTCTTGCTTTTCT
Organism: Balaenoptera musculus; assembly: GCF_009873245.2. NCBI lineage: Eukaryota > Metazoa > Chordata > Mammalia > Artiodactyla > Balaenopteridae > Balaenoptera > Balaenoptera musculus. Next base: position 21,660,779 of record NC_045801.1, on the reverse strand, counting down.
GGTTTTGTGTGTGTGTGTGTGTGTGTGTGTGTGTGTGTGTGTGTGTGTGAGACAATAGCATTTAACATAAGATTTATCTTCAACAAGTTTTTAAGTGCACAACACTGTATTGTTAACTATGGGCACCACGTTATAGAACAGCAGATTTCTTCAATTTTCCATCTTGTATAACTGTAAACAACTCCCCATTTCCAAACTCCTCCTGCCCCCGTTCTATTCTTTGCTTCTATGAGTTTCTATTTTAGATACAAATGGGATCATGTAGTAGGCATTTTTCTGTGTTGGCTTGTTTCATTTAACATAATGTCTTCCAGTTCATCCGTGTTGTCACAAATGATAGGATTTCCTTCTTTTTTAAGGCTAAAAAATATTTCCACTATGTATACATCACACTTTCTTTATCCATTCATCTGTTGATAGACACTTAGGTTGTTTCCATGTCTTGGCTATTGTGAATAATGCTGCAATGAACATGAGAGTACAGATAACTCTTCAAGATCCTGATTTCAGTTTTTTTGGATATATATCCAGGAGTGGCATTGCTGGATCAACTGGTGGTTCTATTTTTAATTTTTTGAGGACCTCTATACTTTTTTCAAAAGTGGCTGTACCAACTCACATTCCTTCCAACAGTGTATAAGGGTTTCCTTTTTTCCACACCCTCGCCAACACTGATCTTTTGTTATTTTGATAATTGCCATCCTAACAGTGAGAGGTGATATCTCATTGTGTTTCTGATTTGCACTTCTCTGATGATTAATGATGTTGAGCACTTTTTCATATACTTCACTGTATATGTCTAGGCCATTTGTATGTCTCCTTTTGAAAAATGTCTATTCAAGTCTTTTGCCCATTTTTTTTCATTTGATCATTATTTTTTGAGTTGTAGTTTTTTATATATTTTGGAAATTAACTCCTTATGAGATATATGGTTTGAAAACATTTTCTCATTCCGTCAGGTGCCTTTTCACTTTACTGATTGTTACCTTTGCTGTGCAGAAGCTTTCTAGCTTGATGTAGTCCCAGTTGACCATATTTACTTTTGTTATCTGTGTTTTTGATGTCATACCCATAAAATCATTGCCAAGACCAATGTCATGAAACTTTTTCTCTGTTTTCTTGTAGTAGTTTCACATTTTCATGTCTTATGTTTAAGTCTTTAATCCATTTTGAGTTGATTTTTGTGTATGGTGAAAGATAGGGGTCTTATTTTCCTAACACCATTTGTTGAAGAAACTATCCTTTCTCCATTGTGTGTTCTTGGCACCTTTATTAAAGATCAATTGCCCATGTATGTGTGGGTCTATGGGCTCTCTATTCTGTTCCATTGGTCTATATAGCTGTTTTTATACCAATACCATACTGTTTTGAATACTGTAGCTTTATAATATAGTTTGAAATCAGGACATGTAATGCCTCCAGCTTTGGGAGACAATTAGTGTCTGCTGCAATAACCTCATCTTACACCACTCTCTGCCATGCTCCCCATGTTCTAGCCACACTGGTTTCCTTTGAGTTCCTTCAGTGTAGACAGCCCTTTTCTCCTCAGGGCATCTTTGGAATTACTACTTTTTTTTTTTTTTTTGCTTAGAATATTCTTCTCCTCACTCTTTTCCATGATTTGCTTCTTCACAGCTAAGCTCACACCAGGTAAAGTGGTGCCCCTCCTCTCACCCCTAAATAGTTACTGTTGAGCACATCTTCTTGCTCATGGCTCTAGGCACCATCATAATTATTTACTTTCTTGCATGATATCTGATTGAAATTGAAATAAAAGCTCCATAAGGGTGTTTTAAAGCCTTTCTGTTGTTCATCACTGTGTCCCCAGCACCAACTATATCAGGTGCATAGCAGGCACTAAATAAACAGAAGTTGACTAAATGAGCATCTTACTTTGGTTAATATTCCCAGCAGCCCTAGAGGAGAGCCAGTCATTTTCTGTGGTTATAGAACTACTGAATGTGTCAGAGTCAGAATTCAAACCCATGTCTGCCTGGCTATCACACCATTTCTCTTTCCAGGAACACTGCTTCTCACAGTGGAAGGCTCAATTGGCTGTTTTCAGAAGTACTCTCTATTTCAGGGCACGGAGGTCATGATCTGCACCAGGCTAAATGATCTGTTTGTCACTTCCACAGCAACCAAGGATGACTGACATTAGCACTCTCCCACAAAAGCCAGCTTTTCCATTTGATTCTCTCAAGAAGGCCAGAAACCAGGATGTTTGTCATTACCTTTGAGTGAATTCATCTTCAGTGATGGGAAATTAACTTCATTCTGCTGACCAGTAAATGGGAAACTCCAGCCCTTAAAATACTTATTAAGAAAGCGTTTTCACCCTAGAGATAAGGAAGTTATTTTCCTCCGACTGAGGACTCCCTCTAGACTCAAGTTAGTTGTTTCTAAGCATGATGTCTAAATTACAGTCAAAACCTGATTTGTATATAATCTTGTTTATGAGACCCTTTCCTGATACAACTTGTATCAAAGAAACTCTTCACCAGGGTCTCTAGTCCTTAAAAGTGACTCAGACATCAGAAATGAATTAGCTGCCTATCTCACCCGCTCAGCACTTCAAAACTTAGGGCTCCTGCAAACTAGAATATTCTCATCTGAGTGCTCTGGAAGTGTTCCTTTTCCTACTCAGGAAATTTCACTCTACAGCTGGAAGGTTTTGTTGTTGCTGTTTGTTAATATGTTTGTCTGTTTTTCTGTCAGCCATGCTTCTCTCTTTGCTTCTGCATGAATTACCACTGGAAGCATCTTCCTTTTGCCCTTTTTCTGTGTTAAGTTAATAGGGATTGTGGTTGGTTTGTCTCCATGATAAATGCTGTTGGTTTTCTTCCTCAGTTGTTAATAATGGATACTCAGAGAGAGCTATCCTCCACAAGAAGTGTTAATTTTTTGGCCTTAATTGTCATGCCCTTCTAGTTTGGGTCAGGTGCCCCTCTTATGTGAGTTCACTGCACTCTTTCTTTACCTCTGGTCTTCATCAGGTGAAATAAAACCCATATCACACTTGATCCACACTAGACAGTACTCTATCTCCTGCTCTCTATCTTGATCATATAAATAAATATTAGTGAAAATTAAAAATAGATGAATGGATTGCCAATATACTTGTCTTACCCCATAGGAAACTGGAAAAAAGCGTACTTGACACAAAAATAGTATTCAATAAAATAGATAGCTTGCTTTGCATCATCTCTGGTGAATGAATCCTCATTTTTGCTACTTTATGCCCAGTTATTTTGTCTGTGGCATTTATCTTTTCATCAGTCTTGACATAACACTCAATGAGATCATTTAAAGGCCAGTGGGTAAATCAAATTTTTGTCTCCAATTCAACTCATTGAGCACTTATTTTGTTAGACACTTAAGAGAATACATGGATGAGAAAGACACAGTCCCTATCATTTAAAATCCAAAAGATTAGAACTAGACAGTCATATAGCAATGCAGGGGGAAATATAGTCAGTGCTATAAATCAAATAAAAACTAAGTAATAGGGGAGGAGAAAACTTCTTTTTCCTAGGTGTGGATTAGGAGAAATTTCTTTGGCTTTAAAGATAAATAAAATATGATTTCCCTTTTCAGAAAAGTTAAGATGAAAAAGGGTGGAATATGGTGGGCTAGTTTATCAGGTTGCCATGTGTCGACTGGATCTTTCTACTACACCCCAGCTCCAGTTAGGGGAGTCTCTATTCTACTCAGCACTGGTAACCACCCCTCACCTGCTGGAGGCTGGGACTGGTAATGGCTCCCCCCACTTGCTAGTCCTGGGACTCTATACTCTCCCTTCCTAACTCCCTATATTTTTACCCTCACCTTTGTGATGTGTCTGATGATTAGACGTTCCCCAGTGACTCAGTTTGATGTGCTACCTGTTTACTAACAGGGTAAAGCTGAAATAGTACTTTCAAAATGCCGGGCACTGCACATTTTCTGATTTAATCTTCAAAACAAAATTGTGGGTAGGAATTACAGTCACTGCTTTAAACATGAAAAATATTCATTTCTGAAATGTTAATTAACTTAGAAAGTAGCAGGGGGCCCAGGTAGCCTGACACCTCGTTTTGAATCCTTTATCTAACCTTTCTTTGCTTCTAACTATAAAAACTTGACTGCAGCATATTTTCCTTCTTTCCTTTTATTTCAGTGCTCAAGGTCTATTCATTATTTTTCGTTCCAGGCTTTCCCACCCCTTAGTTATATACACTACATATGTACATTTGAGGGACTTTCCTGTCAACATTTTTATGAATAGTCTGTGAAAATGAAAGCACAGAGAAGGTCATTTCTCATCCACCCCAGGTATGTCAGAGCAAAAGAAAATAAAATTCAATCCTTGCAAGTGACAACCACAGATAATAGATACTATCAAACCAGGAATTTGAGAGTGGGCTGTAAATCAAAACAATACAATATGCAATCAAACAGATAAGGAATAGGAGTGATGAGGGCTCTTTTCATCTATATATTTGTCCACTCTCAGTAAAAGGCTCTGGCTCTGGAGAATCTGAGCTCCTAGAAATGTCAGTTCTCACTGCCAAGCAAGGTTGGACACTGACACATTATTGCACACATCAGGTTTCAAGCTGCCAGTGTGGTCTCCATGGCAGAATCTACCAAACACCAGAGAAGGCTGTGATGGAGGGGTGCACATTTTCAATAATGGCAAGAAAAATAATAAGGCCCCCAAATAGAAGCATCCACCAGAGTATAGGCTAACAGATGCTTTTGACAAGAAAGGATTGAAGCTGCTTTACTGTAATATCATGAGAAGCTGGATGGCACTTTTATACCATGATAGTGATAATGCCATTTAAAATTTGCAAAGCCCTTTTCATTCTGAAGGAAACAGAGAGTGTGGAAAACCACAGAAAACACTGAGTTTTGCTCATTTGGGGCTAGTTGCCCTGGCTACAAGACAGTGCATGGTCTGAAGAATATAACAGGATTGTGTGGGGTATGTATCCTGCTTTTGGATTAGTCCTTTTCTGGTTCAGGAAAGATGGTATCAATCAATGGTATAGAGCAGATATTTGTTTTACAATATTCAGGCACTTGAAACATTTCATTGCTTTGTTTTCCAAAATCAAATTAAATCTGGTTCTGAGCACCACAGAGCCACGATGGGATAGCCAATATCTGTCATTATCAAGGAGCTTTTCTTTCTTATCTTGGCTGTTCTGGGTCTCAATGGCTTATGCAATTCAGTGAATCTGAGCAAAGGTGCACACCATATAACTACTACCATACTCAAGACAAACAACACTTAATCACTCCCCAAAGTTCCCTGGTACAGAGTTGCAGGGAATATACGCTCTATACTTCTTGCCCTAGGCAACCACTGATCTACTTTCTACTACTATACATTACTTTTCCTGTTCTAGAATTTCATACAAATGGAAAGAATATAGTATGTATTCGTTTTTTTTTTAACACCTTTATTGGAGTATAATTGCTTTACAATGGTGTGTTAGTTTCTGCTTTATAACAAAGTGAATCAGCTATTCATATACATATATCCCCATATCTCCTCCCTCTTGCATCTCCCTCCCACCCTCCTTATCCCATCCCTCTAGCTGGTCACAAAGCACCAAGCTGATCCCCCTGTGCTACGCAGCTGCTTCCCACTAGCTATCTATTTTACATTTGGTAGTGTATATATGTCCATGCTACTCTCTCAGTTCGTCCCAGCTTACCCTTTCCCCTCCCCGTGTCCTCAAGTCCATTCTCTATGTCTGCATCTTTCTTCCTATACTGCCCCTAGGTTCTTCAGAACCATGTTTTTCTTATTAGATTCCATATATATGTGTTAGCATAACGGTATTTGTTTTTCTCTTTCTGACTTACTTCACTCTGTAGGACAGACTCTAGGTCCATCCACCTCACTACAAATAACTCAATTTTGTTTCTTTTTATGGCTGAGTAATATTCCATTGTATATATGTGCCACATCTTCTTTATCCATTCATCTGTCAATGGACACTTAGGTTGCTTCCATGTCCTGGCTATTGTAAACAGAGCTGCAATGAACATTGTGGTACATGACTCTTTTTGAATTATGGTTTTCTCAGGGTATATGCCCAGTAGTGGGATTGCTGGGTCATATGGTGTTCTATTTTTAGTTTTTTAAGGAAACTCCATACTGTTTTCCATAGTGGTTGTATCAATTCACATTCCCACCAACAGTGCAAGAGAGTTCCCTTTTCTTCACACTCTCTCCAGCATTTATTGTTTGTAGATTTTTTTTTTTTTTTTTTTTTTGAACTTTTTTTTTTTTTTTATTCACACACACACACACTGTATTTTATTTTTACAAGACATAAATAGACTGACACCAAGCATTGTACATGGATGACCACAACAAAAGCAACAATGATTGCAATTACCAAACATGAAACACACTCATACTATGTCATAATATTGACATTCAGTCCAGTAATCCTCCACTGTAACAGCTCCTTTACTTTGCAGTGAAAATTGATTTGTATATTCTTTGCCTCTGAGTCCTTGTGGGATTTTTTTTTTTTTTTTAATTCAGACAGAAAGTCACAAAAATTATACTCATCCTCATCAGTTCACTCAGTCCCATGTAATTAATTTTTTTTTTTCATCTTGATCTTTTGTTAGCACTTTTATGAGTTCATCAGTTTTTCATTAGAGTTCTGAAAATGCTTATTCATTCAGTTCAGCAGTACAGTCAGTTACCAGAAACCTGTACTTGTCAGAGTCTTTTCCATGAATTTCTTGAAGATGAAACCCTTTTATAGGAACATATTTGCAAAATCATCAGAGTACACCCAGAACTGTCTGTAAATGACAAAAGACTTAAAAATGACCACGGTTAAAGATTTGATGAAAGTTCATAATAATGCAGTTGACAAGAAAATTAGTTATTTCTGAGATATACATTTTAAAGTAATAACTAGGATTATTACTTATAACATTATACCAGAACATATAAGATTTTTAGAAATTTCATGTAATGTCTGAAACATTTATATTAACATATTTCCATACATATTTCCATACAAATACAAATATAAGATTTTTAGAAATTTCATGTAATGTCTGAAACATTTATATTAACATATTTCCATACATATTTCCATACAAATACAAATATAAGATTTTTAGAAATTTCATGTAATGTCTGAAACATTTATATTAACATATTTCCATACAAATAACCCAATGAAAGTTTAGTATTAGTTGTTTTGTTTGTTTTTTTATACTGCAGGTTCTTATTAGGCATCAGTTTTATACACATCAGTGTATACATGTCAATCCCAATTGCCCAATTCAGCACACCACCATCCCCACCTCACCGCAGTTTTCCCCCATTGGTGTCCATATGACCATTCTCTACATTTGTGTCTCAACTTCTGCCCTGCAAACTGGCTCATCTGTACCATTTTTCTAGGTTCCGCATACATGCATTAATATACGATATTTGTTTTTCTCTTTCTGACTTACTTCACTCTGTATGACAGTCTCTAGATCCATCCATGTCTCAACAAATGACTCAATTTCGTTCCTTTTTATGGCTGAGTAATATTCCATTGTATATATGTACCACAACTTCTTTATCCATTCGTCTGTTGATGGGCATTTAGGTTGCTTCCATGACCTGGCTATTGTAAATAGTGCTGCAATGAACATTCGGGTGCATGTGTCTTTTTGAATTACGGTTTTCTCTGGGTATATGCCCAGTAGTGGGATTGCTGGGTCATATGGTAATTCTATTTGTAGTTTTTTAAGGAACCTCCATATTGTTCTCCATAGTGGCTGTATCAATTTACATTCCCACCAACAGTGCAAGAGGGTTCCCTTTTCTCCACACCCTCTCCAGCATTCGTTGTTTGTAGATTTTTTGATGATGGCCATTCTCACTGGTGTGAGGTGATACTTCATTGTAGTTTTGATTTGCATTTCTCTAATGATTAGTGATGTTGAGCATCCTTTCATGTGTTTGTTGGCTATCTGTATATCTTCTTTGGAGAAATGTCTATTTAGGTCTTCTGCCCATTTTTGGATTGGGTTGTTTGTTTTTTTGACATAGAGTTGCATGAGCTGTTTGTAAATTTTGGAGATGAATCCTTTGTCAGTTGCTTCATTTGCAAATATTTTCTCCCATTCTGAGGGTTGTCTTTTCGTCTTGTTTATGGTTTCCTTGGCTGTGCAAAAGCTTTTAAGTTTCATTAGGTCCCATTTGTTTATTCTTGTTTTTATTTCCATTACGGTAGGAGGTGGGTCAAAAAGGATCTTGCTGTAATTTATGTTATAGAGTGTTCTGCCTATGTTTTCCTCTAAGAGTTTTATAGTGTCTGGCCTTACATTTAGGTCTTTAATCCATTTTGAGTTTATTTTTGTGTATGGTGTTAGGGAGTGTTCTAATTTCATTCTTTTACATGTAGCTGTCCAGTTTTCCCAGCACCACTTATTGAAGAGGCTGTCTTTTCTCCGTTGTATATTCTTCCCTCCTTTATCAAAGATAAGGTGACCATATGTGCGTGCGTTTATCTCTGGGCTTTCTATCCTATTTCATTGATCTACATTTCTGGTTTTGTGCCAGTACCATATTGTCTTGATTACTGTAGCTTTGTAGTACAGTCTGAAGTCTGGGAGCCTGATTCCTCCAGCTCCTTTTTTCTTTCTCAAGATTGCTTTGGCTATTCAGGATCTTTTGTGTTTCCATACAAATTGTGAAATTTTTTGTTCTAGTTCTGTGAAAAATGCCATTGGTGGTTTGATAGGGATTGCATCGAATCTATAGATTGCTTTGAGTAGTATAGTCATTTTCACAATGTTGATTCTTCCAATCCAAGAACATGGTATATCTCTCCATCTCTTTGTATCATCTTTAATTTCTTTCTTCAGTGTCTTATAGTTTTCTGCATACAGGTCTTTTGTCTCCTTAGGTAGGTTTATTCCTAGGTATTTTTTTCTTTTTGTTGCAATGGTAAATGGGAGTGTTTCCTTCATTTCTCTTTCTGATTTTTCATCATTAGTGTATAGGAATGCAAGAGATTTCTGTGCATTAATTTTGTATCCTGCTACTGTACCAAATTCATTAATTAGCTCTAGTAGTTTTCTGGTAGCATCTTTAGGATTCTCTATATATAAAATAATGCCGTCTGCAAACAGTGAGAGTTTTACTTCTTCTTTTCCGATTTGGGTTCCTTGTATTTCTTCTTCTCTGATTGGTGTGGCTAAGACTTCCAAAACTATGTTGAATAATAGTGGTAAGAGTGGACAGCCTTGTCTTGTTCCTGATCTTAGTGGAAATGGTCTCATTTATTTCACCATTGAGAATGATGTTTGCTGTGGGTTTGTCATATATGGCGTTTATTATGTTGAGGTAAGTTCCCTCTATGCCTACTTTCTGGAGGGTTTTTATCATAAATGGGTGTTGAATTTTGTTGAAAGCTTTTTCTGCATCTATTGAGATCATCATATGGTTTTAATCCTTCAGTTTGTTAATATGGTGTACCACATTGATTGATTTGCATATATTGAAGAATCCTTGCATTCCTGGGATAAACCCCACTTGATCATGGTGTGTGATCCTTTTAATGTGCTGTTGCCTTCTGTTTGCTAGTATTTTGTTGAGAATTTTTGCATCTATGTTCATCAGTGATATTGGCCTCTACTTTTCGTTCTTTGTGACATCTTTGTCTCGTTTTGGTATCAGGGTGATGGTGGCCTCGTAGAATGAGTTTGGTAGTGTTCCTCCCTCTGCTATATTTTGGAAGAGTTTGGGAAGGATAGGTGTTAGCTCTTCTCTAAATGTTTGATAGAATTCACATGTGAAGCCATGTGGTCCTGGGTTTTTGTTTGTTGGAAGATTTTTAATCACAGTCTCATTTCAGTGCTTGTGATTGGTCTGTTTATATTTTCTATTTCTTCCTGTGTCAGTCTTGGAAGGTTGTGCTTTTCTAAGAATTTATCTAGTTCTTCCAGGTGTCCAACTTATTGGCATATAGTTGCTTGTAGTAATCTCTCATGATCCTTTGTATTTCTGCAGTGTCAGTTGTTACTTCTTTTTCATTTCTAATTCTGTTGATTTGAGTCTTTTACCTTTTTTTCTTGATGAGTCTGGGTGATGGTTTATCAATTTTGTTTATGTTCTCAGAGAACAGCTTTTAGTTTTATTGATCTTTGCTATTGTTTCCTTCATTTCTTTTTCCTTTATTTCTGATGTTTTTTATGATTTCTTTCCTTCTGCTAACTTTGCGGGGTTTTTTTTGTTCTTCTTTCTCTAATTGATTTAGGTGTAAGGTTAGGTTGTTTATTTGAGACGTTTCTTGTTTCTTGAGGTAGGATTCTACTGCTATAAACTTCCCTCTTAGATCTGCCTTTGCTGCATCCCATAGGTTTTGGGTCATCGTGTTTTCATTGTCATTTGTTTCTAGGTATTTTTTGATTTCCTCTTTGATTTCTTCAGTGATCTCTTGGTTATTTAATAGTGCATTGTTTAGCTTCCATGTGTTTGTATTTTTACAGTATTTTTCCTGTAATTGACATCTACTCTCATAGCATTGTGATCAGAAAAGATACTTGATACGATTTCAATTTTCTTAAATTTACCAAGGCTTGATTTGTGACCCAAGATATGATCTATCCTGGAGAATGTTCCATGAGCATTTGAGAAGAAAGTGTATTCTGTTGTTTTGGGATGGAATGTTCTATAAATATCAATTAAGTCCATCTTGTTTAATGTATCATTTAAAGCTTGTGTTTCCTTATTTATTTTCATTTGGTAAAAGTGGGGTGTTAAACTCCCCTACTGTGATTGCATTACTGTCGATTTCCCCTTTTATGGCTGTCAGCATTTGCCTTATGTATTGAGGTGTTCCTATGTTGGGTGCATAAATATTTACAATTGTTATATCTTCTTCTTGGATTTATCCCTTGATCATTATGTACTGTCCTTCTTGTCTCTTGTAATAGTCTTTATTTTAAAGTCTATTTTGTCTGATATGAAAATTGCTACTCCACCTTTCTTTTGATTTCCATTTGCATGGAATATCTTTTTCCATCCCTTCACTTTCAGTCTGTATGTGTGCCTAGGTCTGAAGGGGGTCTCTTGTAGACAGCATATATATGGGTCTTGCTTTTGTATCCATTCAACCAGTCTCTGTCTTTTGGTTGGAGCATTTAATCCATTTACATTTAAGGTAATGATCAATATATATGTTCCAATTACCATTTTCTTAATTGTTTTGGGTTTGTTTTTGTAAGTCTTTTCCTTCTCTTGTGTTTCCTGCCTAGAGAAGTTCCTTTAGCATTTGTTGTAAAGGTGGTTTGGTGGTGCTGAATTCTCTTAGCTTTTGCTTGTCTGTAAAGGTTTTAATTTCTCCATCGAACCTGAATGAGATCCTTGCTAGGTAGAGTCATGTTGGTTGTAGGTTTTTCCCTTTCATCACTTTAAATATGTCCTGCCACACCCTTCTGGCTTGCAGAGTTTCTGCTGAAAGATCAGCTGTTAATCTTATGGGGATTCCCTTGTATGTTATTTGTTGCTTTTCCCTTGTTGCTTTTAATATTTTTCTTTGTATTTAATTTTTGATAGTTTGATTAATATGCGTCTTGGCGTGTTTCTCCTTGGATTTATCCTGTCTGGGACTCTGCACTTCCTGGACTTGACTATGTCCTTTCCCATATTAGGGACGTTTTCAACTATAATCTCTTCAAATATTTTCTCAGTCCCTTTCTTTTTCTCTTCTTTTTATGGGACCCCTAAAATTCGAATATTGGTGCATTTAATGTTGTCCCAGAGGTCTCTAAGACTGTCCTCAATTCTTTTCATTCTTTTTTCTTTATTCTGCTCTGCAGTAATTATTTCCACTATTTTATCTCCCAGGTCACTTATTCGTTCTTCTGCCTCAGTTATTATGCTATTGATTCCTTCTAGAGACTGTTTAATTCCATTTATTGTGTTGTTCATCATTGTTCGTTTGCTCTTTAGTTCTTCTAGTTCCTTGTTTAACGTTTCTTCTATTTTCTCCATTCTATTTCCAAGATTTTGGAACATCTTTGCTATCATTACTCTGAATTTTTTTTCACGTAGACTGCCTATTTCCTCTTCATTTGTTTGGTCTGGTGGGTTTTTACCTTGCTCCTTCATCTGCTGTGTATTTCTCTGTCTTCTCATTTTGCTTAAGCTACTGTGTTTGGGGTCTCCTTTTCACAGGCTGCAGGTTTGTAGTTCCCGTTGTTTTTGGTGTCTGCCCCCAGTGGGTAAGGTTGGTTCAGTGGGTTGTGTACCCTTCCTGGTAGAGGGGACTAGTTTCTGTGTTCTGGTGGATGAGGCTAGATCTTGTCTTTCTGCTGGGCAGGACCGCGTCCCGTGTGCATTTTGGGGTATCTGTGACCTTAACATGATTTTAGGCAGCCTCTCTGCTAATGGATTGGGTTGTTTCTGTGTTGCTAGTTGTTTGGCAGCACTGTAGCTTGCTGGTCGTTGAGTGGAGCTGGGTCGTAGCGTCGAGATGGAGATCTCTGAGAGAGCTTTCGCTGTTTGATATTACGTGGAGCTGGGAGGTCACTGGTAGACCAATGTCCTGAACTCAGCTCTCCCACCTCAGAGGCTCAGGCCTGACACCCAGCCAGAGTACCAACACCCTGTCAGCCACACGGCCAGGTATGTGGGAGTTTTTTGCCTTTTGGGAAGTCTGAGGTCTTCTGCCAGCATTCAGTAGGTGTTCTGTAGGAGTTGTTCCACATGTAGATGTATTTCTGATGTATTTGTGGGGAGAAAGGTGATCTCCACGTCTTACTCCTCTGTTATCTTGAAGTTCTCTATAGCATGTATTTTTTTGCTCTGGTTTATTTTGCTCAACATTGTGCTTCTTCTGATTCATCCATGTTATTGTGTGGATCTGTAGTGTGTTCATCTCATTGCTGAGCAGTATGCCATTGAACACTTTCACCATTTTCTTTATACATTTTCCTATTGACAGGCATTTAAGTGGTTTCTATCATTTGGCTATTTTGAACAGAGCTGCCATGAACACTTCAATATAAGTCTTTGCCTGGACATGTGTTCATTTCTATTCAGGAAAAACCTAGGAGTAGAATTATTAAGTCATATGTATGTCTAACTATGTAAGACACACTGATAATACTTTTTCAAAGTGAGTATACCGTTTTACATTCCTATCAACAATATTTGGGTATTGGAGTTGCTATATATCATAACTACATCATGGTATTATAAATCCTTTTTATCATATCCATTTAATCAGTATATAGGGGTATCTCAATTTGCTTTTAAGTAGCACTTCATTGATGACTAATGATATTGAGCATCTTTTCATTAGCTTATTGTTTATCTTCTTTTGTGAAATCTGTTCAAATCTTGCCCATTTTTGTGTTATTCTTGAGATGTATGAGTTCTTTATAGATTCTGGATATAATTCCTTTGTCAGATATATGCATTTCAGATATACTCTTCTAGTCGGTGGTTTGTATTTTTCTTTTCTTTTCTTTTGTAACTTTTTTTAAAAATTAATTTTTATTGGAGTATAGTTGCTTTACAATGTTGTGTTAGTTTCTGCTGTACAAAAAAGTGAATCATCTATACATATATATATATCCCCTCTTTTTTGGATTTCCTTCCCATTTAGATCACCACAGAGCACTGAGTAGAGTTTCCTGTGTTATACAGTATGTTCCTATTAGTTATCTATTTTATACATATTAGTGTATATATGTCAGTCCCAATCGCCCAATTCATCCCACTCCACCTTCCCCCCTTGGTAACCATAAGTTTGTTTTCTACATCTCTGACTCTATTTCTGCTTTGCAAATAAGTTCACCTGTACCATTTTCTAGATTCCATACATAAGCAATATTATACAATATTTGTCTTTCTCTTTCTGACTTACTTCACTCTGTATGACAATCTCTAGGTCCATTCATATCTATGCAAATGGCATTATTTTGTTCCTTTTGATGGCTGAGTAATATTCTACTGTATATATGTACCACATCTTCTCTATCTATTCCTCTGTTGATGGACATTTAGGTTGCTTCTATGTCCTGGCTATTGTAAATAGTGCTGCAATGAACGTTGGGGTGCATGCATCCTTTCGAATTATGGTTTTCTCCAAACATATGCCCAGGAGTGGGATTGCTGGATCATATGGTAGCTCTATTTTTAGTTTTTTAAGGAACCTCCATACTGTCCTCCACAGTGGCTGTACCCATTGGTGGGAATGTATTTTTATTTTCTTAATGCTGTCTTTCAAAGAGCAGAAGTTTCTAATTTTAATGAAGTCCAATTTATTATTTTTTTCTTTTATAATTTGTGCCTTTTGTGTTCTATCCAAGTAAACTCTGCCTAAACCAACTTTGCAAAGCCTGTTCCCTTTGTTTTAATCCTGTACTATCAATTGGCAGCATTTTATCTCCTCACATCTTTGTTTCAAATTTAACTGTTTGTCCACTTCTCGATTTTCTTGCCACAGGATTATGAGTTGTCTTCCCTCTTCCCCTCTTATCTACCTCCCCTTCTTCATTTCCTCTCTCTTTTGCATTATTTTTAAGTACTATGTCTACACTTGAAAACAGATACTACAAACACTTGGAATGTTGAATAAAATACAACATTCTAAAATACATTCATGAGTTTATACACACATGCATAGACACACACATACACACTGATACGAAATCTCCAGGTACCAGAAACAAAGAAGAACTAAAAGCTAGTGTGATACAGTTGTGAGTAGAGAGTAGAAGGAGGGAGATACTAGTATCAGTAACCTATTATTTGTGGTTTTATCGCCCTGGTAGTCACAGGCAATGAGTCCTCAGATACATATAATATATAGGGCTCTGAGCTGAAGTTAAGACTGCTGTATAATTCTGGGAACCCTGAAGAACTAGACTCACTGTAAAGGATTAGACTTGGAAAACCTCTACTCCTTGGAAAAGGGAGGGAAAAAAAGGTTTTTGTCTATCTAGGCCTAGCCTATGGTAGGAAAATTTAAAACTCCAGATTTATATCTCCTTCAGGCTTATATTTTGAACTTACACCACCAATGTGGTCTGGGAATCCCAACCCAAAAATTTAACATAAAAATTGGCTCCAGGGAGGCTAAACAAAACACTACTAAATAACCAAGAAATCACTGAAGAAATCAAACAGGATTTCAAAAAATACCTAGAGACAAATGACAGTGAAAACACGACCATCCAAAACCTATGGGATGCAGCAAAAGTAGTTCTAAGAGGGAAGTTTATAGCAATACAATCCTACCTCAAGAAACAGGAAACATCTCGAATAAACAACCTAACCTTACACCTAAAGCAATTAGAGAAAGAAGAACAAAAAACCCCCAAAGTTAGCAGAAGGAAAGAAATCATAAAAATCAGATCAGAAATAAATGAAAAAGAAATGAAGGAAACAATGGCAAAGATCAATAAAACTAAAAGCTGGTTCTTTGAGAAGATAAACAAAATCGATAAACCAATAGCCAGACTCATCAAGAAAAAAAGGGAAAAGACTCGAATCAACAGACTTAGAAATGAAAAAGGAGAAGCAACCACTGACACTGCAGGAATACCAAGGAACATTAGAGATTACTACAAGCAACTATATGCCAATAAAAAGGACAACCTGGAAGAAATGGACAAATTCTTAGAAAAGCACAACCTTCTGAGACTGACGCAGGAAGAAATAGAAAATATAAACAGACCAATCACAAGCACTGAAATTGAAACTGTGATTAAAAATCTTCCAACAAACAAAAGCCCAGGACCACATGGCTTCACAGGCTAATTCTATCAAACATTTAGAGAAGAGCTAACACCTATCCTTCCCAAACTCTTCCAAAATATAGCAGAGGGAGGAACACTACCAAACTCATTCTACGAGGCCACCATCACCCTGATACCAAAACGAGACAAAGATGTCACAAAGAACGAAAAGTAGAGGCCAATATCACTGATGAACATAGATGCAAAAATTCTCAACAAAATACTAGCAAACAGAAGGCAACAGCACATTAAAAGGATCACACACCATGATCAAGTGGGGTTTATCCCAGGAATGCAAGGATTCTTCAATATATGCAAATCAATCAATGTGGTACACCATATTAACAAACTGAAGGATTAAAACCATATGATGATCTCAATAGATGCAGAAAAAGCTTTCAACAAAATTCAACACCCATTTATGATAAAAACCCTCCAGAAAGTAGGCATAGAGGGAACTTACCTCAACATAATAAACGCCATATATGACAAACCCACAGCAAACATCATTCTCAATGGTGAAATAAATGAGACCATTTCCACTAAGATCAGGAACAAGACAAGGCTGTCCACTCTTACCACTATTATTCAACATAGTTTTGGAAGTCTTAGCCACACCAATCAGAGAAGAAGAAATACAAGGAACCCAAATCGGAAAAGAAGAAGTAAAACTCTCACTGTTTGCAGACGGCATTATTTTATATATAGAGAATCCTAAAGATGCTACCAGAAAACTACTAGAGCTAATTAATGAATTTGGTACAGTAGCAGGATACAAAATTAATGCACAGAAATCTCTTGCATTCCTATACACTAATGATGAAAAATCTGAAAGAGAAATTAAGGAAACACTCTCATTTACTATTGCAACAAAAAGGATAAAATACCGAGGGATAAACCTACCTAAGGAGACAGAAGACCTGTATGCAGAAAACTATAAGACACTGAAGAAAGAAATTAAAGATGATACAAACAGATGGAGAGATATACAATGTTCTTGGATTGGAAGAATCAACATTGTGAAAATGACTATAACTACCCAAAGCAAACTACAGATTCAATGCAATCACTATCAAATTAGCAATGGTATTTTTCACAGAACTAGAACAAAAAATTTCACAATTTGTATGGAAACACAAAAGACCCCGAATAGGCAAAGCCAACTTGAGAAAGAAAAATGGAGCTGGAGGAATCAGGTTCCCCAGCTGACTATACTACAAAGCTACAGTAATCAAGACAGTATGGTACTAGCACAAAAACAGAAATATAGATAAATGGAACAGGATAGAAAGCCCAGAGATAAACTCATGCACATATGGTCACCTTATCTTTGATAAAGGAGGCAAGAATATACAATGAAGAAAAGACAGCCTCTTCAATAAGTGGTGCTGGGAAAACTGGACAGTTATATGTAAAAGAATGAAATTAGAACACTCCCTAACACCATACACAAAAATAAACTCAAAATGGATTAAAGACCTAAATGTAAGGCCAGACACTATAAAAGTCTTAGAGGAAAACATAGGCAGAACACTGTATAACATAAATCACAGCAAGATCCTTTTTGACCCACCTCCTACCGTAATGGAAATAAAAACAAGAATAAACAGTTGGGACCTAATGAAACTTTAAAGCTTTTGCTCAGCAAAGGAAACCATAAACAAGACAAAAAGACAACCCTCAGAATGGGAGAAAATATTTGCAAATGAAGCAACTGACAAAGGATTAATCTCCAAAACATACACACAGTTCATGCAGCTCAATATCAAAAAAACAAACAACCCAATCCAAAAATGGGCAGAAGACCTAAATAGACATTTCTCCAAAGAAGATATACAGATAGCCAACAAACACATGAAAGGATACTCAACATCACTAATCATTAGAGAAATGCAAATCAAAACTACAATGAAGTATCACCTCACACCAGTGAGAATGGCCATCACCAAAAAATGTACAAACAATAAATGCTGGAGAGGGTGTGGAGAAAAGGGAACCCTCTTGCCCTGTTGGTGGGATGTGAATTGATACACCACGATGGAGAACAGTATGGAGGTTCCTTAAAAAACTAAAAATAAAACTACCATACGACCCAGCAATCCCACTACTGGGCATATACCCTAAGAAAACCATAATTCAAAAAGAGTCATGTACCACAATGTTCATTGCAGCTCTGTTTACAATAGCCAGGACATGGAAGCAACCTAAGTGTCCATCGACAGATGAATGGATAAAGAAGATGTGGCACATATATACAATGGAATATTACTCAGCCATAAGAAGAAACGAAATTGAGTTATTTGTAGTGAGGTGGATGGACCTAGAGTCTGTCCTACAGAGTGAAGTAAGTCAGAAAGAGAAAAACAAATACCATATGCTAACATGTATATATATACGGAATGTTAAAAAAAAGAAAAAGTTCTGAAGAACCTAGGGGCAGGACAGAATAAAGACGCAGACGTAGAGAATGGACTTGAGGACACGGGGAGGGGAAGGGTAAGATGGGACGAAGTGAGAGAGTGGCATGGACATATATACACTACCAAATGTAAAACAGATAGCTAGTTGGAAGCAGCCACATAGCACAGGGAGATCAGTTCGGTGCTTTGTGACCACCTAGAGGGGTGGGATAGGGATGGTGGGAGGGTTATGCAAGAGGGAGGGGATATGGGGATATATGTATACATATAGCTGATTCACTTTGTTATACAGCAGAAACTAACACAACATTGTAAAGCAATTATACTCCAAGGAAGATGTTAAAAAGAAAATTAAAACTGAAATAAACTGATGCTTCTTCAGAAGGCTTGTGTTTCAAATGCACTTAAAATTCTCCCATTTCTCCCCATTCTGATTCTTTCTAAATTAAATTCCTTTAAATGGGTATCGTCTACTGGTTTCTTTAGGTTGCTCACTTGTGTCAGAGGACACAGTGCAATGACGTCCATAGTCATGTGGAAAAAAATATTTTCTTCCACATAACCGGAAATTCTCATTTGAATCTTGTTTTATTTTGTACTCATGAAAATTGTGGACAAGCCAATGAACATACAGTTAAATCACTTATGCTGAATAAAACTTGCCAACACACATACACACACACACACACACACAAAAACTGGCTCCAGGAAGTACCTGCCAAAAACAAATGGAAACTAACTCTTAAAAGATGCTTTTAGAATCTAGGTCACAAAATATAGTCAGTTAAAACAACAATAACAAAAAAAAGATCAGTTACATGAGCCTGTTTAAGAAAGCAGGTGAAGAATCAATTCAAATGTATTAGAGTCAACACACAAAATAACAACAGAATTGGTCTCATGCAAATTTGAGGTATTAGAATGTCAATCTGAAAATAAAATCATTATATTGAAGATGATAAAAGTTAAATGAAGGAATCAAAATCTCCAAACACATACAAGGTATTACATGAGAAGAATAAGAAGATTTGGGAAAGTTAATAAATATTTAGGAAGTATAAGAATACAATTACTAAAACTAAAAAATTTAATAGATGTGTTTAACATCAGATAAACACGTGGAACTAATGGACAGAAACGTGTGTTTGAGAAAAAAATCAACAATGCATCATGAGTGATAAGAGATGGAAAATAGGAAAGCAATGTTGAAAAACAAAGCAGATGGAATGAGAAGGTCCAAAATACACCTAACAGGAATTTCAAATGGAAACCCTAGAGAGAATAGGAGACTAGTAATCGTCATAAGAGATGATTGCTGCTGATTTTCCAAAATTAATGAAAGAATCCACAAATTCAAAAGTAGAGCAAAAGTGAAGAATAACAAATATATTTTTTTAAATCAGAGAAAAATAAATTACTTCTGTTAGACAAAAATATTTACACTAAAATAAAACTTTTCAATACCAGTAACAGAGGTAAAAGATCTTAGATGCTGAGGGAAAAAAACTGATAATGTAGTGAGCTTGAACCATATAAAATTGCAGATATTAAAGCCTTACTCCTGCAAAATGGCAATAGCATACAGTTTAACCAAGGAATAGATTTTACTCAGACAACTTCTTATTCAATTTTTTTTTTTTTTTTTTTTTTTTTTTTTTTTTTTTTATTAAAAATTGCTCACTCTGTTGAGGGTAGAAGTGACGGGGAACTCTTTTTTTAAATTTATTTATTTATTTATTTTTGGCTGTGTTGGGTCTTCGTTTCTGTGCGAGGGCTTTCTCTAGTTGCGGCGAGCCGGGGCTACTCTTCATCGCGGTGCGCGGGCCTCTCGCTATTGCGGCGGCCTCTCTTGTTGCGGAGCACAGGCTCCAGACGCGCAGGCTCAGCAGCTGTGGCACACGGGCTTAGCTGCTCCGCGGCATGTGGGATCCTCCCAGACCAGGGCCCGAACCCACGTCCCCTGCATTGGCAGGCAGACTCTCAACCACTGCGCCACCAGGGAAGCCCTCTTATTCAATTTTGAAGGTAAAATTACGACATTTTCAGAAAAAAGACTGAGAATTTTTCACCCAAAATCCTTGCAGAGAGATTATAGTTCAGGAAAAAAGAAACTGAAGTCAGAGGACAGAGAAGAATGCAGAAAGCAGTTGAAAAAAGAAATAATTTAACATGGATAGGCTGACATCTCCACAACCAGCGGCTTCATTAAGCAATCAAAAATAATGACTAATTGGACTATATAAAACCAAGGGATAACTGAAGTACTAAACAACAATTACATGAAATCAGAAGAAAGCAAATTTAGTTACAAATGTTCTAAGCCATACATAGTTCAGAAGAAGAATAAAGGCATATTATATTTTTTTCAAACATGAGGGAATGTTAAAAATTTAATGGTAATCCCAGAAGAACAGAAATCAAATGTATAATATCTAAGTGAATAAAGGAGAAAAAAAAACTGGATCAGTACATTAGTAGGCAGAAAGGAGAATAAAAGAAGCAAAATTTTTTAAAAAAACCCACTAAATTGAAAGTAAAAAAATTAGATAATAAATAAAAATACAACATCAATAGGAAAGTGTTAGTGAATCAAGCTTACTATAAAAGGTATTTAGAGCTTTATTAAAGAAAAAAATTTGCTTTGTTCATTGCTTTATCTCTAGTATCCAGAAATTAGAGCCTAGTATTTAAAAGGAGCTAAATGAATACTTTAATGCTTACTGAAATAATTGAAAATTGGATTGGAATCCTATTATATTCTGTTTATAAGAGACGTATTTAAAATGAAACAAATTACAAAAAGGGATAAAGGTGAAGGACAAGTAAAATATTCCCCAAACTAATAAAAAGGAAATTAATGTAGATATATGAATAACACAAAATATAGTTTTAAAAAATTTTAGAGATGAAAGCACCATTAGGGATAGAATATCACTACAAATATTAGTCAGACAGGTTAGGTTTTGCTACAGTAAAAATTAACCCAAATCCCAGTTGTTTAACATGTTTTGCTCACATTTTATATCTGTAATAGGTCAGTGTGGTATTCTATTCTACATAATCACTCGGGGACCCAGACTGATAGAGTCTTTATCATCTCGTAGCAACCACCTCAGAAAGACATAGCTTTTTTTTTGCCATGGAGAGTAAGAGCACCAGAGAGTCACATGCTATGAACTAAATGCTTCATCCTGGAAGTGACATGCAGTTCATCTCACAGCTCCTTGGTGTAAATTGGTCATTTGGCCTTGCCTTACTGCAAAGAGGCAAGAAAGAATAACTTTCCAATGTACCCAGAGGACAAGAAGAACCATGTATGGGTGAGCACTAGAAACCTCTATCATAATTATAAAAGAACAATTCTAAACTTTTATGCACCTCACAACATGCCCTCATATCAAGTAATATTTAGCACATTTAAAAGAAAAAAATTGTCAAATTTACTACCATAGAGATTTTCACACATGCTTTAAAGGAATTGATGGGTTAAATAGAGAAAAATTAGTAAGGGTGAAATATTTTTAAAATACAATAAAATATTTGAATGAATCAATTAACAATTAGATCTAATGAACATATATTGGAATATATATATATATTCCAATATATAACATATATTGGAATCCAGTATCCAATAGTTAGAGGACACTCATTCTTTGCAAAATACAAGTACTGAAAGAACGGAACTTTTAAACTAGAATTTTATACCTGGTGATAATATATTTCAAAAAGAAAGTTAAATAAAGATTTTTCAGACATACAAAACAAAAAAATTTATCACCAGCAGACCTATACTATAGAAATGCTGAAGAACAGTCTTCCAACTGAAGGAAAATGATCTACAGGTGGAAATATGGATCTACACAGAGGAATGAAGACCAATGGAAATGGTAAAGACATTGTGAAGATATACATTTTTTCTAATTATTAATAAATAATACTTTAAACCAACATAGCAATCATGTAGCATGAAGTTTACAACATATATAAGAGTAAAATGCATGACAATAAAACACAATAATCCAGAAGGGAAAAATGCAAATGTACTATTTTGCCAATCTTATACTATAATGCAAAATCCTACAATATTATTTGAAAGTAGACTATGATAAGTTAAAGATGCATACTGTAGACTATTAGGAAACTACTAAAACAGTAAAATGAAGAATTAAGGCTAGTAAGTCAAAAAAGAAGATAAAATGGAAGTATAAAAATATCAACTAACCTAAAAAGGGGCAGAGAGAGAGGAAAAAGAAACAAAAACAAATGAAACCAATAGAAAAAACATAGCAAGATGATAGATGAGAACCTAACTTATCAATGTTCACATTAAATGTGGTGGTGGGAAAGTAAAATGGTATAACCATTTTGGAATACAGCTTGGCAGTTTCTAAAAAATTAAATATACACATACCACATGATCCAGACATTTCACTCCTAGCTATTTACCCAAGAGAAATAAAAACATGTATCCATATAAAGACTTGTTCACAAATATTATAGCAGATTTATCTGTAATAGCCCCAAATGAGAAATATCCAAATTTCCATTAACAGGTGAGTGAATAAACAAACTGTGGCATACTCATACAATGTAATGCTCCCCAGGAATGAAATGGAATGGACTATTGATACATTCATCAATATAGATAAACTTCAAAATAATTGTGTGAGTAAAAGAAGCCAGACAAAAAGAATACATATTATGACTTAATTTATATAAAATTCTATAAAATGCAAACTAATGTAAAGTGACAGCAAGCAGATCAGTCGATGTCTGGAGGTGGGTAGTGGGTGGGAAGAGGTGGGAGGCACAAAGTTTTGGAGGATGATGACATTCATTTTCTTTTTTTTTTTTTTTTTTTTTTTTTTAAACATCTTTATTGAAGTATAATTGCCTTACAATAGTGTGTTAGCTTCTGCTTTATAACAAAGTTAATCAGTTATACATATACAATATGTTCCCATATCTCTTCCCTCTTGCATCTCCCTCCCTCCCACCCTCCCCATCCCACCCCTCTAGGTGGTCACAAAGCACCGAGCTGATCTCCCTGTGCTATGCGGCTGCTTCCCACTAGCTATCTATTTTACATTTGGTAGTGTATATATGTCCATGACACTCTCTCACCCTGTCACATCTCACCCCACCCCCTCCCAATATCCTCAAGTCCATTCTCTAGTAGGTCTGTGTCTTTATTCCCGTCTTGCCACTAGGTTCTTCATGGCTTTTTTTTTTCCCTTAGATTCCGTATATATGTGTTAGCATACTGTATTTGTTTTTCTCTTTCTGACTTACTTCACTCTGTATGACAGACTCTAACTCCATCCACCTCATTACAAATACCTCCATTTCATTTCTTTTTATGGCTGAGTAATATTCCATTGTATATATGTGCCACATCTTCTTTATCCATTCATCTGTCAATGGACATTTAGGTTGCTTCCATGTCCTGGCTATTGTAAATAGAGCTGCAATGAACATTTTGGTACATGACTCTTTTTGAACTATGGTTTTCTCAGGGTATATGCCCAGTAGTGGGATTGCTGGATCGTATGGTAGTTCTATTTGTAGTTTTTTAAGGAACCTCCATACTGTTCTCCATAGTGGCTGTATCAATTTACATTCCCACCAACAGTGCAAGAGAGTTCCCTTTCCTCCACACCCTCTCCAGCATTTATTGTTTGTAGATTTTTTGATGATGGCCATTCTGACCGGTGTGACATGATATCTCATTGTAGTTTTGATTTGCATTTCTCTAATGATTAATGATGTTGAGCATTCTTTCATGTGTCTGTAGGCCATCTGTATATCTTCTTTGGAGAAATGTCTATTTAGGTCTTCTGCCCATTTTTGGATTGGGTTGTTCATTTTTTTGTTATTGAGCTGCATGAGCTGCTTGTAAATCTTGGAGATTAATCCTTTGTCAGTTGCTTCATTTGCAAATATTTTCTCCCATTCTGATGGTTGTCTTTTCGTCTTGTTTATGGTTTCCTTTGCTGTGCAAAAGCTTTTAAGTTTCATTAGGTCCCATTTGTTTATTTGTGTTCTTATTTCCATTTCTCTGGGAGCTGGGTCAAAAAGAATCTTGCTGTGATGTATGTCATAGAGTGTTCTGCCTATGTTTTCCTCTAAGAGTTTGATAGTGTCTGGTCTTACACTTAGGTCTTTAATCCATTTTGAGTTTATTTTTGTGCATGGTGTCAGGGAGTGTTCTAATTTCATACTTTTACATGTATCTGTCCAATTTTCCCAGCACCACTTATTGAAGAGGCTGTCTTTTCTCCACTGTATATGCTTGCCTCCTTTATCAAAGATAAGGTGACCATATGTGCGTGGGTTTATCTCTGGGCTTTCTATCCTGTTCCATTGATCTATATTTCTGTTTTTCTGCCAGTACCAAACTGTCTTGATTACTGTAGCTTTGTAATATAGTCTGAAATCAGGGAGCCTGATTCCCCCAGCTCCATTTTTCGTTCTCAAGATTGCTTTGGCTATTCGGGGTCTTTTGTGTTTCCATACAAATTGTGAAATTTTTTGTTCTAGTTCTGTGAAAAATGCCAGTGGTAGTTTGATAGGGATTGCATTGAATCTGTAGATTGCTTTGGGTAGTAGAGTCATTTTCACAATGTTGATTCTTCCAATCCAGGAACATGGTATATCTTTCCATCTATTTGTATCATCTTTAATTTCTTTCATCAGTGTCTTATAATTTTCTGCATACAGGTCTTTTGTCTCCTTAGGTAGGTTTATTCCTAGATATTTTATTCTTTTTGTTGCAATGGTAAACGGGAGTGTTTTCTTAATTTCACTTTCAGATTTTTCATCATTAGTGTATAGAAATGCAAGAGATTTCTGTGCATTAATTTTGTATCCTGCTACTTTACCAAATTCACTGATTAGCTCTAGGAGTTTTCTGGTAGCATCTTTAGGATTCTCTATGTATAGTATCATGTCATCTGCAAACAGTGACAGCTTTACTTCTTCTTTTCCGATTTGGATTCCTTTTATTTCTTTTTCTTCTCTGATTGCTGTGGCTAAAACTTCCAAAACTATGTTGAATAATAGTGGTGAGAGTGGGCAACCTTGTCTTGCTCCTGATCTTAGTGGAAATGGTTTCAGTTTTTCACCATTGAGGACAATGTTGGCTGTGGGTTTGTCATATATGGCCTTTATTATGTTGAGGAAAGTTCCCTCTATGCCTACTTTCTGCAGGGCTTTTATCATAAATGGGTGTTGAATTTTGTCGAAAGCTTTCTCTGCATCTATTGAGATGATCATATGGTTTTTCTCCTTCAATTTGTTAATATGGTGAATCACATTGATTGATTTACGTATATTGAAGAATCCTTGCATTCCTGGGATAAACCCCACTTGATCATGGTGTATGATCCTTTTAATGTGCTGTTGGATTCTGTTTGCGAGTATTTTGTTGAGGATTTTTGCATCTATGTTCATCAGTGATATTGGCCTGTAGTTTTCTTTCTTTGTGACATCTTTGTCTGGTTTTGGTATCAGGGTGATGGTGGCCTCGTAGAATGAGTTTGGGAGTGTTCCTCCCTCTGCAATATTTTGGAAGAGTTTGAGAAGGATAGGTGTTAGCTCTTCTCTAAATGTTTGATAGAATTCACCTGTGAAGCCATCTGGTCCTGGGCTTTTGTTTGTTGGAAGGTTTTTAATCACAGTTTCAATTTCAGTGCTTGTGATTGGTCTGTTCATATTTTCTATTTCTTCCTGGTTCAGTCTCGGCAGTTTGTGCATTTCTAAGAATCTGTCCATTTCTTCCAGGTTGTCCATTTTATTGGCGTAGAGTTGCTTGTAGTAATCTCTCATGATCTTTTGTATTTCTGCAGTGTCAGTGGTTACTTCTCCTTTTTCATTTCTAATTCTATTGATTTGAGTCTTCTCCCTTTTTCTCTTGATGAGTCTGGCTAATGGTTTATCAATTTTGTTTATCTTCTCAAAGAACCAGCTTTTAGTTTTATTGATTTTTGCTATTGTTTCCTTCATTTCTTTTTCATTTATTTCTGACCTGATCTTTATGATTTC
Organism: Balaenoptera musculus; assembly: GCF_009873245.2. Lineage (NCBI taxonomy): Eukaryota > Metazoa > Chordata > Mammalia > Artiodactyla > Balaenopteridae > Balaenoptera > Balaenoptera musculus. The sequence continues at coordinate 21,634,536 of NC_045801.1, read as the reverse complement.
TTTCCTTCTGCTAGCTTTGGGGTTTTTTTGTTCTTCTTTCTCTAATTGCTTTAGGTGTAAGGTTAGGTTGTTTATTCGAGATGTTTCCTGTTTCTTGAGGTAGGCTTGTATTGCTATAAACTTCCCTCTTAGCACTGCTTTTGCTGCGTCCCATAGGTTTTGGGTCGTCGTATCTCCATTGTCATTTGTTTCTAGGTATTTTTTGATTTCCCCTTTGATTTCTTCAGTGATCACTTCGTTATTAAGTAGTGTATTGTGTAGCCTCCATGTGTTTGTATTTTTTACAGATCTTTTCCTGTAATTGATATCTAGTCTCATAGCGTTGTGGTCGGAAAAGATACTTGATACGATTTCAATTTTCTTAAATTTACCAAGGCTTGATTTGTGACCCAAGATATGATCTATCCTGGAGAATGTTCCATGAGCACTTGAGAAAAATGTGTATTCTGTTGTTTTTGGGTGGAATGTCCTATAAATATCAATTAAGTCCATCTTGTTTAATGTATCATTTAAAGCTTGTGTTTCCTTATTTATTTTCATTTTGGATGATCTGTCCATTGGTGAAAGTGGGGTGTTAAAGTCCCCTACTATGATTGTGTTGCTGTCAATTTCCCCTTTTATGGCTGTTAGTATTTGCCTTATGTATTGAGGTGCTCCTATGTTGGGTGCATAAATATTTACAATTGTTATACCTTCCTCTTGGATCGATCCCTTGATCATTATATAGTGTCCTTCTTTGTCTCTTATAATATTCTTTATTTTAAAGTCTATTTTGTCTGATATGAGAATTGCTACTCCAGCTTTCTTTTGATTTCCATTTGCATGGAATATCTTTTTCCATCCCCTCACTTTCAGTCTGTATGTGTCTCTAGGTCTGAAGTGGGTCTCTTGTAGACAGCATATATATGGGTCTTGTTTTTGTATCCATTCAGCCAGTCTGTGTCTTTTGGTGGGAGCATTTAATCCATTTACATTCAAGGTAATTATCGATATGTATGTTCCTATTCCCATTTTCTTAAATGTTTTGGGTTTGTTATTGTAGGTGTTTTCCTTCTCTTGTGTTTCTTGCCTAGAGAAGTTCCTTAGCATTTGTTGTAAAGCTGGTTTGGTGGTGCTGAACTCTCTCAGCTTTTGCTTGTCTGAAAAGGTTTTAATTTCTCCATCACATCTGAATGAGATCCTTGCTGGGTAGAGTAATCTTGGTTGTAGGTTTTTCTCCTTCATCACTTTAAGTATATCCTGCCACTCCCTTCTGGCTTGCAGAGTTTCTGCTGAAAGATCAGATGTTAACCTTATGGGGATTCCCTTGTGTGTTATTTGTTGTTTTTCCCTTGCTGCTTTTAATATGTTTTCTTTATATTTAACTTTTGACAGTTTGATTAATATGTGTCTTGGCGTGTTTCTCCTTGGGTTTATCCTGTATGGGACTCTCTGTGCTTCCTGGACTTGATTAACTATTTCCTTTCCCATATTAGGGAAGTTTTCAACTATAATCTCTTCAAATATTTTCTCAGTCCCTTTCTTTTTCTCTTCTTCTTCTGGGACCCCTATAATTCGAATGTTGGTGCGTTTAATGTTGTCCCAGAGGTCTCTGAGACTGTCCTCAGTTCTTTTCATTCTTTTTTCTTTATCCTGGTCTGCAGTAGTTATTTCCACCATTTTATCTTCCAGGTCACTTATCCTTTCTTCTGCCTCAGTTATTCTGCTATTGATCCCATCTAGAGTATTTTTAATTTCATTTATTGTGTTTTTCATCGTTGCTTGGTTCCTCTTTAGTTCTTCTACGTCCTTGTTAAATGTTTCTTGCATTTTGTCTATTCTATTTCCAAGATTTTGGATCATCCTTACTATCATTATTCTGAATTCTTTTTCAGGTAGACTACCTATTTCCTCTTCATTTGTTAGGTCTGGTGTGTTTTGACCCTGCTCCTTCATCTGCTGTGTGTTTTTCTGTCGTCTCATTTTGCTTATCTTACTGTGTTTGGGGTCTCCTTTTCACAGGCTGCAGGTTCGTAGTTCCCGTTGTTTTTGGTATCTGTCCCCAGTGGGTAAGGTTGGTTCAGTGGGCTGTGTAGGCTTCCTGGTGGAGGGGACTATTGCCTGTGTTCTGGTGGATGAGGTTGAATCTTGTCTTTCTGGTGGGCACGTCCACGTCTGGTGGTGTGTTTTGGGGTGTCTGTGGCCTTATGATTTTAGGCAGCCTCCCTGCTAATGGATGGGGCTGTGTTCCTGTCTTGCTAGTTGTTTGGCATAGGGTGTCCAGCCCTATAGCTTGCTGGTCGTTGAGTGAAGCTGGGTCTTGATGTTGAGATGGAGATCTCTGAGAGATTTTTGCCGTTTGGTATTACGTGGAGCTGGTAGGTCTATTGTGGACCAGTGTCCTGAAGTTGGCTCTCCCACCTCAGAGGCACAGCCCTGATGCCTGGCTGGAGCACCAAGAGCCTTTCATCCACACAGCTCAGAATATAAGGGAGAAAAAAATAGAAAGAAAAAAAGAGGATAAAATAAAATAAAATAAGCTATTATAATAAAAAATAAGAAAAAAAATTATTAAGAGTAAATGTATTCAGAAAAAAATTTTTTTTTAATTTTTAAAAATAGATTTATTAATTTTTTATAGTAAAAAATAAGAGAAAAATTTTTAAGAAAAAAATTTATTAAGAAAAAAATTTTTAATTTTTTAAAATAAAAAATATGAAAAAACTTATTAAAAAATTTTTTAATTTCTAAAATAGAAAATACGGAAAAAATTATTAAGAAAACATATATTAGGAAAAAAAAATTTTTTTAAGTAAAGAAAAAAAAAAAAAAAAATGGACGGACCTAACCCTAGGACTGATGGTGAAAGAAAAGCTATACAGACAAAATCTCACCCAGAAGCATACACATATACACTCACAAAAAAAGGAAAAGGGGAAATTAATATATCCTGCTCCTAAAGTCCACCTTTTGAATTTGGGATGATTCGTTGTCTATTCAGGTATTCAACAGATGCAGGCACATCAAGTTGCTTGTGGAGCTTTAATCCGCTGCTTCTGAGGCTGCTGGGAGAGATTTCCCTTTCTCTTCTTTGTTCGTACAGCTCCCAGCGTTCAGCTTTGGATTTGGACCCGCCTCTGCATGTACGTCGCCTGAGGGCATCCGTTCCCCGCCCAGACAGAACGGGGTTAAAGGAGCAGCTGCTTCGGGGGCTCTGGCTCACTCAGGCCGGGGGAGGGAGCAGTACGGAGGAGGCGGGGCGAGCCTGCGGCGTCAGAGGCGTCGTGACGTTGCAGCAGCCTGAGGCATGCCGTGCGTTCTCCCGGGGAAGTTGTCCCCGGATCACGGGAGCCCGGCGGCGGCGAGCTGCACAGGTTCCCGGGAGGGGCGGTGTGGAGAGTGACCTGTGCTCGCACACAGGCTTCTTGGTGGTGGCAGCAGCAGCCTTAGCGTTTCCTACTGGTCTCTGGGGTCCGCGCTGATGGCCGCGGCTCGCGCCCGTCTCTGGGGTCTGCGCTGTTAGCCACGGCTCGCGCCCGCCTCTGGAGTTCGTCTAGGCGGCGCTCTGAATCCCCTCTCCTTGCGCGCCGCAAAACAAAGAGGCAAGAAAAAGTCTCTTGCCTCTTCGGCAGCTGCAGACCTCCTCTCCGGCTCCCTCCCGGCTCGCCGCGGCACGCCAACCCCTTCAGGCTGTGTTCACGCCGCCAACCCCAGTCCTCTCCCTGCGATCCGACCGAAGCCCGCGCCTCAGCTCCCAGCTCCGCCTGCCCCAGCGGGTGAGCAGACAAGCCTCTCGGGCTGGTGAGCGCTGCTCGGCGCTGAGCCTCTGTGCGGGAATCTCTCCGTTTTTCCCTCTGCGCCCCTGTTGCTGTGGGATCCGCGCTGATAGCTGCGGCTCGCACCCGTCTCTGGATTTTGTTTAGGCAGCGCTCTGCATCCCCTCTCCTTGCGCGCCGCGAAACAAAGAGGCAAGAAAAAGTCTCTTGCCTCTTCGGCAGCTGCAGACTTTTTCCCGGACTCCCTCCCGGCTAGCACCAAAGCCCAAGCCTCAGCTCCCAGCCCCCGCCCGCCCTGGCGGGTGAGCAGACAAGCCTCTCGGGCTGGTGAGTGCTGGTTGGCGCCGAGCCTCTGTGCGGGAGTCTCTCCGCTTTGCCCTCCGCACCCCTGTGGCTGCGCTCTCCTCCGCGGCTCCGAAGCTTCCCCCCTCTGCCACCCGCAGTCTCTGCCCGCAAAGGGGCTTCCTAGTGCCTGCAAACCTTTCCTCCTTCACGGCTCCCTCCCACTGGTGCAGGTCCCGTCCCTATTCTTTTGTCTCTGTTATTTCTTTTTTCTTTTACCCTACCCAAGTACGTGGGGATTTTCTTGCCTTTTGGGAGGTCTGACGTCTTCTGCCAGCATTCAGTGGGTGTTCTGTAGGAGCAGTTCCACGTGTAGATGTATTTCTACTGTATCTGTGGGAAGGAAGGTGATCTCCGCGTCTTACTCTTCCGCCATCTTGCCAGCCTCTCCCCTCATTTTCTTGATTATGGTGATGGTAATGGTTCCATACACATATATGTCAAAACTTATCAAAGTGTGTACTTTAACTATGTGCAGTTTATACTGCAATAAAGCTGTTTTTAGAAATTCTAGTTTCAACTGCTTCAAAAAAAAAAAAGACTCAACTATATGTTATATACTAGAAACTCATTTCAAATATAATGATATAAATTAGAGGCCATGAGCTATGACCCCTCTGGCCCATGAGCCAGCCACCAATTTTTATAAATAAAATTTTATTATAAAACAACTATTTACACATTCATTTCTATTTCTTGGGACACATCCTAAATCTAGACCTCCCAGGATTTTCACAAATGAGTCTTCTAAAGATGTGCTCACAATCCAAAATTACAAAGCTCAAATGAAAAACAGTAGGCAGACAAAATAAGCAGCAGGTTAGTCTTCAAAAACCTGAGATAAAGCTTCCATGGCTATCTTAACTGAGGAAAAACATTACATTTAGCAGTTAATTTAAATTAACCATTATTTATTTCTCTTGAACTATAGTTTTCCATTTCATAAAAGTCACTGCTGTCTGTTATAAAGTAATAAAAATTTTAATTTATAAAAAAATGTGTGAATTTTGCAATCATATATTTCAAAGTTGGGATCTGACAGACTCAATAATTTCACATATGGTTCTCTGTTTTACAATATCATTCTTAGAAAACTTTAAATCTACCATTTCTCTTGCTCTTGAGGTGCAATAGACCCAAATATCATATTTAACTTGAAAATAAAATTTTATCAATTTAGAGGTCAGTATTAATCTATGTAATGCAGGAATTAGAATTTAATTTTGGATTATTTATTCCATATTAGGCTTTAGTGATTTTTAGCACATGTAGTATGTGTGTGTATATATGTGTTTGCATGTGTGTTATGTGTTTAACAATGCCTATTTAAAGAATAGATTTCTGAGAATCAAATAAAATTTGGCAAATAAATTTTTATTATCTGATTTAAATTTTATTCAATAGTCAAAATGTGGGAATTTTTAGCTTGTCTAATAGGAATTTTCTTGTGAAAGCCCACTTTGAAAGGTATTATTTGGCTGAGCTCATTTATTTCCTGCATGAATCATGAGATGATTGGTGCAACATGGCAATGACTTTGCCTATTTTATATTAAACACTGAATATTAGCTGCATGTTAAATGGATTTAGGGTTGCTTTATAACTGATTTCTTTTTCTGGTGGTGCTCTAATTGCAATTGTACTCAACCTACTGCTTTGACAACTAATGTGAGTTCAGTAGTTTCAAGGACTTCATACATTATTTGCTATGGACACAAAGGATCTTGGCAGAGAAGCAAAGAAACACAAAGACAAGTTTTGCTCAGGTGTGTTTCTGGAAGCTATATAGATATTCAGGAAAAGGAATCTGACTAAATCCACTATGATTCCCCTACTTCACCCCAAATTATAGTTTGAAATGACCCTCCGTGTAATGAAGGGGAACAAAAAAGAGGGGAAACACTCCTCTCTGGAGTGGCTTGAAAGTCTCAGAAATGGCTGAAGCTTTGTGGGTGCGATTATAAAATTTCCTTTCAGGAGAGACAATGAGATTGCCAAATTTGAATTTAAGATATTCTTATTCACTCTTGAAAACCCTGAGGGGCTGTAAAGGAGAGACTGCATGGCTTAGGCCTTCACATTCTCTAATTAAGGCAAAGCATAACTTTTAAAAGAGATCTAAGGAATTTCATAATAGCATGACTCAGGCACCGTGACTTTACCAGCGCATTATTAGGAGAACTGGCCCAGGCTGAATTATAGGATAAGGGAAGTATGATTTCTGACGCCTGAAACATTTTATTTCTAGGGCCTTCCATGTAAGTCAATCCTTCCAAAGAGCCTTATCCACCAATGCTTTTCCAGTCATCCTCACCCATAAAAACTTACTGGTTTACTTCATGACTCTTTATTGTGCACTTCCAATATTCCAGTCTTTGGGTTAAGTGTGTTAAAATCATAAAAAAGGGAAGATGCAGGCAAGTGACCAAGAAGATATAAGCAAGAGGGATCATTGTTTCGATAGGGAGATATGTGCAGGTACTGTGAGGACGCTTAGAAACGGCCCCACATGTGTCTTGGAGGATCAAGAAAGAACTCTTGGGCTTCCCTGGTGGCGCAGTGGTTGGGGGGTGGGGGGTCTGCCTGCCGATGCAGGGGACACGGGTTTGAGTACTGGTCTGGGAGGATCCCGCGTGCCGCGGAGCGGCTGGGCCCGTGAGCCACAATTGCTGAGCCTGCGCGTCTGGAGCCTGTGCTCCGCAACGGGAGGGGCCGCGATGGTGAGAGGCCCGCGCACAGCGATGAGGAGTGGCCCCCGCTTGCCGCAGCTGGAGGGAGCCCTCGCGCGGAGGCGAAGACTCAACACAGCCATAAATAAATAAATAAACCCAAAGTTAAAAAAAAAAAAAAAAAAGCTCATGTTTAAAAAAAAAAAACTCTTAGCGGAAGTGACATTAGGCTGAAGCCTGGAGGAGCAGAAGTTAGCCAGGTGACCTGGAGGAGAAGGGCATTCCAGGTAGGTGAGTGGCTCAAGGGGAAAAACACGGCCTATTTAGGGACGGAGAGTAGCTACCGCTCAGCCTCCATCAGAACACCTGGGCCCCTCTTTCAGAAATGTTTGGCAGCATTTGCTTCTTAACTATCTGATGTGGGCGAATCAATGTTGACAGGTGACAGGTGACTTTGATGCCTGGCACTTTTAAGAAATGTTTAAGAATAAGTTCTTGGGCTTCCCTGGTGGCGCAGTGGTTGAGAGTCTGCCTGCTGATGCAGGGGACACGGGTTCGAGCCCTGGTCTGGGAGGATCCCACATGCCGCGGAGCGGCTGGGCCCGTGAGCCACGGCTGCTGGGCCTGCGTGTCTGGAGCCTGTGCTCCGCAACGGGAGAGGCCGCGATGGTGAGAGGCCCGCGCATCGCGATGGGGAGTGGCCCCCGCTTGCCGCAACTGGAGAGGGCCCTCGCACAGAAACGAAGACCCAACACAGCCAAAAATAAATAAATTAAAAAAAAAAAAAAAAAAAGAATAAGTTCTTTTTAGAAGGGAACTGTACTGTCGTGAAACCATTCTGAAGGCTGCTTTTTATCACAGTGGTGGAAACTTAAGTTCCGAGTTTCGTGCCGGTGACTCATCTGCCACACTTACACAGACCGTGGGGATAGAATCTTCCTTTGTCAGTCATTTCTAGAGCACATTCGATCCCTCTTTCAGCAAACTCTAATAAGTGTCTGCTCAGTGCCAGGCACTGTGCCAGATGCCAGAGCTAAGATTGGGTCAGGGAAAGCTTGAGCAGCAATGACCACTCAAGACTTGCCACTTCTTAAATCAATTTCACGGCAAATGTTCTGATGACAAGAATTCTTTTCAAGTGATAATTCTCCATTCTATTTCTGCCATGTAAAACATTCCTTTGTTTACTCATCCATTCAAGAAATATTTATTAAATGCTTACTATGAAATGGGACAATTTCATCTTCCCTGGGGCTTATAGCCTATTAGGGGAGACTTCACATCAACCAAAGTACAGTGATAAGTAATAAACTATTAATTAATAATAAATATGATAAAAGTTGTCATTAAATTTCTAAAAAGCCCTATGAGTGCTCAAAGGAGGACATCTCTTACCTCTACCCAGAGAGGCCATGGAGGGCTGCTTGGAGGAGGTAATATTTGTTTTGTCTTAAAGAATACCATTTGTGTGTTTCTCTCAGACTCGTACAAGAAGGGAAGAACTGGAAAGAACTAATGTAAGTATTGGCTAATCAGAAATGGGTAGAAGGAAGGGAATGAGTGAGCAGGGAGAAAAGATCATCCTGGGATGGAAACTACAAGTGAAAAGATATGGAGATAGGAAAAAGCATGAAATAGTTTGACATGACTGAGTACTGGGTGGGTGGTAAGATGTAGCGGCAGATATGATTGGAGAAGTAGGCAGGGCTAGATGATAAAGCCCATTAATCCTCAAAACCATCACGAATAATAAGCACTACTATTATCTAAATGTCAGCTCAATATTTGCGTTTGAAAGTCGACGTGGCCTTTCAAACAACGTGTACAAAACCAAACTCCTGTCCTCCTCCGCCCACCTGCTGCTTCTGCAGATTTCTGTGACTCAGTAAAGAGCACCTTCATATGTTCAGTTGCTCAAGTTAAAGTCATTCTCCATTCCTCTCTTCTTCTCACATCATGTGTCTTAACTGTCAGTTAATCCTGCTGATTTTACACTGAAACTATGCCCAGCCTCCAGCATTTCTCACAACCTCCTGGCCCTAGCCACCATCACCTCTTGTCTAGATAACTACTGCCACCTTTAAGCTATCACCCTGCTTCTGTCCTGGCTTGTCCCTTTCTGCTCCCAAACTAATTGTCAGAGTGACCGTCTTAAACCCTAAGATCGTATCACTTTGCTCAAGACCTTGAAATGGCCCCATTTCACTCAATGTCCAACAGTACAAAGGACGATAAGCCCTATAAAATCTGTCCCTGCATCAGCTCTTCAACCTCACCCCTTATTCCTCCCCAGTTTCTCACTTTCTCCCATCACGTCAGGCTCCTGGCTTTTCCTGGAACTCAGACATCCTCCCACATCTGGCTCTTTGCCATTCCCCCAGAAATTTCCATGATTCATCCCTTCATCTCCTTCCAGCCTTTGCTAAAATGTCATAGCCTCAGAAAGACAGGCTCCCAGGCCCCCCTATTTAAAACTGCAACTCACACCTATATGCTTGTGCTTTACTCTTCCCTGTAATATTTTATTCATTGATTTTTTACAAAAATTGGCTAAAGCCTCTTAGTAGAAAGTCAGCTAATTTAGGATAGAGATTTTGGTCTTTTTTTTTTTTTTTTCTTTTGGTCACTGATGTATTCTTAGTACCTAAAATATTTTCTGACATATAATATACACTCAAGAAGTGAATATATTGTCCCCATTTTACAAATCAGGGTCACAGAGGGAATAAGAAACTTGCTCAAGGTGCTACAAAAACTTGTGTGCCATACTGATCTTGGTTGGCTATTTCCCAGGTGGTAGACAAAATTTATGACTCTGAAGTCTTTATGCTGGGCTGCATTTTTTAGAAATGTTACAGCCTGAAATCAGAGTGAAGGGGTAACAAAGGTCAGTGGGGTCCTTTAGGGCCCTGGAAGCATGGACTCCCTTTGTCATGATAGGTGGTAGGACGGTGACCCCACAGAGCTGCCTACACGGGTGTCATCTCCAACCAGCCGGACAGGGACTCTTCTTGCCTTTTCCATGCAGAGACTTTGCTTCTGCCCTCCTCTGGGTCAGGAGTTCCCTTTGAAGCCTCAAATAGGGTGGGTAGGATGTGAGGGACTTCAGGGGTCTCTGTTATGAGATGGGCACCACTGGACTAAAGGAATGCTTTGAAGACTTGTTTCTGAAAAGCTCCTCTGATGGTTCCATGGGGTTTGCCTTTTAGAGGCTCTATGGGAAAAAAACTTTATAATAAAAATTACCTACTCTGCTTTGACTGTTTCGTGATAAATATGTGTGAAATTTAAAATTTCATTTCAAAGGGGAAAAAGTGATCCTCGTTCAATGGAATTCTTTGGGAAAAAAAAAAAAAACCCAACTGGAGAGAAAAGGGGATTTATCTATTGTCAATGCATCTTTATGTGGGGAGACAAGCTTTGATGTAACTGATAGCTTGGTTATATAATAGCCCAAGAATACAGACATGGCATGTGATGTATTATGCAGCACTTGAGACCAAAAGTTTGCTTCTCCTAGACTAGAATGAAAGTTCAGCCTGAAAGCTTTTGTTGAAAGAGACTTTCTTTGTAATAAATTAGGAGGACCTGTTAAAGTTATCTTCTGTAGGCACCTCATATACACTTCAGAAAAAAAAACTCTTAACTCATTAAGCTTAATGGCCCCCAAAGCATCCCGGGATGCTACAGAAGCTAAACCTTTAACAAAGAACTTCACTTCTAAGAGGTTAAGTATTGAACCTACAAAAGAGAAATTCTTTAAAGTGGAGATTAAAAAGCTGAGCTATTATGAAACAGCCAGAACAGAAACTAAGTCATTCTTTACTAAGAGCGGTTAACAATTCCAGAGATAGAGACTACAAATTGTGTATCCTGGAAAAATCACTTAATCATGGTCCTCTGGCAAAAGAGTGAATCTTAAAATGCCAGATCCTCAGAAACGGTCAGGAGGAAAACCCACTTAAATTGGGAAGATTTGTAAGAACATCTGTGTGTGCATGTGTGTGTATGTGTGCACCACGTAAGCAAAATATTCATCCTGGAAATGGCATGAATTGACTGAAAAAGCAATGGAGCACAATAAATGCACGGGAAGTCACACTAGAGCCTTCATTTAGCAGAATGCAAATACAACATTAAAGAATTTCTAGTTCTATGGTCGTGATTTCAGTATAGAAAATGTAAAACTAAATGCAAAAGTGAGACATAATTGCACAGAAGGGGACATAATTCTTTCTGAACTCCACAATAAATGCAATAATAAGAATGTTTAGCTTAGTTTCCAGCTTATAATAAGAGCTCAAACATTGTTAGCTATCCTTATTATTACCTTCCTATAGACCAAGCTTTGTGTTAGCAGATTTATATGTGCTATTTAACTGCCTATAATAAAGGCCAAAAAGACTGAATGAAAAATTCTTTCAAAATGAAGTTTAACATCAACAAATTAAAATCTCAAGAAATCTAGCTATGAATCAAAAAGGTCCAATTCTATATTTACCTACAGATAATGCCTTTCATCTGACCGTCTGAAACCACCAAATTGAAATAAGCATCGAGCAAATATATGGTATGGCTTACATTGAATCACTTTTCTAATAGTTCAGACGTTTGGCTTCCTAATTTATTACAGCCAGACACTTACTTCCAGTTCTTTTCCCATCCTTTCTTCTGGCATTGAAGCTCAAACTCCCATTCCTCATCAAATAGTATATCGAGAGTTATACTATTTGCCTTGTTCTTGTCCAAATTATTTGCAAAGACGCTGTAACTTAGTGTGGGCGACTTGGGGGAGAACTACAGTTAAAATTATTGCTTGCTTAAGGTTTCATTTTCGAATCCTGATAAGTCATTTCGAATGTGAGCTGTGTCGAGTACATATCAATATATTACTTTTTCTAAGCAAACTAAGCTAAATTAGAATCTCACAGAATCAATACCTCATTTTTACCATAGAGCTTTCTGATTCTACCTCTCAATCGTTCATCTATCGTTCACTGTGGTTTGGAAATTTCTAACACTGAAGAATTATTTTCTAGCATATTATGGAAATGACACATCTGCAGCCTGTTGTTTCATATGTATAAACCCAAGTTTACAGTAAGTGTTGCCTTACTCTAACCCCTCCTTTTATTTATCCTGCAGAGTCTTCCCTGAGCCCCTCATTGTGAGGATTATCTAATGCATGTTACGTGTTCTCAATGTGCATGATTACAATCTGAAAGCTGCCACAAAAAATGGTCTCATTTGTTTGGCTTCAGTTGCTTATTACAGTCATAACTGCCAGTCTAGACAAATGCATAGATATTTTCAGGTTTTCCAAATGCTCTCCAGTGCCCTTCCCCCAGTGTATTCATTTTGAGTGTTTCCTTCTGGTTTTTAAAGGTCTGGTGTTGACTTAGAGACATTGCAAAGATTTTTAATGCACATGCCATTCTCCTAATATATTTTCATTTCTGGTGACCTGGAAAAGAACAGAAGCAAAAAAAGAAAGAAAGAAAAAAAAAAAAAAAGGTTCAAGGGGAATTTATTCTCATGACAGAGTGTTAAAAAAAAGCTTTCAAGGGATTTATTTAGTCAGGTCTCATCTTTTCCATTATTCTTTTATGTCCCACTTCTATTGCACAGTCTATGGCCAATCCATAAAAGAATAATAAAAAAGGCCCCATTTTATACAACCACATACTAGCATGTCTGCATAAAATAGGTGATGCATACATTTTATGTCCAGAATTCCAAATGACCACTCATATTTCTTTTCTCTCTCAGCTTTCAAGGTTGGGATCATAGTTTTTCAAGAGCAAAAGATCTTCAATGCATTTGTTTCATGAGGGCAGGGACTGTGCCTGTCTTATTCACTGCTGGATTCTGGAACCTAGGATGGGTTCTGATATACAGCAGGATCTCAATAAATGTTTAGAAACAATCTTTCTTCTCTAATTATTCACCATCAATCAATACCTGAGACAGATACCCCAGGCACTCTCTTTGCTTAAAATTCTGAGAACTATTTGTAATGAGACATTCCAATTTTCCAAATGTATAAACACACAGCTTTTAAGGACAGAAATGTATTTGCCACCTTAGGGGAAAATGAAAGAAAATTCTAAGTACTGTGGCTTGGTGGGAATATGCCTTATGTTATTTTAAAATATCCAGACACGGATGAGCAGAGCCACAGAAGTTGAGGAGAGTTACTCATCAGGTTCTATGCCTATTTGCGCATACATCATCTGTGTCTTTGTCCTATAGTCTCTAGAAAATGAGAGATGTGTGTTTCTCAAACCTGAAATGGTGAAAAGACAGTCACTGACTTCAAACTGCTTACAAGTAGCTGAAGACAAAGCACACAGAGCTTTTTAAAAAAGATAAATGGGGATATAAATCTAAATATGGTGAATGCCTAATAAAATGAGAAAACAGAGATCCTATTGGGCTAGGGGGAACAGGGGAGGCTTCTGGAAGGTTTTGGACAGGATCTAAGTCCTGAAGGAAAGATAAAATTCATTAAAATTGGAGAGAAAGGATATAGGGGTGAGGAAAGGGGATGAAGAATGGAAGCTATTTCGGGAAGGACAAACGGAATCAGCTAGTGATGCTTGGATACAAGAGTCAGTACAACACTAGCTAGTGATTTTGGACACAGCAGCACAAAGGGAGTTTGTTCTGGAAAGTAATCAGTCATATGGTTAGGTCAGGGTTTATGCAAAGTCATAGTCATAATGAGAATTAGATGGACTCAGAATTTCTCCAAAATACGTGAATAATGATCCTGTTTATACACAAAAATATATCTGATTCCCAACTGCAAATCATTTGGTCAAATGTTCACTGAGAAATTATATTCACCAATGGAAAGAGGAGCTGAAAACTAAGTAGAGACAAGTCTCACTAGGGCCCTAGGAAACAGATGGTCTTTGGAGAGTTGTTCTCTGAGCTCTAGGCACTGCTCTTTTTGTAACCAGCCAACAGAAGAAAATGAATAAGAAAGTACTGGACAGAGGGCAATGCAGAAGAGTGCATACTGGATGACTTGTGCAGTTAACTCAACCATTCCATGGGCTACTTGAGTGCAATTCAGGGTACGTTATCCCAAGGTTTTCTCAGCCAGGAAGTCAGAGGTGCTCACCTGATACCTCTGTGGCAGATTTTACAATTGATGAAAACAAAATATCCAGATCCAGAGTGGAAGCAGGGTGAAGCAGAGAGCTGGCTTCCATAGAAATGCAGCAGATGAGGCTTTGTCTGTCCCTGAACATCAGGGCCTCTAGCTCTAATTGCCACTATGGGGCCACCATAAGATTTCTACTGCAGAAGGGAGATGATTTCACTTGGGTTTCCACAGAGAAATTTTGGTGATGTTCAAGGAGGTTGATTTGTGGCTTATACATCTAGACCAGGTCAAGACCATGCATCCCATTTTTAGAACTCTATCTAAAGACAATAATTATGAATAGATGCCACTATTTACAAATGGGGGGGTTGAAAGTAGCAAAGCTTGCTAACAACTAAAATATCCAACAGTAGGAGCTTTGCTAAGTAAAATGGTATTATATACATACGCTGAAATAGTTAGTGTGTAGCCTGCAAAAGAGGATGAGAGTTCATGAGATGTCATTTGAAGTTGTTTGAAAAAGCAAAGAACAAAAAAGAACTCCCTGTTCAAATACACTTCAGAAACACTGAGTTAAACCAAGCTAAATGGATTTTGTTACTTGATTTCTGAGAACCTTTAATATGTGAAGGTACGTAGTGATTCTCCTAAAGGGAGACAGAATAGGCAAGTTTCCGAGTATCATTAACTTCCTTGGGGGATGGAAGATACCCTTGCACAGTATTTTGAACACTGTGAAGAACTCAAGAATTGCTGAAAGTTTGGGACAGGGCTTCATCCTTTCATTTGCTTTGTTTCTTAGTCTTAATGGGAAAGAGTGAGCAGAAGTCAAGGGAAAGCAAACTTTTTATTTGTCAAATTCCTGATAACTCTGGTTAACTCTGGTGTTGAATGTTGGTATAAACATTTAGTCATTTTTAAGGACACCATTTAGAATTTTTTAAATTAATGTGAAAAAATGTATTCTGGGCAAGAGCAACAAATTTTATTTAATCAGCATCCCATCCATCACTGTATAATGTATGCAGTCTCTATAAATGCATAGGAAGGTGTACAAAAGTGGAGCTAATGAATTATGGAAACCTTATGCTTAGTGCATTAAGCACTTTCTGCTAACCCTTCTCCTCAACCTCCCACCAAATATGGCCCAAATAATTCTGGGTAAACAAACCACCTTAATCACCTTTAATATTCAAGAAAAAGAGAAAACAATTAGTCAATATGCATAACAACTGAAAACTATGGTCACATTTTCCTGTGTGCTAAATTCAGCTATGTTATTGTTTATAACTAAGTCTGTTAACTAAGCGAAAAAAATGGAAATCTGTTCCTGACTGAGGCTCCTATTAATTTTACATATTGTGTATCCTATCAAATTGAATAATTAAAAAGTAATTCACAAGTTCAGTGCTTCCATCAATAATGTGGATCACATTTATCATCCAAAAATAAACAACGGGCATCTGGAACTGGAAGAGTTTTAACTTTACAGTTGGTATTTGAAGTTAGACTAAAAGAAGGGCTTTTATTTATAATCAAGCTATATGTACAAATTACATATGAATTACATACAAACACAAAGGATCAGTCACTTATCTGCTTGGTGAAGTGCCCTATTATAATGAAGAAATTACTGCACTTTAGGTTAAAAGATTTTGCTTTGATACTTTGCTTTTTTTATAGTTTATAACCTTGAGAAATTATTTAATGTTTCAGTTGGTGTTTTCTCATCTCCAAAATGTACCTACCATTTATTGAGCATGTACTGTGTGTGAGGCACTGGGTTGACCCCCTCATAGACTTTATCTCACTTAAGCCTTATGAGAACCATGTTATATTAGAGTTAACAAACATGTCAAGAGAAATCCTGAGAGGTTAAGTAACTTTCTTCCAGAATAACTCAGAGAATAAGCTACAGTATAGAGGGTGGATTTGGACCCAGGCATATTAGGTTTCTTCCTAACAAAGTGCTTTGAAGTTTTCCCTCTGGATGAAGAAAGATGAAAATGTTTGCCCTACCCATCTCCCAAGTTTGTATGAGGCTTGTACATACATCTTTTCCAAAGATGGTGGTACCAATTTATATTCCATTCTACACTCTCCTCTGACCATGTGATGTTGATAATCCTTCACTGAGAGGAGAGGCCTTTGTTCCCTTCACTTGAATCTGGACTGACTTCTAATTTCCTGAACCAATAGAATGCAAGGGAAGTGACACTGATGACTTCCTAGGCTAGGTCATAAATGGTAAGATGACTTCTATTGGCTCTCTCTTTCTCTCTCTCCTGGACAGCCAGCACCAACTTGCCAACTATATGAGCACCTTGGAATAAATCCTCTAGTCTTAGTTAAGCCTACAGAATGACTACAGCTCTAACCAAAATCCTACTGCAACAACATGAGAGACCCTGAGCCAGAATTATGCAAACCACTCCCAAATAACTGACCCACAGAAAGCATGAGAAATAATACATGATTATTATTGTTTTAAGGTATGAAGTTTGGGGATCATTTATTACCTAGCAATAGATAATACAAGGCTCAAATAAAAACTGTTTTAGAAACTATATATGAGTCATTTATAAATCTAAAGGCTGCTTTATAAATGCAATTGGGTGTATATATTCTGAGAAAAGAAATTTAAATAAATATGCTCTTTGAAGCAGATAATTTAGGTTGTAGCTGTGATACAAATCATCTAAACCCCAATTTGCATCGAGTTTACTGTAATAGAATTATAACAGTAGCCTATCAAATAGACTTCCTAGCAGGCAACAACTCTGGAAATGGAAAAATGGAAACAATGCCTTTCATCTATACCGTGCTTTACAGTTCAAAAAGATCTTTAACAAACCTCATCTAAGAAACTGATTTACCATGAAGCTCAAAAAGCTTTGGCTGCTGGGTCTCCCACAGGTACAAGTCCCTTCCGAGACCCTGGCAATATGTTCACATGCTCTGTGTTTCTGTAAAATTTGCAAAAGTAGGTATTTTAACTGCAATTTGTTATGACCACTCTCTCACTTTACTCTCACTCCTCTCTCAAGTGTCTCTTCCGGGCCACATTCTTTGAAATATTTTTGACATCTGGCTAAAATAAACTTGAGGCAGGAATACAGTTTACATAACATATTGTGGTTTCTTCTTCTAAATTTCCACATTATACCTAATTTTGTTTTTAGAACTTTGTAATTCTTTTTTTTTTAACCAGGGTACCCCAAATTCTGTAAGCTTCAGACTCCACAGGACCTGGATCTTCCCTTGACCACCTTGAGTTATAATCGCAATAACCCTGTAAAGTTGTTAGGAGAGATGCTATTATCCTAATTTTATAATGAGAAAACTGAGATTCTAATATTCCAAATGGATTACCCAAGGTCAGGTAATTAATAAGAAACAAAGAAAAAACTCAAAACCTAGACCTGATTCCTGGTTCAATGCTCTTTCCATTAACCCACTCTTCTGGAAACACATAACCCTCTAATTTCCCATCAAAACTGATTTATCCCATGTCCCACTCTTTTTCATCCTGGTCTCTCCTATAATTAATATGAAAATGTAATTCAGCTTCAATTAACAACAAATCGGGCACAAAGGAAGGGTCATGTAGGTTACATTTCAATTGTAAGCCTTTTCCCAGTGCTCTCAAATCTCCTAATCCAACTGTACATCAGACTAGGAAAATGAATTTTAGAGTACAGTGAGTGTAAAGACAGAAAGACTCGATGATGCTGGGCTGTACTTTCCTGGGTAGAGCTGTGGATGAATAACTTCTCCCTTGCAAATGGTTTGTTTAGTATCATCTAGATGCTGCTTCAGAAAACTGCCCTCAGCTTTGTGCACCATTAGTCTGGCCAATTTTATTTCTCAATGAGTGTCTTGCTTCCATCCTAGCCCAAAGCATCATTCTGGCCTGCCCCTGCTTCTCATGAGAAGAGGAGTCCACCCCAATTCTGCACTCTTGTGAAAACAGTCTGTTTTGAAAGCTGAATTACCTCATTGAGGCCTCTTGGATATTTTTACAGGGCTAACAAATCAGAACACTATTTGTTGACCCAGATGCGGGAAGAAATAAAGCTTTCCCAAGGGCAAAACTGAACTGGGTAGAGTCGAGGCACTGGAACAATTGATTTTAATTAGTCTTAAATAGTAATAATGAATGCTGAAAGATCTCTTCTAAAATGTCCTTCAGCTGATAATTTATTTCCACTCTTTTCCCTCTTCAGAGGCAAAACTTTAATGGACTGTCTTTTTGCAGCAAATCTTAATATAACAGTTAATATGCAGACAAAGTGACCGAGTCCCCTTGACACATGTGTCTGATCTCCATTTGGCAGAGATGGGAGGGAGGGAGGAAGGAGGAAGTACTTAAGGGAAGATGTGGTCCCCTCCCCTGCCCCCCTGCAAAGTGTAGGTTCTGTGTCATTTAGATTCTTCTATTAGTTTCTTACAAATCTTTTTTCAAAGGTAGCAAATTGTGGGGTCATCTTTTTCAATGCCACTAAAGGCACTTGGGCTAAAATATAATTTCTCCATTGGATATTATGAATAACTTTTATAGTTGGTATTTTACATTATGTAAAATCTTAGTCATTTTATTTAATCTGTTTCAAGATAAACAAATAAGAAGACATTAATTTTTCTAGCTCTTTTTGCTTCATTTTATGTTTAAAATACCCTAACTGGTCTTTCTTGCTGTCTCTTCTCTGCCTTATCCCAATTTCCTAAAGAACCACTCATTAAAACACCCATTAATCTGCATATCAGTTTTGATCCTAAACCTTCTTGTTCCTCTTACTTCTTAATTCTCCCAGAATTCCAAGTCTTGTTCTTACCAGTTTCTATTTTTAGCATCTTCCTTTCTTTCTATGATGAGGCTTAAAATTATATTCACCAGTATTCCAGGGGGCTGCCCCCAGACAGAGATGAGCAATCAGACCTGACCAAACTTCCTGAGTGCTGGAAACAGTCCCAGGTCAGCAACGTGGTTGCCAGTGTCAGGGCTTTGGAAGGGAGCAGGACATAAGCGAGAAGTGGAAGGGATGCCCAGGGACGCTGGGGGCACAGTGTGGACCCAGACCAGAGAATCTAGAAGAGATTTGTGAGCAACCCCCAAGAAGACTTCAGGAAGATGGGCACATGAAATCTTAGGATGCATTCCTACAATTTGCTGAGTCCTTTCTTCAATAAAATCTACAGTAAAGAGGGAGTTTATTTCTCGCTCGCGTGACTCCCTTCACAGCCCTTACACAATTTCTGCTACTGAACAGCCCTGCCCACCCACACCAATAAGAAAAGATCCCACAGGAGACAGGAATTGTCTTGGGTTACATTTTCATTGAGGGTCTATTTTAGAGACACGGTACTCATGGTTCAGTGCCTGCTGCAGGCACCGCTGTTGCATTGGCTTAGACTTCTGGCAGCAGGCAGGACTTCATTGCTCTGCGAAGGAAGTTGTTTACAAGATTTGGGAAAGAGTGCGCATGACCAAAGCTGCCAGGTATGAGTGTGATACTTCCCTCCACACTCATTCACTCACAGGAATTCTCTTTCTCCTCTCTGGCAAAAGGCCCATAAACCTTATCGGCTGCCCATCAAAGCTTGTGTATCAACTTGGCCACTTACAGTTCTAGAACAAAGCTTTCTCCTCATCATCCTTCCTGAATAAAATAAATTCAGGATTATAGGTTCTGGTATTTACTTGTGTGTATGTCACCCTCTTCCCCACGATATAGAAAGTTGTTTTTAAAGAGAAAGGCTTTAGAAAAGGACCCCTGAGCCACCTACAATCTCAGTATCATTCATTCCTTAGTTGGAAGTAAAGGACTTTATGCGTTGCGTTGACTTAAAGAGCAAGAAGGAATCTCAGCAGGTGTCTGGTTAGTGATCTCAAGATGTTTGCAACTGCTAAGCATTTTGTCAGACAAAAACCGTAGCCCAGATTCTAATAAGTGAAGTGGGTTGAAACTGTGGATGGTCCTGACCCCTGTCCCAGCTTCCCCCTTACTCCCTTTTCCCCTCACCACTTGGCTGTGTGACCTTGGGCGAGTAGCTGAATGCCCCCCCAGTGTCTTCCTGTGCCCACAAGGGAAGATGGCAGGGCCTGAGGCAGGAAACTGGTGCAAGGATTAAACAAGAGAATGTATGTGAGACCCTCAGCACCATGCCTGGAAAACAGCGGTCCCAAATAAATGTTGCCATTACTGTTCTTATTATTAACGGCAGAATTAAGACTAGAGGCCTCCTCACGCCTCTTCCAGGCTCTTACATTTCTCTGCACTGAAACATATACGATCTGTCTCCGCTTTGCTTTTGCTTTACTGTTGTTATTTGCACTATGCTCTCACTTGCCCATTCCTCGTAACGTCACCACCAGCCCGGGCCCAGCCACCAGTCCCAGCCTGACGGCCTATCCGGTGAGCAAGCTGGTGCCCGGGCGCGCATGCGCACACAACCAAACGCGCGCGCGCAGATAAGCGCCCAGACTTCCTTCCTGCAGGCGGGCTGGGTCAGAGCTGTCTCGTTCCTCTGACCTCCCTCTCCCGTGGCATCACTCTGTCTCGCGGTCTCAGTCTTGGCCTTTTCTCCTGTGCCTTATAGAACAGGTTTTTCTTAGTCTCCTCTCCCTTCTCCGTTTTATAATCTCTTCCTGCCTTTTCTTCCCCTTGCTTGTCTTCTAAGCCCTCTCTCTCCATCTCTTTCTTCTCTCCCCTCTCCCACTCCGCCTCCTTACTGACGGAAGAGCCTTCTTGATCGCCAGCTTGGTTCTGTTCCATCCGACTGTTTCCAGCGAGTCCCCTCGGCCTTTGCCTTGTTTGAAGGTTTTAAATAGGGACTGAAACGCCATACTAATGCTTGTTGCAGAACTATCATCTCACATCAGGGTCTTACGGTCACAACATAAGGGCGCTGTTGGAATAAATATGGGAGCCAGGTGCTACCGATGGTGCTAGTATGAGGGCCGTAGTCCCCTGTAAAGGGCTCTGTGAGACCCACGATGATGTACTACAAGATGAATCAATGCCATCTGGATGCTCAAGTCTGGCCAGGAGGGCAGTAAAGTCATGGTGCTCAGTATTTAATTTTAATTTCTCCTGAATAACCCAGAGTGAATTTTGTAATTTGCAATACTGTAAATCTTGTCAACATGTGGGGAACTAAAACACTATTCATCCAGTACACTCTGGCTAATCATACCCTGGCTGTCTTTCTGATTGCCGATTCATTTTGTTCATACTTACAAGGGAATAAATGGATTCCAGAGAAAGCACTTGCCTGGATGAGCTCTGAAACCAAAGCAAAGGCTGAACTATGGAAGATAATTGGGTTCAGAGCTGAAATGTGCTGCTTCCAGGGAAAAATGAGTCAATGGATACTGAAGGAGTTACACTCTCAGGTATAACTGGGATCAATAAATAAATCTTGGAGTAAAATTTACCTTCCCAGACTCCCTGGTCATTCCAGACGCATACTTGACCATCATATATTTCATTGGCCAATGACACAAATATAACCTCTCTTACCAAAATTCTGTCAACTAGAGAATTCTATTAGCCAGAAAGGTCTATTGTTGGTGCTTTGCTAGTATAATTTGATATATATTATATGTAATGTATATGTAATTATATGATATAGAATCATATAGTATGGATGTGCTATATCATATGCTATATCTGTTGCATGTATAAAATATAACTATTGGTGCTTTGCTAGTAAAATTGAATATGTAACAAGTAATATGTACTACATA
Organism: Balaenoptera musculus; assembly: GCF_009873245.2. Classification (NCBI taxonomy): domain Eukaryota; kingdom Metazoa; phylum Chordata; class Mammalia; order Artiodactyla; family Balaenopteridae; genus Balaenoptera; species Balaenoptera musculus. The sequence continues at coordinate 21,612,906 of NC_045801.1, read as the reverse complement.
TAGTCATAATAAAGAACTTGTGTTTCAGTTAAACTAACTATGAAGCACATCTCTAATAATTTAAGAAATCCATTCATCATTCATCAAAGATTTTGCACAAAAGAACCTGGAATACCAAATTGTGTTCAGTTAGTTCCCATGTTAAGAATATTTTATTGTGTTTTAATTATTTAAAGATTTGTATGTATGTACAGGATCAGATTTGGTTTTTCTTTCTTGTTTCTTGAATGCTGTATATTGAATGATATATATGATTTGATATATTATAATCTGTACAAGGTATTGATACATCTGGTGCTTTTGTCTGCCCAGTGCGTCTTCTTCCTCATTGTGAATTGTGTCCCAATTTATCTTTGGGGAACTACCCCTCCCCACTGCAAGCAGTGAAATAATATATATTTAAAGGATATATGTTTAATCAAACAGTCTCCACGAATAATTTACTTATTTTTCCTTTTGGATTGTTTGCAGGTCAGGTGGTTCCTTTTTGTGACTTCCCTGGTGGCGTAGTGGTTAAGAATCCGCCTGCCAATGCAGGGGACACAGGTTCAAGCCCTGGTCCGGGAGGATCCCACATGCCGCAAAACAACCAAGTCCGTGTGCCACAACTACTGAGCCTGCGCTCTAGAGCCCATGAGCCACAACTACTGAGCCCACGCTCCACAAGTGCTGAAGCCCGTGCGCCTAGAGCCTGTGCTCTGCAACAAGAGAAGCCACTGCAATGAGAAGCCCGTGCACCGCAATGAAGGTAGCCCCTGCTCGCCGCAACTAGAGAAAGCCTGCACGCAGCAACGAAGACCCAACAAAGCCAAAAAATAAATAATAAAAAAAAAAAATTGGGAGTTGGGATCATGCAATATCACACATTAAAAAAAGAAAAACAACAACATTCTTTCTTCCCCACAAATCAATTACATTGAGGCCACCGGGGCAATGTTTTTCTCAAGTTTATAATCCAAGCAGTTTCTTTTCATCTCTACCCGCCTTGCCTCTCCTTTTCTGAGAGCTCATTATTTCCACTGTGTTTGGTTTACTGGTGTCTATGACCTTTACTCTCCTCAGTCAGAAAAATAAAGAACAAAGGAAGTTGATAATGGCATGAGACACTTCAGCCTGTTAAACAGGCACATCCCTGAGGCTCCCCTCTTCTGCAGTTTTTTGATAGGTTTGGGGATATACCTGAGCTCTCTGTTCTCCCTGAGCTGGGAGATTCAGCCACCAGGCTAGCCCGAAGGACCTCATAATACCAGTGTCACCTGTAACCCAAGCCTGGACCCCAGAACTGTGTCTTAGGAGGAGGTGGCAGCATCATTCAGCCATGGGAAAAGCTTGATGCTTTAATAACATCTGCTCTCTACATTGCAAGTTTTACACCCCAGTGATTAATTTTTAATTAATTTTAAATTAAATTATTAATTTTTAATTAATAATTAATTAATTTTCAGACGATTAATTGCAGTTTTCTCTAAGAGCAAAGAGTGAAACTCAGTAGCTCACCTTACTTTGCTGCAGGGATAATTCTCATTTGGCTAAAATTAAGAATTTAAATAGGTGCCTTAAGAGGCCAGGTAGCTTAAGAACTCCCCGCGTCCTCTTTACAGCTGAGTTACTCTCTATAAGCTCCTGGTGGAGGAACTACCGGTGACCGAAATGCTGTGGAGACTGCTTCTTTAATACACTTTATTAATACTTCTCTCCCCCACCTCCCAGTAAAAACCGGCAATTAGGTGGCCTGTATTCTTGGAGGACAATGTCATCCCTGTTTAGGGACTCCACTGAGATGTTTCTTCATTCATCTGCGAATACAGCATTTTTCTCTCAACTTTCCTGATGTGGCGCACTCATCCCTCTAATTCTCTCCTCCTCTCATTTACATATTTCCCACATTATTTATTACAGAAGATCTTGGAAAATGGAGAAGGCAAACATGAATAGTTGCCTTGTTTGCGAGTGTCTGGTTTGGATTAGAAGTTAAATATCTCCCACCCCAATCCCACCACCCTACACCCTACTGAGTCTTACCAGGAAGGGCTCTGAAAGCTTGAAATAATTTTGGTGGCTCTGGGAAAGAAGTAGGTGTTTTTGTACCATCTGCATCTAGACAAAAAGCTTCTTTGTGTCCATTGTACTACACCATCAATAAATTCTTAAAATAAATATTAACTTTATCTAAATTTTTAGTAAAGATCTAATGATTTAAACTCCCTGTGTTTAAATTTGGACTCTGCCACTTGCTGTGTAACCTTGGGCAGGCTCTTTATCTCTCTGTGCCCCAGTTTTCTGTAAAATGGGAAGTAATAATAAGGGTACCATTCTCATAGGGTGATTATGAGGATTAAATGAGGCAATCTGTGTGATTACCCACCCGCTGTTGTATGTAGTAAGTGCTCAATTAATGTTAAGTATTTAACTGCTACAGGAGAGACCATTGTAAGTTGGATCCCCATCCTTGACTCAAATATGCAACAAGCATCTACTATCCAGGCTTTTCTTGTCTCTGAGCTACAATGATGAATAAAATACAGTTCCTATCCTCAGAGAGAAAGCAGTTAGTCCAGGGGAGAGCTACAGAATCAGTTATATAGCCTACATTATGGTTAGAGATAGTAATAACCATTAACATTTACTGAGTCCTGAATACTGTGCTGGGCATTTTACAGGATTGCTTTATTTAACAGTTTCAGAAACGTATATGGTAGACACTATTCTTTTATTTATTGTTCAGATGAAGAAACTAAGGCTTAGAAAGATTAAGTAACTTCAGATCTGTCAGACTCCAGAAACTATGCTTTTTACCATTTTTCTTTACTGAGTGCTAAGATACAAATATGTACCAAGTGCTAAGAGAGCCCACAAATAGAGGGTCTGACTATATTTTCAGAACCTGTGGACAGGATGTGATACATGAGCTGAGTCTTGATGGAAGAAGGAAAACTTAGCCAAAGAATGAAGGGGAGGGGAAAGCATTCAAAACCATGCAGGTATGGCCGTGACCTGATAGGATTGTGGGTGCAGATGGTGGGCAGGGGTGATGGAAATGGGCAGGTCCATTGGGAATAGCCTGGGACACAATGGTATAGAATTTGGATTCTGGTCATGTGTTCAAGAGAGGTTTATAAGAAGAGATAACACAAGATCAAAAACCAAGCAAACAAAAACTTTGCCAACATCAGGCCGGCCTAGGGGAGACCCCTGAACAAAACTCAAATAAAATAAAGGCCAGGGGTCCTTCCACACACAGAGGAGATGAGCATAGGGAGGTGGGCACCACATTTATTTGTGTGCTTATTTGACGACTTTCTATCTCCCCCACCAGACTGTTGATTTTATCAGTGTGGTACCCATGCTAATTTGGCTCACTATTTTAATTCTAAAACCTAACAGAGTCCTGGTCCTTAGTAGATGTCCTATAAATATATATTGCCTGAAATTTTGGGTGACTAAAAGCTCAGAAGAGGGGCACCAGCCATTGTGCACCAAAACAAGGTGATCCTTGAGCTGAGCCTTGAAGGATAATTAGACATTAACAGGCAAATGGTGGGAGAGAGGGACACTTTGGAGAGGAAAGGTCATTGGGCAAAGATACGGAAGCACAACCAAGTAGGTTGATCTGGCTAGAACAGGGTTTCTCAGCCTCAGCACTACTGACATTTTTGGCTAATTCTTTGCCATGTGTAGCTGTTCTGTGCATTGTAGGATGTTTAGCAGAACCCCTGGCCTCTACCCAGTAGATACCAGAGGCATCCCCTATTCCCTGCACCAGTGACCACCATCAAAGACACCTCCAGATATTGCCAAAAGTTCTCCCCCTACCAATTCAGAACCACTGCCAGGGTTTTTTTTTGTTTGTTTTTTACTTTGTTTTAACATCTTTGAGAATTTCCAGTCATGTGGAAGAAAATATTTTTTTCCACATGACTACTGACATCATTGCACTATGTCCTCTGACACAAGTGAACAGCCTAAAGAAACCAATAGAAGATACCCATTTAAAGGAATTTAATTTAGAAAGAATCAGAATGGGGAGAAATGGGAGAATTTTAAGTGCATTTGAAACACAAGCCTTCTGAAGAAGCATCAGGTTATTTGAGTTTTAATATTATTTTTAACATCTTTCTTGCAGTATAATTGCTTTATAATGTTGTGTTAGTTTCTGCTGTATAACAAAGTGAATCAGCTATATGTATACATATATCCCCATATCCCCTCCCTTTTGAGTCTCCCTCCCACCCTCCCCATCCCACCCCTTTAGGTGGTAACAAAGCACCGAGCTGATCTCCCTGTGCTATGCAGCTGCTTCCCACTAGCTATTTTACATTTGGTAGTGTATATATGTCCATGCCATTCTCTGACTTCGTCCCAGCTTACCCTTCCCCCTCCCGTGTCCTCAAGTCCATTCTCTATGTCTGTGTCTTTATTCCTATCCTGCCCCTACGTTCTTCAGAACCATTTTTCTTTTTTAGATTCCATATATATATGTGTTAGCATACGGTATTTGGTTTTCTCTTTCTGACTTACTTCACACTGTATGACAGACTCTAGGTCCATCCACCTCACTACAAATAACTCAATTTCATTTTTTATGGCTGAGTAATATTCCATTGTATATATGTGCCACATCTTCTTTATCCATTCATCTGTCGATGGACACTTAGGTTGCTTCCATGTCCTGTCTATTGTAAATAGTGCTGCAATGAACATTGTCGTACACGACTCTTTTGAATTATGGTTTTCTCAAGGTATATGCCCAGTAGTGGGATTGCTGGGTCATACGGTACTTCTATTTTTAGTTTTTAAGGAACCTCCACACTGTTCTCCATAGCGGCTGTATCAATTTACATTCCCACCAACAGTGAAAGAGGGTTCCCTTTTCTTCACACCCTCTCAAGCATTTATTGTTTGTACATTTTTTGATGATGGCCATTCTGACTGGTGTGAGGTGATACCTCATTGTAGTTTTGATTTGCATTTCTCTAATGATTAGTGATGTTGAGTATCCTTTCATGTGTTTGTTGGCAATCTGTATATCTTCTCTGGAGAAATGTCTACTTAGGTCTTCTGCCCATTTTTGGATTGGGTTGTTTGTTTTTTTGATATTGAGCTGCATGAGCTGCTTGTATATTTTGGAGATTAAACCTTTGTCAGTTGCTTCATTTGCAAATATTTTCTCCCATTCTGAGGGTTGTCTTTTGTTTATGGTTTCCTTTGCTGTGCAAAAGCTTTAAAGTTTCATTAGGTCCCATTTGTTTATTTTTGTTTTTATTTCCATTTCTCTAGGAGGTGGGTCAAAAAGGATCTTGCTGTTATTTATGTCATAGAGTGGTCTGCCTATGTTTTCCTCTAAGATTTTTATAGTGTCTGGCCTCACATTTAAGTCTTAATCCATTATGAGTTTATTTTTGTATGGTGTGAGGGAGTGTTCTAATTTCATTCTTTTACATGTAGCTATCCAGTTTTCCCAGCACCACTTATTGAAGACGCTGTCTTTTCTCCATTGTATATTCTTGCCTTCTTTATCAAAGATAAGGTGACCATATGTGTGTGCGTTTATCTCTGGGCTTTCTATCCTGTTCTGTTGATCTATATTTCTGGTTTTGTGCCAGTACCACACTGTCTTGATTACTGTAGCTTTGTAGTATAGTCTGAAGTCTGAGAGCCTGATTCCTCCAGTTCCATTTTTCTTTCTCAAGATTGCTTTGGCTATTCGGGTTCTTTTCTGTTTCCATACAAATTGTGAAATTTTTTGTTCTAGTTCTGTGAAAAATGCCATTGGTAATTTGATAGGGATTGCACTGAAACTATAGATTGCTTTGGGTAGTATAGTCATTTTCACAATGTTGATTCTTCCGATCCAAGCACAGGGTGTATCTCTCCATCTCTTTGTACCATCTTTAATTTCTTTCTTCAGTGTCTTATAGTTTTCTGCATACAGGTCTTTTGTCTCCTTAGGTAGGTTTATTCCTAGGTATTTTATTCTTTTTGTTGCAATGGTAAATGGGAATGTTTCCTTAATTTCTCTTTCAGATTTTTCATCATTAGTGTATAGGAATGCAAGAGATTTCTGTGCATTAATTTTGTATCCTGCTACTCTACCAAATTCATTGATTAGCTCTAGTAGTTTTCTGGTAGCATCTTTAGGATTCTATATGTATAGTATCATGTCAACTGCAAACAGTGACAGTTTTACTTCTTCTTTTCCAGTTTGGATTCCTTCCTTTTCTTTTCCTTCTCTGATTGTTGTGGGTAAAACTTCCAAAACTATGGTGAATAACAGTGGTCAGAGTGGGCAACCTTGTCTTGCTCCTGATCTCAGTGGAAATGGTTTCAGTTTTTCACCATTGAGAATGATGTTTGCTGTGGGTTTGTCGTATATGGCCTTTATTATGTTGAGGTAAGTTCCCTCTATGCCTACTTTCTGGAGGGTTTTTATCATAAATGGATGCTGAATTTGTCAAAGGCTTTTTCTGCATCATTGAGATCATCATATGGTTTTTATCTTTCAATTTGTTAATATGGTTTATCACATTGATTGATTTGCACATATTGAAGAATCCTTGCATTCCTGGGATAAACCCCACTTGATCATGGTGTATGATCCTTTTAATGTGCTGTTGGATTTTGTTTGCTAGTATTTTGCTGAGGATTTCTGCAACTATGTTCTTCAGTGATATTGGCCTGTAGTTTTCTTTTGGGGGGACATCATTGTCTGCCTTTTGTATCAGGGTGATGGTGGCCTCGTAGAATAAGTGCGTATGTTCCTCCCTCTGCTACATTTTGGAAGAGTTCGAGAGGGATAGGTGTTAGCTCTTCTCTAAATGTTTGATAGAATTCGCCTGTGAAGCCATCTGGTCCTGGACTTTTGTTCGTTGGAGGAGTTTTAATCACAGTTTCAATTTCAGTGCTTGTGATTGGTCTGTTTTTATTTTCTATTTCTTCCTGGTACAGTCTCAGAAGGTTGTGCTTTTCTAAGAATTTGTCCATTTCTTCCAGGTTGTCCATTTTATTGGCATATAGTTGCTTGTAGTAATCTCTCATGATCCTTTGTATTTCTGTGGTGTCAGTTGTTACTTCTGTTTCATTTCTAATTCTATTGATTTGAGTCTTCCTTTTTTTCTTGATGAGTCTGGCTAATGGCTTATCAATTTTGTTTATCTTCTCAAAGAACCAGCTTTTAGTTTTATTGATCTTTGCTACTGTTTCCTTCATTTCTTTTTCATTTATTTCTGATCTGATCTTTATGATTTCTTTTCTTCTGCTAACTTTGGGGATTTGTTGTTCTTCTTCCTCTAATTGCTTTAGATGTAAGGTTAGGTTGTTTATTTGAGATGTTTCTTGTTTCTTGAGGTAGGAGTGTATAGCTATAAACTTCCCTCTTGGAACTTCTTTTGCTGCATCCCATAAGTCTTGGGTCGTCGTGTTTTCATTGTCATATGTTTCTAGGTATTTTTTTATTTCCTCTTTGATTTCTTCAGTAATCCCTTGGTTATTTAGTACTGTATTGTTTAACCTCCATGTGTTTGTATTTTTTACAGTTTTTTTCCTGTAATTGATATCCAGTCTATTAGCATTGTGGTCGGAATACATACTTGACACGATTTCAATATTCTTATATTTACCAAGGCTTGATTTGTGACCCAAGATATGATCTATCCTGGTGAATGTTCCATGAGCACTTGAGAAGAAAGTGTATTCTGTTGTTTTTGGATGGAATGTCCTATAAATATCAACTAAGTCTACCTGGTCAAATGTGTCTTTTAAAGCTTGTGTTTCATTATTTCTTTTCATTTTGGATGATCTGTCCATTGGTAAAAGTGGGGTGTGAAAGTCTCCTACTTTTATTGTGTTACTGTCAATTTCCCCTTCTATGGCTGTTAGCATTTGCCTTATGTATTGAGGTGCTCCTATGTTGGGTGCATAAATATTTACAATTGTTTTATCTTCTTTTGGATTGATCCCTTGATCATTAGGTAGTGCACTTCTTTGTCTCTTGTAATAGTCTTTGTTTTAAAGTCTATTTTGTCTGATATGAGAATTGCTACTCCAGCTTTCTTTTGATTTCCATTTGCATGGAATATCTTTTTCCATCCCCTCACTTTCAGTCTGTATGTGTCCCTAGGTCTGAAGTGGGTCTCTTGTAGACAGCATATATACAGGTGTTGTTTTTGTATCCATTCAGTCAGTCTATGTCTTTTGGTGGGAGCACTGAATCCATTTACATTTAAGGTAATTATCGATATGTATGTTCCTATTACGATTTTCTTAACTGTTTTGGGTTTGTTATTGTAGGTGTTTTCCTTCTCTTGTGTTTCTTGCCTAGAGAAGTTCCTTTATCATTTGTTGTAAAGCTGGCTTGGTGATGCTGAATTCTCTTAGTTTTTGCTTGTCTGTAAAGGTTTTAATTTCTCCATCGAATCTGAATGAGATCCTTGCTGGGTAGAGTCATCTTGGTTGTAGTTTTTTCATCACTTTAAATATGTCCTGCCGCACCCTCCTGGATTGCAGAGTTTCTGCTGAAAGATCAGCTGTTGACTTTATGGGGATTCCCTTGTATGTTATTTGTTGCTTTTCCCTTGCTGCTTTTAATATTTTTTCTTTGTATTTAATTTTTGATAGCTTGATTAATATGTGTCTTGGCGTGTTTCTCCTTGGATTTATCCTGTATGGGACTCTCTGTGCTTCCAGGACTTGATTGACTATTTCCTTTCCCATATTAGGGAAGTTTTCAACTATAATCTCTTCAACTATTTTCTCAGTCCCTTTCTTTTCTCTTCTTCTTCTGGGACACCTATAATTTGAATGCTGGTGTGTTTAATGTTGTCCCAGAGGTCTCTAAGACTGTCCTCAATTCTTTTATTCTTTTTTCTTTATTCTGCTCTCCAGTAGTTATTTCCCCTATTTTATCTTCCAGGTCACTTATTCGTTCTTCTGCCTCAGTTATTCTGCTATTGATTCCTTCTAGAGAATTTTTAATTTCATTTATTGTGTTGGTCATCATTGTTTGCTCTTTAGTTCTTTTAGGTCCTTGTTAAACGATTCTTGTATTTTCTCCATTCTATTTCCAAGATTTTGGATCATCTTTACTATCATTACTCTGAATTCGTTTTCAGGTAGACTACCTATTTCCTCTTCATTTGTTTGGTCTGGTGAGATTTTACTTTGCTCCTTCATCTGCTGTGTATTTCTCTGTCTTCTCATTTTGCTTAACTTACTGTGTTTGGGGTCTCCTTTTCGCAGGCTGCAGGTTCGTAGTTCCCGTTGTTTTTGGTGTCTGCCCCCAGTGGCTAAGGTTGGTTCAGTGGGTTGTGTAGGCTTTCTGGTGGAGGGGACTGGTGCCTGTGTTCTGGTGAATGAGGCTGGATCTTGTCTTTCTGGTGGGCAGGACCACGTCCGGTGGTGTGTTTTGGGGTGTCTGTGACCTTATTATGATTTGAGGCAGCCTCTCTGCTAATGAGTGGGGTTATGTTCCTGTCTTGCTAGTTGTTTGGCATGGGGTGTCCAGCACTGGAGCTTGCTGGTCGTTGAGTGGAGCTGGGTCTCTGCGTTGAGATGGAGATCTCTGGGAGAGCTCTCGCCAAGTGATATTACATGGGGCCGGGAGGTCTCCGGTGGTCCAGTGTCCTGAACTCAGCTCTCCCAACTCAGAGGCTCAGGCCTGACACCTGGCCGGGGCACCAAGACCCTGTCAGCCACATGGCTGCTAGTGTTGGAGGGTCTCCTGCAGAGGCGGGGATGGCTGTGGCTCACCGCAGGGACAAGGACACTGGCAGCAGAAGTTCTGGAAAGTACTCCTTGGTGTGAACCCTCCCACAGTCCGCCATTATCCCCACCAAAGAGTCTGCCAGGGTTTTTTTTTGTTTGTTTTGAGTGAGGAAAAAAAATTATGAGGACATAACAGAAGATGCTGCTAGAGAGAAAAGCAGAGGGGAGATTTCAAAAGACATGTGTGTCATAACCAAAGTGGATGGGCTTAGCCTGAGCTCAGTGGAAAATCCTTGAGGGATTGAAACAGAGCAGTGCCACGAACACAGCCTTGTGTTTCGGGGAAATTGCTTGGCAGTGGTGGTTCGCAGGGGGTCAGGCGTGTCTGCAAGGAGAACAGGCTGTATCAGTCCTCCACGCAGGAAGAGAAGACAGCCTGACCTGAGGCCACGGCAGGAGAGCAGGAGGGGAACTGAGAGCTCCTTAGGAGGTTAAACCCACAGCACTCAGTTCTGAAGAAAGATGGTGTCAGCAGAGATGAGATGAAAGCAACCCTTTCAAGGATTAAGGGGAAGCTAACCAGGAGACCACTTGCTGGAAGCTAAACGGTTAATACACAACCGAAGGATGCTAATCAGATGAACAAGTGTGAAGTGAAAATGCCAACCCCAGAGAAGAAATCCTGCCAAAGGTAGCACGGGCAAATGGAGAACAATGCAAGCAGCACTAGTGAGACAGTCCTGAAAATGGAGTCGAACTGCATGAAAGGATTCTGGCAGAGGGAAACAGATCATTGTCGCGATGTCCTCAGTCACTTGACAAGGTGGATAAAGAATTGTTGCCAGGGAAGAAATAATAAAAGCAGGATTTTGCCAGCATGAGGTGCTGCCATGGCCTTTGGTTCAGAGCATGCTTCTGGAAGCAAGGAGAAGGAAAATAAATATGGAATGACAGAGGGAAATCAATTAGCCCCTCACAGATGGCCTTCCACATCCTAGAGAGTGTTATCGTCCTTAACATGAAAGGTTAAATAAGGTAGGAAGAGAAATAACACGGAGAGGGTTGTGTCCAGGGCTTTATGAGATAACCTCACAGCAGCAGGATTGCCCACAGGGCTCATAGGACAGCTGTGGAGGATGAGACCCGGACCAAGCCGGCCAGGCTGATGCCTGAGAGCTCAGGCCAAGCTCCCCTGATCAGGTGGAAAGTCAGGCTTGCAGAACAGAACTGAGACAGTTATGGGCCCTGAAAATTCTATTGACTGGAGAAACCCATAGGGTGTATGTAGGGTTTTGGTCGGGGGGAGAGATGGATGGATTGTCTAAAACAGGATGTTTTCTTCCTATTAAGTATATTTCCACAAGTTTATATTACACAAGTTTACACCTTGAAGTAAATAGCACAACAGGCTGGCTCATGAAACAGCACAGAAAAAAGACTACTATATGATTAAAAGTGAAGAATTACATAAGGTACTTAAGCTAGACTCTGGCTTCATGTGATGCTCAACAAATTAAGATGGAGGAGGACAAGGCGAGAGGAGGTGGAGGTGGAGGAGAAGGAAGAAGATATTTGTAAGCAAAACCATCACACTATATTTTTTTCCCACCAGAAGAATGTTTATCAAGCCAGAGCCTGGGGTAATAATCTGAGGTTTTGCTCATGTCTCTCTTTTATCATTCATAATTGAAACGTTATCGACATTTCTTGGGCATCTGAAGATGAGCTTAATTTATTTTCATCTTTTCTGAATTTGATATCAATAATATGCACAAAGCCACAATGCCTAAATGAGGCTTCAAAAGCCGTTACTGTAAATAAAAAATTACTTGTATTTTTATAGCTCTTTACATGGTTTTATTTGACCTTGACAAGAACCCTGTGAGAGGGGCAAGAAGAGGTGTTATTACCTTCACTGTTTTTTCAGTAGCTACGGTAATATAGATTTACAAAGCCTAATGAGTTTTTCGAGCTTTCCCAGCTCATTGTATGAGACTTGGGGTTGAAAATCAGGTTTTTGATTCTTCATCTAGTGCTCGTGGGACCTTAGCTCCCCAACCAGGGATCGTACTTGGGCCCTTGGCAGTGTGAGCGTGGAGTCCTAACCACTGGACCGCCAGGGAATTCCCCCAACCACGTCTTTTGATAGTATTAAATGCAAAGTCCCTTTTCTCACGTTATCAATTTACCTTTCAAGAAACTCATCCCCACCAAGGCCACTCCTGCCCCTACTGTGCCCTGATTTTTCCCATTAGCCCATATCCCTAACTTTAAGACCTGTAAAGCTCACCTCTTCTAGAAAGTTCTCCTTGATTAATTCTACCTTAATTAACCCCACTTTTAGACTAAGAGGTTCTTAATTCTTAGTTTGTACTAATTCTTAATTCTTTGCACATGTTGTGTTGCATTTTTAAAAAATAGTGATTTTAGCTACTATAGTGAAGGCTTTTGGATACACCTTTATGTAGTAGGAAGTGGTTTTTAAAATATTAAACAATTTGAAATCAATATTTTGTAAGTAAAAAGGGCTGAATATCAGCAATTTAATATGGGTCGGCTCAATCTTAACCATTGTTTTGTAGAGATTGTTTTTTCCCAGTTTTCCCTTCCTCTCTCATTCAAGGAACTATGCTGGTCTGAGCTAACTGCTTGCCTCAGCCCCCAAATGAAAAGGTGATAATAGAAACCAAAAGTAAAAGAATATTTTCTGCAGTTTTAGGTCTCAAAAAGGCTGAACCTTTAAGGGAAAAAATAAACTTAAGGAACAGGTAAAAGCTTGGGGAAAAACATTTTAGGCAAGAGCAAAAACAAAAACAAAAAACCACTCTCTTGTCTGGGAGGGAAAAAAAAGATTCATCAGACCCAGGAGAAGGTTGGGGAGGAACAGAGCTAAAGGGATTAGAGCCAATCCACATGTATAAGTTTAGATGGTCTGAGATGAGAGGGCTGGATCTGAAGGGAACCCAGGTTGTGAGAAGATCTAGATGTGCATGTCACCAGGCTCGCCTCACGAGGGCACTGCCCATCATCTGTGGATAGAAGCCCTTGGGAAGCTGCGGCAGCACCCTGAGTCCTCTGGGATGATCAAACCCTAATGGTCGCTGCCTCAAAGCTACATTTCCTGTCCTTTGATAGGCACCGGCGTGTTGCTCCTAGATCACCCAAAGGAATCCAAAGGAATGACTCCACTCTCTGCCCTGAGACTTTGCCTGGCCCCTATCTACCCCCTCCCTATAGACACCTCCTCCCCTTAGCATCCAGAACCCCAGACCCAAGCGTTGTCTACTCCATACTTTTGCAACATGCTTGACCAATTTGCCCAAGGCAGAAATGTCTTCCAGGTGCACATGTCTCACCTTGTCTCAGACCATCTTACACTTGCATATGAATTTACAAAGCTCAAAGCACTTTTATAACCAACCTTTCTTTAGATTTTTCCAACAGATTTTTCAAGTAAGTAAGAGAGAAAAGTGCTAAGAATTAAATTCTCTCTTTTTATTTGTCCCACTGAGTCTTCCTCAAGGGCTACTCCCCACTTATTAGGACATATGACATTTCTCCCCCATTTTAATGTGTTCAGAAAAAGGGAAGAGCCAGAATAACTCCACTATTGTGTTCCAGGAGCTTCCAGAAGATTAATCTGGATTGGTGTGCAAGATGGATGAAGTGGTGAGAAGCCAGGTTTGAAGAGGATTTGCAAGAATCCAGGAATGAGGTGCAATGCTCAGAGATGCTTATTGCACCAGGTTTTAAAAATGATAATTATTTTAGTGATTTGTTAACTAAAACCTGAGTTAGTCACTCAAACAAATAAATTATTTATTCATACGTTTTTCATTCTTTGGTGCCCTAAGGTTACTGGGCTAGAAAAGATTTATGTGACACATTTAAAGGCCCAAGACAGACAGCTGAAAGAAGGGAGATCAATTTCATGGCAATTGCTTCCTTTTGTCATTAACAATCTCCCTCCTTTTTAAACTCCTTCTCATGTGGCATCTTAGCAGCAGGTCAGAACCCACATCGGAATAGGAATAGTAAAGGATTCTGGTTTCATAGCTATTTGTGATAAAACAAAAATTGACTTTCAACAGAAGTCAGCAAGGGGGAAGTCAAATGTGGAAGACGGTGTAAAACCTCCAGCATTTCCACGGGCTTTGAAGGTAGACTATTGTTCAGAGACTGCTCAAGACTAAATGGGTCCTTGCCCAGGTATCAGTGGGCTGTGAGTGTAACTCCACTTACAAAGCACTTGAGCACTGTTTATCTTGAGTTTTATTTTCCTCTTTATTGCCCAGTTGCTCAAGCCAGATTTTGGACATTATCCTCCTTTCCCTTCCTCTTCTTCAGCCCAAACATCCAATCAAGCACCAATTCCCACAACTCAGTGGCTCAAATTTTATTGTGCATCAAAATCACCCAGTGGGCTTGTTAAAGCACAGATTACTGGGCCCCAGCCTCAAAATTTCTGGGATAAGGCCTGAGAATGTGTGTCTGTAACAAATTCCAACAATTAACAAATGTGTATTTGTGATGCTTCAATTTGGAGACCACAGTTTGAGAACCACTGTTGTAGATTGGTTCCTGAGCTTCTTTTGCATTCATCCATTGTTGCCTATTCCTGTGCTGAGTATTTTAATTCAGGTCACCATTGTACATTGCCTGTTTTATGCCAATGATCTCTTTTAAGACACAAATATGATAATTTATACCCCTGCTGAAAACTTCAGTGGCTCTCTAGAGCCCAAAAGATGATGTCCATCTTCTCTCTTTGCCTTTCTCAGAGACAAAATTTTAATCTTTTATCTGATTATTTTGTTATTTCTCTCCATGTTTCAAAATAACATCCTTGAATTGACATTTCTTACATTTTTAGTTTTATGCCTTATCTATTGAATTACCACTATAAGAAGTAAGGACTTGGTTCTCTCTAGATATTTTATCTTTCATGAACCCTCCACATTTTCCCATTCTCTCATTATAAGTGTATCATCCTTTTGTTAGCATTAATATTCACTGTTTACATATTATGACTATGTAAATGCTATTCACAGCTCAGCCATTTATGATCACTTTTTGTTTTCCCTACAGAGAATAATGAGTTTGGTTTTGTTTGCTTAATTTTTTATATACTTGTTATAATTTGACCTCAAATCCTTTTCCAGGTTTTAAAATCTCATCCTATGATATTCAGATACATCAGGAACTCTATTATTTTACTTTCCTGAAGAAGTTCATCTAAGAGCCTATTTGATCTGTTCCCTTATGTGTAAGTCTGTCATGCAGCTTCTGCCTAAGTTACCAACCTGGGCATTCCTTTAATCTCTCTCTCCCCATGCTTGATCTTCTGTTTTCTGTATCTGGTGTGTTCTTAACCCCAGATTTTCTCTATAGCTTTCGTGAAACATATTCCCCAATAGTTTTCAGAGCAACGTTGCATGGAAGATAAGTCTATCGACACTTTGTATGTCTTAAAGTATTTTTATTCTGTCCTGATGTTAAACTGATAATTTGGCTCAGTATCAAATTTTAAGTTGAAAATAATTTCCCTTTAGATTTTTGAAAGCACGTGTCTATCATCTTCTGGTTACCAGCCTTTCTTTCAATAAAATCTTTTGACTATGACCTTTTATTTCCTTCTGGAAATTTATAGGATATTCTCTTTGTCCCCAGTGTTCTGAAATTTCTCTGTAATGTACCTTGGTGTGGGTCTGTTTATGTCCATTGTGTCAGACACTTGATGACCCATTTTAACTAAAAACTGATATACTTCAGTTGTGGAAATTTTCTTAACTATTATTTTAATTATTTCCTCCCATGTTTCAAGGTTCTCTTTTGTGCACCTCATATATATTTATGCTGAACTACTCCTTTCACTAGTATACAATAATTCTCTTTATCCCTAACACTGCTTTTTGCCTTAAAGCAATATTTTGATAATATAGTCATATCAGCTTTATTTATGTTAGTATTTTCTAAGTATATTTTTAAATAGTTTATTTCAATATTTGGGGGTCATTATATTTAACTGTGCCTCTTTAAAAGAATATATAGCTCTTTACATACATTCATAATTGCTACTCATCAATATGAGTTTATTTCTTGCATCACATTTTGGGCTTTTTTAAAAACTTTTTTTCTTTTTTTTTTGCCCTCTGTTAGAATGTTCCATTTTCTTTCTTCACTTATTTCCCTCCTCTAATGGCTTGGAAGTTTCACATTTTATAATGCATTCCCATTTAGATTTTAGTGTTTTCACCTTGGGCAAGTTGCCTAATCTTCCTGTATATATGAATTTCCCTATCTGTAGAAAGGAGTTGAGAGTAGAATATTCCTTAACAGAGTTGCTGTTAGAACTTAATCAGATAATATTTCTAACACATTCAGATATTCAGCATATTGTGTAGCTCATAGCAAACACCCCATAAAAAGGAGATTGTGATTATTACTAATATTTTGTATATTTACTATAAATGATTTGAAAATCTTTCCAGATGCTCTACTAACTGAAAAATTTTGAGAAGCAGATTGTGTATTCTAGTGCAATAATGCAGTTTACCTGTGTTTAATTATGTGCCTTCCTGCTAAAGACTTTAGTGGGAAGTCAGAATATCAGCACTGTGGGAAACTGATTGATTAACTCAATCAAGATCATCCTCAAAGACGACTCCGAAAATATATCTGACAGCTTGTGGCTAAGGAAAGCCGTTAGCATTTGGGAGTAGGAGGAGTCAGGTAGAGGGATCATTTTCTCTGAATTATGAGTCCTGTACAAGTGGGATGTTATGTGATAACCCCATGTGGAGAATTCTTCTTGTTACCTGCTGAGTTTTGAAAATATATCTTCAAAATTCACTCCAAGAAGATGTGTGTTTCAGTCTCTGGGGTTTGGGGTATTTCTTTGCCCTTCAGACATTTTTTAACATAGAATATATACCACAGAATAAACAATAACTTTTATGAAACTGTACTATAGAGTGGCCATTTTGAGGCACTGGTTCTGGTATAAGGAAGGATCTATTTCAAATAACCAGGTACTAGGGATGCAGACCAACTGCTCGTGTTTCTCAGCCCTGAGAGAAGGACACATATACTTAGATCAGGGCTGGAAGACGTATATGATGGAGGATCCTTCTTTCTCCCCCTCACGCTTGACTAAATGGCTTCCTAGTCAGGCTGACCAAAAGCAGAACTGAAAAGAGACTACATTTGTTTTCACTAGGACTCCATCCTCTAGCTTTAGCAAACATGTGCCTGCACGCACGCACACACACACACACACACACACACACACACAAAACACACTTCTCCTTTCAGCCTCTTTCTTCTCTTTCTACTGTCAGTGTCAAGAATAAAGTCACAGTTTCACAAGTCAGCTCATTCCATTAGAGCTTGGGTAGCTCTAACTGTTAAAAAGATAAAATCCTAACTCTGTCATTCAAAATCTTAGCAAGATCTAACAACTTGTATCTTCAGTCTTTTATCAGGATGCGTTCTGTGTGTTCATACAAGGTCCTGAGAAAAATCTTAGATGGGATATGACTCAGAGCGGAGCTGGTAGTGCATCTCTAAAGACATCTCTGTTAATCGATATAATGGGTATAGTCATTGTAAAAGTCTCAACTTACATTTCAACACTTCTGCTTGGAACATTTCAATGGCTCTCATCATCTCCAGTCATGTAACTAAAGTGTGGTCTATGAACTAGAGTTGGACTGCAAGCTGCTTATTTTCTTTTTTTAAAAAATTTTTATTGGACTATAGTTGATTTACAATGTTGTGTTAGTTTCGGGTGTACAGCAAAGTGAATCTGTTATACACATACATATATTCACTCTTTTTTAGATTCTTTTCCCATATAGGTCATTACAGAATATTGAGTAGAGTTCCCTGTGCTATACAGTAGATCCTTATTAGTTATCTATTTTATATATAGTAGTGTGTATATGTCAATCCCATTCTCCCAGTTTACCCCCTGCCCCTTACCCCCTGGTAACCGTAAGTTTGTTTTCTACATCTGTAACTCTATTTCTGTTTTGTAGATAAGTTCATTTGTAGCCTATTTTAGATTCCACATATAAGCCATATCATATGATATTTGTCTTTCTCTGACTTCACTCAGTATGACAAGCTGTTTATTTATCAAGTCAGTACAGAAATTGAGAATAAGTATAGTTAGTAGAAAGAGTGATTTTATATGAGTTTAATCTCATGATTAAAGATTCGGCTAGTATTTTGTGTCCTTTTTTAAATTATTCATTTTACTGTGTTTTACAAATATATTTGATTGGCCTGTGATGGAATAAAAATTTTAAAAAATAAAAATGGGTCTTTGGCCAAAAAAGTTTGAGAAGTGCTGACTGACAGGATAAAGTCCCAGCTCTCTGTATGATCTACAGGGTCAGATGTGCCCTGATCCCGCCCAACTCTTCAGCTTCACCACCTGCCACTCCCCTCCCTTCACAGCACTGTGTTCTAGCCATATAAAATCACACGCACTGTCCTTTTACAAATGCTGGCCCTTCTGACCGGAATGCCTTTTATATTCTCAGTTGGCTGCTAAATTTCTACTCATCAATCAAGTCCAACCTTTCTAGATGAGTCAGGACCCTTAGTTGCAAGTGACAGACACATAACTTGGATCATTTAAACAGAAAGGAATTTACAGACAGAGATGGAGCTGTCTTGAGACTCAATAGGATCCGCAGACTAGAATGATTTCCCCTAGCTTTCTCTCTCTCTTTCTCTCCACCCCTCTTTCTCTCATCCTTGACATTCTCTTGGTCTTACTCTCTTTTACTGCAGACAGGCTTGTTCTATAGAGCAGAAGGACATTGTGGAACCCAGTTCCGTTGACCCAACTTAACAAGGCAAGAGGATAGAGAAGATATCTCCCTTAGAACAAGGCAAGAGGATAGAGAAGATATCTCCCTTAGAACAAGGCAAGAGGATAGAGAAGATATCTCCCTTAGAACAAGGCAAGAGAATAGAGAAGATATCTCCCTTAGCTTCAGAATAAAATCATCCCAGAAATGATTCTTATTGTTCTTAATTGGATCAAGTGCCTACTTTGACCTCTGGACCAATTACTGTGCCAGAGAGAAGGGATTGTCTCTGCAGTCCAACTTCTACCTTTTCACCAGAGAAATTATTCTAAAATAGAATTACAATTGTATCTCCTCATCTTTAAGTCCTTACCTTCTCCTTCATCTGCAGAAAAGAATTCAGGATGTTTTGTCCTTCATGAGCAAGGTTTGGTGTTTCCCTCCACTTTCACCACTGGAGTGAAAGATGCAACGATTTCCTGCATCTGTGCTGTTCACATGCTGGACCCCTCCCCCAGCAGTCCAGAAATGAATCCCTATGCATCTCTTAAAATAAACAGGTGTTGCCTGTCTTAGTAAGTCTTGTCTAGTCGTCTCTAAATAAAGATACTCACTACTCATTGAGACTATTTTACACTTCATGTACTTTCATTGGTTTTCTTGCAATACTCTATTATGTCTTTCTTTCCTTATATATTTTCTACTAAACTCTTTGAGTTTATCCACATTGTCTAAAATATGTTTCGCACATAGTAGATGCTCAAATTGATGTTTGCTGAAACAAATTATAGCATTGATCCTCTTGTATTACGGATGTACCTTTACATAACTTCCTTTCATACTGAAGTTTGATCTCTTTAAATGTGGAGAGTCCATCACTGCATCTTCAGAGACTAGCATGGTGCTTAACACACAGTAAGTGATAAATAAATGAGTGTTGAGGATGAATAATTAAGTGAACAAATGAAGGGAAAAAAGCTATGTATGGAGCACCCTTGATGACTCTATCAAGACTTTATTTGCTACCAAGAATTGGCTGGTACCATGGAGTTACACAGTGCAGTCTTTGACCCTTCCTTCTTTACAACTAATCTCATGCCTGGTTGGGTACAAGACAGATGAGAGAGGCTGTTTAACATACAAAGACAAAATTCATTTCCGGACACTGGGCCATAGTTGAGGGTCATTGCTACCTCCTAGTTCCATTCAGTGTTTATTAAATAACCCTCAGATCAACTCACTTCCCCCTTAATACTTGAGGTCCAGAAGGCAGGGATCTTCTGCTCTGTACTCCCAGATAACTACAAAGAAATATCCATCAATAAAGAGTCTTCCATATAGATTCTCATGAGGCATAAACAGCCAGCTAATGATCTGGTTCTACAGAGATGCTCACAGCAGGAACTTGGTATATATCTTGTATATGGGGTTGTGGTAGGCAATAAGGAAGGGTGGGAGGATGGTTGCAACTCACCATTATGAATAACAAAGTCAGGTCATGATAACCATTGCCATGGTGACAAACCATTTCTGTCTCTCTAGCATGTACATAATTTATCATTAGTCCTCATCTCCACAATGTCAGGTTGACACAACCTGAGGAGTTATTAATGTCTCAAAATTGCAGGCCTGGGAGGGTGATACTTTGGTTGTTTATTTCTAAGTGAGACCCAAGAACAATATCTTGGGTCCTTGTTCGCTGAAATTCTGCACCACATTGGGAGACTGGAAAGTACACATATTTGGCTTATGGCCTTGAAGTGTCTTGTTTGAAAAGATGCCACAATCTGATTAGAAATATTCACTTCAGAAGGGGATTTTTTTACTCATAAGAGGATGAGATTTTTGCTATTAATGAGCATTCTATCTTATAAAAAATACTTGATAGTTATTTTATCAGTCTTCTGTGAAACCCTCTGGAGAAGATTGCTATTAAGTTTACTCTTTGCTCAATGCATACATGCTCATGCTCAAAGTACATTTATTGTGCTAGAATGAATGTGTCCCAGAAAGTGCTAGGATGATTCTGACCTCTAGAATAGAATCACATAGGCAGAAACATCATAGAAGACTCTGAAAAATTATTTTTACAATTATTATTCATTTAATTATTGGACTACTATTATGAGATCTGACTATACCAATAGGCCCAAACTTGCTTCATTGCCTAACACACAGCAGATACTCAAAGATATTTGCTGAATAAATAAAGGAGCTAACAACTGCAGACCTGTAGGTATATGTATGATTACAAATATAGTGACTGGGTGAAATCCTGCGAAACAGAGGATGAACATAAACACTGAATCCAAACTCAAATATTGCTGTTTTCCGAATATGTAAGGCTGTTCAACCTCCAACGTCTCTGTCCACCTTGTTCCTTCTGCCTTGAACGTCCTTCTCCACTTTGTCCATAAGATAAACTCTTACAAGTCTACCCTGATTTCACTTCTCCCTAGCCCTAAGCCCTTCCCACTGTCCCCTCATAATGACAGAATCAGTTATTCTCCCCTACATGCCACACTGCAAATTGTGAATTCCTGTCAGTGTCGATTCCACTAACCATACTGGACCATAATGACCTCTTTCAAGGCCAGATGTGTCTTACTTAGCTTTGTATTTCCAGTGCCTGGGTAAGGTAAGGACTCAATGAAAGTTTGTTTTTCAGAAATAATTCTGGTATACATGGGAACAAGATTCAAATGCAGCCAGAGTTTATACACTGGAAGAATTGTTCATTGATTCAAATCTAAATTATTCATAGTCCCATAGCATGTAAGTGGAAACCTCTGAAGACTTCCAAGATCTGGACCTGGCTCTGTCTGATGCCACTGTCCACGTTCTCTCTACTGTGTCTTGAGGTATGGCCAGGGGCTCTGGGAGTACACTGGAGCAAGGAGGGAAGGTTCCTGAAGGAAGTATTTGAATTTAACATCTGCAAGTGCCAGGGAAGAAGCTGGTGCAGAGGAATGATAGTAGAAGCAGGGAGAAACAGAACTAAGATTCCATTCCTTTACATGTACCTGGACACTAACATGCCAGGAGAGGATTCCCACTGGCATTTCATCAAGTCATTCTCCACAGCTGGGGCAAGCAGGCAAAGGCACATTCACCATTTTGAAACTAGACCGTAGACTCCATGAGGGAAATTCAATTTTTGCTTCCCACCACATATGGGCACATAGTAGGCAGTGAAAAAATACTTAATGAACACAAGTACATGGAAGCAAAAGCGATTATATTGCTGGAATGAAGTTTCCATCTCTCCCTACAACACTGTGGGATCTCACACTAGTTGGGTTTATTTCTACCTCAGAGTCCTCAAGGGTTGTAGTGGAGGTGAAAACAGAACTTTTCTGAAGGAATGATTCTTAATCTGCATCGTATCCCCAGCATTTTATGAAAAGGCATTTTCCAAGAGGTCCTTTAAATACTTCAAATCTCCAGGCAGTAGTACTTCAATATCTTTTAAAATATGAAAAGCTTTCTCCCCCAATCTTCCGCCTGGCTCTCCCCCCAGGGTGACTGGCTGAACCGCACAGCATCTCGGCTGCATCTGTGTTTGATCTTGCGCACGCTGAACTGCAGTCCTTGGGTCTTGGACTAAAGACAACTGCCAGCACATACATAAAAGTCTACTTGGTGCCCTCTGCCAAGGACTTGGGAGACCTTTTTTTTCAAAGAAACAAATACATTTCGTTTCCAGAGTTAGCATGAGGCAAGGCCAAGTTTCTTTTTTTCTCCCCCTACCTGTTCTTTTTCTCTGTCTAAGGCTGAGAAGTAGCTAATTATCTGCAGGGGCTTACGGAAGCAGCCAGCAGAAGCACAGCCTCACACGGACTCTGTACCAGAAGGAAATCTAGGTCAGTGTTGTCTTCCAGAAATGAAAACTGAAAGAATAGCCTCTGCCTGCATGTCAGGGCAAACAAGCTTTAAAACATGGTGGCAGGAGAGGAAATGCCATTTGCAGGCTCACAATTGGTAAAAATGTACTCTTTCATCTTCGGCGATAGAAATTGATTTTCTGAGCCTTTGTTCATTGTCCCCAAATGCCTTCGATGTTAGATCTCTGAAGTGTCTACATAAAACAAGAAGATCTGGGTGCCGGGATGGAACTTTCTTTGGCCTTGAAGATGATCTGAGCATCTGGTTTCCTACCAGCAGCATCAGAGTCAGGTCTAGCCCAGGAGCTGTCTCAATACACGCCAGACGCAGTTGAGCAAACTCTGTTATCAGATTTAACCCCCGGTCAACAACTAAGATACAAAAGCATTTGTCTGGTGGGATTTAGTACAGCCTGTGTGGAATCCAGATCATATAGGAATGAATATAAACAGAGATATCATCAGTGGCCTTTTTTCTACTTACTGGCATCTGGAGATTTTTCTAGCCTGATATTCAAGGTCATCCTACCCTGGTAGGATTTTCTCTGATCTTACATTATATTTCAAATTGCCTAATTTTTAAAGAACTATTTCTCTGCATATGCTCAACACTCTACTAAGCAGTTTACAAATATTTCAACATTTGTAGCTTTACAAGTACTGTTTTACAAAACTTGACAAATATTTCATTCATTCAAAAAATATTTTTTTGCCCACCTACTATGTGGCAGGCATTGTTCTAGGCCCCGGTTCTAGGCTAACCCTTCAGAGAGCTGATGGGCTAGTGCAGACACAGACAATATCAATATGTATAATTCATTCCAGAAAACAAATGATAATGAGGAAATAAACTCAGGTAAGGGGAATGAGGGCACAGGGAAAGGCATTTAGTTTACGGTATTCCCCTGAACATCCTAACTAAAGCCCCTCGTTATACCCCAATTGAATTATCAAAGATGTGAGTCATGCAAAAAGCCAGGGAGGCCAAAAGCCCTAGCTCAGATCTTGGTGCATTTGAGAAACTTCTGGAAACAATAGGGGGAAAAAGCAACAAGAGATGAGGTCAAACAGAAAGGGACCTGATCACGTAGGGCCTTGGAGGCCATGGTAACGAGTTTGCTGTTATTCTAAAAATAATGGGGAGCCTCTCTATATATTTTAAATATCATTGCTTTGGCTGCTAAGTGGAGAACAGATGTTAATAGGCAAGAGTAGAGACAGGAGGCTCCTGAAGGTCAGAGATGACAGTGGTTAGCTCTTGCGTGGGGCGAGAGGGGTGGCTTGGGGATGTCTGTAGAGGCACAGCTAGAAGGACATGATCATTTGCTCAGACAATAATTCTATGAGATGAAGAAGCTGAGACAGTGGGTGGAGCAATGATAAAGCTGAGGGTGGATGTAATAGGAATTAGCCTTATAATAATGGTGAAAAATGGAGCTGAGAGGGAAGGAAGTCTCTAGTGCAGAATCAAGAGGGGAATGAGGGCAGTTAGAAAATTCAGGCTAAAACAGCCCAAAACCATTTTTTTAAATTGCTACTTGGAAATGTCCAAGGAAATTTTTCATTTTGGCATTCTTGCAGCTAAGCATCCCTTCACTCGATGGGCTTCTGTGCTGAGAAAGACTCAGAAACTCCACAGTTTGTTTCTTACTTAGATTGTTCACGTTACCATTTGATGTTTGCTTCTCTCTCATCTCTGCTGATGAGTCACCAGAAATAAAAACCAAAAAACTGCTTTTACAAACTTCCAGAGTTGCCTTTGTTGCTCTGCGTTGACAAGAAAGAAAATGCTGTCGGCAAAATCTGATGCAGCTGGCTGTTTGTTTTCTTGGAGGACCCAAAGGTGAATGTAAATAATTTAAAATAGCTTTTATGGTCTATCTGTCTGTTTCTGGGTGACAAAATTAAAGGAATAAATCTAAGATTGAAGAGGGAGAAGTGTAAAAAATATTTGAAGAAAAACATAAAATTTGATGTGGCCTAACAAATATTTATTGAGCAGTCACAGTGTACAAGAAAACAAAGCAGGACTAAAAGTCTATATATTTACTGAGTGCTAGGTTCTCATATACACTTGAATCCTGCAAAGACATAATGTAGTAGGTACAATTTTTATTATTTTATAGATGGAAGTGAACAGGTTTAGAGACGTGAGGGAAACTACTCTTAACCCTCACACCTAGAATAAGGCAGAGTGGGCCCCCCCTATGCATCTGCCTGTTCTAAAGGTCATGTTCTCAGTGATCGTGTGGACTGCTTCTCAGTTAAGGGGCTCGTTAGGCATTCACCTGTCTAGTGGTGTGGGATGAGGACAGACTGCTGACAGCCAGTAGTGATTTAAGGTCATCAAGAGAGGTTATGTGAAGAGCTGTCATTTATGCTGGGAGTTAGAAGGAAGCCCCTGATTTAAACAGAAAGAGGGGGTGTCTTCTCAGGCCAAAATAATGGGAAAAAATGAGGAATCCAGGCTAGTGCCTAGTAACTTTTCTCTGGGTTGCCAAGCAACATTTTTGTGGCATATTTATTCATTTTAATGATAACATTTATATATAATACATAGTACAATGCAATTTGCAATATATTGCAAATAAAACTAATATCCATTATATATCACATAATATGTAAGGCACAGTATATTATGTAATATATAATATATGCTATAAATAATTTGATATAAACGTACTTTACAGAGACCTTTAAAATATATATTCATAATACTTATATATGTATTTGTGATATTACAAACATCAGTATATTTCAATATGTATACTGTATTTTTTTTTCACGGACTTGACTAATTGATTTGGTTTCAATTTGTGTAACAAAGAAAGAACTAAGCTGGAAGTCTGAAGATGTGGGTTTCTCTATTTTTTCAAGTCTCTTAATTTCTCAGTTCTCACACTCCTCCTTCAGATAATGAAATGGTTGGACTGAATATTTCTAGGATCCCTGCCAGCTCTAAAATTCTTGGATTTGGACACAAAAACAGGTCAGCATGCTCTACCAGTTGGTGACTGTGTCCTCTATGTTGGTGCTGGGTGTGTACATGCTCCTACTGTTGTACCTACTTGCTTGTGTGCCTGTCAGCCCTTCTAGACTGTGAGCTCCCTGAGGTCAGGGATGGTGTCTTATCCACCTTTAACTGCAGCATCTAGCCTATGGTCAGTGCCCAATAACTAACATTGCTTTTCTTGTACATTCTGCTTTCAACTATTCCATAGAATTTTTTATTGGAAAATATCACTCCAACTATGCCTCGTTCCTCATTATTTCAAAGTAGTTTATTTCCAGCTTGAAAAAAATAAACAGTTCCTGTCCGTTGGGGTTTAGGTTAGAACCCCTTGTCAGAATGTTGCTAAAAAGGCTTCATAATTACAACATATGTATCCTTTCAACAAGAGATCTCCAAACAATTTACTAAGAAAGCTATTACTTTGTAATTCAGACCGAGATACAAAGAGATCAGCTTATTAAAGGTTAATAAATTATTAAACTTACCTTTAAACTTATTAAAGGTTAATAAATTATTCACTGATTGGGACTTGAGCTTCTGAGCCCCAGAATCACGAGTTTCTATATAAACCCCAAAGAGCAGGCAAAGGAAACAGTATTCAGAGGTCCTGTGTACCCAGCATACTTAGCGTAATCAGTTTACCTGTGTCAGTTTCATTACCGTTTATAAATAGGGATGCTGCCTCATGGGAAAAGAAAAGCTTCCCTACTCCCTTTTTCCACCTCCAAGCAAGGTAATTTACCATTCAAATCTATTCTGAAAGGGGCACAGAATTTATTTCAGCAGGCTCGGAGAAAGGACGGAGCTCTCTGCAGAAGAAGCCCCTCTGGGGTTTGACTGGGGTTGAAAGTCTCCTAGGTTAGGTGCTATATGTCCCTCAACCACTCATTCCAACTGCCTTCTTCATCAGAACCTTGTTTGAAAATCCCTTTATCTTCCTTTGACCCTGCTAGGCTGCTACTCAAAGGAATACACTCTAATCCTCCTTAGCCTGTCTGGAGAGATTTAGCTCTCAGTCAAAGGAGTTTCAAAGAAAAGATTTTCAGCAGTCCTGGAAGGGAGATGTTTTGCAGTCTCTAAAGAAATGGGTCACATTTACTTGTTTTTGTAAGTTGGAGATGTTTCGGGAAATTCAGAAACATATGCGTGTGTGTTTGTGTGTGCTTAGAAACAAGTGTGTGTGTGTGTGTGTGTGTGTTATCATCACTTCAATATTTCAGGAGAAGGGAATCATAATTTTGTATAAATTTGAATAAGGCTCCCTAAATATTCCAGAAGAGCTTGAATTAAGGACTATTCAGCACCAAAGAAACGTCCCTTTGTTACTTCCCAGCACAAAATTAATTCAGATTAAGAAAACTGTGCCTAATTGACAGTCCCACGGGAATTTGCTTTTGGGGGTGGGGGGGGTAAAAAGGATTGCTTAAAATTAGATTAACTTCAAAGTAATATAGGACATATTTTCTCGGGGTTATTTCAACAAAATGACTCATGCTTTGTTTCACCATCGTTTAAAAATACTCCTTTTACAAACTTATTTACACTTTTCAACTGCACAAAATTTGTGTCTAAGAATATAGTATGGGAAGAAGGAAACTGTGTCCTGGAAATCAGGCACACTTTGGAATCCCACCTGGTTCCAATTCCAGCTTTGCCCCTGGCTGGTTGGGTGGAATCAGGGATGCTCTTTAACCTCTCTGAAACCTCAGATTCCTCTTCTGTAGGAATGATGGCAAAATAACCCCCCCTTGAGAGATTGTTGTGTGAATCAGATAACATATTCACAGTGCCTAGCAGCTGGTGGAAAATTTTAAGATGTTACTTTCCATTTTTAAGCCAAGTCTTGTCCCAGCTTTCCTAAATGCCAAAATAATTGAGATTGAACTAAGCAGGTATTTACTCTGTGTGTTATCTGTGTTTATCTCTTTGCTGTGCTGACTTGTCTCTTTCCCCATGGTTTAGCCATTTCATATATCTCCCATCATGTTTCTCTAATAAATATTTTTAAAATGTGACCTGTGGTAAATTAGAAAAGGATAGTTGGCTTTCTGTTTTCCTTTGGGAAAAGAATATTTCAAGTGACGATTACTGGAAAAGCAGTCAACTTTCCCTAACCTATTGCTAAGTTACAGATATTAAAACTCACAGTTATGTAATTCAAGTGGTAGAGACATGTGTGAATTTGGGGATTAATATGATGGAATAAAACATGTTAAATGTTTCCCATCTCAATAAACTCCTTGTTTATTTATCAATCGGATGTGTGACTTGGAACAAAACACCTGAATTCTCTGAGAATCTAGTTCCTCAACAAGAAAATTTAAAAGTATTATTATAGGGATTAGAACCTGAAATAGCTGCAGGGACCAAAGGCTAAGGAGGCAAGGGGGCCAGTTGGGTATGATATTATGTTGGCAACTAATTCAAATTTTTTTAAAAAGGTGGTCCAAACAGTGGCCTCCACTTTCGATGATCTTTTTAGTTTCTTCCTTCTAGGATTCATCAGAGATGGGCCTTGTCTGTAATAAATGACTTTAATAGATTCCCTTTCACAGAGCTCAATTTGCCTATTATTGCTGGTGTTTTCTGAGAATCAAAAATTCTTACAGTTTCTGACCAGTGGAGATCATCAAAGATATAGCCTATCTACACTACAGCCTAAGAGGGAGGGTGATGAATGGAATGTCTCTAAAAGGTCATTTTAAGACCATGAATCATGTTTCATTGCTTTCAAGGAGGAAACTACAATTCCGTGGTATCGATGACTCCCTGGAATTCTTCCCTGGACTTAGGAAACTCAGCATTACACAAGCAAATAGCCAGCTTGTCTTGATCGTCCCTTCCCCACCGCCACTGGTTATTATGACCGAATGCATCTTTACATGAGAAAATGTACATGTATTTGAATATATAATTGACTGCCCTATTTCCTGCACTAAAGAAAGGGCAGAACCTGTATTCTTTTTACTGGTATTATCACTCCCAGTGATACTGTATTTTAAGTTTTTTTTTTTTTTAAGTGAGTACTTGATCTTTGGTGATTAACTTAAAACCTGTGAATCTTAGGTGTGAATTTTGTCTATATGCATATAATTACTCATATCCAGTGACATAAGAGCCTACAGGAAACAAAATACATTGCTCTATTCTAACTCCATAACTCTAAACAAATAGCCAACTTGGAACCACTGTTTTAACTGAACAGCATGGTAATGTAAGTGCTGAAGGGAATCTGTTTAGCACGACAAGGTGGGAGAATGCATGTTTGAAGGACGATTATTTGTGGTGACTATGAGAGTGTCTAAGAAACTATAAAGCCATAATACAGCAAAAATCACCTTATTATTAGATGTTAAAGAACATCGAGGAAGATTTCTATGTTCTTTTGACTTCACCCTGAGACACTTTCCAATTCAATTGCTGGGTTGTTTTAGAGGAAAGCAGAAGTTCAAGAGGAGAATGCCTTTCAACGGGCTTATAATGATTTAGAGTAAGTTTAATCATCTTCTGCTATCTCCAGGAAGATGACTGACATGTCTTAAGAAGCAGAATGTACACTGATTTCACCCTCAGAGAAGGGGAGAGATGCTAAAAGCTCGCATTTGCATGCAGAGAGGGAGCAGAGATTTACAACATGGAATCCGAACCAGAGAATTTAGAACATAAAACATGGCGTGGTTTCTAATGTAATAAACAGAATTCCTACAGCCTCAAGGCTTTTAGCATAAATGAGCTATTCTGTGACTGCAAACTTAATACCCACCTTAAATAAATGTGAAATCTGCATGTATATCTGAGTAAGTAGTTTTTAAATGAAACATGGTGGCGCCTCTGCCTGTCTGAGGATTTATGTGAGATGTTTTGTTTTCTGAGTATAGTCCTTCATCTTATACTCTTTTCACACCCTAATTTCCAGCCAAGGGAAACTATCCCCAATGCCTTATATTCTGAATTTGCTTTACCTCCACTTGGAGCCATTAATAACACTTGCTCTAGAATGTTCTTCCCACCCATTCTGCATGCATAAGTCCTAATTATCCTTCAAGGCCCAGTTCAAATATCACCTCCTTCAGAAAACCTTCCCTGTCTTCCCAAATGCAGGCAGCATATCCCTTTTTGAACTCCTGTAGCTTTTACATGTGCAGAAGGACACCACGTTCTATGTTACACAATGGCCATGTAGGCATCATATTTCTTATTTCCTCTGCTGGCTCCTCGAAGGCAGGACTGAGTTCTAATTCAACTTTGTATCTCTCACAGGACCTAAAATAGTCTTTTGCCCTTAATAGATTTCCCTTAAAATTTATCAGAAGAACGTAAAATTTCAATCACTGATATACCTAGGAAAAATGCTGTAAGATGGTCAGTTTTCATTCACTCATTCCACAAATATTTATTAGGTGCCTGCTGGGCGCCAAATACTATCCTAAATACTGGGAATACACAGATAAACTAGATCAGTTATCTTCTGGTGAGCAAATAAACAAGAAAAATATATAGTTATAAATAGTATGTCACGAATTAAGATAATGTGATAGTGAATGGGTTGGATGAGGCAGTACTACTTAAGCTGCAATCCAAATGACTTTTTGTCATTTGCAACCAGTTATGTAAAGATCAGGGAAATAAAAAAACATTTCAAGAGAAAGGTGAGAGAGAGTGAAGCAGTAAGGCAGTAAAGGGTTGACATATACATCACACTCAGGATTTGGACAGGAGACCAAAAATTGTTCCAGATATTTCAAGCAAAATGGGGTTTACTACAGGGAATTAGAGGCTTCCAAAACCTTTGAAAGGCTTTGGGACCAAAAATCAGAGACAGCCCCATGCAGCATTTGGAAAATCCACGCATGGAAGAATCAAAGGAAACTGTCAACAAGATATGTAATTCTCAGGAGGACATCCAAAAGCAAATATAGGTGATATTACAACAGGTTTGTATGCTGATGGAAGTGATTCAGGAGAGGGGAATAAATTGAGAATGCAGGGGGAAGGTGTAAAATTTCAGACATATCGTCCTTGCAAAACCTATAGAAAATGGGACCCAGCGCCCAAGCGGAGGCTTTGGCCTTTGATGGAAGTGAAAGCATCTCATCCAGAGTTCAGAAAAGAGAAGGCAGAGGTCATAGGAATAGAAGCAAGTGGCACTGTAGCTTTTGGAGTAGGGAAAAGACAGTGTTCCTCACTGGCAGATCCTCTATTTTTCAATAACGTGTGAAGTGAGGTCAGTAGCTGAGAGTGTGATATCGGAAAGAAGAGGTGCAAGGATTTGAGGTGAGAGAAGCTATGAAATAGCCATTTTGGAAATCGGAAAACCTCGGAAAGTGATGTAAAACTGAACAGCAATGTTGAATGCCCACACGTGATTTGAAACCATGATTTTCAGATGAAAGCACTCATCAGCAAGTTTGTTTTTTCTCTGCAAATGTTCCACAATGCAAGCAAAAATAGGTAGATAGTTTGATTAAATTAGTCTTGAGACTTTGCCAAGTGAGCACAATGTAGGAAAAGGGGAAAGAGCTGCCAAGAAGTTAAAGTATTTGTAAGGATGTGATGGTAATAATGAACAATGGAAGTTAGAAAGGAGAGGTGTGAAAACATGAGAGGGTTATAGGAACACATGGTGGGGTCTGTGATTAGAGATTTCAGTAAGATCTGAAATTGGCAGAGTTAGAGTCTTGGTACAAGGGCGTTGGAAGTACAGGAGAAAGTGGTCAGAAAGTGGGTCAGAGACTGGGCGGTTGGTGAGGATGAGGTCAAAAGTATGTCCCTAAAAGAGTTCCAGGTTGCTCAGAGTCTTTGTGAAGCTGTTGGAGTAAAAAGACCCCAGCCCCCTCATGCTTGTGAGTCAAGATTTCCATATGCCTTCTTATATTAGTGTTTCTTTTCTACCTATTTAAAAGAATAAAGATTTAAGACTGAATTAGAAATCAACCAAAAATAAATAAAAGCCAGTGTGAGGTACCAGATAATAGAAGATGAATCCTAATTTTTTAAAAGTCTTTAAAGACCAGTAGGGACCTTTACCTGAACTTAAGGACCTGAAATAAATTAACAATGCCCCGTGCAATAACAAGCTGAGTCTTGGCTCCAGGAAAAAAAAAAACCATAAGAAACTGGGTCCCAACTGAGATTTACAGAATCACATGCAGAGGACCCTTTGCCCTGCACCTTAGGCAAGAGTTTGAATTACAGTGATGGTGATAATGGAAAAGGTGATGATAGTAGCGATGCCGACGACGACACTGAGCACTCAGTGTGTGTCAAGCATTTTACATACGATGATTTTCTCCATTTAATTATCTGAATAATCCATTTTCCAGGTGAAGAAAATAAAACTTAGAGAAGTTAAGTAATTTGCCCAAGTAAACAAAGCTAGTAAGTTTAAAACTCTGGGCATTTTGACTTCAGAGGTCACCCTTTTAATGACTCCAGTGTCCTGACTCCCGCTCTACTGTGTCCCTATGTGAGAGAAACACAGAGCAATCTACTCATCTCACTCCCAAGTCAAGCCAGTCTTTCCTGTTAATTAACCAAAGACTGACAAGTCAGGGGTTATGATGGAAAAAGCAAAGCCACAGGAGTCACACAGACCGGAGTAGGAATTATAGGCTAGCCACGTGTTCACCATGTGATTTTGGGCAAGCTACTTAATTTCTTTGGGTCCCAGCTTTTTATCTGTAAAGATGAAGAAAATATCAATGCCTTACGAGCACTAATGGAGAGATTAAATGAGATGGTATCTGCATAGTGCATGGTAGATTTCTTCTTCCTTGGTCTAAGTGAAGGTAATGGATCTTATTCATCTTTATGGTACCTAAGTTATCCAGTAAGTACCTGGCAGAAAATTAGTGTTTAAGAAATATGAGACAATGAATGGATTGATGGGTAATAAATGAAAAGCTTGAGGTGATGGTGTATAAAAAAGAAGAAAGATACGGAAGAAAAAGATATATTGCTCACTGACTATCTCTCTGCTCCCAGACCCACATTTCTCAGCCCTTTTCCAGCTGGGCAGTGTTGTATAACTAGTTTTGGCCAATGAGCTATAAGCAGAAGTGATGTGTGTGACTTCTGCCCCAAGGTATTTAAGAGCCAGAGTCAGTAAGTGACTTTCTTGCTGTCTCTTGCCCTGTGGCAATAACTGGAGGACCTAAGTTGAGACAAAAGAGCCACAGGATGGGAGCATCCAGGAAGACTGAGTCATTCCAGGGAAGAAACCTGACCTGGAGTTACAAGGCTCACACCAGACTTTGAAAAAGCTATGATTTTATTGAGTTAATTTGTTTCTGCAGCATAACCAAGCTTACCCTGCCCCTCATAACACAAAAACTGGGGGACAGAAAATCATCTTTCGGGCATATGAAATTGCTGACTTTATAACCAGGCTCAAACTAATTAGAAATAATGCCAAGGACAAGAAAAAAAAAAAAAAAAAAAAACTTGAACAGAGAAAACGCTTTGGATAAAATGTGGCAATGTTACCAGTTTCATAGAACAAGTTATTGTTGCTGTATAAAGACACAATTAAAAGTACATCTAACTGAAGCTATGATATTCATATTTCAGAGTACCAGGATATTTTGTTAGAGCTCATTTTCTCACAGCCTTCAGAACCTCAGGTATAAAGAGATCCCAAAGGTCATCAAGAATGACCTCTTTATCTTACTGAAGAAAAAATATGAGGTTCACAGCAGGTAGCTGAGTTTCCCATGGCATTTCATCAAATCAAGGGCAGAACTGGTCTTAAACACCCGATCTGTCATCCTGCAGCCTAGCATCTTTCTAACCCTACACTCAAGAAGCTTTTTCCGTTACTATGATTGCCCAGTGATACCTGTGTGCTGGGAAAGAGTTAATGTATCTTGAAAAGGGTTACTTTTTTTTAAGTCCTGAAGAAAGTCATACTGAATAAAAGCCATTTGATCCTTCTTGAGGGTGTTCCTCCAGAAAATGTTAGAAGATGGAAGTTATCCAGAGAGAATCTCAGTAACATACTTACAGAAAAAGAAAAATGAATTCTAGCTACATAATTGAAAATTTGCATAAGTCTTTAGAGGATTGATGCCAGTGAAGTCAGCAGTTCTCCCAGGAGAATAATGGGATCATGCCTTAATTCTCTTAATTTTTTTATTTTTGAAGTTCCACCACTAGGTATATCTGAATGAGTCAGCAGAAGGTGAATCTCGTTAAAGAGCTGCTCTGTGAAATGCAGCAGTATCACATAGTGATTACTTATCTGTTTGGAGCAGTTTTCAAAGTTCTCTGCAGTGCCCAACTTTTTCTCTTCCCTGGTTTTCTCTGCTTCCTAGAGAAAATGGTTCTAAGGCCCCTACCTAAAGTGCATTCTTACCTTCCTTCCAAAAACTCAAGAGATTTTGTAATTCAGAATAACTTGAACAAGTGCCAATCTCACATTTTCCTCACATTTCATCAGATTTTCAGAACCTTCTGATTAATTTAGGTCTTTGGGATAACAAATGTCTTTTGTAGAGAAATACAACAAAGCAAAAAATAAAAATAAAATAGAAAACAGCCTGTGGTTACAAATGTTCTCTCCATGAAGGCATGCTATGTGGAAGAAGCACATCACGATTGACAGAAAGCAGTGGGTTCCCAGGAAACTCTGGAGTAAGCATTCTGAGTATACTTTAATTTTTGTATTTTGTAACATGGCTCTTTCAACAAGTACCCCTGGAATTTCAAAATCACTGCAATCTGCCTAATCCCTAAGATTTTGATGGAGGCCTTTGCTATCTCTAATTCAAACAGGGATGTGCCTTTTATTTCTTATCAAACTTCTGGATAAACTTTTGGGTACTTCCAATTAAACAGTTGGAGGTATCTCAAAGCTTTAATTTGCATTGCTCTGATTACTACTGATATTAAGCATCTTTTAATATTGCTTACTGACCATTGTATTTTGTCTTCTGTGATTTGCCTTTTCATAATTTACTTCTTACCTCTTTATTTTTTTTTTAATTTATTTATTTAATTTATTTATTTTTGGCTGTGTTTGGTCTTTGTTGCTGCGCGTGGGCTTCCTCTAGTTGCGGCAAGCAGGGGCTACTCTTCATTGCGGTGTGTGGGCTTCTCATTGCAGTGGCTTCTCTTATTGCAGAGCATGGGCTCTAGGCGTGTGGGCTTCAGTAGTTGTGGCACACGGGCTCAGCAGTTGTGGCTCGTGGGCTCTAGAGTGCAGGCTCAGTAGTTGCGGCACGCGGGCTTAGTTGCTCCGCGGCATGTGGGATCTTCCTGGACCAGGGCTCGAACCCGTGTCCCCTGCACTGGCAGGCGGATTCTTAACCACTGTGCCACCAGGGAAGCCCTACTTCTTACCTCTTTAGTTGATGAGTTTTCTTTCTCACTGATTTGTAGGATTCCTATAAACATATAGGATTCTCTTGTATGTTTAATATATAGCAAATATTTTTCCCCAGGCAGGTATTTACACATTAAAGTTTATATATGGTTTCTTTGAATATACAAAGGCTTTTATTTGTCATATAGCCAAATATGCCAGTCTTTTCTTCCATGGCTTTGGGGTTTGGTTCATGCTTAGGAAGCCCTTCCCCATTCCAAGATATAAAAAGTATTCTCCTAAATTTTCTTCTGGTGTTTTCCCAGTTCTCTCTGATGCCAACCCTATGCATTTACCCATAAAACCACATTACAGACTGTAAACCATATTGGTAAAGACCACAAACTCCAAAGCCAGTTGCTTTGGTTCACATTCTGGCTTCACTTATTACCAAATACATGACCTTGAACATCTGGCAAAAGCAGTAATAACAGTTCATACAAAGTTGTTGTTAGTATTAGCAAATTCATTTGCATGAAGTATTTAGAATGGTATTCAATAAGTATTAGCTATGTGAAGGCACTGAACATCATTTATCTCTGTGAGCTTACCCTGAACACAGTTCCTGGCATATAGTTCACACTCAGCAAATAAAAAGTTAATCAATTCACTCAAAATATGTTTTCCCCATTTTGCTTTTTCATAAATTACGTATTACTGCATCTGTCTGGCCACAGTCCCCATAATCATTTCGGCAACTCTTAGCATAAATAGTTGTTTTGATTTTTGGTCAGTCTTGAGGCTCTTAAATGCAACATGTGAAATAGCTTTGCAGTAAGATTTAAACCAATCTATGGTCCTTCCTCACATGCCCCATCATGACCACAATTCTTCGGAAGGCAATGAACATTTGTTAGCCTGAAGGTGTAAATGAGAACCTTGCATCTTTTTCTCTCAAGTTTTACTGATGTATTTTCATCTCAAGCCTCTACCTAGTAGTTCAATGATGATTTGCATGGTTATTGGAAAGAACTCCCCATTCTTTGGCACCAGTAAATCAGAAACCAAACTGTGGGATGTGGGAAGTTCTTTCTTTGCCCTAAAAGATATTACAGCTTTACAAGAAGGAGGAGAATGAAATTGAAAAGACAAAACTCCAAAGCTCTATCTATGTGACGGAGTTGCTAAAGTGATTCAGAGAACTGAAGCCAGGAGCCAGGGCTGTATATCCCTCATTTATGAGATACCTCCTTCCAACCCATGTCGAAACTGTAGAGCCTCAATGGACTGCTTTAGCTCCATCTACCAGTCATTTCCCAGGAGCCACTAAAGCCAGAAAAGATGGGCTTTTCCGTCTTTCACTGTTATATGTTCTTTCTAGCCAGAGCAGCAAATCTCATGGCCTGGCCATCACAGAAGATGCTTCACACAGCCTTCAGGCTTTGTTTGTCTTATTAATAAATAGAAACTAGAGGAATTTTGAAAAGTCCTTCTTTCTTAGAAAACCTGGTCACAAGCTATCTCCCTCCTGATAATTACTATTTTAAATGTCAGAAGTTCAGCATTACCTGGTTCCTTCTCAATTCCTTCCCGCGGTAACAATGTGATTTCCTCTTGGTGGATGGATGTCTCAGCCTCACAAGGGAGAGGCCCATGAACCTGAAAGTGCAAAGAGAAAAGCACATTAATATTTTTCCAAAACATTATCCTGATTAAAAATGTATAGTGGCTTTGAGGCCACCACCAGGCATGCTGTTTGAAGTGGACCATAGGTAAGTTTGCTTGGCTAGAAACTAAGAAGGACGAGCAGGTGAGAGCAGTATGGTAGGAAAAACACTTTGGTGAGGACCGTGCAGCCTGTGAGGCAGCATTTGAGTTTTCTTTGATGGAGAACCAGAAGCTTTTGTTCACTTCCATGAAGAGGGGTATCCTGATCGAAATGACACTTTGCAACAGGAATCTTGTTGAGGATGAGAAGGGAACATAGTAAGGGGAGGTAGAACACCTCGGAGTCTGCTGAAATCACTCTGCGGAAAAAAAGGCTTCGACCTCAAGAAGGCTAGAAGACCATATAGAAGAAGAGATGTCGCATGTAGTAGTCACCTATGCACCATTGGAAAACACTAATCCATAAAATCTAACATTTAGCTCAAAGCCCATGTCTATGTGACAGCCTTGCTGAACTTAGAGAACCGAAGCTAGCAGAGCAGTGTGATTCTCAGTTCATCTGATATATTCTCTACCTTTATCTCATGCATTTTTTTTAGTGACCAGTAAAGGGTAGTGACCCTATGATTCAGATGCTCTGATCATTCCCGTTCTATAGATGCACGGATAAAGCTCAGGGAGATTAAATAACACGGCCACGGTCACATAATTAGAAAGTGGCAAAGCCAGGATTTGACCCCAAACCCACTGACTCTGGAGCCTGTACATTTAACCACTGTGGCTTTAGGTCTCTGCAGAGACCCTGTGTGATTAAGGAAGAAATGAGGGACTTGGGTGAATTGACTGCAGTGGCCAATAAGAAAAAGGATTTAAGATCACTTCAAGGTTACTAATTGAACACGATTACCAATGATGGTAAAACAATGTAAAGGGAATTGGTAGTTTCACAGGAGAAACATTTAAGCTCTTCACTCCTTCAACAACCATTTACTGAGGATAAATGTGTCTACCATTTACTGAGGATAAGCCTGCACTGTGCAGGTTTCTGGAGAGGTGCAGGAGAGCAGCCTTTGCCTTCAAGGAGATCAAACCAGTAGGGGAGTTAGACTCTTTCTTTTAATTCTTACCATAATGAATTTGCTTAAATTTTATACAATGTGCAAAACTTACAGCTCATGGTAAACATTCAGGGTATTATAGGAGCTCAGAGGAAGGCACCTACTTGGGACAGGAATGAAGAAGGCTTCTTAGAGTGGGGCACACAAGGAATGGTAGCGGATAATAAGTGGCATTGGTTGGCAACATAGGTACATGCTGGTGAGCAGAGGTATACACCAACAGTGGGGATGGCATGGACAAAGGCACACAGGCAAGAGAGAATGAACAGAGTCATCACCAGCCTGGTTCTTGGGCTTCACCTGCAGAGAATCAGGCACCATCACAGAGTTTTGAGCAAGTCAGGCTCATGATTAGTTCTGCACTTTGGCTGGATCTCTTTCAACGGGATAATCTAAGGGGCAGGAACACACACTGGGAGGCTTGTATAACTCCAGATAAGAGATGACAGTAGCTCAAACCCAAAAAAGTGGCAAATGAATGTGGAGAATGAAGGCCAGATACTAGAATTTGTCAGATATGAGGCTTGGTAATTGGTTGGACAAGGAGGGAGATGGTGGGGTGAAGTTGAAGATGACAAGCTGGATTGTCTCTGTGAATGGTGGTGCCGTAAGTTAGAAAATATGGGCAGAGGAACATTCAGAGAGGTCAGTGAGTTCAGTCTGGGACACTGGAATCGTTTCCTAGGGCTGCCACAACAAATTACTAAAAATTTGGGGGCTTAAAGCAAGATAAATTTATTTTCTCAAAGTTGGGAGTGTGGAAATCCAAAATAAAGGTGTTGGCAGGGTTAATTCTTTTGGGAGGCTCTCAGGGACAATGTGTTCTATGTCTCTTTCCTAGCTTCTGGTGGCTGCCAATAACTCTTGGTGTTTCTTGGCTTGTAGACACATAACTCCAATCTGTGCCTCCGTCTTCACATGGCTTTCTCTCCTATGTCTCTGTGTGTCTTCTTCTTTTCTGTTTATTGTAAGGACGCTTACTGAATTTAGCACCCACCCTAATCCAGGATGATATCATCTCAAAATTCTTACCTTAATTACATCTGGAAAGGCCCTTAATCCAAATAAGGTCACATTCTGAGTTTCTGGGTGGGCATATCTTTTAGGGGACTACTATTCAACCCATTACAGATACTTTGAGAATAGCCAGGGGTGAGTCAGATGCTGAAGAAGGGGTCTGAGTAAGCTGAGAATAATCAGCATTTGAGTGCAATTGAAACCAAGATAATGGATGAGAAACACAGAATGAGGGGTATCAGGAAGCCAAGAACAAAATCTGGTATATCAATACTTATTTGATAGACAGAAAAAAAAAAAAAGGTACCTACAGGGGCAATAAAAAGCCATAGTTGTTTCAAAGAAGATCAAAGCATTGTTTCATGGTATCTATATATCTATAAATGATTGATCACTTACGTGTTCCAGGCACTATAGCAGTTCTTTACACTTACTTAGTTCCCCGAACAGGTGTTCACAATAGGTATTTTTATCTCCACTTTATAGATACACTAAGGCTTGGGAATATTAAATAACTTGAGCAAGATCCAATAGTTAATTAGCAATGAACTGAGGACTTGAACATCTGTCTGATACCCAAGCTTCAGCTCCTTTTCCTCACTACCCTTCTTGTAGCATTTCAACAAGGGAAAAAATTGAAGATAGAAGAAATGATTTAAGATACCATGACAGTGACTGAGTTGCTTATTCAAATCCACTGTCATCTTTTCCCTTTCTAACAGAATCCTGGTTTTTTGGAGGAAGCAATGTGCCAAGCTTTAGAAGAATTATCTCGTCTTTCCTTGGAGATAGTACTACCCTTATGACAGAATGGTGAGCAATGAGATAGAAGCAGAAATTGTTGGGTCTAGGAAAAATCCTTTAAAAGATGACTATCTAAGCTGTAAGATGTCCTTTTGACATCCCTCCCCCTTTCTTCTTTCCTACTTCCAGGCATGTGGACATGATGGCTGGAGCTACAGTGACCATTCTTTGATTGAGAGGCAGCTCTTTGGAAGGGAGTCAAGTGTTAAGCAAGGACGAACAGAAAGATCAAAGGAGCCTGGGTCATTGTTGCCACTACAGAGCTTCTGTACCAGCCCCAGAATGCCTCTTCCTAATCTTAGTGATATGAGGGGAAAGAATGCCTTAACTTGTTTCAGCCATTGCTTTTTTGGACTCTATACAAATAGTCAAAGCAGTGCCCAATGTGGTGCTCCCTTCCCACAGCCTCTGAAATGAAAGAAAAGGATTAAAAGACAGAAGTGGATATTGATAAGTTTTGGGGAGGGAGGTAGGACAGTTAAGGGAGATTAAACTTGATGGCTTCAACTTTTAGGATGAAGTAAGAGGCAATGTCTACAGAGACTGAGTGTGGTAGGGCTTGAAGAAAGGAGATTTTTAATCACTTTAATGGTGTGCTAAAATGAAATACTGTACTAACTGCTGATCTAATGTACCTTGCCTACTTTGTGCTATAACATGTCTTTGAAAAACACTGGATAGCATTTCTCCCTTTCCGAACATAAAGAACATTTGGTTTTTGTAGCTGTGCAGACTAATTCCATTTTGAAAGCTCATCGTGAACCTTTTCAATTTTTCAGTGGTAGTAATAACCTGCAAGCTGGTTCAACCTGAAGAACATTCTTCCTTTTTTGTACTTCAAAAGAGCTACTAAAACCTTACTTGACCTCAAAAATCTTCAAAGTGGATCTGGTGGCAGTCAGACAACAAGTGAAACTTTTGGGGTAAACATTAGCACTTTCCTGAAACAGCCTCTTCTCCATCAGCTTAAAAGAAAGTGGTTGAGATAAGATGATTTCGGGGGAAAACTGAAAGGTTTGCTTTTTCTTTCTTTCTTTTTTTTTTGCCTTTCTGAGGTGTTTAATTTTCTTAAGTCAATTTTTCAGTCTACCTGGAATAATCAATATTCTCAGATTTTTATCACTAGCTTCTTGGCTACAGTCCCTAAGTTCACTGTATCTTGATTTATGCTCAAGCCTGGGTAGCTGTGGTGAATTTTTATTTCTATTAGGACTGGCTTTAATCATAGGATCCTATGATGTTTTTGTTTTCCTAGCAGGGGTCATATTCTTCTTCTTAGAAACACTCTTCTTTAAGAGGAAATGTTTTTATTCTCCCAAGTACTTTGTTAGTGATAATTCAAGTTGAGAGTTTACCAAATTTTAATTAATTATGCATTGAAATAATATGCCAGAGAGAGAGAGAGAGAATATCACTGCAAAATCTGCAACATCACCATCAAATAATAAGATGACACACACATATACACATATGTTGAGACTGAAAATGGTGGATGGTTAAGATTACTGGGTCTATCTTAACTTTAGTTTTTCAATATTACTTATTTATGTGTTTGTTCTTCCTTGTCCTCTGTGAGCTACCAGAGAGCAAGGATGGTGTGTCTCCTTCATCTTTGTCTTCTCAGTATCAAGTAGGCACAGTCCCAATCACACAGCAAGTCTTCCATAAATGTGTGTTGGGTGAATTATTAAATAAATGATCGAATAGATGATAGACATCTAACACACAATTCCTTCAACAAACATTTCTTGCATACATCCCACATGCATTGTGTCTCTGGGCATGGCGTTGGTATGGCATTAGTCACTGGAAATGGAATCAAAGACTAAGAAGCCATATGCTACCCAGAGCTCACACACATGCATAAATGCATATATGCAACACCACATGATTAGTGTGTCAATACAAGTAAATACCAAATGCAAAGGAAGGATGAAGTCAGAAATAAATGGAAGTCAAGTTGCTAAATTTGGAAGGTGATGCGTTAAGGAAATATAGGAAGACTAAAGAACCTAGAATGAGGTTCTGAGGTTGTTAGCTTAAATTGGTAATGACTGGTGGTGCCATCAACCAAAATATGGAATACAGAAGGAAAAGCAACTTTAAGAGAAAAGGCACATTGAGTCATTCCTTTCTTTTCTCTTTTAGAATAAAAATTGTATATATTGATATTTCAGGCATACAACATGATGTTTTCATATACATATACATAGTGAAAGACTACTACAGTCAAGCTAATTAATGTTAAATCTCCTTACACAGTTACTCTGTGTGTGTGTGTGGTGAGAGCACCTGAGATCTATTCTCTGAGCAAATTTCCAGTATTCAATGCAATATTATTAACCAGAGTCACCATGCTGTACATTAAATCTCTAGAACTTACTCATCCTATATAATTGCAACTTTGCACACTTTGACCAACATCTCCACATTTCCCCTACCTCCTCGCACCTGGTAACCACCATTCTACTCCTCGCTTCTGTGATTCCACATATAAATGAGATTTTAGATTTCACATATAAATGAGGTTATACAGTTTTTTTCTTTCTGTTTCTGGCTTATTTCACTTAGCATAATGTCCTCCAGGTTCATCTACGTTGTTGAAAAGGGCAAAATCTCCTTTTTAAAATATTTACCACAATTTCTTTATCTATTTATCCATCAATGGACACTTAGGTTGTTTCCATATTTTGACTATTGTGA
Organism: Balaenoptera musculus; assembly: GCF_009873245.2. NCBI lineage: Eukaryota > Metazoa > Chordata > Mammalia > Artiodactyla > Balaenopteridae > Balaenoptera > Balaenoptera musculus. The sequence goes on along the minus strand of NC_045801.1, from coordinate 21,570,877 downwards.
ATAATGCTGCAATGAACATGTGAGCACTGATGTCTCTTTGAAGTACTGATTTAATTTCCTTTGGATATTTACCCAGAAGAGGGATTGCTAGATCACGCAGTGGTTCTAGTTTTAATTTTTTGAATAACCTCCACCCTGTTTTCCATAATGGCCGTACCATTAAAATTTTTATGGTAGCAATGTACACTAGGAAGCAGAATGTGAATCTGCTCCAGAGAGAGGCTTGGGTTAGGAATATAAAGTAGGGCATCATGAGAACATGTAAAGAGTATTTGAAATTGTAGCAATAAAAGAGGTAATCCTGGAGGAGCAGGTAGAAACTGGAGAAAAAGCAAGGATGACACAGCACCAGTCACCTACCCTTCTTCTATCTTTAGATTGAAGGGTTATTCATTTCTTTAAGACCTAAATAATATCCCAGCTTCTCAATGACACCCACGTAACTGCCAACACCCACGCTACTCTCTCCTCTCAGGATGCTGTACATGCACTGATTTTGTCACCAAATTTCTTAAGGACAGGGAGCAGATTTCTTCGTGCTTTTGTATCTAATACAATGCTTTGCATGGATCTGTACTTAATAAATGTGTGTGGACAATTGATAACTACCTGTTTTGACCATTAGATAATGCAAGCTTATAACAGACAAGGAGCTTTAGCAAATGTAACAACCCAAATCACTGCCATCCCAAACAGTTTGTTTACTAAGAAAAAAAAAAGTGTTGAGAAATATCCATGCTCTAACTTCAGCCGCAGCAGCAGAGACCGCATAAAAGAAACCAGAAATTCTTATATACATTTTTATGATTAATTTTATAAAAGTTCCCAGCCAGGAAGGAGGTTTTCCCTTAAGACAGGTTCTATTATACAAATCCAAAAGTTATATGGAAATTCTGCAAGTGAAACTCTTTCTGGTTATACTTATTCGACTATCCAAACTTAATTAAACCCTTAATCACTTTCCTGGGAACTGAAATGATGAGATGAGATTCAATGATCTGAAATTTCTGGACTCTCCTTTCATTTTCCCCCCTTTCTCCCTGATGGGTGAAGCATTAGCAATTTTTTCTCCAATCTTTGAGAACTGCTGTTTATAGAGGACATATTGTGTCCTGACTGGTGGTGCCACTATCTCACAGTTTATTTCCTTCAAGAATTCTCAGATGAATACCAGGGAATACTAGTGATTTACTGTATTTGAGTTCCTCAAAGTTACTCAAGAAGTGAATCCTTAGAGATTAAGACACGGTCGAGTTTTCCATAAAGAATATTTGTGTTATAGAAATGTAAAGATTTCGTCTTCTACTCATGGTGTTAGAACATAGTGCCAAACATGTTTTTCCCCCCCAAATGTGGTCTCTCCTGGAATCTTTGGCCATAGTTTACAAAAATAAAATATTAGAAAACATATCTTCACCTTTTTAATGGTATATTTTACATTCACATGTTATTTTAGGACCTGAATGACCTTGTTCAGAGTTCAGACTCCTGCCCAGAGTTCAGATGCTACCCCTGAAGCTGGTGAGGAAAACTCTTTTGACTTGGGAAGCGCTAGTTCCCAGAACACAGCAGGGTTTCAGCACTTTTCCAATAACTGCAACCACTCTTTGCTTAAGTTGGAAAATGGAGTGGACAGGTGTTTTGTTATTTGTATCTACCCATTAACCCTTCTTCTGGAAATAACACCTCAACGTGAGAGGGCCAGCCCCAATCCTACTTTTAGTTCATGTAGTTCAGATGGAGTTGACCTCACCACCTGGCCTCAGGAGTTAGGACATCCTGAGATGGACCAATCAAAGCATTGCATCACCCTGGCCACAGAGATTGATTTAGGTATGGGCACATCATCAAGGCCAGACTAACACTCTCAATCTTGGTTCAGTGTTGGTAAATCTTCTACATAGCCTCCAGAATGATCATTCTAAAAGGTCACATTATATTTCTTAGCTGTCCTCATTTCATTGTAACCAGGATTACATCTAAACTCCTACCATGGCCCCTGTGATCTAACTCCTACCTATCTCATGTATCTTATCATCTGCTATTTCTTTACATTCACTTCTCTCTACCTAGAACAGGCTAGGCCGATTTCCATTTTAGAAGCTGTGTACCTGCTCTTCTTTCTCCATGCAATATTCTTTCCCTAGATCATCTGGTTGCCTTTTTCTCATAATAACTCATGTCTTAAGTCAGATGCCCCTTAAGCTGATAGGAATCCCTGGACAGTGAAACAAAAATAGCCATCATATTTATGTTCTACCACATTACCCTGTATTATTTTTTCAAATTAATGACCAGAGACCAAATGATTTTATTTGTTCACTTATTTATTCTCTCATGTGACCAGAATGTAAACTCTCTGAGGGCAAGAATACCAATTATCTAGTTCACCATTGCACATATCCCCTATTCCATATGTATCAGGCTCTAAATAACTATTTGTTGACTGAAGGAGGAGCTCTCTTTGGCTGGAGCTCTCTTAAGCTGGCAGGATATAAGCCAGGAGCTGCTAGCATCAAACTGTCAGCCAAAAAGCCAACAGGAGAAATGGGACCTGAGAAATGGAGAGGGACAGATTCCCAATAGTATAACCAAAGCCAGATACCCTGGGATGTCAGTTATATAAGCCAATAAATTCTCCTTTATGCTTAATTCACTTTGAGTTAGGTTTCTGTCACTTGTAACCAACAGAGTCCTTACAGAAAAGTGTGTGAAAGAACTTGGAAAGCACAAAGTGCCACTGTGTTCTTATATAATTTCTATTTCCTGTCTGACCATACATCTTTCTATTTTTCTGTCTTTGGTCAGAATTTTAGTTATCTGAAAGGATTAGAAACCTTATTTGAGGATATTCAGGTAATTCAGCAGTGGAAATTTATTTGCAATTTATCTACAAAACACAACCTATCTAATTAACTTGATTGGGGAAATCATTTCACAATGCATATGTATATCAAAACATCACAAGGTATACCTTAAACATATACAGTGTTTGTCAATCATATCTCAAGAAAGCTGGAAAAAAATTTTAAAAAGAAAACACAAGCTACAGAATAACTGACTGTATTATGGTCTATGGTATTTTTATTGATGTGCTTTAGTGAATTCTTTGGGTATCTCTCCTTCTAGGCATGATAGAGTAGCTGTACTAGACTTGCTCTCACAACAAAAATAGCTATAAATAAGGAAATTAAAATTAAAAATAAATAAAATAGATGAAAATATGTGATACCACTGCTTTTTTTTCCTTAGGAATTGAACAACAAGTAGTACAGTATTGCAGTCCTTGTGAGAAGGGAAATCCATAAGATATGTATCATCGTTATGCCACAATCACCCAGACTTTCTCCCTGTTGCAGAACAGGGAGAAGAAGCCCATGTGAGGCAGGGATTTCATTGAGCTAAGGAGGCAGAGACTGGAACTGCCAGTTTCTGAAGTGGCTGGAATTTATAGAGCAGGATACCTGATAAAAGAGAGCTGTGAGGAAATGGGGGTGGGGGTGGAATAAAGACTGCATGAGGATTCAGTAATTATACAAAACATAAATGGACTAATACTAAGTCCATAAGTAAGATAAATACTTCAGTTAAAAAGCAGAGATTTTCCACTAAAAAGATAAGACCTAACTATTTCCAGCTACAAGAAATCCACTTTGGATATAAGGACAAAAAGGGTTTAAAAATGAAAGGATAGAAAAAGAGATATTAGGTAAACAGTAAGCATCAGAAAGCTGGACTGGCCATTTTAATATTAGACAAAACGGACTTTGAGACAAGGAGTATTGCCAGTGATATCTGTAAATTTAAAACAATGAGTTTATACTGAAATGTTAAATTTCAGTCCAAATCTACAGGTACCTTCCTTTCTTCCTCCTTTCCATATTTCTAACTCCCTTCCCCAAGAGTGAGAAACCTGGCTCCCATTCCCCACCAAATATTACTCATTTGCTTACACCTACACAGAATATAGTTTCAAAATGACTAACAAATATCATTACAAAACAAGCCTGCTGGGGCAGGAAATACACAAAATGAGCTTGGAGCATCTGGTGGTGCCAGAAAATAAGAAGTGCTCAAAGACAAACAAAAACCACAATGATAGGGGTATGTCAAAGGGACAGAGGAGCCAACTGCTGGACCTCGCAGTGAACAAGGCTAGAACAATCTGAGCAACAAAATATAGTAGTATTGGATTATAACTCAAAGCACAAAATAAATATCCATGAGGCCATGCTTATATAAATAAGTAAGTAAATGAAGGAGAAGAGACACACTTCTCATGAAACAATTCCAAATAATTTATGTAGATACTCCACCATGAAGAAGGGGAAGCAGTGTGGGCTTTGGGTAGTGATTTCCTTTCAAAGAGTACAGTATAGAAGGGGTGGGTGAGATATCTTTACTGTGGAGAAACCTGATGAACACTTTTTCTGCAAGGTGACTGAGGTCAATGTCAACAGTGAAAAATTGTATTGCTAATATGTACCCTTGACATGATGTGATGAAGATGGACCTCTGAGGTCATTCTCTAAAAACACATGCAATCCCAGACTATTCATAAGATAAACAGACAAATGCTAATAGAGGAGCAGCCTATGGAATACTGGACTAGTAGTCCTCAAAACTGTCAAGATCATAAAAAAATAAGGAAAGTTTGAGAAATCACCACAGTCAAGGAGAGCCTAAAAAGACAATTAAATGTAATATGGCATTTTGGATGGGACCCTAAAACATAAAAAGAACATTAAGTGAAGCTAAGGAAAGCTGAATAAACTATGAATTTCAACTAGCAATGATGTATAGACATTGGTTCATTAATTGTAACATGCACTGTAGTAATGTAAGATGTTAATAGTAGGGGAAATGGGCATGGAACACAAGGGAACTCTCTGTACTATCTTCTCAAATCTAAGTTTCTCTGTAAACCTAAAACTGTTCTAAAAATTAGTGTTTATGAAAAAATAGATTTAGTACTGATTGCTGAATAAAACTCCTTCAACATGAAAAAAAAAAATAGTGGTTCCAGCTCATGCAGCTCAATATTAAAAAAACAAATAATCCAATCAAAAAATGGGCAGAAGCCCTAAATAGACATTTCTCCAAAGAGATACAGATGGCCAAGAGGCACATGAAAAGCTGCTCAACATCACTAATTATTAGAGAAATACAAATCAAAACTACAATGAGGTATCACCTAACACCAGTTAGAATGGGCATCATCAGAAAATCTACAAACAACAAATGCTGGAGAGGGTGTGAAGAAAAGGGAACCATTTTGCACTGCTGGTGGGACTGTAAATTCATGCAGCCACTATGGAGAACAGTATGGAGGTTCCTTAAAAAACTAAAAATAGAACTACCATATGACCCAGCAATCCCACTACTGGGCATATACTCAGAGAAGACCATAATTCAAAAAGACACATGCACCCCAATGTTCACTGCAGCACTACTTACAATAGCCAGGTCATGGAAGCAACCTAAATGCCCACTGACAGACGAATGGATAGAGAAGATGTGGTACATATATACAATGGAATATTACTCAGCCATAAAAAGGAACGAAATCGGGCCATTTGTAGAGATGTGGATGGACCTAGAGACTGTCATACACAGTGAAGTAAGTCAGAAAGAGAAAAACAAATATTGTATATTAACGTATATATGTGGAATCTAGAAAAATGGTACAGATGAACCAGTTTGCAAGGCAGAAATAGACACAGATGTAGAGAACAAACATATGGACACCAAGGGGGGAAAGGGGGGTGGTGGTGGTGGGATGAATTGGGAGACTGGGATTGACATATATACACTAATATGTATACAATAGATAACTAATAAGAACCTGCTGTATAAAAAAATTAAATTTAATTTTAAAAAAAACAGTGGTTCCAACTCTTCTGATTATTTCTCCCATCTGTAATGTGGAAATAAAAAACCACCCATTTTCTAGAATTAAACAAGCAAAGCTACTAATATTTGTATTTGTTGAAACAAAGAAATACATATGTATATTTGTGTATTATATCCTAGCTTTTTCTCTACTGAGAAGTCACAAAAGTAATAACATTCCAGAAGCAATAAGCATACCTAGTGACTAGTTTCTAAATTACATTCTCCTCTAAAAAGCAACAGGTCTCCTTAGAGAAAAGGTTTATTCCAGGGCTCAAGTGCAAGACAAGCCTGGAACATTTTCCTACACCTAAAAATAAGGAAGTAATCCAAGATGATGAGAATGTATCAACAGGACATGCGAGTGAGCTTGAAAGGATTCCACTGGCCAAATCTGGGTGAAACTGAGCCTCAATAAAAATGAGGCTATTAACAATTTATTTTAGTAAATAAGAATCTATGAGTCCATATTGATATGAATAAATAAATCAGTTTCTCTTACAGTAGAATGCTAACTAATAAATAGAAAATGAAGGAGTTAAAAAAAGTCATCACTGGATGCTAAAATGTGTGTTATGAGGAACAGATATTTACATAGATCAAAATAATTCCCCACAAATTACTTACAAAGAGAAACACAGACATTTTGCAGTGGAGAAACATGGAAGACACCACTGTCACCAAGTGATCAAAGGAAACATCATCGAACTGGGACAAACTGTCGTCATAAGCCTTCTGATATGATGCATTGAGGAGAACACATTGCATGTCTGCCATTCCTGCTAAAAATACTTAATTTGAATTTAATGAAGAAAAAAAATCAGAAAAATCCAAATTGAGAAACATACTATAAAAATAACTGATCTCTAAAATATGTCAGTGTCAAGAAAGATAAAGACTAAGGAAATATTACAGATTAAAGGAAACTAAAAGGACATGACAACTACATGCAATGGCTGATTCTGGGTAGGATCCTGAAGGAGAAGAAAATAGCTATAATAGATCTATTGGCAGAAATGAAATAATTTGAATATTACTGTGGATGATGTAATAGTACTTTGATCAACACTAAATTTCCTGATTTTGATAATTACACTGTGGTTATGTAAGAGAATGTCTTTGTTCTGATTTCTGCCAAAAATGAATTTGGAAGTGGATTCCTCCCCAGAGTCTTCAGATAAGAACCTGGCCCATTTGAATACTTTGAACTCAGACTTATGAAATCCTAAGGAGAGAAACCAGCTGTGTCTGCCTGGACTTCTGACCTTCAGAACTGTGAGCTAATAAATGGATGTTCTTTGAAGTTATTAAGTTTGTGGTCATTTGTTAGGCAGCAATAAAAACTGAATACAATCCTCCGCCTACCCATACAAACACACACACATACATAAATTCACACACATACACTGTCTCACACATAGCCTACTGACAGGTATGAAATGTATCTCCCACAAAGTGTTGAAATCAAGACATAGTTATGGATAAAAATCAAACTGTCTCAAATAGATAAAAATCATGGTGGTTAAAACATTGTTCCCTCCAAGACAGATCGTTTTGGATAAGCTTCAATTCAGGGTAGGATTTCTGAGGTGATAAAAGATAGTCCTCAAAAGACCACCCAAGGTACACCTCACTTCTTGATCCTGAACACACAAAATAAGATCCCCTGAGACGAGTTAAACAGAGCACACATTCAAAACTAATCTTGGAAGCAGAGACTTTCAGGGAAGGTGGGAGAGAGAACAAAGATGGGCATAAGAAAGCTTGAATCCAAATGAGAGGCTAACTTAATGCTATGGTCAAATTACATGAGTAAAAGAGATTTTGATTTATATTGCATTCTCTTCCCAGGGGTGCAAAATTCTTTCATAGCTATTATTGCACTTATCCTCACAATGACCCATTTGGTCCTTCATTCCTTCTTACGAACCTAATTTTTTAAAACGTTGGTTCTGCCCTGACCATGGGATGAAATCGAAAACTCTTTCCAGGACGAAGAGATTTTACACCAACCCACCTCTCTAGTCTCATACTCCTGCCCCTACCCACCTCACCCTGTAGATTCACACCACAGGACAAGTCCTCCAATCATTACCTTGATGATTAATGCCTTTCTGCCTTTCTTTTTTTTTTTTTTTTTTTTTTTTTGCAGATTATACTCTGCCTCAAATGCACTTCTCAATTTTATCATCATGGTAAATCCTCACTTATTCTTCATGACACAGGGAATAGGGGTTCTGATTTGCATCAGGTCTCCTGGAGAGGGATGGTTCCAAGGATGGAATGCACTCCTCTTTGCTCCTAGTTTATTATGCTATCCATTCTAGATTAGATTGCTGCTCACAGCAGAAAAATTACACAAAAGATGTTAGAAAACTAATCTTAACATACATTAAAGTTTTCTAGCAAAAATGAATAAGTAAGTAAATGAATCAAATTAGAAAAGAATATTGGGATAAAAACCTAATGGTAAGTTGAGTTTTGATGATTCAGTCTTCCATAACATTTAGAATTGATGCTGAAATGTTAAGAATTCTTTCCAGCCTCATTTTTGGTCACTCCTTAATGTAATATATTTTCCATCAGGATGACTTACTATTTGTCAATTCCCTTTTTATAAACAGCTTTATTGAGATATAGTTCACATACCATAATTCACTGACTTGATTTGTACAATACAATGATTTTTAGTATAGTCACAGAGCTGTGCAACCATCACCACAATCTAATTACAGAAGATTCTTAATTCTCTTCCGTGCTTATCTTTGATCCTACTCCTTACTCTTCATTCATTCATTTATTTATTCAATCATTTAACATGTATTTAGCCAGACAATTTAAATTCTAGAGAAACTTTGATATGTAAAGAAGCAGTTACAATAGCCAGTGATAAGTCCTATAATGGGGGAAGATACAAGATATATCTACGGGAGGACATAGGCAGTGGTACCCAACTCACTGATGACAGATAGGGAAGTGATTCTAGAAAGACGTGAGGTTTATGTAGAGACATGAAAAGTGAAATGGTGAATGTCACATGACAGTGGGGCTGGGGAGGCATTTGGAGAAGAGGGTTCTAGGCATGGAAAACGGCATCTACTAAGACCCAGAGAAAGATGGAAATGATGGATGCAGGGGGCTAAAAAGAGTCTAGTCTTTTCTGCCTATAAAAATCCAAGACTTTTTTACATGAATATCCATAGTAGCCTTATTGTCCACAATCAAGAACTAAAAACTACTCAAATGCTCATCAACAGGTGAATGGATGAATTAACCGTGGCATATGCATACAATGGAATACAGCAACATAAAGGGATAAACTATTGGTACCCACAACAACTTAGAGTGAATAAACAAAAGTCTGACAAAAAATAAATAAACACTGCATAATTTCATGTATATAAAATTCTAGAAAATGAAAACTAAGCCACAGTGACAGAAAGCAGATGAGGGGTTGCCTGGGGACAGAGGTGAGGGGTAGGTAGGGATTATAAAAAAGCATGAGGAAACTTTCATGGGTAATAGAATGTTCATTATTTTGATTGTGGTTAATTGCTTCAAGGGTGAATACATATGTCAAATTTTATTAAATTCTATACTTTAAACATATATAGTTTATTGTATGTCAACAATATCCCAACAGAGTTGTTTAAAAAAAAAAAGATGTCTCTGGTTGGTGATAAATTATTAGCTCTCCCTATTAATAAAGGACCTAACATATAGGGAGTGCTTAATGAGTGCTGGGTATTAGTTTTACTGTTAGTGTTAAAATATTAGTATTAGTGTAATCCTACCTGCCATGGTCATAAAGGCAATAAGAATGAAGCTGGTTCTGACCGGCAGATACGCTCAGACAGTAGATCTGGTGGGGTGGCTGGCTGAGGAGGCAGTACAGGGCAGGGGTAAGATCCTGAGTGGTTTTTTTTGGTGGGGGGAGTGGACAGAACTGGGTTAAAATCCTAGCTCTGCCATTGACTAGCCCAACTCATATGTCACCTCCCCTCAGAAGCCTTACCTGATTCCTCCACTCAAAATTAATTATCTCCTCTTCTGTGTTCCCTTAGCAATTTTGCATCTCAATATAGTATTTCCCTTGTCACAGAACACAACATCCTTAAATCAAACAGCCATTTTATACCAAACTTTGATTAATCTTTACAGACAGTAAGATAATGTTAGGCAATAATATACTTAGGTGAAAAACAAAAAAACTCTATTAAATGTGAAGTGGCAAGCAGTACTAAGGATGAATAAAAACCATGAAAAATCATCTTTATTTTCTCTCCTTATCTGAAGGATATATACTTAAGTCTTTATTGTTTTCATTACAAAAACAATGGTTACTTGTTATAACACAGTTATAAATATTATAGAAACATTTAATATAAAAAATTTAAAAGGCCACTTGCTCTTACATTCTTAGAGTTTAGGGGTACGAATCACTGCTCACACCACATTATCGCAATCCCTAACGAGAAGATAATGTTCCAAAGCAAATAGAAATAATCTGGAAAAAGGAGGCCTCAACTATTTTATACGTAAGAAAATGAATGACTGTTAGTTATGACAAATAATTCAAGCAAATGTTACACGGAACTAATTTCAAATAACACATAGCACCTTTCTTGAGTTAATGACAGTGGAATTAGGAAAGCTTTTCCTAATTACTATCACCTGAAAATCTCACTGTTTTCAGTTCAATAAAAATCTTGAAGATAACATCACTATTTTCTAAACCTGGAGTCAAGCTTTTCAATACTTTTGGACAGAACTTCCCACAGGTTTATAGGTGAACCATTCCACCGAGAAACTGGCTGCATTCTTTTAGGAGCTATTACAAGTCAATTCATTTTATTGATTTGACTATCTCAATGTTCTCAAAAGTCATTAGAATATAAAATTTTAACGTATAGAAGAAACCCTACATATTATTTACTCTCAATTTTTTTATTTTAGAGATGGGGAAAGTAGGTTCTAGAGAGATAATGATCTGACCAGACTCACACAGCAATTAGTGGCAATACTTGGTCTAAAACCCTAGATTCCTAATATCCAGTTTCAGTGCCTCTTCTCAATAAGCTGCCTCCCCCAGAGAACAGGTTCCCGAACCTGAAACTTGAGCTAAGTGTTTTCTCACAAGGCCATCTTTGACTGGGAAATTGATTTAGATACAGCTGAACATCTATTCAAGCTTTTCTTTTTAAGATGATTGTAGTTACCACTGATGCACAATAAATTGCCCTATAAAGTAATAGCATAAGACAATAATCATTTTCTTTTGCTCATGGTGTTGCAGCCAAGAATTTGGGAAGGGCTTATCTGAGCAGATGGCACTTGGAGTCTCTCATACAGCTGCAGTCTAATACAGGCTGGAGCTGCTGCCATCTGATGGTCTACTGGGCACATCCTTCAAGAGGGCTCACTCACATGGGTGTCAGTTAGTGCAGAGATCTTCTGGAGGCTTGGCTGGGGCTGCTGGCCAGAGGATCTGCACGTGGCCTCTCCAGGATGCTCATGCTCATCTCAAATGCTCTCACGTGGTGCCTGGCTGGCCCCAGAGCAAAGGTGCTGAGTCATCCTGGGAAGGGGGTGCTAAGCCTTTTCAGAATTCCACAACATCACTTCTCCAAAGCAATGCACCCTCACTTCAATTGCTTCTGTTACAAGGGTGTTACTAAGACCTGCTTAGATACAAGGAAGGAGAGGGAACCCCCTTCTTGGTGTGAATAGTTTTAAATAATTTGTAGACATGTCTTATACCTGCCACATGGTCACGGAGAGAGAAATCTCAGGTAAGCTAGGAGATACAACATAAAGAGAGAAGAACGGATCAGTCACTACACCCATCAGAGCAACTTTGGAAAACAGAACATGCGCTCCTCTATTTGTTTATCATCCTAACACCCTACAAAGTGTAATTAAGAGTGACTAATTCATTTTTGCCTAGTTTCCAAGACAACAGGATTGACATTCAGGATAAAGTTCTAAAAAGGAGATGACCTAGAAGGCAAAATAATAATATTCAACTGGAGTTGCAAATCAAGTGTTTCACATTTGAGTTAATGAAAGACAAAAGAGACCTTTTATCATGCCCTCAATGAGCCTGTTGAATTAAATTTTATGGAACTTCTTGGGAGAGTGGTAGCTCTGTCTTTTTAACTTGATTTGTATGACACTCCATAGAGCCCAATGTGGAGGTTAGTGCTTAACAAATTTCAGATAGACGATTTAATTGGAACAGAGTAGTCCATAAATGTCTTAGTCCATAAAAACACCAAGGAGCCTGTAGTATAGATTTCTGTGACTCCAAGAGTTGAGATGAATAAGGCAATATTTTCAAGCATCTGTGGTTTCAGAAATCGGAAAATTGGAACAACTGCTAATGGTACTGATAAGGGCCACAAACACCTTTTGACATTTCAAACTATATCAAGAAAAGAGAAAAAGATTGAAGGAAACAATCAGGTATTCATTAGGGAATCAATTAGGATGCTGAATTAAAAAAATCCTCTCCATTTCTGATGTCTGATGATATTCAGAGGTAGGTTGGAAAATATAATGGGTGTAGTCCAATATAAGAAAGGGATGAGTTCTCATACCATGAGGAGAGGAGCTATTTGTGGAAATCATGAAACGATTTCCCCTCTTCAAAGCCTCACCCTTGGGACTTCCCTGGTGGTGCAGTGGTTAAGAATCCACCTGCCAATGCAGGGGACGTGGGTTCAAGCCCTGGTCCAGGAAGATCCCACATGCCGCGGAGCAACTAAGCCCGTGCGCCACAACTACTGAGCCTGCGCTCTAGAGCCCGTGAGCCACAACTACCGAGCCTGCGTGCCACAACTACTGAAGCCCACGCACCTAGAGCCCGTGCTCCGCAACGAGAGAAGCCACTGCAATGAGAAGCCTGCGCACCACAACGAAGAGTAGCTACCACTCGCTGCAACTAGAGAAAGCCCGCACGCAGCAACAAAGACCCAACGCAGCCAAAAATAAATAAATAGCTTAAAAAAAAAAAAACCTCACCCTTGCCAATAAAGATGTAAAATGTCTAGATTCCAGGAGGTTGATTTAAATTACTGTGAAAATAAATGATTTAACTTAGGGTTTGAAGGTTGTATAGCCCACCAACAAAAAACTTGAATTAAAAATCAATGGCATATCATTCCTTGTAATTCTTTTGCTGGTTCATGGACATGATTGCTTTCTGAACTGGACTAGAAGAGGCAAGACGGCCTCACTCACACATCTGGTACCTTGTTGCTGGCTGTGGGATGGGGCTCCGTGGCTCTCCTGTACTTGTCCTTTGTGGTAGACAGAATACGGTCCCCAAAAGACATCTATGTTCTAATCCTCAAAACCTGTGAACATGAATATGTTACCTTTGCAAAGGGACTTTGCAGATGTGATCAAGCTAAAGATCTTGAGATGGGAAGATTATCCTGGATTATGTATGTAGGTCCAATCTAATTCAAGAGTTATTTTAAGAAGGGGGCAGGAGAGTCAGAATCAGAGAAGGCGATGTGACAAAGATACAGTGGTCACAGTGATGCAAGGAAGGGGTAACCAGCCGAGGAATGCAGGTGGCTTCTAGAAACTGGAAAAGGCTAGGAGATGAATTCTCTAGAGCCTCCAGGAGGAATTCAATCCTGCTGACACATTTTAGATTTCTGACCTTGAGAATTATAAGACAATAGATTTCTGGGGTTTTTTTAGATCACTGAGTTAGTGGTAATCTGTTACAGTAGCAAGAGGAAACTAATACAGCCTCTTATCCTCTATAGGCTATACCAGATCTCAAGCAGTGTTTCCAGAGAGCCAGTGACATTGCACACTTCTCAAGGTTCTCCTTGTGTGAAGTCCCATTTGCCAAAACATGTTACATGGCCAAGCCCAGAGTCAATGTGAGAAGGACTTTGACTTCACCTCTTGATGGGAAAAGTGGTAAAGTCTCATTGCTTACATATTGGGATGGGAGGAAATTGTGGCTATTAAACAAATCTGTCACAGGGGGTACAGTATGTTCTATGTGAGTAGCTTAGCTTCTGCTTTGAAAATCTTAACCCTTTGATTCAATCTCTTAGCCTGATGCTTAAAGTTTAGATCTTCACCTGTCAAATATTCCATAATGCCTAACTCAATCACCACCCGGTAGTTCAGCTTATGACTCTTTTTCTTTTCTGCCTCTAGCTGCCTTTCTCCTCTCAACTGTCTTCCCCTTCTTATTCTTTTCCATTCTAGGAATACCTCCCAATGAACTTCACAGATTGCTGAGCCAGTGCAACATTCGTGTTTTACTGAGTCTACAATGTTTTCAAGTCTTTCTTTCCCTTGGAGGAAGTTAGTATACATGCACTTTTATGTGGCAAATAGCTCCTGTGACTCGATCCTGAGATATTCATTTGCAAGAAACACAATGCCAACTGTCAAGGCCAAGCAGTAATTGTTATGAGGCATTTTTTTCTGTGTATTTCAACCTGAAGGATGCCTCCTTGTTGGAGGCATTTAAAAAGGCAGAAAGAAAACTCCTTCAGTGTTCTTCAAATTTGCATTTTGCTTCATCTTTTAAGCCAGAAATAAAATACATTAGAACTGTCAACATCATTAACAGAATGTGTGGGTAAACTTAAAATTTGCATTTAAACACATTCAAAAACAAAAATTTCTGCAGAACTTGCAAGTAGATCAGGGGAAGATGCCAGTGAAAAGAAAAGAGTACTTTCTTGCCAAAACTCATCAAATTTAAATTTATATATGTTTTACTTGTCACATTTGTTTATTTTTAAAGAGTATATTGGTCCAAAATAGAACTGCGAGTTTCTTGAATAATTTGTTGTTGTTATCAGTTTTCTGCACATGAGTTATATAAGTTTCACAAATTAGCTGATTTGGCTAACTGATAAAACTTTATGTGGGTTTCATCAATGTCAAAAGAAAGGCACTTTTCAGGTAAGGCATGTGGCCAGGGAGGGTTGGCCAACAAACCTTAGGAGAACATAACCTTAGGATAAATTTACTATAACCATGGGCCTAAATCCTCAGGCTTACAATTCCAGAAACCAGATTTTAGCTGTTTCTAACGATCCTAAACCTCTTATCGACTATCTTCCTTCCTGGTATTGGTGAGCTTGGCAGTTGAATGCAAAGGCCCTCCTGAGCACAGGATTTGAGCAAAGAAAAGTAGATTCTCTAGGGTCTCAATGCCATGATGAAGACTAATCAAATATGATTGACCCTTGATAGCCTTCACCTGCCCAGAGACCTGACTGTCAGGGTCTCCCAGATTCAGAAATGAGCAGTTCCTACCCAAAGCTCCTTCTCTGATCCCCATGTTTCTAGAGGGTACATTTCAATTTCTCCATGCCTTCTTTCTCTAAATATGTCAATATTATTGATTAAGCCATAGTGTAGTGAAGGATGCACCAATATGTACCGGGTGTCACCACCCTCCCTCCCTTCCTGAGCAATCGCTCATTTGAAAACAATCCCTCTTTCCCACTAAATCCTGCTCAGCAGGGCCCTCCAGGCAGCCACTTCCAACCAGTTTGAATTGATACACGAGATGAAGTCTAGTGTGTTTGCCACCTCTGGTGCAGAGGCTCTTTCTAAGGACCTAGGAGACTCCCTGTCTCTTCTCATTAGGTGCTGATTTTGTTTGACCATGAGTTCAGCCAAAATCTAGCTCTGTAATAATGACCAAGGCGATGGATTCATGTCCTCAGGACCCAGTCAGTTTTTCCCTGTCTCCTGAGCGTAACTGCACATTTCCTCCACAAATGTGTTGTCACAGGAAGACAAAGCTCGGTAAGTTAACACAGGTTCATGTTATTACGCGAATACATTACCCTGTGTTTTCTCGCCTAAGGTCTGTTGTCCTCAGGAGATCCTACGCTCCCGAGAAGGCCTGTACCTATTCTGTTAACCCTTGTATCACCAGTGCTGACACACAGGAGCTCGGAGAACATTCTCATGACATATTTTTCATGATAATACTAATGGCAGGAGTGTTCCAAACTGCGTGTCAAAAGTAACTTTAGGAATTAGGGCTATATTTCATTTCATTCGACAAAACTTTTCAATTTTTCCTTCTGTGAAACCACCAAGGATTTGGTTGCTGACCTGCCTCCAAGCAGCTTCTAGTCTCGGTAAAGCGGCGAGACTTATATAATAACAATTTTAAAAATAAGACCGTATGTGGCCCAAATCCAAAATGTATAATAGAAGCAATAAACACAACAGGAAAAATATGGTGAGAAGGAAAAATGTTCTCTAAACTTCTTGAAGACTGAAACACATCACTTGTGTTCATATCTATACTATGCACAAGATCTGGCGTACTGCCTTATGTAAACCAAATGATCCATGAATGCTGTTTGAATAAATTAACGGATCAATGAATAGTAAATAATTATAGTTTCACGCTATTTAGTTCTTTGCACATTGTTGGGGTTTAGTATGAACTTCATGCCCAGTACTACAATTGATTAATGGTAACACAGTCTCTGAAGTTACCCCAGAGAAAGGGTAAGGGATTATTCTTGAGTCCACCGCTCTCTTGCCCCACATGTACAGTAAATCTGCACACAGCTTTTCTACCCTCCTAATAAGTCTACCACTCACTCGCTTCTCTCTATCCCTTGCCACTATCTTGTTGTGACTATCAGAAATGCTCACCTTAACTTGCTCCCCTTTGCCTCCTTCCAACCCATTCTCTAAATGCCACCAGAATGGCCTAAGAGCAGACGTGATCAAGACACTGCCTTTTATATAACTTTTCATGGCTTCTCACTGATGCTAAAGTAAACTCCTTGGTATGGCATAAAAGACCCTTCTTAATCTGGTACGCGCTTACCTTACTCTTCCATTGTCATCGTCCCACTCTAAATTTCAGCCAGACAGCTTCTTAAGCCCCCAAGTGACAGCACTCTCTCCTATCTTAGTTGGGTTAGTGTCTTCTTATCCCTAGTTTAGACTCCAGCCGGGGATTTTTCTGCCCTGACTCTGCCTGGCTCTGCCTTGTTCACTCCTAATCATCCCTGAGATCTCCCTTTAGTCTTCACTCCCCATAGAAAGCTCATCTGTGATGCTAATGTGTCCTGTATTCACCCTTATTGTAGCAACCATCACCTGTCTTAATTGTCTATTAACTGCCCACCTGTCTCTCATTACTGAACTAGTGGCCTGAATATGTCTTATTTAAGGTTGTATCCTTAGTGCTTAGCTCATGGTAGGAATTAAATACACATTTAAGGAAAGAGAAAAATGAATGAACAACCGCATGTGTGGCAGAGAACAGGAGTTATTTATTAGAAGTAGCCTTATCGACCTATTGCCTTACTCCCAGTGGAAGCTAAGAATCCTAATCCCAGGCATCTTTAGGACCTTCTTCAAACAGTCGCCAAAACCACATTGCTGGGGATGCTGGGGAAAGTTAAAAAGACTTTCAGGCCACCTTAAACTAAAGCTGCACTGTCATCTTACAGATCTGCTTGCTGGAATCCAGAGGACAGCCCCAAAGCCACCCATCCCGGCAGTGCGCTTGAGAAGCTATAGGAGAACAGCACCAGGACTGCAATTAGAGTTGGAGGAGAGGAGGAGGAGACAGGGGTCAGTGGATCAGTCAATCATCAGGGCACCTTCTTCCCCACCCCCTCGCCGCCAGCATCCAGAGGAATGCTACTTCAATGGCTCTTCCGATTTTAGGCAGTGCACTTCTGCCATCTAGTGGTTCCCTTACACTTTCCAAAATGCCTTTAGAAGAAATGGATTTCAAGTGCTGAAAACCCAGCAAAGGCAAAACCAAACCAGGAAGGCAGACTTAAAAGTGAGCCCAAGTACCATCAAAATCTAAATAGAAAACCACAATGTTATTTCTGTTCCTTTGTCCTTTTGTGATCTTTTGAGAAGAGATCATCTTGACCTGTGTTCAACGGAATACAAGGTTGAAGGCTGTTTCACAACCAAGGTCAAACTGACATCACGTTTGGAACTAGCTTTTATTTCACTGGGAAATGAGAAATGATTTTAGCTTATCATGGGTTGAATATGCTTTTTCCTCCTTCTCTCAAATGATTCTAAATGTGCTGCAAACATTGCCTAGAAATCATTTTCCCCAATTCATGATCCATGAATATTGTTTGAATAAACAAATGAACTAGAGAACTTTAAAACTGAAAGAAACAAAGCCAAGAATGTCTCTGTTACTTTGAGCACATAAATGTCAAAACAGCCAAAGATGACAGTGCTGAGATTTAACAAGGAAAACATTTCAGGGAGCAGGGCTGGCTGGCAAGGGAGGAAATGCTCCTGGTTTCAGTCTCTGAGGGAAGCTGGTGCTCTTATTGTCTTTTTCCTTCATGGTGCCCTTAAGGTAATTCATTAAAATATTAACAGTCTCCGTTTGCTCTGGGGCAGTAAATTGGGACAGATCCAGCTATACAGAAGCACATCAACACGTGGGAGATACAGGTCTCATCTACACACACTCTATGCCAGAGAAAATCGGTCCTTAAGTGATTCTGAAGACAACAGAGCAGCTGTCGGCCTAGAGCCACATAGAAGGGACTAGAGTGTTCACCACCAGCTGGAGGAAAACAGAATTTCTCAGGCAGAAAATAGATTTTTACATACACATAAAACTTACATCCTGCCTCAACAAAAAACCAACACCTAGAGCAGTGATGTGGGCAAAGATAAATGAACTACTGAGAGATACTGCAACTGATTTAAGAATTGTTTTCCTCTTTCCCAATGCCCTCCTCATTGTACGTATATCACAGCTTCCAATAGTGTAATGTGACCTACAGCTGCAACTTACTAACAGCTGACTCACATTTACAAACGCCACTTGGTCCTTTCAGGAGATTCCTGTCTCCTCTACACTGTGTTGAAACAAGGTTGCTGTTTGTTTAGGTAAAACATACAAAGGGGGGTGGGCCCTGCCTGAAAGATGCAAGAATCTGTAAATTGAGTTTAAAAAATAGACATGTT
This sequence comes from Balaenoptera musculus, assembly GCF_009873245.2. Lineage (NCBI taxonomy): Eukaryota > Metazoa > Chordata > Mammalia > Artiodactyla > Balaenopteridae > Balaenoptera > Balaenoptera musculus. Next base: position 21,551,998 of record NC_045801.1, on the reverse strand, counting down.
TCTGAGAAAAAAAATCAGCTAATCCAGGTGTTTGATATCATATAAAAGAATCAATTCACTTGCTCATTAAAAAATTTTAAATAAGCTGTGTTACCATGTTGACACAGCCTAGGTCAGAAAGAACTACCTTTAGGTTGGCAACTGCCTGAGGGATGATACTTCCATTTCGTATAAAAACCACTCTTTTGGAGCAAGCTGAATGTCTCCTTTCTCTAGGAAAGTCATTCAGCTAGGTAAGGATATACAATTACAGGACAGATTATCTACTTTATCTTTCTGGACAAAAAAAAGATGATTGCTGATGTTCAGTTTTAAAAAGCACTCATATTCACAAAACACCTTAGAGAAAGTTTCATTTTTAAAAACATAAATCAACCATTCATCTCAGGGGGCAAACAGCCTTCCTCCTAAAGAGCAGTAGGTACTACTTGCCACTAAGCAGGAAAGTCAAAAGGAAATTCCAGTAAGAATATAAAGACTGGATTAAGGTTTTCAGGGAAATGCAAAAGGAAGCAAAATACTGCTTAAATAACAAACTCCAAATTGGGAAAGCTTTAGGCTTCTCTGGCAGGTAATGAACAAGCGGCTTAAAATATAGTTTTATTAACATGACATTTTCAACTAATAGGCTGTCAGGCATGAGGTCTGAATTCCTTTTGCAATGATAGCGGGTGGACATCAAAGAATCAATGATATTCTCCTGCTGAGACCGACCACTCCACCCCTCCCCCCCATGACACCCTTAAGGTTTCGGTCATAGGGTGCCCAGGCTCCAGGTCACACATGGCAGCTAACCGTGGTTAACCTAGTCAGGCCGATTTAGATTTGAATCCCAGTTCCATTAGCTATTAGCTGTTTGTCTATGGTCAAAATACTGACATTTTCTGTGCCTGTTTTCCTTATTTGTAAGATAAAAATAATAATTATTAGGTTAGAAAATGCAATTTTTGTAAGCCAGAACTATCAAATGTCAGCAGTTTATTAGTTCTACCTAGTAAGTCACAACTTTCATGGACCTGGGAAGCAATGGAGAAAGCTGACTGTGACCTAGACCTTAATGTCCATTTCTAGCCAGCTAATGGACAAATTGTGGAAAAAGTTTAATCAGGCAAGAAGGTCTCAACAAGACAGGTTCACAACCAATTTACCTGTCAGGATCTTTGTCAGCTGTGTCAAAGGGCTATGGAAGTACACAAATGCATGGATTTTTTAGTACCCTGCACTGGAAGGGTGAAAAAAATTTAGAGTATCTAAAGAAGCAGGAATTATTTTGAGAACATCTTTTAGTAAATAGAGCGCTAGACTTGGAATAAAAATAGGTAAGAACCCCTACTCTGCAGCAAACTAGCTGTGTGACCTTGATATGTGGTCTAATCTCTTTGATTTTCTACTTCCTCTTCTATATGGATGGCAACAATAACTGAGGCTCCAAATGCCACACAGGTAATGACAGTAACTATCATTTATTCAGTACTTATTATACTCCAGGCACCTTACACTAATTATCATATTAACTCCCCAAAACAATCCTATAAGGAAAGTACTGTTGCTAAAATTCCCAGTTCATAAATGAGAAAACCGGAGCTCAAAAGCAATAAGTTCAAGGCCATACAGAAATTAAAAGATAAAACAGAGATGTGAACCCCAGCAGTTTAATTCTAGAACTTACTTGCCTACCACATGCTTCACTGCTTTTAATCAGAAGACGTAAATGCTAGCCTGGGTTCTATTACTCATTTGCTTCGCTGGACCTTCATTTCTTCTTTAGTTCTAGCTAATGACTAGAATCAGGTTCCAAATGGTTTATCTCAAATACCCACCCTGATCACTTTTGTTAGAAGCTTCTAACAGGAGCATAGTGCTCAAAAAGATTGCAAAAGCCAAGTCTTGGTTCAGCGGGAAATAATGCTGTGATTAACTAGTGATGTTTGCCAAGGGCTGACAGGTGAGGCATGGAGGCACTTGTATTTGCTCTCCCTAGGGAAGACATAGGAATTTCTGGCTGTTCTGTTTCATTATTCTACCCTGCATCTTCTCTCAGTAGCTGCTTAGAGAGCAACCAAGGGTAGTCTAGTCAAACAAGGGCTACCTGATAGGACAGGGCTGTCTAACAGAATTTTCTGCCATGATGAAAATATCTGATACAATAGCTACTAGGCACACGTGGCTACTGAGTACTTGAAATCTAGCTGAGTAGATTATTTTTAATTAAAATTTTTTTAAATTAATAAAAACGTAAATTTAAATAGACCCATGTCGCTAGTGGCCACAATATTGATGAGTGCAGTTCTAGAACAAAGGTCTGTTGGCTGTGGATGGAAGTCATGGACATGAAAACTGAGGGGAATACACCCCAGAAGCTGAAAGTCAGGGAAAGGTAAGGTTTGATCAAAGGAGGTACTGAGGAGGAATCTGGATGTCAAATCTGACAAGTGATGCCAAATGCAGAGGAAGGTACGGAGGACAAGCTACTGGGGAGGGACAGGAGGCAAGAGATGAATAGGCTGACTTCTCGCCTGGGTCAATCCTGGGCTAGGGGTTCCCTACTAATCCTGAAATGGGCAGGGCCTGGGCTTTGGTCATCTGGATGCCAATTGTCATGCTGTGCTTGGAGAAAAATTTGCCCTAGCTTCCCTGCCCTTTCTCAGCTATCCCTGAGAATGTCCCCAAATCCTCACCATTCCTAAGAGTCTTCCTGATGACCAAATAATACCCACTGTTTATATGAAATAGTCCCAACTACAGAGTATTACTGATACCAGGTGAATTGTTACCATGCTTAGTAGGAAGTTCAATAGTTTGAGTTCTTTGCTACTAAACTCAAATTGAATTCACTTAATCAAAATGAAGAATTAACAGGGAAAGTACTGGAGCATCTCATACAAGTACTTAGTATTCAAGCTGCAGGAATGGATACTGCCAGGCTTCTACAGAAAGTGGGATTCAGTCAAGACTGTCTGCCTTTCATGTCAAGCTTTCTCATTCTTCTCTTTCTGTACATTAGCTGCTCCTGCTTTGGCTTGTCCCCTGGCAGGAAACACACCTTCCAAGAACTTCACCCAATAAGGAAAGACAGCCTACATCTTTCTCTGTGAAAATGACTATACTACCCAAAGCAATCTACAGATTCAATGCAATCCCTATCAAACTACCAATGGCATTTTTCACAGAACTAGAACAAAAAATTTCACAATTTGTATGGAAACACAAAAGACCCTGAATAGCCAAAGCAATCTTGAGAAAGAAAAATGGAGCTGGAGGAATCAGGCTCCCTGACTTCAGACTCTACTACAAAGCTACAGTAATCAAGACAATATGGTAGTGGCACAAAAACAGAAATATAGATCAATGGAACAGGATAGAAAGCCCAGAGATAAACCCATGTACATATGGTCACCTTATCTTTGATAAAGGAGGCAAGAATATACAATGGAGAAAAGACAGCCTCTTCAATAAGTGGTGCTGGGACAACTGGACAGCTACATGTAAAAGAATGAAATTAGAACACTTCCTAACACCATACACAAAAATAAACTCAAAATGGATTAAAGACCTAAATGTAAGGCCAGACAGTATAAAACTCTTAGAGGAAAACATAGGCAGAACACTCCATGACATAAATCACAGCAAGACCCTTTTTGACCCACCTCCTAGAGAAAGGGAAATAAAAACAAAAATAAACAGTTGGGACCTAATGAAACTTAAAAGCTTTTGCACAGCAAACGAAACCATAAGCAAGATGAAAAGACAACCCTCAGAATGGGAGAAATATCTGCAAATGAAGCAACTGACAAAGGATTAATCTCCAAAACATACAAGCAGCTCATGCAGCTCAACATTAAAAAAACAAACAATCCAATTGAAAAATGGGCAGAAGATGTAAATAGACATTTCTCCAAAGAAGATATACAGATTACCAACAAACACATGAAAGGATGGTCAACATCACTAATCATTAGAGAAAAGCAAATCAAAACTACAATGAGGTATCACCCCACACCAGTCAGAATGGCCATCATCAAAAAATCTACAAACAATAAATGCTGGAGAGGGTGTGGAGGAAAGGGAACTCTCTTGCACTGTTGGTGGGAATGTAAATGGATACAGCCACTATGGAGAACAGTATGGAGGTTCCTTAAAAACCTAAAAATAGAATTACCATATGACCCAGCAATCCCACTACTGGGCATATAACCTGAGAAAACCGTAATTCAAAAAGCGTCATGTACCACAATGTTCATTGCAGCACTATTTAAAATAGCCAGGACATGGAAGCAACCTAAGTGTCCATCGACAGATGAATGGATAAAGATGTGGCTCATATATACAATGGAATATTACTCAGCCATAAAAAGAAATGAAATTGAGTTATTTGTAGTGAGGTGGATGGACCTAGAGTCTGTCATACAGAGTGAAGTCAGAAAAACAAATACTGTATGCTAAAACATATATATGGAATCTAAAAAAAAAAAAGGTTCTGATGAACCTAGGGACAGGACAAGAATAAAGACGCAGAGGTAGAGAATGGACTTGAGGACACGGGGAGGGGGAAGGGTAAGCTGGGACGAAGTGAGAGAGTGGCATGGACATATATACACTACCAAACGTAAAATAGATAGCTACTGGGAAGCAGCTGCATCGCATGGGGAGATCAGCTCAGCTCCGTGCTTTGTGACCACCTAGAGGGGTGGGATAGGGAGGGTGGGAGGGAGACGCAAGAGGGAGGGGATATGGGTATATATATATACATGTAACTGATTCACTTTGGTATACAGTAGAAACTAACACAACATTGTAAAGCAATTATACTCCAATTAAGATGTTAAAAAAAAAGAAAGAATTAGAGGAAAAAAACATAAAAAATACATATATATCAGGGAAGGAACTCTGACCCCTCCTGGGTCCAGTGCTGCCCCTGAGGCTACGGTGGAGACGAGACTGGAGCAGGATCATGACTGAACAGGGCATTCCTACTGAAAATCGCAAGGTTGGAAGCGGGGAGAAAGGCCAGCTCCAAGAAAAGGGACAGTGGTGGTGCCGTCCCAGGACAAAAGGAAAGAGAAGCTAGGAAAACAAAACAGTAAATTTTCATGGAAGAAACAGCGTGATGACATAACACGGACAACACATACTCATTAGCGAAGACATTTTTTTTTTTTTTCTTATAAAGCAGATCAAGCATGATATGGAACTTTGCCATCTGCAAAACCAGGATGATTTTTTTTTTCCCCTTATTAAGAATCAAAAGGAAAGTAATCCAGATGCTTTAATTACTTCGATTGTGGAGGTGAAGGAGAGCCTTGCTTTTAAATGAACATTGTATTTATCCATTAATTGTAACAGGAAATTGAAGCGACGCTTTGGTTTTATATGTGATTATCTCAATGCCTATTGAATAAAAAAGTAGTTTTACCTCCTTAGCAGTGAAGTATATAAGGATGATGATAGATTATTCTGAGTATTATTTCCTCATTTCTGGTTCTAAACACTATATTTAATAAGGAAGAGCCAGGTTCAATAAAGGATGCATCTGGCTTCAAATGATTCATCTGTTTTTATAGAACTCACATGCTGGCAATTTCTCTGCAAAACTAGACAAGACATCGTGAATCACAACTCCCTGCACATACTCCCCAGCCCTCCCCACCAGCTTTGCTTTTGCTCATCAGCTTCAATTGACTGTCTTGGGGCATTTTTATAAAGGTGCATCCTTTGTCTCTCACATCCTGAATTAATGCTGTAGGTAATTAGCTTTGGGCTCTGAGGTCTCTTTCATCTGCGTGCAAGTCAACGAAAAGATTTTCCTTTCCTGCTTGAAATATGAAGCTCTTCCTCTCATTCCCTCTTTGACTCTCCTTCGTGGTTACTTTAATTAGGATGTCAAATTGTATCATACTGCAGGGAGCTGAACTTTTTGAGATTGTTCCAGGACAGACGTTTCTTGAGTTCTGGGGGGGCAATTTTTTCTTTGTAATGTCATTTCCAATTCCTCTGGGCAGGAGATGAACTAGTCTTGTGCATGAACCACAAGGAGTGAGGCTATATGACAGGCTGCAGAAGCTGTAGAGCTGGATGAAAATGTGGCATCAGTAGGAGACAAACAAAGGTGCATGCCAAGATGCACAGAGCTGGCTTGAATAACTGAGGACGTCTCTTGGAAAAGGAATACAAGCAAAAATAATATTAAAATCCTGTGAATTCAGTTGCCAGGGCATTTTGGCTACTTAAAAATATGCATGTGTCTTATTTATTGCCGTGTCTACAGGGACTGGAAAAGGAACTGCAAATAGCTGGCGTGTCTGCTGCCACTACTGCTATTCCTTCATCCCTAGCTGACTTCACTCATCACTCACGACACTTCCCTGCTGAGCCCACACGTAGACACAGCCTGCTCCAGATAGCAACCGCCAATTGATCAGAGCTGGCACACAAGATGGAATCTACCTGCAATCCCTGCAACGGTCTAGAACATTGTAAGCGTTTAATAAATACTTGTTGAATGCACAAATAAATTAAGTCATGTTTCTAGAGATTATGGGACTTCACTGCTCCTCTCCTCCCTTGCATTTAGAGTCTTCTTTTTATTTATTTATTTATTAGTGTTTTCTCAGGTGGATTCCAAAGAGTCAGATCCAACATGGTTCTTTAATTTAGATGCATCATGTTACCCTCCGATTTTATCTAAAGCAGGGATAAAAATATGTTGCCCTCAAGCTGGGTTTATCCTAGCATTCAGGCACCTTTGGACACATCTGGAGGACTGATGAAGTGGGTTTGAGAATTTCAACCCAAAGCATGAGATCTGAGTAGTACATGAGTTTGGATCTAAGGCAACTAGTCAGAATAGAAGGGAGGTAAGACCATGAACACTGAATTTGTCACTCAAGTCCCATGCCAACTTCTAAGGGCAAGTGGGCTACAGTGGAAGATCCAGTAAAAACTACAAAAAGCTAATTTGATAAAGTAATCATGATACGGTCCAAGTATCAAGCACTGCGGGCACTGGGCAGCAATGGGAAATGCCACCCTTACCAACATGGTCAGCAAGGCTCCTTGGCAGGGTGGGTGTGAAGAGCAGAGATTAGCAGCAGCTATTTTGATACCTTCCATCCTTTTCACTTAGCTGCTGCTTTGGGATGGGCTCTACTGGGAGACGTCACCACAGGAAGCTAGAGTAGGATGTAAGAGGCAAATAAATGGCAGACCTCACAGGACACAGAAGAGAACAAGGTTAATCACTCACAAGTGAAACACCAGCTGGGGACTCACACAAGTACCTAGGAGAAATACTGGGGTCATGTGCAGGAATTTCTGCCAAGCATTTGGGGAGGGCTGAGAAGAAATGCTATTGTATTAGTGTGCTTTATCTATAAGGATGGAGAAATTCAGGGTGCAGGTATTTTGAAGATTTTACTAACTCAAGGACATTCAACCTAAAGGACTACCAGTGAAACACACATCTCAACAAAACATATTTCAAAAGACGAATAGTATTCTCTTCATAGCAGCTTGATCATCAAAACGTACTAATTTAATACATGAAGGCATATAGCATTTGGCTTGCTACAAAAGGAACACCGCAAAATTCAGCCTCAGCCCTCCAGGAGTGTGTACAAATTCAGAATACCTGTACACACCGTAACAGCCAAATAAAAACCTCAAAGCAATGCACGGATTGTTGGTGCAACATTTCTGTCACATATAGGTCACTTTGCTAAGAGGACTGCAAGCTGCTTTTAAGCACATGAATATATTATCCAATTTTCTTGACAAAGATAAAAGCTCAGAAATTCAAAATGACAGGAGCCAAGTCTGTATGGCTGTAGGGGAATCAAAGCAGTCTAGAAAATTTGATTAACTCAATTTGCCCCAGTTCCTTAGGGAAGCCTCAGAAATCAAAATGATTATTTAATAGTCCAAGTAGTAAATTTGGATTGAAAAGACCTCTCTCACCTTTCTGCGCTTGTTTTTGAGACGCAATCTTACCTGAAGGGTCAGAGCCAACAGAAGAAGAGACATAATAGCATTATTGAACCTCCAAAATACAAAGAAGTTTCTATCACCTCTGAACCTGCACCCTGGCCAAAATAAGAAAGCAATAAAATCAAGGGTTTGGAGAGGAAACTTGGATGTCCTTGGATTAGCCCAAATCCTCCTAGAATTCTCTGAAGAATGAAATCAGGTGAGCCAGTGTGGCATAAAGCAGTTCTCAATGTTACCGTCCATCAGGATTAACTGAAGAGCTTGTTGTAATGGGATTTCTGGGCCCTACCCCCAGAGTTTCTGATTAGTAGGTTTGGACTAAGGACCAACATTTGTCACTTCTGAGAAATTCTCAGGTGATGCTCACAGGGGAACACAATTTGAAAGCCACTTGTGAAAAGATTGATTACTACTGTCTGAATCAGTCATTTCACTGGGTGTGTAAAATGATGACTTTCTAATTTTATCCTTTGGTTTGTATTTATTTGTGGAAATTATTCTGTATAGAAGAACTTTCCTTTATCCATGAAAGCTACGTGTTAACTTCTGAAATACACCTCAAACCAGAAAGGCAAGGTAATTGTTTGATGCTCTTCCTCTGATTATTAAATTTCACAGTAATAATTAGCACGTAGCCATCTCCAGTGGTGTCAAATGAGTTCTGACTCTCTCCAAAGTCACCAATCAGGCAAGTCATTCCTCTCCATGGGGCAGAGGCTAGGAGTGTTTACACTAATGGATATCCCTCAGTCCTTCTACCAGGAAACAAGAGTCTTCTCCCTTATCTCTTTCTTTTTTTCTCTCTCTCTAACCTCCTTACCATTTATTGATAGATTAGCAAATGCAAGTGGATTACCTATTTTCTTGATTTTCTAAACAATTAGCTTTGTGTTTTATTACTAGACCTAATATATTTTTTCTGTTTTGTTATAAATTTCTGCTTTTATCATTTTAAATTTCTTCCATCTACTTTGTTTAATTGTCATTCATTTTCTGGCTTTTGGGTTATATCTTTAATGTATTTTCTTTTTCGTTGATTTTGGTATTTGATGCTATGAAATTTTCTCTTACTGCTTATTGTAGGTGTATCTATTCTGCAGGCACTGATAAGCTGGGTTTCTGTGAAATTTATTTTCTAGAAATTCTTCATTTCTTTTTCCTTTCCCCTTCAATCCCTAGTGAATTACTTCGATAAAATAAATGAACCGTGCAAAAAATAATTTTATTTGCCCCCTATAATTTTTGCTTTAATCAATCATTTATCTTTTAATGTAATTATGAAAAAAATATATATCCTTTTATTTTCACACCCGTCTTTACCATTCAGGGTACTTTTTCCCCTTCATATAGATCTACGTTACCATTTGGTGTCATTTCCTTTCATCATGAAAACCTCCTTTTAGCACTCCTTTTAGGGAAGATGTTATACCAATAAATAATCTCATGTTTTTGTTTATATGAAAATATCTATTTCTCTTTCATTTTTGCAGGATAGTTTGGTATATAGAGTTCTGACTGACACTTTTTGTCTCTCAACACTGAATATGTTATTCTGATGTCTTCTGGCCTCCTTTGTTTCTGATAAGTCATCTATTAATCACATTGTTGTTCCTCTGTAGGTAACTGTAATATCAAGCTATTCTTTTTACCTTTTACTTTCAGCAGTTTGACGATAAAGTAATTCAGTATAATTTGTGTTGTGGTGAGGTTATTGGCTATGTAAATTTAGAAAAATTTGGAGAAGTTTAGAGTCATTAATTCTTTTTTTTTTTTTTTTTAAAGCACTTTTTTTTTTATAGCTACTTTATTTATTTATTTTATTTTATTTTTGGCTGTGTTAGGTCTTCGGTTCATGCGAGGGCTTTCTCTAGTTGAGGCAAGTGGGGGCCACTCTTCATCGCGGTGCAGGGACCGCTCTTCATCGCGGTGCGCGGGCCTTTCACTATCGCGGCCCCTCCCGTCGCGGGGCACAGGCTCCAGACGCGCAGGCTCAGTAGTTGTGGCTCACGGGCCCAGCTGCTCCATGGCATGTGGGATCTTCCCAGACCAGGGCTCGAACCCGTGTCCCCTGCATTAGCAGGCAGATTCTCAACCACTGCGCCACCAGGGAAGCCCCATTAATTCTTCAAATATTTCTCTGCCCCTTTCTCTCCACTCTTGCTGGAATCCAATTACATATATGTTGGAATGCTTGATATTGTCCCACAGATTTCTGAAGCTGTGTTATTTTTCTTCCATTTTTTTCCTCAGCTTTTCAAATCAGCTAATTTCTACTGATTTATCTTCAAATTCACTGACTCTTTTTTTGCTATCTCCAAACCACTCTTGAGACCACTTAGTGAATTTTTCATTTTATTTAATTTCTTTTCAGGTCTAGAATTTCCATTTGGTTCTTCTTATAGTTTCTATAGCTCTGTTGAAATTTCCTGCCTGTTCAATCAAGACTATATTTTCCTTTAATTCTTTGATCCTGTTTTCTTTTAATTATTCAAACATATTTAAAACAGGTGCTTTAATCTTCACTACATCCAACCAGGGCCCTGTCAAAGTCTATTTCTGCAGCCTGCCTTTTTTTCTAGGTATGGGTCACCCTTCCCTATTTCTTTATATGGTTACTAATTTTAGTTGAAAACTATCTTTTATGGAATACCTTAAAGCAACTCTGAATTCTGGTATGAGCTTCTGAGGAGTTTGGTGTTTTGTTTTAATAAAAAATTAATTTGTCTGGACTCAAACTACAAAGTCTCTAATCACACATAAAATGTTCTTTTAGTAGTAGATTTGTGATTGATTTCATTTCAGGAAAGATTTTTTTTGACATACTGTTGTAAATATTTGCTCTGTACCAATGATTTTTTTTTTTTTTCTCATTTGGTATCTTCAATTGCACATATGTTGGCTCTAATTCTGCCTATTTTTCACATTTTCTTGAATAGCTTTTTGTCTCTATTTCTACTTCATAATTTTCACTTGTATTCCCTTGAGCATATATTTCCCACATTAAGCTTTCTATAATGTCTACTTGCTTTTGTATTCCTTCTAATTCAGTCTTTATCTTCCGAAAGAGTTCACATTTAATTTATTCCATCTCTTTTTTTTATCTCTTTCTGCTGTCCAACTACCTCATTTCTGAAATGCTTTAAGTCTTGTTTCTGCTATCCTTACACTGTTTTAGTCATATTCTAAATTACTTTTTATTGAATTTGATATATCTGTTTTCAATTTTAATCTTCTTTGCAGACAAAAATGTGTGTTTTTTTCCAATGTTTTTATTTCATGGAGGTTTGTGCCTCATTTTCAGCTTTTATCTTATAATATCTTTGCATAACTCTTTCTTTCTCCTTGTTTTAATAAGACTATTAGGAGGAAGTTCTTTTGTAGAAGTTGAAGGTAGGCCAGGGAAGCATTCTCGCATTCACAGCTCAAGGGATCCCTCTTCTATGGTTACAGGGGAGTATTTTTAAAGTGGCGTTGTTTTCAATCTACTTCTCTGCCTCTCTGAGCTAAGCCTGATTCAGCAAAGCTTCCTATTTCTATCATCTTCTTTTCTAAAGCTCTATGGACTTTGCTTTCCAAAGTGTTATCCTCACCTGTATTTGCTTTTACAGTTCTTTTTTCGTCTATGCCCTTTGGATCTCTTCCTGTCTCACAAGTATTTGAATCTGCATTATCAATGGGATCAACAGTGTTCCCACCTTAGGCAACCTGAATTTGGTTCCAAGTAGGTTTTTTCAGCATAGGTCTGTATCCCACTGATAGGATGTTCTGGGATTCTTGAGGCGTGGGCTGCTACAGCACTGTCTGAATTTCCTGTAGTTTCTATAATAGTTTCCCACAGTAATTTTGCACTTACCCATGCAAAAAGGAATCCTATGAACACTGCTCTAATTTTTTCCCAGTTGTTTTCAGATTTATTTACTTAGGTTTTTACTCACTATGCAGTTTTCACCTTCGGGAATACACTGACAATTTCTGTTTCATGGCCATGGGCTCCTTCCAGGCTGCTCTTTCTCTGTCACTAATGCTGCAGAGCTGCTGGTCCCTAAAGGCACTGATCTTTTGGATTGAAAATTAACTTATTTCTTGACAAATAGTCAGGAAAGGTTGCAACTAGATCCTATCACATAGAATTTTCTGAGGCAAGTCACATGACATTCACAGGACAGGGAAAAAACCTCTGAACATTCAAATGAGCTTACATTTCTTTATGAAAAATCCTATCCATTTTTCAGGGTCCAGTGCAAATGTTCCTTCAGGAAATCTTCCTTGGCCCTTGTGATTCCCGTCCACCTAACCTCCTTTCATTTATTCTCATAGTATATATTTTTATTTACCAGTTTGCCTACCTTTATTATGGATGTTTTCATGTTTTATTATAATCTTTTTACTTATATAACTATTCCTGAGTAGATTTCAAGATACTCTAAGACATGTATATATTCTAATGTTTTTCATATCCCTAAAGCCTACTAGGCATCCAAGTATCTCATTAAATTTATTATCAAATATTTATAAGTACTTGCTATGGATCAGGCACTGTTATAGATGCTGAAAATTCAAAAATTAATAAAAAAAATCTATCTATTCGATAAACCTGGAGCAGTTACTATCGTCTCCTAAAGTTTCCACTAAGATGCAAGAAAAAAGATTGTCCTTGTGCTTCCTGTCTGTCTGACTGTGGCAGCCAAGATTGAATGGGGAAAGAAAGGGGGAAATCATGACAACACAGGGAAAAACAAAGAGAGGGAACTTTTGCAACTAGAAATAAACTTGTAAACAGTGAAGAGCCTTTTTCCCTCCAAAAAAGAAGAGAAAATTTGAGTTTAAAAAAAAGTGAGTTGGAGTAGAGGTGAAGATCACAGAGTAGGAAGACATGAGCTCACCTCCCTCCAAGAACACATCAAAAATACATCTACATGTCAAGCAATTCTGACTGAAAACTAACTAGAGACTGCCAGAAACACTCTCCTACAACCAAGGCTGTAAAAAAAATATACAAACGGAGTCAGGTAGGAAGGGCAGAGAATTGATCAGGTAGGGACCTGAACCCCTAGGAGGGAACACAGAAGAAGAGTGGAATTACACAGGCTCTGAGATCTTCCCTGGGGAGTTAGCAGTTTGAGCCTCATAGTAGGTGCTCCAGGCCTGGGGTCCAACACCAGGAAGAGAAGTCTCCTTAGCTGGTTTTAAAACCAGTGTGACTAACAGGAGGGCTGTAAGAAACATAGACTCTACTCGTAAATACTGTGCACACATTTGCTTACTCCTGAAACAAGGCAGAGGAAGCAGATTGAAACTACTAGGGATTCTGGTCAGTGTCATGACCTCCCAGCACACGCCCCAGTCACAGCCAAGCACCCACTCTGTCCTTGCTTATTCTGTGGAGAAGTTTCATCTGAAAGCAGCAGAAGACACTTTCTTCTCAACTGCACATGGAATATTCTCCAGGATAGATCACATCTTGGGTCACAAATCAAGCTTTGGTAAATTTCAGAAAATTGAAATCATATCAAGCATCTTTTCCAACCATAACACTATGAGAGTAGAAATCAATTACAGGAAAAAAACTGTAAAAAACACAAACACATGGAAGCTAAACAATATGCTACTAAACAACCAATGAATCACTGAAGAAATCAAAGAGGAAATAAAAAATACTTAGAAAAAAATGACAATGAAAACACAATGACCCAAAACCTATGGGATGCAGCAAAAGTAGTTCTAAGAGGGAAGTTTACAGCAATACAATCCTACCTCAAGGAACAAGAAAAATCTCAAATAAACAACCTAACCTTACATCAAAAGCAACCAGAGAAAGAAAAACAAAATCCAAAGTTAGTAGAAGGAAAGATATCATAAAGATCAGAGCAGAAATAAATGAAATAGAAATGAAGGAAACAATAGCAAAGATCAATGAAACTAAAAGCTGGTTCTTTGAGAAGATAAACAAAATTGATAAACCTTTAGCTAGACTCATCAAGAAAAAAAGTGAGAAGACTCAAATCAATAAAATTAGAAATGAAAAAGAAGAAGTTACAACTGACACCACAGAAATACAAAGGATCATAAGAGACTACTACAAGCAACTCTATGCCAGAAAAATGGACAACCTGGAAAAAATGGACAAATTCTTAGAAAGGTACAACCTTCCCAGACTGAACCAGGAAGAAATAGAAAATATGAACTGACCAACCACAAGTAATGAAATTGAAACTGTGATTAAAATCTTCCAACAAACAAAGTCCAGGACCAGATGGCTTCTCAGGTGAATTCTATCAAACATTTAGAGAAGAACTAACACCTATCCTTTTCAAAGTCTTCCGAAACATAGCAGAGGGAGGAACACTCCCAAACTCATTCTATGAGGCCACCATCACCCTGATACCAAAACCAGACAAAGATATCACAAAAAAGAAAATTATAGGCCAATATCACTGATGAGCATAGATTCAAAGATCCTCAACAAAATACTAGCAAACAGAATCCAACAACACATTAAAAGGATCAAACACCATGATCAGGTGGGATTTATCCCAGGGATGCAAGGATTCTTCTGTAAATGCATATCAATCAATGTAATACACCATACTAACAAATTGAAAAGTAAAAACCACATGATCACCTCAATACATTCAGAAAAAGCTTTTGACAAAATTCAACACCATTTATGATAAAAACTCTCTAGAAAGTGGGCATGGAGGGAAACTACCTCAACATAATAAAGGCCATATATGACAAACCCACAGCAAACATCATTCTCAATGGTGAAAAACTGAAAGCATTTCCTCTAAGATCAGGAATACAACAAGGATGTCCACTCCTGCCACTATTATCCAACATAGTTTTGGAAGTCCTAGCCACAGCAATCAGAGAAGAAAAAGAAATAAAAGGAATCCAAATTGGAAAAGAAGAAAACTGTCACTGTTTGCAGATGACATGATGCTATACATAGAAAATCCTAAAGATGCCACCAGAAAACTACTAGAGCTAATCAATGAATTTGGTAAAGTTGCAGGATACAAAATTAATACACAGAAATCTCTTGCATTCCTAGACACTAACAACGAAGGATCAGAAAGAGAAATAAAGAAAATAAACACGTTTACCATTGCAACAAAAAGAATAAAATACCTAAGAATAAAACTACCTAAGGAGGCAAAAGAACTGTACTCAGAAAACTATAAGACTGATGAAAGAAATCAAAGACGACACAAACAGATGGAGATATATACCATGTTCTTGGATTGGAAGAATCAATATTGTGAAAATGACTCTACTACCTAAAGCAATCTACAGATTCAGTGCAATCCCTATCAAATTACCAATGGCATTTTTCACAGAATTAGAACAAAAAATTTTACAATTTGTAACACAAAAGACACCGAATAGCCAAAGCAATCTTGAGAGAGAAAAACAGATCTGGAGGAATCAGGCTCACTGACTTCAGACTTTACTACAAAGCTACAATAATCAAGACACTATGGTACTGGCACAGAAACAGAAATATAAATCAATGGAACAGGACAGAAAGCCCAGAGATAAACCCACACACCTATGGTCAACTAATCTATGACAAAGGAGGCAAGAGTATACAATGGAGAAAAGACAGTCTCTTCAGTAAGTGGTGCTGGGAAAACTGGACAGCTACATGTAAAAGAATGAAATTAGAATATTCCCTATCATCATACACAAAAATAAACTCAAAATGGATTAAAGACCTAAATGTAAATAAAATTCTTCGAGGAAAACATCAGCAGAACACTCTTTGACATAAACTGCAGCAAGGTCTTATTTGACCCACCTCCTGGAGTAATGAAAATAAACGCAAAAATAAACAAATGGCACCTAATTAAACTTAAAAGCTTTCGCACAGCAAAGGAAACTACAAACAAGATGAAAAGACAACCCTCAGAATGGGATAAAATATTTGCAAACGAAGCAACTGACAAAGGATTAATCTCCAAAATATACAAACAGCGCATGCAGATGAATATCAAAAAAACAACCCAATAAAAAAATGGGAGGAAGGCCTAAATAGACATTTCTCCAAAGGAGACATACAGGTGGCCACCAACACTTGAAAAGATGCTCAACATCACTAATTATTAGAGAAATGCAAATCAAAACTACAATGAGGTATCACCTCACACCCATCAGAATGGCCATCATCAAAAAATCTACAAACAATAAATGCTGGAGAGGGTGTAAAGAAAAGGGAACCCTCCTACACTGTTGGTGGGAATGTAAATTGGTATAGCCACTATGGAGAATAGTACGGTGGTTCCTTAAAAAACTAAAAATAGAACTACCATATGACCCAGCAATCCCACTCCTGGGCATATACCCTGAGAAAACCATAATTCAAAAAGATACATGCACCCCAATGTTCTTGCAGCACTATTTACAGTAGCCAGGAAATGGAAGCAACCTAAATGTCCATCAACAGAGGAATGGATAAAGAAGATGTGGTACATATATACAATGGAATATTACTCAGCCATAAAAAGGAACGAAACTGTGCCATTTGCAGAGACGTGGATGGACCTAGAGACTGTCATACAGAGTGAAGTCAGAAAGAGAAAAACAAATATCATATAATATTGTTTATATGCGGAATCTAGAAAAATGGTACAGATGAACTTATTTGCAAAACAGAAATAGAGACACAGATGTGGAGAACAAGTGTATGGATACCAAGGTGGGAAGGGGGGGGTGGGATGAACCGGGAGATTGGGATTGACATATATACACTACTATGTATAAAATAGATAACTAATGAGAACCTACTGTATAGCACAGAGAAGTCTACTTAATGCACTGTGGTGACCTAAATGGGAAGGAAATCCAAAAAAGAGGGAGTATATGTATATGTATAGCTAATTCATTTTGCTGTACAGCAGAAACTAACACAACATTGTAAAGCAACTATACTCCAATTTTTAAAAAAAGAGATAAACAGAATTGATAAGGCTTTAGCCAGGCTCATTATGAAAAATAGAGATAGGACCAAAATAAACAAAATAAGAAATGAAAGAGGAAAAATTAAAACTGAATCCCAGAGATACAAAATATCATAAGAAAATACCATGTTCAGCTATATTCCAACAAATTGGACAATCTAAAAGAAATGGATAAATCTCTAGAAACATACAATCTTCCCAGACTGATTCAGGAAGAAACAGACACTTTAACAGACTGATCACTAGTAGTGAAAGTGAATTAGTAATCAAAAAATTCGCATACAAAAGTCCAGGACAGGACAGCTTCACAGGGGAATTCTACCAAACACATAAATAAGAGTTAATACCTACCCTTCTCAAATTATTGCAAAAAGTTGAAGAGGAGGGAACATTCCAAAATTCTTTCTATGAGGTCACCATTACCCTGATACCAAAACCAAACAAAGACACCACAAAAAAAGAAAATTACAAGTATGACATTTCACAATGTTTACACATTTCTTACTCTGTTTATTTCTTCCTAAATTACTTCAAATGCATATATCCCTACTAGTGTAAACTCAATTACCCTAAATCGTGTAGAAGAGGAAAACAAAGGTCATAGTCTATAAAAATGAATAAAGGTACATATTATTGAATTATTTTTCAGCAAATATTCACTCTCCCTCTCCTTTGGGGTGGAGTATATTTTCCTGGTCCACTGATACAAGGCCATGCTATGTGCTTTGTCCAAAGGAATATAAGCAAAAGTGACAATGTACCTATTCCAAGCTGAGGCTTTAAAAAACATAGCAAGTTTCTTGCAGCCTTGGTGTGTTGCTGCATTTTGCCATGGGAAGAGCATACCCAGGTAGCTGCTGCCCCATGATCCTGGATCCTGGAAGGAAAGGTGCAAGGAACTGACATGAATCTGACCTTTAACCTGAAGTGGAGTTGGGCTCAGTGGACCTGCAGTCCTGTAAGCAAAAAACTGATTTACATATTCACGAGTGAGAAAATATTTATGAGTATTTGCTATGTTTGTTGTTATAAACCATTGAGATTTGGAGATTTCATTGTATGCAGTGTTATTGCAACAATTGTTGACTAATACTACAGGTGTGTAGTATTTGAAGTTCTCACGCATCTTTGATGGCCAGCCCCTCAGCGCTCTCAGAGATCCTCAGCCTCACCAAATCTTTCCTACTTGAGTGATGGAGTATGGCTGGGAATAGAAGCTTTGCTTATTTTGATCCATGAGTTCAGGACCCTCAGAGGATTCAAGACTGGTGGAAAATCACAGAGTGGTCCAAGATGCAGGTGGTCATGCTTATATATAAGTGGATGCATCATTAACTTCAATAGCAATAAATTAAAGTGATTTTTCACTTGATTATCATATCCTGAATGAAATAAAATTAACTTTCTAATAATTAGCCACAAATTTCTAACGTGTTTATCTTTACCAAATGCTTCTCAGCTCTGCTAAGTTGAAAGTTTCAAATCCATCAACCAATAAATTGTTCCTTGGGTTTCACTTCAGGGACCAATTAAAAGTATCAACATGTTTTCTTCCATTACACTAGGAGTTTTACCTCCAGCTGTTGGGATCTGGGCTTCTAAAACTATGAAGCGTGATTATCCAAGGAGAAGGCACTTGAGACAATTGGAAGAAAACAGATTCTGTTGAAAGCTCGTTTATGCAAGCTTAGTGGTTCCTCCCTCCCCACTTTGTTCCGAGGGCACATGCGTTAATGAACATGTGGTAAATAATACATCTGGCACTGCAGCAGGAAAGGTGTTGTTCCTGAGCCTGGAGGGAAAGCTCCTGGCAGATAATCCAAGGGCTGGTAATTTATCACTTACACAGGCAGACCTCCTCTTGAGGGTCTCCTTTTACGTCTCCTGTTCTGTAAAACTTTCCACTCAAGACTTGGGTAAATGTTTTCCAGATGGTATCAATCATGGTGTTACCTACTAATAGGAATCAAGGAAAAGTAATTGAATTAATTAGCAGGTCAAAAAGGAAAGGAAGCAGGACTGTGCATGAAAGAAGAAAAAGAAGGAACCTCAGAGCTACCTAATCATCAAGAGTCAAGGTCATTCAGGAGAAAGGGACTTGACTGAATGTCAAGAAACCTGAGATCTGGCCATCATCATGCTTCCTCCAAATCACAAGATTTGCATTCTAACAGACACAGGTTGAAATCTCAGTTCAGTCTCAAATTAACTGTATACAGGAGGCAAGTCACTTGACCTCTCTGAGCCTCAGTTTCCTTACATGCTGACAAAAAAGGTAAAACAATGCAAACTGTACACGTAATACTGTTTTACAGATTTAGGTGCACAGATGTAAAACACCTAGCAAAGTGTCTGGCTACTAGTAGGCACTCAAAAAAAATGTCCATGCCCATCTGTGGTCAGTGGAATAACTGGCTCCAATTCTTCACCCTGCCTGAATCCATACCACTGTCATGACTGCATCTTGGGCAGAGTGCACTTTCCCACCCCTTGCTTTGGGCTTAACCACATGACTTGCTTTGACCAATAAATGTGGGCCGCAGTGACAGTGACTTCAGAAACTAAGCCTTAAGAAGCCTTACACGTTTCTACTTGCCCTCTGCACCTCCACCTTCCCCATAGAACAACACACTGGCTGTCCCGCCGGTCTAAGAAGGAGATGAAAGAGACCTCGAGCAGGGCTGTCCCAGCCCATCTGCAGAGCCACCAAGCCAAGCTCAGCCCAGAGCGTTCAAACTCCATCCAACGTGAAGACATCTGAGTGAGGATAATGATTGTTTGAAGCCACTGAGTTTTGAGGTCAATTAGTTTAGGCTGCAATATCTCACAGACGTATCATCTCAAATTCCCTCTCTGAGTTATAATTGCATCTCTGCCCAGGACTTATTGAATGACAATCTTTTGCAATGCTAATATTACAGATTAGGCTTGGAAAATAGTAATCATAAATGTATCACAGAAACCTCTGCTGTATAATTGGTTTTGAAATCTTAATTTCCAAACTCAGATGTACAAGAAAAGTAGCTTTGTTATGATGAGACCTATTTTGTATCACTTTTATTACAAATCCCTTATTCTGCTGGGTAGCAGAAACATCTCTAGATCAATGCTGGGTTTCTTCTCCCTCCAGGGCTGTATTTAAGTTTTGGAAGTTTTTCACAGAGCATGAGGAGGAGGAGCGAGGGACTGGGAGGGACAGTGTAGACCTCATAGTACCTGGTTGTCAGTCTCTGCAGGTCTCTGCTGAAATGTCTCGGTCTATGTCAGCAAGAACCCACGGTCTGATTCCTTCTTGGCTAACCTCCTTTTGGAAGCCTATGATTATTCTCAACCGAAGGAACCTTGGAGCTGCTCACAGACATGCAAGGATTGTTCTAAAGCATCTGCAGCTCACCGGGGTGAAGGGGAATACACTGCATTGGTCTTGAAGTGTGTCTAGAAGTGCCAGATGGACATTTCCACTCCAGGCTCTTATTGTCTCTCCAGGTTCTCACAGAAAAGAGAGTATGGGTCCCTCTGCATGTAGATTCTCTAGGACTTCTTCTGAGACCTCTGCCTGGACTGAGCATGGGGTATGGCAGGGTACAATGTCCCATTTCTCAGGAGGCCAAATAACTACTCAAAATGTTTTCTTTCTAACTCTCCTCATTTCTTTGACTCTGGGGGACTTTTTCTATCAGACCTGAAGAGCTTTGCTGTTTTCCTTTCCATCATCTGAGAGACCTAGACTTTTGAAACTCAAAAGCCTTGACAAAATTTCCTTTTCTCTCTTTTCCTGGATAATCACTACCTTGAAACACTGAGTATGCAAAATCCTTACTGTGGCCTAGGCTGGTTAAAGAGTCAAAGGGCAACAGGCAATTTCAAGAAAAACAACCACAAACCTACATCAGTTGATATTTCAAAACTATTTTCCTTCACAGCTGTATGTACTTGTTTTGTGGAATGCAAGAAACAATATTGTTAAATATTAATTTGTGTATTCATCATGATGGGTTTTTCATATATTCTACCATTCTATGCATATTAACTCAAGGAGACGTTGGGTAAATAAGTGAGTTAATAAATTGGAATTTCAATATCAACTCTTGGTTCTGGTTATGTTTTGGGTTTTTTTGTTTGTTTTGGATTTTTTTCTTTTTGGATGTTCATTCTCTGGCCCAGCTGTTCTTATGACTAGATTAACCAGAGAAGTTGCCAGCTGTGATTTGCAGATGTGTTCCAGTTCCACGATGCCAGAAAAATTCAATTATGCACACTAAGGTCATCTCTATAAAGCATGACCATAGAGACATTTTACAGTGAATAGTGACCATCAGAATACTTAGCCAGGAGCAGACTGTATCTGCTTATGTTATAGTGGCCAAAATAACCAGGTGTGAAACCAGTATTTTATTTATATTTACAGCCAAATCGAAGTAGGCAATGATCCAAGCAAAGGGTTGGCATTCAGCCCAATTCAAGCTGAGCAAGGGTGATTTCATGCAGCAAAGTGTGAACAAAAATGCAAGCCATTATAGCATGTATTGAGAGTGCAAATAGAATAGAACCTCCCAGAGAGAGTAGGTATTGAAGTGAACAAGCTGGCTTCTGAGTATGTACTTCAACTTGCAAATGGGCAGCAGGGATAAGATAGGATTGTCACATATGCAGCACCAACCTATGGGACATTCTCTAGAGAGCTACTTTCAGGCTATCATGTTCCTCAAACTATTAATATCCGTGGAGTACTCAAGGAATTTGATATTTGGCCATTACTGAGTATGAAGGAGAGGATTTACTTTGTTACCTTAAAAAACTAAATAGACAAAATATACGAAGTAACCTGTTTTCAAACATTGGACAATAGGCAGTGCAGGAGAGTGATTGATGAGAAAAGAGAAACAAAAGAGAGGATCCTTAGGATTTCCCATCTTAGTGTCTGGAGAAAGTTTTCAGGTTGGGAATCCAAAGAGTATCCAGAAGTCTCCTTGAGGTGACAGGGCAGATTTGAAAATTTGGGCAGCTCAAGGTGGCTCAAATTTATAGGGACAACAGCCATGAAGTAGGGAACTCCAAAGAGTATTACCTCCGTATTGAAGAACAATTAGTCCTTGACTAAAGGTTGATCCGATGTCACCTTAAATTTGAAACTTGACAGAACAATCTGTTCCCAAGAAACTTAACTGTGCCCCAGAACAACAAAAAAAAATCCAGAATATTTAAATGTTACAACCAACAAGGTAAAATTTACAATATTTGGAATCCAATAAAAAATTATCAGGCAAGCAAAGAAGCAGGAAAATATGACCCATCATGAGGCAAAAAAAAATCCATCAATAAAGATGGACTCGTGAAACAGATGCTAAAAATAGTAGACAACATTAAAGCATCTATTATAATGATACTGCAGATATTCATAAAGGTAAAATACAGCATGAGAATATTAAACAGAAACGTGGAAGGTATTTTAAAAAACCCAATGTAAACTTTTCAAGATGAAAAGTAAAATGTCTATAATGAAGAATAGGGTCAATGGTAGATAAACAAAGCAGGAAAAAGTTCATGAATACATAGCAATTGAAACTATCCAAAATGCAAGGACAAAAACTGACTGAAAGAAATAATAAACCACTGTGGGAGCTGTGGGACCCCTTCAAGATGCTGAATATATATGTAACTGAAATCCCTGAAGTGGGAGTGTTAGAAAAAATATCAATATTTGAAGAAATAATGGCCAAATTTTTTCCAAATTTGATGAAAACTATAACCCTACAGATATAAGAATCTCAATGACCTCCAGCCACAATAAAACTACTCCAAGGCACATCAACAGAAAGTAATTAAATTCAGTGATTAAGAGAAAATCTTAAAAACGGAGAGACTAGACATGTTCAAAACAGAAAAACAAAACAAAGAACAAAAACAAAAATAAAGAAAAAAATGACTGCAGATTTCTCATTGGAAAGAATGCAAGCCTGACAATAGTGGAGCAACATCTTAAAAGACCTGAAAAAACTTCTCAACTTAGAGCTTTATTCCTAGTGAAAAATATTTTTCAAAACCGAAGGTGAAATAAAAACTCTGTGAGATAACATGAAAGCTGAAAGAATTCATTATCAGTAGATCTCAAATATAAGAAATGTTAAAGGAAGACCTTGAGAGAGAAGAAAATGATACCAGATGGAAATGTGGATTTACATAAAGATGAGGGAAACCAGAATACTATATAAATACATTGGGTAAATATAAAACATTATTTTTAATTGTATAAAGCTCTCTAAAAGACAATTTATTGTTTTAATACAAGATAATACAGTTGCCCCTTGAACAATTTGGGGGCTAGGGGTGCCGACCCTCCTCAGAGTCAAAAATCTGAGAATAACTTATAATCAGCCCTCCGTATCCATGGTTCCTCGGTATTCACACTTCTTCCTATCCATGGTTTCATGTCCATGGATTCAACCAGGAGTAGATTGTGTAGTACTGAAGTACTTACTATCGAAAAAAAACTGTGTATAAGTGGATCTGTGCAGTTCAAACTTGTGTTATTCAAGGGTCAACTGTAATGCATTGTGAGATATGTAACATATGTAGAAGTGAAATGCATATCAACAACAGCACAAAGGTCTCGAGAGAGGAAACAGAAACAAACCTGCTGTGAGTTTCTTATACAGGGAGTGGTATCATGTTATTTGAACATAGACTGTGGTAAGATAAAGTTGCATCTAATAACCCCTAAAGCATCCATTATAAAAACAAAGCAGAGTTTACCTAGTAAGCCAACAAAGGAGATAAAATGAGATCATTAAAAAACCACTGAGAGATAAAATGAGATCATTAAAAAACCACTGACTTATTCCAAAAGAAGGTAAAATGAGGAAAAGGGGACCAAAAAACAGATGAGAAAAATAGAAAACAAATAGCAGAATGTTATATTTAAATTAACCATATCAATAATAACATTAAATGTGAAGCATCTAAACCTTCCAATTAAAAGGTAGAGATTATCAGATTGGATAGAAACTCAGCACCCAGCAATATGCTGCCTACAAGTAATATTCTTTAATATAATGACACAAATAAGTTGAAAGTAAAAAGATATACTAATGTAAGTTTGGTTCAACATTTGAAAAATTTGTCAAGTAATTCACCATATTAAGAAGCTAGAGTTTGTCATACAGAGTGAAGTAAGTCAGAAAGAGAAAAACAAATACCGTATGTTAACACATATATATGGAATCTAAAAAAAAAAAAAGGTTCTGAAGAACCTAGTGGCAGGGCAAGAATAAAGACGCGGACGTAGAGAATGGACTTGAGGACACGGGGAGGGGGAAGGGTAAGCTGGGACGAAGTGAGAGAGTGGCATGGACTTATATACACTACCAAATGTAAAATAGATAGCTAGTGGGAAGCAGCCGCATAGCACAGGGAGATCAGCTCGGTGCTTTGTGACCACCTAGAGGAGTGGGGTAGGGAGGGTGGGAGGGAGACGCAAGAGGGAGGAGATATGGGGATATATGTATATGTATAGCTGATTCACGTTGTTATAAAGCAGAAGCTAACACACCACTGTAAAGCAATAATACTCCAATAAAGATGTTAAAAAAAAAGCTAGAAAACTGATAAAATAATTTCAATGTAAAAAAAGCATTTGACAAAATCTAACATTCATTCGTGATAAGAAATCTCAGCAAAGTAGGAATTGAAAGAAATTTCCTCATCCTGGAAAAGGATGCCTACAAAAGACCTGCAGTAACATCATATGAAATGGTGAAAGAATACAGGCTAGAACAGAGATCAAGAACAAGGTAGAATATCTGTTCTCACTATTTCTGTTTAACACTGTACTAGGCGTTTTAGACAGTTCAATAAGGCAAGTAAAAGATCTGAAAGTAAAAACTGTCTTTACTCATAGATGACATGATCATCTATGTGGAAAATCCTAAGGATTTCACCAAAAAACTATTAGTACTAATAAAGGAGCTTAGCAAGATTTTAGAATGGAAGGTCGATACACAAAAATCAATTGTATTTCTGTATACCAGAAACAATCATAAAGTGAAATTAAACACAATGTCAACAGATTATATGAAATACTTGGAATAAATCTGACAAAAGATGTGTGCAACCTATATACTGAATACTACAAAACACTGGAAAGGGAAATTAAAGAAGGCCTAAATAAATGAAGAGTTATGTCATAGTCATGGATTAGAAAACTCGATATTATTAAAATGTCAATTCTCCCCAAATTGATTTATAGATTCAATGCAATCTCAATCAAACTTATAGCAGGCTTTGTATGTGTGACTAGCAAGCTGTTTCTAAAACTTATGTGGAATGCAAAAGGACCTAGATTAGTCAAAACAAAATAGAGTCCAGAAATAGACCCACTTTACATTTGGTTAACTGAATTTCAAAAGAGGTGCTAAATTAATTAATGGGGAAAGGGTAATCTTTTCAACAATATGATGTTGGGAGAATTAGGAAGCCATATGCAAATCAATAAACCTCAACCCTTACTTCCCTCTCTATATTAAAATTTCCTCAAAATGAGACATTGACCTAAATATAAGAGCTAAAATTATAAAACTTCCAGAAGAAATCATAGGAGGAAATCTTAGGTACCTTGAATTTGGCAAAGCTTTATTAAATAGGACATCAAAGGAACAAACTATAAAAGTAAAGCATCAATAAATTGGACTTCGTCAAAATTAAATATGTTTGTTCCTCGGGAGTCTGTGTAACAAAAATGAGAAGACAATAATGGGAGAATATATCTGCCAAAGGACTTGCAGCTAGAATATATAAAGGTCTTTATACCTCAGTAGGAAGAGGGAAACAGTCTAATAAAAAAAGAGGCAAATAAATTGAACATTTTACCAACATAAATATACGGATGGCAAAACAGCTCATGAAAATATGCTCAGCATCATTATTCATTAGATAAATGTAAATTAAAACCGTAGTGACACACCACTACACACCCACTTAGAATGGCTCAAATTAAAAGGACTGACCATACCAAATGCTGATGAGAATACACACAGAGCAACTAAATTCTCATACGTTTCTGACGCGAATATAAAACGGGCAGGAAATGTGTATCCGTTTCTTTAAAAGTTAAACAGACACCTTCCTTATGACCCAGCTATTCCATTCCTGGGTGTTTACTCAAAAGAATTAGACCACATGTCCATACAAAGAGTTGCACGCAAATGTTCACAGCAGCTTTATTTGTAATAGCAAAGAATGGACAAATCCCAAACATTCATCAACAAATGAATGGATAATCAAATTGTGATATATGTACGTAATGGAACGTTACTCAGCAATAAAAGGAAACAAACCATGAATACATACAACAGCATGGCTGAATCTCAAAATAATTATGCTGTGTGAAAAACGCCAGACAAAAAGACAGTGTACTCTATTATTCCATTTACATAAAGTTCTAGAAAATGCAAACTAATCTATACTGACAGAAAGCACATCAGTAGTTAGTTGCCTTTTATGGGGAATGGGGAAGAACTGGATTACAAAGGGGCCCAAGGAACATACTGAGGTGATAGATATGCTTGTTTTCTTGACCGTGTTGATGGTTTTCACAGGTATACATATATCTCAGACTCATAAACTTGCATAATTTCAATATATGCAGTTTATTTTATGCCAAGTATAACTCAATAAGGTTTTTAAAAAATGGTATTTCATGAAAAAAATATAGTTTGCTTGGTCTAAACCACCATGATCACCAAAATTCGTTTTGCATTCCAACTGGATACACAATTATACCGTGTGTCGGCACCTCCACCCTTGCAGCTCTCTGCAGCCAAGTCACTGAGTTCTGCAAATGAAATCAATGAAATATGGCAGAAGACATGGGTATCACTTCCAGGCTGAGCCAAAAAAAAAAAAAAAAACCTTCTGAATAATTATCCACTGTCTTTTAAACCACATTTTGACTAAGTGGAGATTCTTCAGAGAATTCTGAGCATGACAGAACCACAAAATGGACTAAGCCTAAAACCCTGGATCACTGAAGCATGTGACTAGATCCACCCTCTTTGGGCTGTTTCAGGAAAAATAAATGCTTGTTCGTTAAGGAATTAAGGGTTGGAAGTTTTTTCTGTTATAGAAGCTGGCATTATCTTAACTAATAGAGAAGTTCATTCCTTAATTTTGGATGTTGCAATGAAAATGAATGAATGAATGAATGAATAAATGAATAAATAAATAAATAAATAAATAAAAACAATGACCCAAACTAGAAGATACGGCATTGGCTTAGCAGTCAGGCAATGGGTGGTGAGGAAAAAGATACAACAGATTATATATCCGGAGACTTCTTTTAGGTTCATTTGATAAAAAATTGGTAAAATTTTTACCCATGGTCACTTGGAAGAAAGACCACTCTCCTACTGGGCCTTCAGCAGTCTCTGCCTTTGTCATGATCTTGCCTCTCCTCTGTGTGGTGTCAAAGCTCCCTCTGCTTCTTTCTCCCTTATCAGGTCACCTGTGCTTGCATTTAGGGCCAACCTGGATAGTCCAGGTGGACTCTCTTCCCATCTCAAGATCCCTAACTTAATCAATCTGCAAAGTCCTTTTTTTTTCCACAGATAAGGTAACAGTTCTAGGTTTCAGGTATTAGGATCTAACGTCTTTGGGTGCCATGGTTTAACCTGCCACACAGACAAAGTTTTAATCAACTATTTTAAATACCTTCAAATAACTAAAGGAAACTATGTGTAAATAAAAGTATGAGATTGAGGCCTCACCAAACAGAATATCAATGAAGAAACAGAAATTGTGAAAGAGAACAAAATAGAAAATTTGGAATTAAAAACTAAAACAAATGAAATGAAAAATTCATTAAAGGGGCTCTAGCACATTCGAACAGGCAGAAGAAAGAGGAGGAGAAAGTCTGAGGAAAAGAAAGATAAAAGAATGAAGAAATATTATCAGAGCTTCAGAGACCTGCGGGACACTATCCACTAAACTAACATACACAAAATGAAAGGGGAGAGAGACAGGGGCGGTCTGGGGTTACTGTGGGTTGTGTGTAAAAAGTATGAAAAGTGCTGGCCTAAGAGGGTGCTAGAATTCTTTTTAAGGACAGCTATGTCCTTGTAGAAGACATAAGTCATAGGCCCAAATTCTTACCTTCTGAGGTTAAAGCAAAAGTGTTCACTGTAACTTAGCCAAACTGCAAATGCCATTTGTCTTTTGGGATGATTCTTACACGGACTAAGGAACATCTAAGGTTCCTATAGGGCCAGATGCTATTGAAATAGCCTTAGGAAACAAAATGGTCCACATCAGTAACTAATGAGACTTTGTTTCCATCGTATAATAAAGAAGTGTTATGTGTTTGACTCACAGGGTTATCTTCTTTAATCACCACAAAAGCCCTCTGTGATTGGCAATATTGCTCCAATTTTACAAAGTGAGGTTCTGGACATTTTCACAATTTGTCCAGATTTATG
Source organism: Balaenoptera musculus (assembly GCF_009873245.2). Lineage (NCBI taxonomy): Eukaryota > Metazoa > Chordata > Mammalia > Artiodactyla > Balaenopteridae > Balaenoptera > Balaenoptera musculus. The sequence goes on along the minus strand of NC_045801.1, from coordinate 21,523,587 downwards.
CAGCTAGTCAGTAGCTGAGCTGAGATCTGAATGGGTTTCATCTGATTCCACGCAATCCAAATGCTGTATCACCAGTCCTTCACCTCTCCAAGAGACCTATGTGCATCTATAGTCTATATAGGAACATATTTTAAATGAAGATAAAGGCTCTCATTTATCTCCCCTTATTTGCAAATTTTTAGAGATACAACTGACATGCAACTTTACATTAGTTTCAGGTGTACAACATAACAATTTGATATTTGTATATATTGCAAAATGATCACCACAGTAAGTCGTTAACATCCATCACCACACCTAGTTACAAAACTTTTAAAATTTGCAATCATTAAGAAAAATATTGTTTGCTGATCAAAAATAAGTCTCATGACTTCAAGACCAGACACTTGTAATACAGTAGAACAAATCAGAAAATGTGTTACTAACATCTTTCACAAAGAAAGGGTGCGTTCTCCAAAGATGTCTAAATATTCCTTGGTTCCATGGGAAGGTAGCCTGTCCCAGAAAACTACTGTAGATAATGATGACAAATATTATCAGGTGAGATAAATAAATCTGAAAAATACAAACTATTAAGAATGACTTTACAATATAGGTTTACAAACCTCCCACTTTCAGGACACTTAAGAGAGAAAAAAAATCCTGCGGTTCAGTTTTCAGATTTAAAAAAAAAGAGGAAACGAATAGGCCAAGTAAAATGAACAGTGAAACAACAGCTCCTGCTACAGTATCTGAGGAGGATTTTCCTTTTCTTGGTCGGCTTTCAGGTCTCTATACCAATTCAAATATGTTGGGTCTCCTCCCACTTCGCAGGAAGCCCCTCCTTTTATCAGAAACTACTGTCAGGACTAGATTTTTAACTCACACTAAGTATAAAGTGGCTTTTAAAGCCTAATGAGTCAGCTTCATAGTACAAGTTTAATAAATGGGAAAATTTCAAAACTAATCCACATAAGTGAAAGGCTAGTCCCCAGAGTTGGTGAGAGGTGCCCAAGTCCCCTAGTTATAGGGTCTCCTAGCAAGGCTATTAAGAGAGGATATAACGCCATTGATCCTGCCTGCATACTTGACAAGTCACAGGTACTTCAAATATTGGTCACTGTTTGCCACCTGTTAGTTTTTAGTGGGGCCACAAGATGGCGCTCCTCTCCAACTGTTAACAGTGCACCGGGCAGGGCCCCAGGTGCATAGAAGCGCTGCACACAAAAAACTTCCTAAAGACACAGGGAGGGTCCCACTGTCTTACCCGCTGCCCCGCTCAGCTGAATGATACACTAAGCTTCAGACAAAAGGAAATTAAATGCTTGAATAATGAGCTCCTTCATCCTGAATTCTAGTAAATACTTAATCATAGATCCTTTAACACATGGCATCAGAAACATTCACTATTGAAAAGAATAATACTGCAAACCACTTTTAAGAAAGATTTTATGCTCTGTTTCTGAGACAGTCCCCCTGAGTCAATGAAAAAGCAGGCAATGATGCTTTTTTTTAAATTTTATTTTATTTTATTTATTTTAGTTTTGGCTGCACTGGGTCTTTGTTGCTGCGCGCGGGCTTTCTCTAGTTGCAGGGAGCGGGGGTTACTCTTCGCTGCTGTGAGCGGGCTTCTCATTGCGGTGGCTTCTTGTTGTGGAGCAGGGGCTCCAGGCACGCGGGCTTCAGTAGTTGTGGCACATGGGCTCAGTAGTTGTGGCGCACGGGCTTAGTTGCTCTGCAGCATGTGGGATTTTCCCGGACCAGGGCTCGAACCCGTGTCCCCTGCATTGGCAGGCAGATTCTTAACCACTGCGCCACCAGGGAAGCCCAACTGATGCTTTTTCTATTGAGAAATTTCTCCAGGCTTGTGATGAATTTTATTTATTTCTCTTTTGGGGCTGGGGAGATGAACTAGTTGGCAGAGTTTCTACTACAGATTTTTAGCGGGCCTCGATTGTTGACTCAGAAAACATACATTCACTATTTACAAACACACTCACACATACACAAACACACGTGTGTACACACAGGCCTGATCTTCAGATAACCTGAATCATGACGAGCTGGGCTCCACGTCCCCCAACAGAGAAGGCTCCTGCCTGACCCGTCTCCTGAAACCTACTCGCAGGCAAAGGCTGCACCTCCACCCAAGCCAGCTCTGATGCTACTTCCGTGCCAGCCTTCTGTTTTTAAGCGCATTTGGTGAACGTTACCAAAGCAGCACTTAGCACCTCGTTGGTGAATGTCACAAAGAAACTTCCAACACACAGTTTAGAAAAACATGTGATTACAGCAAAAACTACACTTTGCAGGAAGAAGTTTTCTCCTGCGTGGAAAAGGGCAGAAAGGAGATGGATAGAGACAGGCTTATTCCGTAGATAGCACACATTTTCTCGTTCAAAAAACGCTTCATTCACTAAAGTGCTGACATTTGAGAGAAATAGGTGTTGGTTTTTTTTTTGTAATCAACCCTCCCACCCCCCGGGCAAATGTGCACCTCATCTCTCTTCTAACCCCCTCAGCACTCACCCCCTGCTCCCGGGCTCGAGCAGGAAGGCAGGCTGGTCCCCGAGCTGTGCGCGAGCTCCGCCTACTGGCAGCTAGGGAGAAAGACAGGCTCTCTCAAACCCGCCTAAGACTTTCCAAATTAAAAGTAGGATTTTTCTCCTGAATTTAGTCCAAGTTGTAAAAAATTGCTTAAACACACACACAAATATGAATAAAATTATACTTTAACTTTAATGTATTTGGAGGGACCATTTGGTTTAACGTTCTGAGAAAATATTTTCACCAATGGATTGATTATGCAAATATATGCCATGGTAAAATCAGCTTTCAATTGGATCTTGTGTATGTGTTTTTAAGGGTGTGGAAAGACGATCTTGAGACCCAGAGATCTCTGCTGGCTCTGACTGAGTGTGTGAAACTTCCTGATCCATTCCATAACAAGACAGTAAGCATTTGCTTTGTCTTATGTCCACAGTAATGGACCCTAGGAGATTAAAGAATGAGTCTCCAACAGACCCTCAGAAGTCCAGAGGCAGCTTGTGAGTGACAGGCAGGCAGCTGGAGGGGACCACATAGTAGAGTAGGTCAAAATTCTGATTTTTTTCCCTGTTCTATATTGAGTTGACCCTGGAACTATTACTCTCCCTTCTTGCCTTATTATGGATTGCTGGTTCTGTTCTAAATTCTTACAATTTGTGAGACATGATTCAGAATGATCCCAGCATTCTCTTGTTGTGTGGGACATTTATTTGACAAATACTTATGTGTTCTTAGACGCTCAACTATAAAGACAAAGAAGACTTGATGGTCACCTTCAAAACTCTCATAGCCTCACAGAGGAAACAGGCCGAACAGAGTATAGTGGGGCTAAGAGAGGAGGGGTTTGCTGGATAGCAATGTATGGCACCAGGTGATTTAGTAATTTAATAACAACACGGTACGTGTGCAATGCTTTCAGGTATTGGATTACCCTCTTTCTTGGGAATCCAACCAGCCTATGGCTGCCACCTACCCACTTTGGACTTGTCAGAAGTATTCTCCATGTTGTCAGCTCTGGGGTTCTAATACATCATGCACAATTAAATAATATCTAGGGAAGTTTTTCACCTTTTGCCCTTCCCCTGTTTTCTCAAAAGCAAGTAATAATCTGCTGTCATCATGATTAGTTTAGAGGCCATAATATCCTTAGTAATATTACATTGATGGATTTTTTTCAACCCCTGTGAAATCTGCTGCCCTGCCATTTCACACCCATAACAGACATGGCATTTATCCACTCAGGGGGAAGGTAACACCACTGAGAATAAAGAAGTCATTTCCTAAGCTTTGGGTTTCAAAATGAAATTATTGAAGTCTACAGCCAGCCAGTAGTCAGAAAGTAAGTGTTTTTACATTGTAAAAGAAAAACAAAGTTTTGCTGAGTGATGAAAGGATTTTAGAATTGCAACAAGCCAGACATTGGAGAATTGACACTAGAACAGATCACACAGCAGGGAAGAATTCAGAGTAAGACATAAAGGAGGATGTCTAACCCTCTGGATGTTGGGATGGGGAGGAGCTTTGGGCATACCCTTAGGAACAAATGGCCTCACTTCTCCCCCATCTTTGGGGCTAGAAATCAAAAGTTGGGATAGAAATATCTGGGTGGGTTTTGGTTGGTGGATGTTCCATCTCTGAACCTGAGATATTGTAAAAGTCCCTCAGAACAACTTAAAGTTCAGAAAGGTGCCACAGTGACTTGACCCAGAGTGGCAGCAGCTAAGGGAAGACCTGAGGGTGCCTCACAGATTATAGCACCAGCAGCGTTGGGTACAGAGAGCACCTAAAAGGGCTGGTGGACCAAAAGGGCAGGAAAATAAAGCTGCAGAAAGCAAGGACCTTATAACTGGAGGCGATGGCAGAATGCCTGACTACCAGCATAAAAGTCAACAGAGAGGTGAACGAGTGGCACTTTGGGGACACCAACACAGAACAGCAGTGACCATGAAGGACCTGGGACCTCTCAGTGCAAGCCTTCCTAGAGGAAGACCCCTGCATGGGAGGCCACGTGTCCCTCTGCTCATCTGAACGCACTTAACCCGTGTCTGTGCCCAGATGATATCTTCAGAGGAGGAAGAGGAAGAACAACCCCTGAAAAAGGTGAACAGCTCTGTCAGGGAGTTTCAACTTGAGACTGGAAAAATATATATATATATTTACATACATATACATATACACAGTCGTCCCTTGGTATCCAAGGAGGCAGATACGAAAATGTGAGGATGCTCAAGTCCCTTAAATAAACTGGCATAGTATTTGCATATAACCTACACACATCCTCCTCTAAATCATCCATCCTTTAAATCATCTCTAGATTACTTATAATACCTAATACAATGTAAATGCTGTGTAAATGGTAGTAGATGCAATGCAAATGCTATGTAAATAGTTGTAAATACTATGTAAATAGTTGCTGGTGTGTCAAGTTTTGCTTTTTGGAACTTTCTGGAATTTTTTTCTGAATATTTTCAACCTGTAGTTGGTTCAACCAGATATGGAGGGCTGTTGGTACACGTATATGTGTGTGTATAAATATTAGTATATATATTTTACAGAGGTTATACATATATATATACCTATATAGATATATCTACATATGTGTGTGTGTGTGTTTATTTATTGTGGTTATGGAGCCAGTTTGCACTGGCTAGTGAAAGCCAATTGAAAGCATCTTCTCCCAGCTACCCACTTAGCAACATCACACTGACAGCTTGAAACTGGCCACAGTGGGGGTATTTACACCACAGAAGTTGATAAATGTTACAAATCAGAGACTCCCCCTGCAAAAGCTGATTGTTAAACACTGATCAGCACACCATACATACATCATTTAATGTATGTATCTGTGTGTGTGTGTGTGTGTGTGTGTGTGTGTGTGTGTGTATGCTTTTTCACCACAGAGAGAGATTTAAACCAGGAGAGACTAAGTTACCTTTATTAAGCATTCCCTCCCATATCTCATCCTTCAAGTACACACACACACACACACAATCATCATCAGAAATGAGAATTTCAGAGCAAGGTGAGATCTGTTATTTAAAAGAAAAAGTTACAGTTTCTGTACATGTCAGACACGAAGAGTAAATTTCAGCCCCGTGATGAAATTCTAAGGAGAAATATATGATGTCTGGGGTCGATACAGAAACGTCCGCTGCTGCCTCTGTCATCTCGGGGCTGGTGGAGGAAACCCGCATTTGACTCTGAGCTCCACCATTTACTGTAAGATCCTGCAAAAATTATTCCTCCTCTCCGCTTCCATTTTCTCATCTGTAAAATGGAGGCAAAACATGCCTATCTAGTAGGAAAGTTGAGAAGAACGATGCAAGTGCTTGTCAACATTAGCTTAATAAACAATACCCGCTAATAAAGGATAATGACTCAGTTAATTACAACCGGCCTTTTCTTTCATTCATCTGCTGATGGGCTGGAGAGAGCCACCAAGAATGGGCGGGTAGGTGGGGCTCACAGTCTGCTACAAAAAGGCATCACCCCATACTTTTAAAAACAGCTGAAGAGCCTGCAGGCGATTATGTGGCCAGAGGACATGGGAGAGCGAGCCTCAGGGCAGAGCGGCAGCAGGACTTCTAAGACCTGATTAAAATGTGTGCCGCCTCCACTTTCCAGGAGCAAAACCCTAACGCTGGGCACATGAGGAGCCTTCTGAAAACAAAAGCGAAAGGCCTGCTTGCACGCACAGCCTCTCAAAGGCAACGTGTTTATGTGGCAACGAGATACAGCAAGGCCAGCCAGCACCCAGGGGACGGTGAGGGCTGACACAGCGTTAGACTGAATCCGTGCACACGCCTCCCCTGGGACACAAAAAGGGGGTACAAAAATCAGAGCGAGGTGCACGAGAGCAGGAAAGGGCTCTTTTATTCCCAGTTAAGTGTGGCATTCAAGGATGTGATCCCTGTGAACGGGAACGCGGCGGCTGATGGCAGAGAGGCGAGCGCGGGTTGGCGTTTTAATATGTGCTGTCTGCGCCGGGAAGGAAGACGCTGGATAGCTGCCCAAATCTCATAACTTTTAATTACCCACATCCCGGAGGACAAATTAAAGAATGTGCCAATAATACCTGAAACCCAGGTGAGAGGTTCTAGAACTGTCAGACGGCAGTTCCTTAGAAGTGGAGGAATTTTCCTTGATATTTTCACACCCTGTGGGTAGTAGCAGAGGGAGAGGTGGATGCAGAGGAAAGGATTTGAGAATCCTGATGGGCCTGCTGCCGCCGTGTGGCCTCTCTCTCTCAACATTTCCTCCTCCCCAGCCCCCAGCCTACCCCTCTCCCAACTCCCCCATCCCAGTTCGAAACACATAAGCAGCTCAGGCTGTGAAGTAACCGGCATAACATTAAAACAAGAGGAGGGGAGGGGTTCAAGGGAAAGATGCCCAGCAGTCACACTTACAATCTACTTTAGAGGATCAAACGGAAGAACAGCTGCAATGACCCAGCCATCCTACCCTTCACAGCCTTCCTTTCTGAGAACTCTTTGAAGATGTGGCACGGTACTCCTGGGGCGGGCCTCCTTTAGTTAAGGTTTCCAGAGGTGCTGGATAAGGGCGGCAATGCCAGAAATGGATGTATAAAACATGAGGAATAGGAGCTGGCAGGTAAGACTGAAACTAGGGTGCATGGTAGAGGAAGAGCTGGTACAATGGGGGGTGTGAGCACCACGAAGGTGCACCAGAACCAGAGCAGAGGTATCCGGACCCCTGTGTGCCCCAGACCAGCAAGAGCAGGCTGTGTTTCTGGCCGCCCATCACTGGGCTGAAAGTGGCTCTACGTCTCCTAGAACCAAGAAGGATGCCTTTGTTTACAGTTGCGAGTTAGGAAACAGAGTTAGGGAAATTGGTTAGAATGTTAAAAAGTCCCAAAGCAGGACTTCCCCTATTATTACATATGCAAAAACACACCATTGTTGTTATTGGTACTGTCCTTTAGTCAATCAATCTACTCATACATATTTATGGGCACCTGCCTTGTTTCATGACTGTGCTGGGCACAGTAAGGTTTCAGGAGACAGTCCTTGGACTCAAAATGCATGAAGTCCAGCATAAAGATGAATCTATCATCAACAGCAAAAGTCCCATGGATGATGAAATGCTATTGGGTGGGCCAAAAGGTTCATTAGGTTTTTTTCTGTAAGCTGGCTCTAGTAGCACTTAGTTGTCTTTAACTTCATCGAAACAATTTTGTTAGACTGTATGTGACAGCTGTCCTATCAGCACGCATTTTAAAAAGACATCAAAATTGGTGAATTTTTGTGTAGCCATTTTAATATTGAAGATGGAAGGGAAAAAAGCACCATTTTTGGCATATTATGCTTTATTATTTCAAGGTAAAATAATAGGTAAAAATGCAACTGAAATGCAAAAAAAGATTTGTGCAGTGTATGGAGAAAGTGCTGTGATTGATCGAACGTATGAAAAGTGGTTTGCGAAGTTTCGTGCTGGAGATTTCTCGCTGGACGATGCTCCACGGTCAGGTAGACCAGTTGAAGTTGGCAGTGATCACATTGAGACATTAATTGAGAACAATCAACATTATACCACATGGGAGATAGATGACGTACTCAAAATATCCAAATCAAGCACTGAAAATCATTTGCACCAGCTTGGTTATGTGAATTGCCTTGATGTTTGGGTTCCACATAAGTTAAGCGAAAAAAACCTTCTTGACCATATTTCCACATGCAGTTCTCTACTGAAATGTAACGAAAACGTTCCATTTTTAAAACAAATTGTGACGGGCCATGAAAAGTGGATACTGTACAATAATGTGGAATGTAAGAGATCGTAAGGCAAGTGAAATGACCCATGACCAACCACACCACAGGCCAGTCTTCATCTGAAGAAGGTGATGTTGTGTATATGGTGGGATTGGAAGGGAGTTCTCTATTATAAGCTCCTTCCGGAAAACCAAACGATTAATTCCAACAAGTACTGCTCCCTATTAGACCGACTGAAAGCAGCACTCGACAAAAATCGTCCAGAATTAGTCAACAGAAAACACATAATCTTCCATCAGGATAACGCAAGACCACATGTTTCTCTGATGACCAGGCAAAAACTGTTAAAGCTTGGCTGGGAAGTTCTGATTCGTCCGCCATATTCACCAGACATTGCACCTTCGGATTTCCATTTACTTTGGTCTTTACAAAATTCTCTTAATGGAAAAAATTTCCAGTCCCTGGAAGACTGTAAAAGGCACCTGGAACAATTCTTTGCTCAAAAAGATAAAAAGTTTTGGGAAGATGGAATTATGAAGTTGCCTGAAAAATGGCAGAAGGTAGTGGAACAAAAGGGTGAATACGTTGTTCAATAAAGTTCTCAGTGAAAATGAAAAATGTGTCTTTTATTTTTTAAAACCAAAGGCACTTTTTGGCCCAGCCAATATATACATCAATAAATTCATGGAACCTAATGAGTCTAAAAAAAGGTGGTTGTTTATTCCTCTGTAAATTCCTTGAGAACAAGGAATATGATCTCACTCTTCACTTCATCTTCAGCACCCAGCATAACACCACATGCAAAGTAAGAATCCCGTAAATGTCACTGGAGTCAGCTTACTGCTCCCATTTGTGGGGGATAAAGGACACCAGGAAAGCTCCTGTCACGAAGGCCCTTTCTCAGCACAGGAGGCAGAGCTCAGTAACAGAAAGAGAACAAGTGTTTGGCTCAGAACACTTCATCCAAGGTCTCCCCACACTACTGCTTATTGTGTGTCCTTGGACAAGATGCTTTAACTCTCTCTGCCTTAGTTTTTTCATCTGTAAAATAGGGATAAATATAACTTATATCAAGCTCTATTGTGAGGATAAAATGAGAGAATGCAAGTAAAAGGGCAAAATTAAAAAGGAGACAAATAATGAGGTGTAGTGATGATGATAGTAATCTACTTTCCCACCTCTGGGCTAAGCACTGCTTTCTCTAAACTGTAAATTACCTTGGGAAATGGTAACATTCAATGCTCCCATCACCTGGTGTGAATGAGGGCCACAAATTTCCTCTGGGAGTCAAATGGCCTTGATCCAGTGTAGGGGGCCTGGGCACCAAAGGCTTCAAAGACTTATCTAGGGCCTTCCCATACCAAGTTTAGATTTATGGAAAAAGAATTTTCTTTCGAGTGGAAAGAAAAATCTTTATAGCACCTGATGCAACCTCAATCTTCCTATCAAGGGGTAGAGAAGGGTCTTTGAGATGCTGCTTCAAACCCAAGACGTCCAAAGCCAACGGAGAGGCCAGCAACAAACATCTTGGCAAATTTCTGGCACGTTCCATGTCAGCCTCTTTTTATGCTCTTTGTGGCAGGAATGCCCAAGGAGAAACTGAGCTTGGGCAGAGTAAGAGGGCATAGTAGGAAGAAAAAGGGAAGCAGTTCTTTTATCTGTGAACACACATTTGTCCTCCGTAAACCTTAGCTACAGGGTATAAACCTTAGCTACAGCATGTTAGACAGAAAACTGTCCCTTCTCACCCTTCCTCTCCAGCTCTTTTATTCTAGGCAGGGCCAGGAACAGGTAAGACAACCCAAGTACCTAGGGCCAAAGTTTAAGGAGGCACTTCACCTAATTTGCAGGGTGAAGCTTGATACAAATGAACCATGGAAGGTTGCCTTAAATAAGGAAAGAAATCAAAGGACCAGCAATCAGCCTGAGGCTAGGGATAAAGAAAAAGGGGGCTAGGGAAGCCACCACTGCCTGGCAAGATGTGCATTATATGTAAGATTCAGATCCCTGGAACACCAGCTAACTGAGTTATGAGCTCCCCTTCCTGTGGCCATTACTGATTCACTGGCCACCTGTCACTACAGACTCACAGGATCCCAGAACTATTAGGGTCAGGGCAACTGTTCCACATTCTTTGTTTTTTTATATTTTTCATCTACATTTTATTTTTTATTGTTTTTTTAATTGAAGTGTAGGTGCTGTAAAATATTATATAAATTACAGGTGTACAATATAGTGATTCACAATTTTTAAAGGTCATACTCCATTCACAGTTATTATAAAATATTGGCTATGCTCTCCATGTTGTACAATATATCCTTGTTGCTTATTTTATACATAATAGTTTGTACCTCTTAATTACCTTAAATGTAAATGGATTAAATGCTCCAACCAAGAGACATAGACTGCTTGAATGGATACAAAAACAAGACCCACATATATGCTGTCTGCAAGAGACCCACTTCAGACCTAGGGACACATAAAGACTGAAAGTGAGGGGATGGAAAAAGATATTCCATGCAAATGGAAATCAAAAGAAAGCTGGAGTAGCAATTCTCATATCAGACAAAATAGACTTTAAAATAAAGACTATTACAAGAGACAAAGAAGGACACTACATAATGATCAAGAGATAAATCAAGAAGAAGATATAACAATTGCAAATATTTATACACCCAACATAGGAGCACCTCAATACATGAGGCAAATGCTAACGGCAATAAAAGGGGAAATCGACAGTAACACAATCATAGTAGGGGACTTTAACACCCCACTTTCACCAATGGACAGATCATCCAAAATGAAAATAAAGAAGAAAACACAAGCTTTAAATGATACATTAAACAAGATGGACTTAATTGACGTTTATAGGACATTCCATCCCAAAACAGCAGAATACACTTTCTTCTCAAGGGCTCATGGAACATTCTCCAGGATAGACCATATCTTGGGTCACAAATCAAGTCTTTGTAAATTTAAGAAAATTGAAATCGTATCAAGTATCTTTTCCGACCACAACGCTATGAGACTAGATATCAATTACAGGGAAAAAAACTGTAAAAAATACAAACACATGGAGGCTAAACAATAGGCTACTAAATAACCAAGAGATCACTGAAGAAATCAAAGAGGAAATCAAAAAATACTAGAAACAAATGACAATGAAAACACAACGACCCAAAACCTATGGGATGCAGCAAAAGCAGTTCTAAGACGGAAGTTTATAGCAATACAATCCTACCTCAAGAAACAAGAAACATCTCAAATAAACAACCTAACCTTACACCTAAAGCAATTAGAGAAAGACAAACAAAAAAAGCCCAAAGTTAGCAGAAGGAAAGAAATCATAAAGATCACGTCAGAAATAAATGAAAAAGAAATGAAGCAAACGACAGCAAAGATCAATAAAACTAAAAGCTGGTTGTTTGAGAAGATAAACAAAATTGATAAACCATTAGCCAGACTCATCAAGAAAAAAAGGGAGAAGACTCAAATGAATAAAATTAGAAATGAAAAATAAGTAAAAACTGACACTGCAGAAATACAAAGGATCATGAGAAATTGCTACAAGCAACTATATGCCAATAAAATGGACAACCTGGCAGAAATGGACAAATTCTTAAAAAAGCACAACCTTCTGAGACTGAACCAGGAAGAAGTAGAAAATATAAACAGACCAATCACAAGCACTGAAATTGAAACTGTGATTAAAAAATCTTCCAATAAAAAAAGCCCAGGACCAGATGGCTTCACATGTGAATTCTATCAAACATTTAGAGACGGGCTAACACCTATACTTCTAAACTCTTCCAAAATATAGCAGAGGGAGGAACACTCCCAAACTCATTCTACAAGGCCACCATCACCCTGATACCAAAACCAGACAAAGATGTCACAAAAGAAGAAAACTACAGACCAATATCACTGATGAACATAGATGCAAAAATCCTTAACAAAATACTAGCAAAGAGAATCCAACAGCACTTTAAAAGGATTATACACCATGATCAAGTGGGATTTATCCCAGGAATGCAAGGGCTCTTCAATATAGGCAAATCAATCAATATGATACACAATATTAACAAACTGAAGGATAAAAACCATATGATAATCTCAATAGATGCAGAAAGAGCTTTCAACAATATTCAACACTCATTTAAGATAAAAACTCTCCCAAGAGTGGGCATAGAGGGAACCTACCTCAACATAATAAAGGCCACATATGACAAACCCACAGCCAACATAGTTCTCAATGGTGAAAAACTGAAAGCATTTCCTCTAAGATCAGGAAAAAGACAAGGTTGCCCACTCTCACCACTATTATTTAACATAGTTTTGGAAGTTTTAGCAACAGTAATCAGAGAAGATAAAGAAATAAAAGGAATCCAAATCAGAAAAGGAGTAAAACTGTCACTGTATGCAGATGACGTGATATTATACACAGAGAATCCTAAAGATGCTATCAGAAAACTACTAGAGCTAACCAATGAATTTGGTAGAGTAGCAGGATACAAAATTAATGCACAGAAATCTCGTGCATGCCTATACACTAATGATGAAAAATCTGAAAGAGAAATTAAGGAAACATTCCCATTTACCATTTCAACAAAAAGAATAAAATACCTAGGAATAAACCTACCTAAGGAGACAAAAGACCTGTATGCAGAAAACTATAAGACACTGATGAAAGAAATTAAAGATGACACAAACAGATGGAGAAATATATCATGTTCTTGGATTGGAAGAATCAACATTGTGAAAATGACTATACTACCCAAAGCAATCTACAGATTCAGTGGAATCCCCATCAAACTACCAATGGCATTTTTCACAGAAGTAGAACAAAAATTTTCACAATTTGTTTGGAAACACAAAAGACCCCGAAGAGCCAAAGCAATCCTGAGAAAGAAAAACAGAGCTGGAGGAATCAGGCTCCCTGACTTCAGACTCTACTACAAAGCTACAGTAATCAAGACAGTATGGTACTGGCACAAAAACAGAAATATAGATCAATGGAACAGGATAGAAAGCCCAGAGATAAATATGGTCACCTTATCTTTGATAAAGGAGGCAAGAATATACAATGGAGAAAAGACAGCCTCCTCAATAAGTGGTGCTGGGAAAACTGGAGAGTTACATGTAAAAGAATGAAATTAGAACACTCCCTGACACCATACACAAAAATAAACTCAAAATGGATTAAAGACCTAAATGTAAGGCCAGACACTATCAAACTCTTAGAGGAAAACATAGGCAAAACACTCTGTGACATAAATCACAGCAAGATCCTTGTTGACCCACCTCCTTGAGAAATGGAAATAAAAACAAAAATAAACAAATGGGACCTAATGAAACTTAAAAGCTTTTGCATAGCAAAGGAAACCATAAACAAGTCGAAAAGACAACCCTCAGAACGGGAGAAAACATTTGCAAATGAAGCAACTGACAAAGGATTAATCTCCAAAACATACAAGCAGTTCATGCAACTCAGTATCAACAAAACAAAAAACCCAATCCAAAAATGGGCAGAAGACCTAAATAGACATTTCTCCAAAGAAGATATACAGATTGCCAACAAACACATGAAAGGATGCTCAGCCTCACTAATCATTAGAGAAATGCAAATCAAAACTACAATGAGGTATCATCTCACACCAGTCGGAATGGCCATCATCAAAAAATCTATAAACAATAAATGCTGGAGAGGGTGTGGAGAAAAGGGAACCCTCTTGCACTGTTGGTGGGAATGTAACTTGATACAGCCACTATGGAGAACAGAATGGAGGGTCCTTAAAAAACTAAAAATAGAACTACCATATGACCCAGCAGTCCCACTACTAGGAATATACCCTGAGAAAACCATAATTCAAAAAGAGTCATGTACCACAATGTTCATTCCAGCTCTATTTACAATAGCCAGGACATGGAAGCAACCTAAGTGTCCATCAACAGATAAATGGATAAAGAAGATGTGGCACATATATACAATGGAATATTACTCAGCCATAAAAAGAAACGAAATTGAGTTATTTGTAGTGAGGTAGATGGACCTAGAGTCTGTAATACGGAGTGACGTAAGTCAGAAAGAGAAAAACAAATACCATATGCTAACACATATATATGGGATCTAAAAAACCAAAAAAAAAATGGTCATGAAGAACCTAGGGGCAAGACAGGAATAAAGACGCAGACCTACTAGAGAATGGACTTGAGGACACGGGGAGGGGGAAAGGTAAGCTGGGACAAAGTGAGAGAGTAGCACTGACATATATACACTACCAAATGCAGAAGAGATATCTAGTGGGAAGCAGCTGCAGAGCACAGGGAGATAAGCTCGGTGCTTTGTGACCACCTAGAGGGGTGGGATAGGGAGGGTGGGAGGGACATGCAAGAGGGAGGGGATATGGGGATATATGTATACATATCGCTGATTCACTTTGTTATACAGCAGAAACTAACACAACATTGTAAAGCAATTATACTCCAATAAAAATGTTAAAAAGAAAAAAAAAAGTTTGTACCTCTTAATCCCCTATCCCTGTATTGTCCCTCCCCACTTCCCTCTCCCCACTGGTAACCATTAGTTTGTTCTCTATATCTGTGAGTCTGTTTTTTATTGTTATATTCACTAGTTTGTTGTATTTTTTAGATTCCACATATAAGTATTTGTCTTTCTCTGTCTGATATCTTTCTCTGTCTGACTTATTTCACTTAGCGTAATGCCCTCCAAGTCCATCCATGTTGCTGCAAATCTCAATCTTTTTAATGGCTGAGTAGTATTGCATTGTGTGTGTGTGTGTGTATGTGTGTGTGTATACACCACATCTTCTTTATCCAATCATCTGTGTCTAGAAGTGCTAAGGAGGGTTATCTTGCTAGTTGTTCTATCCTGTGTCCTCAAAATGGTCTTTACCTGTATCTTAGTCACCTTTAAAGTGAGAATCTACTTCCTTTCTGGGCACATTGATAGTGTTTAATATCTTGTGTGAAAAACTTGATAAATGCTCAAATTCATTTCAGAACACATCTACTGAGGAAATACTATCGTTCTTGCCTTCAGTGGAGGGAAATAGACTCTTAATCTTGTCTTTTGGATTTTTCATTAGTAAATGTCCTTGAGGAAATTTTTCCAATGAAGATAGACTACATT
The DNA here is from genome assembly GCF_009873245.2 of Balaenoptera musculus. Lineage (NCBI taxonomy): Eukaryota > Metazoa > Chordata > Mammalia > Artiodactyla > Balaenopteridae > Balaenoptera > Balaenoptera musculus. The sequence goes on along the minus strand of NC_045801.1, from coordinate 21,508,182 downwards.
TAGGAATACAGACTAGAATTACTTTTTATTTAAACAAAAATAGGAAAAAATGTGCAAGCACAGAAGGGCCAACAAACGTGTGAAAAGGAAATTCTGCAAGATGTACACAATCTAAGCCAGGAATTATCTTGACAGCATTTGGCTGGCTGATGTTTCTAGGCTGGCTAATATTTAAGGAATTAGCTGAGGTTAAAACAGCAAAAAAAAAAAAAAATCAGTTTTGCCTTCTTGGGAAGAAAATTTGCTTGGCTCTTAAAGTGACCATGTTGGAAAAGTAACCCTTTCCAGCACAATTTTCAGAAAGTCAATGCTGAAATATCCGATATTCTGTTCTTTCCCTGAACCTACATCTAGATGAGGAGTTGTTAATGAGGAATCCATGAATGGGTCTTAGGACCCCAGAACTCCCCAAAAGTATGTGCAAATTATTGTAAGAAGGCATACATATGCTGTGTGCATGTGTGGGCTTTTGGTGAAGGAGGACCATAGTTTGGTCAGATGCCAAAATTTAAGAACCACTATGCCACATTTTAAGTTTTTAAAAAATATCTGTTAAATGAATATCACAATTTTACAGTGGAAAGAATATTATCTGGGAGCTACAAGATCTGATAACTTTCCCAATACCCACATGAGACACCAAGAACAAAGTTAATTAGATACTTTGAAGCTCAGCTTTCTTCAGTATTTTAAGAATTTTTAAGTATTACCATCAGGTAATAGAGTAAGAACCCCAAATTTAAGAAGGATATTGATAACAATTAACAATGTTTCTCTTAATTTCCAGTGAAGAACTAGTTAATGTGCAGTTGAATTCTAGAGTCCAAATGGCCTCTCTTCATAGATGAAATACAGTGAAGGAAATGTGCATTCCTTGGTATAAATCCTTAAGCATGTTCTATCTACTGTTGCCAACACTGACACATCTCCAAGGAGCCTTTGAAATAGTGCAAAAATTTGACAAGACAGTTATCTGGAGACTCACACTTTCTTCTCTTAGAAATAAATTTAAAAGTCTAGATGAAGAAAGTTAAGGGTCAAGGTTTAGAATCTGCAGCTCAAGGACTTTACATCCCACGCTCTAAAATATACTCAGATTAAGAAAGTGGCCACAAAGTAGGTGATTAAAAGAGAGACATGGATATGCCCTCTTTGATTTTGGATAAAATCAAGGATTAGGCAACTTCAGAAAATTTCACCATGAGATAATTACATCAACTTCTTTTATAGACTAAGAGTGACAAAAACTGGTCGAATTTGAGGTGCTAAAATTGAATCTGTTTACATTTTAGAATGCATCAAACATTAAAAGACATGAGGATGGTAAAGATAAGAAAAAAAGATGACTTATGGGTTTTACTCTGTGTAGGTAGAAATAAATCTTCCTATTCCCTTCCTCTCATTTTCAGAACATTAGAAGAAGATACTCAGCTTAAATATTTGATCTGGGACAAGGTAAGTTTAAAAACAAAATTTCAAGCTTTCTTATGATTCACTGTGTTCTTCAGGATGGATAGACAAGGGGCATGGTGATTTTTGTTGATGAAAACAACTGAAAAGGTCTTTCCAGCTGAGAAAGACAGCCCTATGGGTAGAATATCCAGCAGCGGTTCTCAACTGAGAATCACCAGGTAATCTTTAAAAGTAGAAATAGAGATGCTCAGTATTCACCAGGAAATTCTGATCTTGTTGGGCTTGGATAAGGCCTAGGAAGCAGAATTTATAAATTTCTTTCGGTGAGTTTTAAAGAGCAGTCAGAATTGAAAACCACTGTTTTAGAAGGAGAAGTTTAAGGAGAAAAATCTAAATTGCTCTATTCAAGGAAGTTATAAGAATTCCTAGTTTGGGGTTGATAGCTTGAGAGAGAGGGGCTAGGAATTATGGAATTGGATAAAGAAAGAATATAGCCAGAGGGATTAGAAAAGAAAAATGAGTGGATCTCAAAGAATGGCTTAGACTAAGGCCTCTGTGGGGCAGAGGTACAGGAAGAAATTCCCTGCCATGGATGGCCAAGTATCTTCAAGACTCTTGATGTCAAGTACTCTATTTTAAGTATCTACTTGTCCTCTGGTATAGTGTAATGTTGCTCTGTTAACCAGTACTCAGAATATACTGTCATACACAATATATTGTCTTGGTGATATTTTGGGAAATGGACAAAAGAAATGACATTGAGAGAGACCAAAACATTCCTCAGGAGTGAAGGTAAATAGATAAGGAACCCAGAAAATAAGTAGACTCCCCAGAAAACTTTGGGGATTTGGGCTAAAGTGTTCAGCTTACTCTAGATCATGAAATGAGAACTTGAGGTTCTTTATTCAGCAATTATGCTAAGTACTTTTGCTTCTGACTATGACTATATAGTCATATGACTATATGACTATGATGAGAAGACTGGACTACCTCATTCCACCATCAATAACTAGAAAACTGGACTAAATTCATGAAACAACAATATTCAGACACTAGACAAAGAACAGCACAGCCCTGTAATTCCCAAACAAAGGAAAACATATGAGGTGCACCCTAGTTGTAAAATAAACAACTAATTTGGTTTGCACAAGGCTGAGAAAATTTTGAGTTTTGACCAATAAGAGTTGAGAGACCTCACTGAACACTCAGGGCATTTAGTAGAGAGATGCCATAATGGCCACGTGTTAAGAACAGTGTTACACTAGCCAAAGAGTTGACACTTCACTAGACAAGCCTTAATAAAGCTTAAAAACAAGCCTTGGGAGGGTCAAGTTGACCTAGGAGCAAACTAACTGGCTCCCAGAGCAAAATATGACACTCTTTTCAGGACAAAAGCAAAATGCAGGTACTCGACCAGGTAACAATCATAATACTCAAGTTTCAAATTAAAAGATTAGTAGGCATGTAAAGAAGCAAGAAATCAGGATCCATAAACAGGAGAAAAGTCAATAAAAAGAGCTTAAGAAATGACAGAGATTATGGAATTTTTACAGATTTTAAAACTGCTATTTTAAATATGTTCAGTGATTTAAAGAGAAACATGAACAAAATAAAAAGTCAAAACTGTATAAAAGAATGAATAAAATTTATAGAGTTAAAAAATACAACACTGAATTGGAAAATTCACTGAATGTACTTAAGAGATTAGACACTGCAGAGGAAAAGATCAGAGTAACAGAAATTGTCTAAACTGAAGCACAGAGCTACAAAAGGCAGAATAAAATTAATACAGCCTCACTAACCACAGAATAATATCAAGTGATCTAACATGAGTATAATTTGAATCCACTATTCAATTGTGTACTGGTGGTCCTGGTCAGTCTAATAAGGCAATAAAAAAGTAAAAAATAAAAAGCAACCAGATTGGAAAGAAAGAAGTAAAGCTATCTTTATTCACAGACAACAGAAAATCCTAAGTAATCTACAAAATGCTACTAGACCCACTTGGTGAGTTATTGAATAAAGGTGACTATATATACAAAAATCAATTGTATTTCCATATACTGGCAATGGGCACTTGGAACCCTATGAAGCTCCTAGGGATAAATTTGACAAACGTTATGCAAGACCTTTAAACTGAATACAACAGAACACTCCTAAGAGAAATTAATAAAGACTTAAATAAATGAAGAAATAGACAACATTCCTGGATCAGACAATACAATATATTAAATATATTAAATATATTAAATATATTAAATATATATTTAATATATTATTAAATATATTATATTTATTAAATATAATATATTATATTTAATATATTAAATATATTAAATATATTAAAATGTCAATTCTACCCAAATTGATGTCTAAATTCAATATAATTTCAATTAAAATCCTAGCAGACTTTTTTTTTAGAAATTGACAAGCTAATTATAAAATTTGATTAGATATGAAAAAACCATAGAAAAGTTAAAACAATTTTGAAAAAGTGAGACAAAGTTGGAGGACTTCTACTTCCTAAGTTCAAGATTCATTACAAAGCTGTACTAGTTAAAAGACTGTGGTATTAGGGACTTTCCTGGCAGTTCAGTGGTTGAAACTCTGCGCTTCCAATGCAGGGGCCGTGGGTTCAATCCCTGGTCAGGGAACTAAGATCCCACATGCCGCGGGGCATGGACACATGGCCAAAAAAACAAAACAAAACAAAAAACTGTGGTATGGAAGTAAGCATAGCAATATAGATCAGTAGTAAAGAATATTGATTTTGCAGCAAGTTTATGAGTTAATTCAATGGAAAAAGAATACTCTTTTCCACAAGCTGTACTGGAACAACTGAATAACAATGTAAAAAAAAAAAAAAAAGACCACAATTATCTCAAACAACAACAACAACAACAACAAAACTTAAAATGGATTACAACTAAATAAAAAAAACTAAAATGGTATAATTTCTAGAAGAAAACATAAGAGAAAATATTTGTGACCTTTGGGTAGGCAAGACTTTTTTGATTACAAAAATCACTCACCATAAAAGGAAAAAGATTGATAAATTGGAGCTTCATCAAAATTAAAACCTTCTCTTTAAAAGACACTGTCTAGAAAATGAAAAGGCAAACTGAAGGCTGAGAAAAGATATTTGGAAATATTGCAATATCTAACAACAAGGATTTTCAAAATATGTAAAATTTACATCTCAGTAATAAGATGAACAAGCCAATAAAAAGTTGGCAAAAGGTTGAACAGACACTTCACAAAGTAATACATTGAAAGGGCCAATAAGCACAAGAAAAAAATGTTCAACATCACTATTCATTAAGGAATGCAAATGAAATTGCAGTGATACTACACACTCACTGGAATGACTGAAATTTTAAAAGACAGACAATACTGCATATGTACAAGGCTTGAACTTTTCATACATTGTCAATGCAAGTGTTAAATGTATTGTGTTGCTTTGGGAAACAACTTGGCAGTTTCTTGTATAGTTAAACATACATTTACTGTATGACCCAGAAATTCCACTCCAAGGGAAATGCAAATGCTTGTCTACACAAAGGTTTGTACACAGTGTTCGCAACAGCTTTATTCATAATAGCCACAAACTGGAAGCAACATACACGTGCATCAAGAAGTGGTATATTCATTCAACAAACTACTATTCAGCAGTTAAAGAAGCATACTGATATACACAACATAGATGAATCTCAAAAATACCATACTGAGCCAGATACAACAGCATTGTGCTATTCTATTTATATGAAACTAATCTTTAGATACAGAAAAGGTGGTCTGGATTGGGTTTCGAGAAGGGAGTTGGCTGCAAAGAGGCATGAGTGAAAAATTAAGGGTAATGAAAATATTTTTTATGCTTATTGTGCTGGAATAACCAAACACATTTCTCAAACCTCATTAAACTGTACAAGTAAATTTGGATTATTTTCTTGTGTACAAATTTTACTGCAATAAAATTGATAAAAGCAAAACAAATATGTGAAGAGATTTTGTCTATAAACTGAGACAGTAAGAAGCAATACACAACCTAGTAGCTAGAGATGCTTAGAAATTCAATCAGTGAGATAACTTGCATCATGGACAAAAGAAATATTTATTAACCTGACTTTGTGTTCTCATTGTAAAATAGGGATCATATAAGTAGCTCTTTCGTATGATTTCTCTGAAGAGCAAATTAGTCAACATATGTAAAGCACTTAGAATAAATCCTGAAATATTAAGAATTCAATAAAGGTTAGCTATAGTTATCATTGTTAGTACCAAGAGTTGGAAACTATACCAGGCATGGGAAGGGGTACAGTGATAAGCAACTTGGATGCCTGCACCTTTGGGACTTAGTTTTTGGTGAGAAACAAGACCAGACAATTCTCCTCAATCCACAGAGGGGTGTTCTGGGAGACTGGCAAACACGCTCTCCCCTTTACAGACATGGAAGCTCTCCAAACTTTGTCCCATGAATATTTATTTTCTGCCTTTCTCTTGGCCCACAAAAGGGTGGGACTGGCAAATTGTGGGTGTTGCCTATTACTGTTACATAATTTGTACTGTAATCTGTATGAACCTTTCCCAGAGAACAATTTATGCAAACTGAAGCAAAAGGAATATGTATTTCTTAGTAACTTTGTTTGAAATTTTACTTACTTTCTATTTTTATGTTGCTCTTAGAGCAAAGTGAGAGAACTTCCCTCAAAAGAGGGAACAAAATTACAACTGGATGTTACTGTGGCTCATCACATCAGCCTCAGGACATATGTTAAAAGGGTCAGGACTCTGACTCTGAAAAAGTCACCTGAGTGTGCCCACTGGTCATAGATTAAAGACAAATGTTTCTGGGTACATCTTCTAAGACCAATGTGCCATGCTGTATTAATTGCCTGTAACTAGTGCAAAAAAAAAAAATTACCACAAACTAGGTGGTATAAAACACCACAAGTTTATTCTCTCACAGTTCTGGAAACCAGAAATCCTAAATCAAGGTGTGAGCAGGGCCACACTCTCTCTAGAGGCTCTGGGAAGAGAATTCATTTCACATTCTTCTCCTAGCTTCTGGTGGCTTCTGGTAATCTCTGGAACTCTGGTTTATAGCTGCTTTACTCCAATCTCTTCATCCTTCTTCACATTGCCTCCCTCTCTGTGCCTTCTTCTCGTTTGTATTTTATAAGGACATTTGTCATTGGACTTAGGCTTACCTGGGTGATCCAGGATGATCTCATCTCAAGATCCTTAATTATATCTGCAAAGACCCTTTTTCCAAATAAGGTTATGTTCACAGGTTCCAGGGATTTGGACATGGACATATCTCTTTGGAAGTCACCATTCAACCCACTACACATGCCATCTTCTTACAGCACTTGGAATTTTGAGATAATTCCCACGTTCAAGAGAGGACTGAAAGGTAATTCTGGGATGGCTGAATATTACTTAGCATTGCCGGAATGAGAGAATAAAGGAAACAAGGGAAGAACTGAATTTAAGATTCATGAGGGCAGACCCTGTGTGTTACTCACACTTATTCCATAGTACCTGGCATACAGGAAATTTTGGATAGACGTTTATTACTTCTAAAAATGAATAGATAACTCATGAACTGCTCTTTGTATCTTGGTGTCCTGAAAGAATCAAATTTGGCCTCTCTTAATCACTGAAATTTTGGTAAGGTCCCCAAACAAAGAGACTATAAACAGAAAAACCTGAGGCTGAGTCCTGGAGGCTTGAGCTGGCACAACTGCTCCTGGGGATCCGAGTTGGGCTGGGTTGGATGAGAGAGATAATCTTGTGGTGGAAGAACAGGTGCAGGGGCCAGGAGACAGGCCAGGCTTCATTCTGGGTTCTGGGAAAATGAGTTTCCCTCTCCCAGCAGTCATAAATACATCTCCTTCCCATGAGTTTCAGTATCTCCTTTTACAACAAAGCAGCAGTTGAGAATGAGAGATTATGTCCTTTTTGAAGCTTCCAACAACAGGAAACCATAACTTTAAAAAACGAAACAACAAAAACTAAGGGACTTTGAGGAGCATCCATTCTTCAAATTCTCATCCCCTGGGTCTGTCTGCCCAGAGACTCCCTGATTAGCAGGCTTTCATCAGAAGTTATGATTTACAGGGAAACTTAGTGACGGGGCAAACGGATAACAGTCAAGAAGTTCCTGGAGTGACACTCTTTATGGCCTTACAAGAGACACTTGACCACTCTGCGTCTCAATTATTGGCAAATCGGGGACTTGCTCACCCTACAGGGATGCTGTAAGAGCCAATTAGCCGTGGGCAGTGTCACTGGAGATTGAAGGATGAGCGCCATTATGTAGTTACAAAGCATTATTACTGTGGCGTGAGTGGAGAATGGAAAGTAGAGGCTTAGCAAGGAAATTCATGGGTCTGCTTTGCAGCAGCTTCCGGTTAAAATGCCAATAAAGCCTTCCTAATTTATTTCATTCTGCCTGAATGGTGACTTGTATCTAACAGTCTGCAGATGACAGAGAGGAAGAACAAGGAAGCCAAGTCAGGTACAAAACACTGACAACATGAAATTAGACACCACAGAAGAGCTTCCTTCTGAAGCTGAATTGCAATCATCCTTTTACATTATATCGAGAATGTGGATTGAGCAAGGGCCACAGGAGGAGGGCCACATGAAGTTGGAGAGGAAAGGGTAAATTTTGAAGATGCCTTTCACCTAGAATCACTTGGTAGTGAACTTCAGGGTTTAAACTGGTGTTCATCAACTTGACTTCAAACCCACTGGTAAGAAATGGGACACACAATTGTCCTGTGAGACCAGACAATGTAGGCTAATCACTCTGCATGAGCATTTTAATAATGTGTGAAGCCCATTTGGGCTATACCGAAAAGTTGCCTTAAGAACTGAAATAAAAATATTTAAGCAGTTACAGAGCTGCAGGGTTAGTAGTTGAGGGAGAGGGCCTGGAAAAATTAAAGATTGTCTTCAAATCCCTGTCTTCAAATCCCAGCCAATATGCCAGGCCCCACCTGGGAACTTTGGCCCCATGCCAGCCCTGATGTGCTCCTTGTGGCGGGCAAAAGAGAAGAAAAATCGACTTCCACAAGAAAATAGAGGTCCTCAAGCACTGAAAGAACCTAGACTACTAGAACAAAAAACATCTGCCCAACAGAAATCTGATTCTGCCAGTCGACCAAGGAGATTTAGGGATTTAGGAGAAAATCCAAAAACATGCAATATCTCAGAGTTCTGGAAAATGCTGAAGATTATTGGAGATTGAAAAACCATTTGTGCATTGGAGAATAGGGATACAGGGCATGGGAGGTGATAACTCTCACCATTGTTTGAATACCATTAATTCCTTCTGCTTTTATAAGCCTTATGGTTATTGAGCTCTTATAATATATCAGACACTGTGCTAAATGGTTTAGATATATTATCATACTTAATTGTTGCAACAGCTCTCTAAGTTAGAGACTAAAATTATTCCCATTTGAGACATGAGCAAGCTGAGGTTCAGAGAGGTTATGAAAATTTCTCACAATCACAGAGTTAACGAGTAGCAAATCTGGGACTCAAACCCTGAGATTTTTACCCCAAAGCCCTTGCTTAAGTACTAATATCATTCTCTTTCCTGAAGCACGCACCTTTTTGAGCAAGAAAGCAACTTCTGAATAATTCCTACCCAGGTTTATTGCTCAGATTAAACAGGAGAATTGCCCTAAAAACGCTCTTAAGAGACACTATGGGATTTTATTGAAAGAAGAGAGAGATTCTATTGGGCTGAAGGAAATGGATGAGGCAAAACATAAGAGAGGACAGGCAGCCTGGATGTACAGTGAACTTTTTGCTGGCCTTTTCAGCATGAAGTAATTGCCATCTCATAAAATCTACATAGCAGTCCTATGAAGTATGTAGTAGTTTCCCTATTTTACAAGTGGGGAAGTTGAAGCAGAGAAATGTTTTAAGTAAGCTATCCATAGTCAGTCATCTCTACAAGGGGAAGAATAAGATCTAGAGCCCCACGCTGGAGTCCTGAACTCTAAGGACCTCATTCTTTCTATTACATCACATTGCTTCACAGAGAAAATATCAGTCAAAGTGGGACTTGTGTCATGTCTAGGGTTTCCACAGGAAGAAAAGAAAAGATATTTTAGATGAAGGAGATGGTGAGCTTGAAGATGCAGAGGTGGGAAAGTGCAGAGAATTTTTGGAAAGCTATGTAGTCTGTCTAATTTAGATGAATGTGAAGGGTCAGAAGAGGCTGGAAAAGAATGGCTTACAAAGTTGTGACAAAGAGTTGTAGACAACAAACTCAGCTTCTTTAATAAATGTAGGACTACTGATATTTTCTGTTTCATCTTGTGTTACTTTGGGTAAATTTCATTTTCAAGGAACATGTTTGTTTCAACATAATTGTGACTAAAGATTGTTTATAATATTCTCTTATTTGTTCACCTAACATCTGTAGAATCAGCAGTGATAATCCTACTATCATTTCTGAAAGCATATTATTATGTTACATTCCTGATCTTTCTTTCTCTACCAGTCTAACCAGGGGTTTACCAATTCATTAATCTTTTCAAAGAACCATTGTTTCACTTAGTTAACTTTCCCTCTTTGTCTGCTTTCCACTTCTTGGATGTTTAGTGTAATAGCTATTAGAAAATCTTCCTTCTTTGTGTTTACTTTGCTTCTCTTTTTCTTGTCTCTTAAAGTAAAACTTAAGTAATTACAGAACTTTAATTTCTAATATAAACATTTAACACTATACATTTATTCTTAAGCATCTCAAAAAGTTTAATTTGTTGTATTTTTATCATCCAGTTCAAAATAATTCTTAATTTCCTTCATGCTTTCTTTATTGATCTGCAGATTACTTAGAAGTATGTAGTTCTATTTTAAAATATTCAGTTTTCCTATATTGTTATTTTCTGCTTTGATTCCATAATCAGAGAACATATTCTGTATAATTTCAATAATTTTAAATTTGTTGAAATTCATTTTATGGCCCAATACATGGTCTGTCTTGTTGAATGTGTCATATGCATTTGAAGAGAATGTGTATTCTGTATGTCTTCAGTGTATTGTACTGTAAATATCAATTAGGTCAAGGTAGTTGACAGTGTTTGTCAGATTACCTACCTGATTTGTTGCTGTTTATGTGTTTACCAGTTGCTAACACAGGTGTTAACATTCCCAAATATTATTTGAAATCTTCTCTCTGTCCCTTTAACTTTGTTAATTTTTGCTTCATCTATTTTGAAGCTGTTATTAAGTGAATACATGTTTAGAGCTGCCATGTCTTCATGATAAATTGACCTTTATTAGGAAATGCCCTTCCTTTATCCCTTTGTCTTTACATCTTTCTTTTACTTGATATTAATATAGCTACTAATCTTCATTATGTTTGCTGTTTGTAGTTAATTTTTTCTACCCATTTATTGTCAATCCATCTCTTTATATATAAATAGCATTTATTATACAGCATACAGCCAAAGAGGGGATGTTATTGCTCTTTTTTTTCTATTCTGATAATTGCTGCCTTTTAGTTGCTTTTAGTTCATAATAGCATATATAATTATTGATGTGATTTGATTTAGGTCTACCACTTTATTATTGTTTTCTTTTTTCTTCTCTATTTTAATCTCTGTTCTGCACTTCTTGACTTCGTTGGGGCCATCTGAATATTTTATTAGAATTTCATTTCCATTTCTCTATCGGCTTTTTGGCTATGCCTCTTTGTAATTTTTTTAAGTTGGTGCTCTGAGTTATACTATATATCCTTAACTTTTCACAGTCTAATTGAGTTACTACTGTACCCTTCATGTAAAATGTGAAAAGCTTAAAACTGTATAGACCTATTTACCACCCCACCCTGTTCTTTTTGCTATAATCATATGTGTTACATATATTTCTATTTTAAAACTGATAAAAAATGTTATAAATTTTACTTTCAACAGTCAAATGTAATTTTAAAAAATTAATAAGAAAAAACTGTAGAATATTTATCATTCTAATGCTTTTTGTTATAAAAGATCTGAGTTTCCTTCAGGTATCATTTTCCTGCAGCTTGGAGAATGTCTTTTCACACTCCCTGTAGTCTATGTCTGTTGGCAATGAATACTCTTTAGTCTTATCTGAAAATGTCTTTATTTTGCCTTTATTTTTCAAGGTTATTTTCAAGGGATGTAGATTTCAGGATTGACCATTTTGGGTTTTTTTTCAAGCTTTAAAGATGTCTTCCCTTCTTAGTTTCTGATGAAAATTCAGTCTTTTGAATTTTGTTGCTTCCCTGAATGTTGTGTATTGTTTTTCTCTAGTGCTTTTTAGATTTCTTTCCATCTTTGGTTTTCAGTAGTTTGAATATGATTCTTAGCCGTGATTTACTTCTTATTTTCCTAAGGGTTCACTGAACTTCTTGAATTGCCATATTTATGTTTTTGACAAAATTTGGGAAAATGTCCACCTTCTATTCTTCAAATTTATATCAAGGTAAAACTCACATAATAGTAACTATTTTAAAGTGTACCCTTTGATGGCATTTACTATATTCTCAATGTTTTGCAGCCACCACCTCTATCTAGTTCCAAAATATTTTCATCACCTCAAGGGAGATCCTGTACCCATTATGCAACCTCCCCGCAGGCTTCCCTCTACCCAGCCCCTGACAACCACTAATGTGGTTCTGTCTCTGTGGATTATTTATTGTGGATATGTCATATAAATGAAATTGTACAACAACTGACCTTTTTTGTCTGGCTTCTTTCACTTAGCATAATGTTTTTGAGGTTCATTCATGTTGTAGCATGCACCAGTACTTCATTATTTTCACGGCTGAATAATATTCTGTTATATGGCTATACCACATTTTGTTTATTCATGCATCCATTGGTGGACATTTGGGTTATGTCTACCTTTTGGCTATTGTGACTAGGGCTTCTATGAGCATTCATGTACAGGTATTTGTTGGAATACCTCTTTTTAATATGCTTCCACAGTGGCTGCACCATTAGAAATTCCCATCAGCAATGAACATGGGTTCCAATTTCTCCATATCCTCACCAAAACTTGTTATTCTCTATTGTTTTCTTTTTTTTAATAGCCATCCTTGTGGGTGTGAAATGTTACTTTATTGTAGTTTTGATTTGCATTTCTCTAATAATTAAAGATATTAAGCATCCTTTCATGTGCTTTTTGGCCATTTGTATATCTTCTTTGGAGAAATGTCTTTTCAAGTCCCTTGTTCATTTTAAAACTGGGTTATTTGTTTTTCTATTGTTGAGCTGTAAGAGTTATTTATATATTCAGGATATTAAACCCTTATCAGATATATGATTTGTAAATATTTTCTCCCATCCTATAGGTTATCTTTTCACTTTTCTTGATAATGTCCTTTGATGCACAAAAGTTTTTAATTTTGATGTAATCTATTTTATCTTTTTGTTTGCTCCTTGTGCTTTTGTGTCTTCAGTTTTCTTTTGATTCATTGTATCTTTCTTATCCTCTGCAATTCCAGTTATGCATACATTAGACTTCTGACATTGTCCTTCAGGCCTCAAGGCACTCTCTTCTTCTGACTCTTTCCTTTGTCATCTCCACTGTGTTGTTAAGCCCACCTAGTAAATTTTTAAATTTTCTTGTACATCATTATACATAGCTGCTTTGTTGTCATCTAGATAGAGACTTCCTGAGATGAAGTGGGGAGGGAGGGAGGGAAGGAAGGAGGGATAGAGAGAGAGAGAGAGAGAGAGAGAGAAAGAAATGGAGTGACAGACCTGATGGCATAGTTTAACCCTGGAATTTTACCTGGCTTACAGCAAACTTCATTCTTTCAGCTTCCAAGTTATGAGTCATGAATATTTATGAGAAAAGGGTTTGAGTTGGGTTTCTGACACAACATCTGTAATACTGAACCCTCTATACCTGGCATAATAGAGGTACCTACTTAAGATAGGTAACAAATGCTTACATGATCAATGAATTATTGATGATAGGTAGATATACACTATTACTGAAAAGGGGTGGCCACTGAGTGAGCATGAAATAGGCACCCAAGATTATCAAATGAGTCACTGACAGGGAAATCAAACCAACTTAAGTTTATCTTTCAATATTGTTCAATATTGCTGACCTAATCCTGATCTGGAAACTGAATCACCTTTTTCACCTCTGCCAACATCTAGCCTGCAATGAAACAGACACTCAGTTTTATGGATAGCCTTGTTGTGAATTTGTTCACCTTCAATAGTGAGAATAAAGTGGTGATGTGTAGGTTTGTTTATTTTTTATTGCTTGCTCCTAAGTGTTCCATTTTGAAAAGAAAGCAATTTGCCAGTGTTTCTGCCCTCTTTCCTAGTATCTTCACCTTGGCATGTTTCACTCTCCCTGCCAGACCCGAGAGAAGATGGTTGTTGCTGAGTGATGTGTTGTTCACAGTGTGGGAAGCCTCACTCACAGGGTCTGTCTGCAATAGAATTTACAACATAGGGAGCACCATAGCCAGCTGAGTTTGTGAAAGCTCTTTTCTTATATCTTGCCAAGAATTCAATCTGTTTCTGGTTCCTGCAGACTAACAAAAGCTGTTGCTATGTTATCACTCTAAAAGATGGACCCACATAGTCACATGTAAGCTTCCCTTTATATGGTAAAATGTCACCCACTGATAGACCAAGAACTTAGAAAACTATATCTGAATGGGTAACATGTCTGTCAGCATCATGTTGACAGTCTTCAGGACAAGGTGAATACCTGGTTGGTGATCCCTAACCTATTCTAAATCCTTCCATTGATATCAGCAATAGCTTCTTAGAAATTTCAACTGCTTTGATGGATTCAAGACTCAAATCTAATAGCAGAAACTGTAGAAATACAATTTTAAGAGAAATGAAATTTGGGATTAAAATTGCAACTATGGTATGATGGATAAGTGTTTCTAATATATAAGGAACTCATAAAAACTAGTAATATATAAAGGAACTCATAAAAATCCACCAAGGACCTCAGAAGAAAAGTATTTAAAGGATATGAAGATAAAAATTCTAGAATAGGAAAAGAGAAAAATGAAATCTACATGAGAAAGTGTACAAGTCAATAATCAAAGTAATAGAACTTATGAGATACAATTTACTTACCCATCATAGTAGTAAAGATGTGAAAAAATGCTATTGACAGGATTATAGTGAGATAAACATTTTTTATCTCATTAGGTGTGCATGCAAACACAGAACCTTTCTGGAAAAAACAGCAAGATTTTGTTTTTTGTATATTCATCCGTTAACTTGTTGCAGAAGAAAATTTCAAGTTGATTAAAACGATATACAATATAAAAAGAGGACCATGAAGAAGGAGGAGGAAGAGGAGAAAAGGAAGGAAGAGGATGAAGGGGAGGAAGAAGAGGACAAGAAGGGAAGGGGGAAGGGGAGGAGAAGAAGGAAAAGGAGTAGATGCAATGACAGTGTTGGGGATGACATGGAGCTGGAAATAAGTCTGGAAATGAATGACCTGAAGAGCTTCACCAAGTGTTTCAACTTATCGATAAGTCAATGGACAAGGGAAATCATTGGGAAGAAGAGTTTTACTTCCCATCACAGTTCACTGGATGCTTTTCTTGAAAATATATGCAGGTGCCTTGGCAGAACTCAATGGAAATTACCTCGCTTGCTTTTCCGAACTTCAGAGATGAATACTGTGACCGTCTCCCAGTTGCACACAGCAACCGTCAGAACTCTGCATCTCCTCACTCTATTGAGAGGGTGAGAGCATCTTTGTTTGCACAAAGAGATAGTTGCACCTTCTTAAGTGGAAGCATAAAGCTGTCGTATTGTTGTATTGAAATCTAACTATGTGGACAAGGGTGTACATAGAGGCTGCAAATGGCTACAGGGGTAGAGTTGCTGATTGTTAAGAGTTGTCTCTCAGCTGCTTTCTGACGCTAGAGTTGGGGCTCTGAGAGCCACACGTCACCTTTGCCGGCTGGATCTCCATTAGTCGCTACACACGGGGATTCCAGAGGGAAGACTGGGAGACGGGTGAGGAAGAAGCACCGACTCCTTCCTGCTGTGCGTCCTGCCCCTGACCTGCCGCTGCAACAATGGTTCCTCAGTAACAGTCTGCGGCAGCAGCACTGCCTTCGGTGCGCGGTTCTCCCAGTTCCCAGAATCAGCCTCAGGTACCTTCTCAAGAAGAATGCAAATACAACCTGAAACAGCATCCCCTCCACAGAGATCTGAGTCTCAGATCCACAAGGCCCTCCCTTCAAACTCTAGTTTTAATAATTTCAACTTCTTTCCTTCCAGTCCCGCTTCTCCACAGCCTTAGAGGTACCGTTACTGCAATTCATCAGTGTCACTTTTTTTGGTTTGATACCTTATATTAAAATTTCTCTGTCAAAATAAGTAACTCTCCTGAATGGACCCAGACTGAGATAATGGGGACAATAATAACACCTGTCTCATAGAATTGTGTGTGTGTGTGTGTGTGTGTAAAATACATATGCTCTAAATTTATATGCTCTAAATCTCTGAACAATTCTCTCTATATAATTATATGTTATATATCATGCATATAAACATATTTTTATATAATATACTTAGAATAGTATATGGTACTTAGTATATGTTTAATAAATATTGGCTATTTTATTAGCAGTAATGTTATTAATAGCACTGCTTAGAGCTGGCATCTTGATGTGGAAAAGTTCTGGCTGACTTTGGAGTACATCCTAACTGCAAAATGCAAGGCACCAGGAAAGTGAGAACTATACATGGAGGAGGCAGTTAAGTCTACCTACATTTTCTGAAATGAGAAATATCGAAGACTTTTTTTTAAACTGAACAATCCTTTGTAATCATCCTCTTTAGACCATATAGAATATGGAGGTCCAGAATCTTGATATGCCAGGAGAGATATGAAGTAAAGAGAAGAAAAACTACTACGCATTGACTTCTTACTATGTTACCAGGTAATTTCCAATGTTATTCCATCTACCCCTACCATCAGTCTAGTGAGTTAAGTATTATTATTCCCATTTTATAGATGGATCAAAAGACTCAGAGGTTAAATTGCTTGTCTTGGGTTACATATGTTAGCAGAGGCAGAGCTAGGATGTGAAACAAGATTTGTATATACAAAAATATAAACATTATTAGAAAGGAAATTACACGGTGCATATATGCGTGGGAGACTGCAAGAAATATAAGGAGTCAGGAGTTAAAGTCCACAGTATGTTAAAGATTTTACAATTCAATGAGAAAATCTCCAGGTAGCTCAAGGAAGAAAGAAATTGATCAAAGTCACATAGCAAGACTGTGCTAGGATCAGTCCTATAACCTGAAACTGAGAAGTAGGCCACTGCTCTTCCCTCTAAGCCATACTTCATCACAAAATTACCATCCATAATGCTCACTTGAAAGAGTGACCCAACTCCAGTCATGAAATCCATTAACTTATATAAATTTTGAACTCCGTAGGATTTTTAAAAATCACTTTCATCTACAAGAAGAATGAAACACATGATTTACTAAGGATGTTTGTGGCGAGTAGACACATAATGACTTTTTCATATGAAGAAAGAAGAAAAAAGATTAAATTGGGGAGTGCATGGAATGATGTTGCCAGAGAGACATGGTAAGGAGGACTGTTAATGGCCATTAGTCTGTGTGTGCAAGGAAAAAGTTACTGTGTCTTCCTAGAGGAAGGTTTACCCCAAAAGGTTTCTAATCATTTTACTGAAGTAAAGAAATTCTATGCAGGTGAATGTTACAAGGGAATATGCTATATAATGCTGATGGGCTGTGTTGGTGAGGTTTCCATGGAAGCTTGCCAATGCTAAGTATGAGGAAATACTCCTGTGTGGGACTGGGTTGGGGGCCCATTAACATAGGTACTTCCCAGTATAGAGGTCCAGGGAATGCAAATTACCTACTTTAAAAACTATCAATTTTTTAGTATTTACTCTGTCTTAGACTCTATTGAGCACTGTATTAGGATAGATTAGGTTATGCTCTGATAACAGATAAGCCCACAATTCTAGAAGCTAAAGACAACAAAGCTTTATTTCCTGCTCATACAAAGTCTTCTCTGGGCTTCTCAGTTTTCCCGGCATCTTCAAACTCATGGCACCGTCATACCAATATGTGCCCAGGAAAAGACAGACAGGAAAGACCGGCACCAGCAATTAAACATCTCTAGAAGTGACACACATTATTTATACTCATATTCCATTGACTGTGTCACATAACCACTCATAGTTTCAAGGGCCTGGGCAAGTGCAAAGCTTCCCTATGCCTAGAAATAGAAAACTAGTTAATGGTGAAGAGTAGCCATGCCTACCTGGAGCCTTCTACATACATTTCTCATGTAAACTTTTCACAACTTTGTGATATAAACACCATATTACCTTCTTTTTACAAATAAGGAACTTGAGTCTTAGAGTCATTACACAAATTTCCCAGTGTCACATACCTACAAAAGTGGTAGAGCTGAAATTCAAACACAAGTCCCCAAACTCACGCTTCTAATCACCACACCATCCTACCTCCTTGGATATGGATGGGCATCTGAATGGATATCTACATTCCGCCATGATTATATCTCTTAGCAAACATCCCCCCAAGAATAAAGGTTGAGAAAAGTCTAAGGTGACTTTGAGTCTCTAACTTCAGTCAGGGAGAAGACAACCCATCATCAGGGATTGCACTAAAAAATATACGAGACTACTTAAGCTTTTTATTTTCTTCACTTTTCTCTTATATCCCCTGTATTCTCCAAACTAATGACCTTTAAAGGGAAAAGATACTGTGAGGTTGTCTTTGGGTGCAACAAAGAGGATAATGTCTAGGGAGATGACCTCTTTCTTGGTGATGTAAGAACCCCCAGGGATAGAATTATAGATAGGGCAGCAGCATTAAAGAAGAGGAGAAAGTAGACTATGTTCCCTGTGTGCTGCAGGGAAGAGAAACAGCCCCTTCTGGACTGAGAAAGCCCCCTGAACAAGAACAAGGACCTGCTGCTCTGGCCCATTACACATTAGGACCTGGCCTTGTTTTCTCAGCTGCTCTCCCACTGCCTGTGTGACTCATTCGCTGACACAGGAGCCAGGATCTTCAGCATCAATTCAACAGTCATTAGGTACCGACTCTGTCTAAGGGGCAGTGTTGGCTTTAAAGAATTTATAATCTAGTAAAGCAGATCAGACAGGAGCACAAATAAGGGTAGACCACAGAATCAAGAGAGCTCCATGCAAGGTCAAAGAGGAGAAATTCACTTCATCAGGGAAAAAAAGACCTGGGAGAGTTCATAGCATTTGTAAGTACATAGCATTTGTACTTAAAGTGGGTTTGTAGATTAGGGTAGGAGTCATACTGATAGAGATTATAAAGGAAAAACATATAAAATAGAGCAAAAGGCATTAAAAAATGGATATGAAAGGCCTAGGAAGGATTTGAGAAAAAGTCAATAACCCACTTTGGTACCATCCCATTCATGAAAGATTTACAAGATAAGGTTGGAAAGCTATGTTGGTACTAGGCATAGAGGTCTCTCAGAATTTTTTCCTTTGAGAATCTAACTGACCCCTTGAGTTAGCACATTAAGCCCTAGATCCCTGCAGTGAAAAACATACAGAATATTTGATGTTGCCAAAGAAAATTAAGAAATTAGTCTGTGGAGGCAGATTACATGGGTTTGAATGATAAGTCTACCACTTAATTACTATATCACTGTGAGAAAATTATTTAAATTCTCTGCTTTTCATTTTGTCACCTTTAAAATGGGGGTTACAAAGCAATCTGCAGGTTCAATGCTATCCCTATCAAACTACCACTGGCATTTTTCACAGAACTAGAACAAAAAATTTCACAATTTCTATGGAAACACAAAAGACCCTGAATAGTCAAAGCAATCCTGAGAAAGAAAAATGGAGCTGGAGGAATCAGGCTCCCTGACATCAGACTATACCACAAAGCTACAGTAATCAAGACAGTATGGTACTGGCACAAAAACAGAAATATAGATCCATGGAACAGAATAGAAAGCCCAGAGATAAACCCATGTACATATGGTCACCTTATCTTTGATAAAGGAGGCAAGCATACACAATGGAGAAAAGACAGCCTCTTCAATAAGTGGTGCTGGGAAAACTGGACAGCTACATGTAAAAGAATGAAATTAGAACACTCCCTAACACCATACACAAAAATAAACATAAAATAGATTAAAGACCTAAATGTAAGGCCAGACACTATCAAACTCCTAGAGGAAAACATAGGCAGAACACTCTATGACATAAATCACAGCAAGATCCTTTTTGACCCACTTTCTAGAGAAATGGAAATAAAAACAAAAATAAACAAATGGGACCTAATGAAACTTAAAAGCTTTTACACAGCAAAGGAAACCATAAACAAGACGAAAAGACAACCCTCAGAACGGGAGAAAATATTTGCAAATGAAGTAACTGACAAAGGATTAATCTCCAAAATACACAAGCAGCTCATGCAGCTCAATATCAAAAAAACAAACAACCCAATCCAAAAATGGGCAGAAGACCTAAACAGACATTTCTCCAAAGAAGATATACAGTTTGCCAACAAACACATGAAAGAATGCTCAACATCATTAATCATTAGAGAAATGCAAATCAAAACTACAATGAGTTATCATCTCACACCAGTCAGAATGGCCATCATCAAAAAATCTACAAACAATAAATGCTGGAGAGGGTGTGGAGAAAAGGGAACCCTCTTGTACTGTTGGTGGGAATGTAAACTGATACAGCCACTATGGAGAACAGTATGGAGGTTCCTTAAAAAACTAAAAATAGAACTACCATATGACCCAGCAATCCCACTACTGGGCATACACCCTGAGAAAACTGTGATTCAAAAAGAGTCATGTACCACAATGTTCATCGCAGCTCTATTTACAATAGCCAGGACATGGAAGCAACCTAAGTGTCCATCGACAGATGAATGGATAAAGAAGATGTGGCGCATATATACAATGGAATATTACTCAGCCATAAAGGGAAACGAAATTGAGTTATTTGTAGTGAGGTGGATGGACCTAGAGTCTGTCATACAGAGTGAAGTAAGTCAGAAAGAGAAAAACAAATACCGTATGCTAACACATATATATGGAATTTTTTTTAAAAAAATGTCATGAAGAACCTAGGGACAAGACAGGAATAAAGACGCAGACCTACTAGAGAATGGACTCGAGGACACGGGGAGGGGGAAGTGTAAGCTGGGACAAAGTGAGAGAGTGGCATGGACATATATACACTACCAAATGTAAAATAGATAGCTAGTGGGAAGCAGCCACATAGCACAGGGAGATCAGCTCCGTGCTTTGTGACCACCTAGAGGGGTGGGATAGGGAGGGTGGGAGGAAGGGAGACGCAAGAGGGAAGAGATATGGGGATACATGTATATGTGTAGCTGATTCACTCTGTTATAAAACGGAAACTAACATACTATTGTAAAGCAATTATACTCCAATAAAGATGTTAAAAAATAATAATAATAATAAAATAAAAAATAAATTAAAAAAATAAAATGGGGGTTATATTAATTATGGGGGTGTTGAGGATTCAGTTAATAAGACATGTAAAGAGCTTGAAACAGTATCTAGAATAATGTAATCAAAATCAGTCAATTAATGCTAATTATTATTAATCGCTTTTATTCCATGACACATACTATCTTCTTCTACATTAGGGATATGGCAGTAACTGACACAATATTAATTTCCCTGCACGAAGGGTTGGTACTCAGCATAATCGTTAAGTTCACTAACAATTCGCTAAATTATCACGCTGTCTCAAATCTGCCAAAGACATAGAAATCATCTGAAGCCTAGAAATGAGCAAAGATGGTCTGCGAGAAATCATTATGAGGACTTGAAACACAATGTTACTCACCGAAGTGTTGTGTCTCTGAGTGATTTTATTCTTATTTCACAACATCCTACAACACATAATGATAAACTGCCTCTACAGAGCTGGTGGCTGCCTGGAGCATTTTTGAGGTAGAATAAGGCATTAAATCATTACTGTTGTCACAGGTGTTTTTGATTGGATGAAAGGGCTGGCTATAGATTTTGTCTCTACTGTAGAACACACCCACGTGTGCACACACACACACACACACACACTCATTCCCCCTTTCCATTATGAGCCAGGGGCCAGGAATATCATCTTTTTGGGGGGCTTGCCTCATAATAGTTCTCTAGACCCTCTGTGACCCCAATTTAGGAGAAGGGATGAAAAGGTACTTAAATTACTAGAATGTAAATTCAGACAATACATTTTATTGTTGTTATTTAGAAAAAAGATGGTTTGCTCAGTTCTCCTAAATGCTGATTTAGCCAACACTAACTTACTTGAAATGTAGTCACTTGGGCAATTTATTTAATTTCAATTTTGGCTACAAAAAGCTTAGTTGTCTAAAGACTGAAAACTCTGTCTTAATTTTTTTTGATTATGAAATTTCACATCAACGAAGGAAAAAAAGGGGTTCAGGATAGAATAGAATAATAAGAGTGGTGGAGACCTGGAAGAGTATCTAAAAGGAATTATTCAGTTAAAGGGGAGAAGGCTGAGGGATGACATAGTAGTCATTCCAAATATTTTTTTCTTTTTATGAGAGGAAAAAAAGGAACAGTTATTGAGTTTTTAATACATTTTATGTATTGTGCCATGGGCTTTACATATATTCTTTCACGTTATCATAGTAAGAACCATATTTAACAAAAGAGGGAACTGAGGTTTGGAGAAGTTAAATCACTTATCCGAATTAGTCACTTAGAAGATGGCAGTTACAGAACTCAGTTGATTAAACAGGTTATTATCAGAGAAAATATATTTGATTAAAAAGTGACATTAGAAAAAATTGGCTGTTCCTTGGTATTTATTGTAATAGCATTTGACATTTATAAAACCAAACAAAACAGAACAGAAAACTTCTTTTATCATGGCATTTAAATTAGCCACAAATACATCATAAGGCAACATGAAGTCTGGAAAATATTTTTTAAATATTATTTCATGATATAAAGCTGCATATGTGGGACAAGAATCCCAAGTCCTGAAATAACATGGGGAGCAAACACTGTTTTTAAGATTGTTCCCTACATGATGTTTAAAGAGATGTTTAAATGGAAATTTCAAAATCACTGTGGTTTGGGTCACTCTCTTTCTTGAATCCTTTCAATTATGTAATCACTAGCCAAACATATCACTTCAAACAAAAACAGTAAAAATCCATTCTCCATGTTTTTATGAAGTTTAATTTCTTCTGTTCCCACCACCACATTCCCAAATACCTGAACCACAGAATGGAGGAAGTTCCTTCCTGAGCTTTCCTGTCAGGGGAAATAATTTTATGACTAGAGTTCAGCTAAACCAAGCTGATAGTTCACTGACATTAATACAGTCATTCCTTCTTATGCGCTTCTTAAGATTAGTTTTGAATTCTGACCCATAGTCACAACCGTTGTTCATGTGTTCCTCTATCCCTTCTGGTCATGGAGGCAAACTCTGCCTTAGAATCATTTCAATGCAACACACACTAGTGGAGAACCTTCTATTTTCCAGGCACTGTGCTAGACACTCAGGATAGTGATGAACAAGAAACAGACCCTCTTTTCAAGGAGCTCATAGTCCCTCAGTAGGAAGACAAATCATTATGGTACTCAGTGATACGTGTAACAAGAGAAAGTCCAGAAAAAGGAGAAAAGTTGGCATCATGGGAGATGATCTTGAGACTGGGGAATTTTAAAAGAAGAAAGCATATTATGGGATTAATAGCAGAGGAAGCGACTTGCTGATCTGCAGAAGAAAAGGCTTAAATGTCCACCTTTAGGGAAGACTTAGCTCTTAATGTCTGTGGAATCCTATCTGGGAAAAATTTTAAACTTCCAAATGAGATTTATGACTAATTTAATCATAACTTGAAGCAGCAGCAACAGAGGACATATTTTAACTTATAAAATGTTTCTCTAGACATTGATTTGGTGCAAGTGTGAAAAATCAGACAGATTTTTCAACTTATAAAAGGAACAGCCCTTTGTAAGTGTTATTTTAAGAGTGTGATTTGGCATGCATACCTGCAATACCAGATGGACCTTAAAGGAGAGAGCAAGGCTCATGGAAACATTCTTTCCTCCTTCTTTCCAAAAAATAGCTTCCAAATAAATATTAATAAATTCTAAAAAGACCACTTAGCTATCAACAAGATCCCCTTTCTCTTGCCCTTGGTTGGACAACCCTGTAGTAAACTCACTCATTTTCTTTAGCTATAATGAAGCAGCCACATTTATTTACGAACTTCAAGTCCAGCTTTCTAATTATGTGTGTGTCTCAAAGACTTCTTTTCAATGGGACAGAGTTGGGCTGTTTTCTAGAGAAGGAAGCCAGGAAGCAGAGGAGAACAAGGAAAAAATGTGATGGATAGGCTCCGAACCATGAAGTGGTTCTGGGTTGAGGTTGGCCTCTGGAGTGAGGCTCCCTGAGTATGAATCCACCTTTACCATTTATTGCTTAACTGATCTTGTACCACTTACTTACCAAAGGCCTCCTTCCTCATCTGAGTGATCCTAATTAAAAAACAATACCTACCTATAGAGTCGTCATGAAAAATAAATGGAAGAATGACATCATAAAACTTAGTACAGTGCCTGGCATAAAGTAAATAGTAAGTATTAATTTTTCTTTTCTTGTTTCAAAAAAGCCCAATGTTCATATTGAGTGTCTTTGGATGAATAAATCTCTCTCTCTCTAAAGCGGAAGGATTGATAATTGTTCAAGTCTCTTTACACCTTTAGCATATGTAAGCTCCTTTCCCAACCTGCCAATACTCCTGTTCTCATCTCTCGTAATGGTTCATTCTCTAATGACTATTTTTTTATGTTTAATTTGTATTCACTTAGAAAACATAAGTTTTTTTATAGAGGGGGGCACCATTTTTCTCAGATTAAAGTTGTAAAAATAGCGAAGGAAAAAACCCAAAAACTGTTCCTAGAGTCTTTGTAGATTGATGCAGGGCACCAGGCTATTTATCAAAGACAGAGTTTACATATGTAAAGTTGCAAAGGCAGAAATATTCCTAGAGCAGGATATATGGCTTAAGCACATGTGTCGAGTCATAGTTGTAGATTTTTAGGATTTGAAGTGATCTTAAAGATTACCAAGTCCAATGTCTTCATTTTATGGTCCAGAAAGCTGAAATCCAGAAAGAGTAAGTAACTTTTAAGGATATAAAGCCAGTTAAAGAGCCACAGGGCTCTCTCACAGGTCCTCCGATGTGCAGCTGAGGGGCCTTCTACTCACCCTCACACGGGCTAATAAAACCTCACATAGTCCCAGCATCTCAGATGAAACAGAGGATCACAGAGGGATAAGAGCAGTGTTTCCGAGGCCCAGGATACAAACTCCTGAAACAGTGGGGAGGTTGGGACTGGTCCACCATCCCCTTTTCCCAAGTGGTTCTGGTATGACTGTAATCAGAGTGCATAGACTTGGTGACCCAAATCTGTTCACAATGAATAGTCCAAGAACACAGGACCCATACGGGACCAATAAAATTTGGGACAGACTGCCTGTCTCTTCTCAATAACATGAGTGACAGTGATGTCCACTTGGGGGGATTGCCTAAAGAAAAGTTTTCCACGACACAGAGGGAGTCTCTCCATAGCAGAGTGAATGAGGTCAATAGGCTTAAAAGGAAAAAAAAAAAAAAAACTAATAAGCAGAGCTAGAAGATGGTGACACTATATCTGATGACACAGTTTGAACACCTGGATCTCACCATGCTGGAAGCCCACCTGACCTTGGACTTTCCAGCCCCTGAGCTAATAAATTACCTTTCAGCTTAAATATGTCTAAGATTGGTTATTTATACTTCCAACTGAAAGGGTCCTAAGGTAAATACTTATGCATTTGTTTCATCATTATGTATGTAAATATCTGAATCCAACACTAAATTACAAGTGCCAATGTTGAAGACACTAATTTTACATAGAAAGGCTCACATCAGAGGTAAATGGAACTGGTAGTAGATTTTAAAATCATTTAAAAGGAGGAATTATAAAATGATACATTTTATAAATGTAAAAACGTACATTCATTTGCCCATCTTTTGATGTATGAGGCCTGATTTTTGAAGACAGGTTTAACTGTTGGTCAGCTGCTTTCACTGAGCTTATGTGCAGCAAGCGTATGTATTAAGAATTGCATTTAGCTGCCAGAAATGCAAAGAGCAGAAATAACAGTGTTTAAACAAATCATTTATTTTCTCATATAACTTGAGGCCCCAGAGTTTAGTAGTCCAGGACGAGTACGGTCATGCTATGAAACTGTCTTCTGCTTTACCATCCTACAGCATGCTTTCCATCTTCAAAGCCACCTCATGGATCAAGTTGGCTGCTAGAGCTCCAGTCATCTGAAGCAAATACCAGATTGCAGGCAGAAGAAAGGTGAATTAAATGGGCACATTTGCAAGTGAGTTAACAACTTTTCAAAACCTTACGCTACCTTCATGCGACTGTTTTGTTTGCACATCATGGTCACACTTAGCTGAAAAATGTCGTGGGCTGGGAAATGTTTTCTTGTAGCCAGAATCATTGACACTGAAATACAACTTGAATTCTGTTACTAAGGAAAAGAAGCTAATGGATATTGAGGGGCCACCAACTCCTCTTTTACACAGAAAGATACTAGCTAAATTATGTGAAACTCCAAGTTCTTCATAAGGATACCAGACTAACATACATCAAGCCGTTTTAAAATAATTAAATGCTAATTTAGAAGAAAGGAAATTTAATAGGGAAGAATGTTGCTCCTTAACATGAAGCCGAGAATTGAATGGGCACAGAATAATGAAAGATTCTGTAAAATCTCATTATCATCTTATATATTTTAAAAGTGTCTTCGTTAGTAGAGAGCTTTCATGCGTGTTTCAATTAAAAATTTAAAGTTGAGAAGCAACCTTGTCTGAAAGGCAAGGTACAAATGGTTTGGGATGAAAAGAGGCCCGTGTCGTGATATGTTTCTCAAGCATAACTCTAACAGCATCCCCACGACGTGTGAATTTCTGACCCTACTCATACCACACGCGTGGCCCGCAGAACAGAATTCCAAAGCTTCTAAATAAACTGGAGCTTCTAGGAGCGATAAGCACTATGCTTTTCTCACTTTATTCCTCCCTTTGACAGTTCTTCTCCTTGTTAATAAGCTTTCTGGTTTTGATTCTTAACCTCGCAACAAGCCTTGTTTCTCAGATCACTAATTATTACCCCCTCTCTGCGGTGACATGCTCAACAAACAGCTTCATCTCTGATCCTGAAAAACTTGTGAAAAAGAAACAACACCAGATTTTCTCACTGACATCATCCTGCTTCTAGTGACAGATCTGAAATGCCTGTGCATGTTAAATTTGGTATTAAAACAACTTAGTTGGTGTTCAAACTGTCAGAAATTCTGTGGAGGGCCCTGACTTGTCAGAAGATGTGGTTTCTTGTTTTGACAATTCTGGTTTTCCTCCTTCTAAAACCTGCAGGGTTTTAAAAACATGGAAGATGTTACAGTAAAAGAAGTTTCATCTTCCCTTTGGATCCACAATTCCCACCCTTTAGGGCACTCTCCTTTTGCTTTATTGTGAGACACACCTTGTCTTTCACCTTCTGAAGACATTATATGGCAGGAATTTCTTGTTTCAATTTCAATTAATTTTGTTTTGACAATCTCTTGACACTGCTTTATGGCTGAAGACACCCTGGAGTGTGGCAAAACCGAGATTGTGAATTATTTTCTATGTTCAAGGAAAATGGAATTGCCCCTTTATGAGAAGGCCCAGATGGAAAAAAGTAGGTGGTATTTTGAGATGGCAAATTCTCCAGAAAGACCCCAAATTGGTTATTAACTCTGCCTGCATAATTGTAGCCAATACGTACAGAAAGAACATAAAACTATGAGTTGAGAAACTTTGATTTTACTACTCACTCTGCCATTAACCAGCTCAATAATTATGGGCAAGTCAGTGTTTGTCTGTTGAACGAGAAGGCCTGCTGATCACAATGTCCCTTTGATTCCTAAATTCTATGCTTTGGTGATGCTTAGAGTCTCAGTATCTCTAGAGAAGAGGAAAGAAACAGACTTTTGAATTTGAAGAATTATAATGATCTTGGACAAAAGCAGGTAGTCCTTCACTATCAAATACTCATCTAAAATACAATTAAAGATCAAGTGAGTGAAGGCAGAAAACTAGCTTACATGAATTTTGTTCTGCCTCTACCTGAAGAGAAAAATTCTTTCTCCAGACTTTGGGGATACATTCACTCTTCCCATTTATCTTTATATAGAGAAGAGATAATCATTTGTGTGTCCCAAATAGGACATGGCTGGAGACAAGAATAGAAAGATCACCTGAGAGCTCCCTCGGCAAAATGCTCCATGCCTCCAGGCTCTGAGGGAGGTCTGGTCAATATTTATGTCCAAGTGGACCTGGTGCCAGGGATGCAAGGGTAGGAAACTGTTCTTTAGGGACCAATGATCCTCAACCATAGTAAAAAAAAAAAGTTAAGGTAGATCCTTTCCCATTGACTAGGACCATGCAGAGTTCAGGCACTTCTAGAACATTTATTGTACATTCATTTCTTTATCCATCAATTCATTCCACCAATGTTTATTGAGCATTTACTAAATGTCAGGCTCTGTGAGAGACACTGGGGAAATGCAAAGACAAAGAAGGAATCATGAAGCATCCATACCTTACAGGTGAAGGCATACTCACAAGCAGAATAACATGTCAAGTTCAGTGACAGGGATGTGTATGGTTTGCTCTAGTTGCACAGAGGAAAGACCTATAATCCAGCTTGCAGGAAGTCATAGAAGGCTTCCTGAAAGAGCTGATACTTAAAGAGAATCTTACAGTGAGTAAAAATTTTCTCATTGAAAGGGCCTGAGAAAATTGGGGGCAATATTAGCCTGGGAAGAGAAAAAGTGCACAGGTGAGAAACTGCACAGTCAGGCATGAGCATAACGGAAGTACTGTTACTCATGAAAACCCTACCAGTGATTAATTCTCTGCCTCACCCTCTGAGCCAGGGTGAGGTTAAGATGGATGTGGTGAGTAAGAGTGGGTGCCCTGGAGGATAGCTTGCACCTGAACAAAGAAGAAAGCAGTTCATTTTTTTCGTTATCTGAGAGGTACAAATGGGTAGTCAAACACGTTTCTGAGCCCTGTCAAAAGCTTTATCGTTCCAAATCCTACTTCTGACACTCTTTTGCTTAAATTCTAATCATCTGGTATTTCTGGTTTGACACAGAATAATGCTGGCCTCTGAAATCTGATTCTTTTTAAACATTGTCCCAAAACTCATCTGGACAGATAAGAACAGCAAATTAAACTAACCATAATCTAGGCTTTCTGCACATCTAAGGAATGGAAAATACAACACTATGAGCTTAAAACATTGGTAAGTAGGAAATTTTTTAAAAATCCCATTTTGGGGGAGAGCCAGGCACAGGTATTGAAGAGATCAAAAGAAAAAGGAGCAAGGACCACAGGGGAGGAAGAATCCAAATACAATTGCCCTAAAGTAATTTCCACCATGAAAGCTCCGCCAAGAGTTGGAAAACACTGAGAACAAATTTAGAATCTGGTAGATAAGAGTGCTGGCTACAAGAAAATCAAAAGGAAGGGAGTTGAATGTAAGCAGAACCCAAAGCAACAGTGTTGGGAAGCAAGCCTTCTGCAAGGAGAATGGAGTGACTTGAGAAGGGGACATGGCCCCTGGGTATTTGGCAGTGAAAGGAAAAGGGAACACACTTCTGTGTGTGGGTGTGTGTGTGTGTGTGAGAGAGAGAGAAAGAGACAGAGAGAGAGAGAGAGAGAGAGAGAGAGAATGAATCACAAATCAGAATAAATATGAATCCTTTCCACCCCAAAATAGCAAAATCAATTAGAGAAATGCACTTTACCATGCCAACAGAAGAGGGTAGTCTTGAACTAAGGAATCGAGCAAACCTCTCAAAACTTTCACTTTGGTCTATGTAACTGCCATTGCTGGTCTGAGAAATTAGACACTCAAAAAGAAAAAGTAGGCGATATACATACAAAGTTAGAATAAAAGAAACCAAATGAGAATTGAAATATATCACTGCTGAAAAAGATCCTCAAAATGTCAACCATGAAATAGAAGAAAAGTGTAACATAATATTCTCACCTGAATGAAATACCTGAAAACAGAACTTTGCAGATGTGAAATAAATACCTCAAATGAGAAATTAAAAACTCCTAACAAATATGAACAAAAAACCCCAGAAAGATGTAAAATGACTGAACTCAGGAAAGAAATAGTAGAAAAAGCCAAATTCATCTTAGAATTGAAAACAACATTACAAATTGCCAGAGCAAGAAAACATTGAATTGAACTTTAAGAAGGACAAATAGATGATTAAGAGAATGAAAATGGCAGAGAATGAAAATAAAGAAAAAGAATCAAGAGAAAGTATCATTAGAAGTAAAGAAGATCTAATATACATATAATTGGAGTCTCTGAAGAAAAATAAAACAATATAACAGAATAACATTTTAGACTATAATCCAAGAAATTATTCCAGAAATAAAAGAAGGCCTATTTTCATATATCAAATGGACTGTGTAGTGAAAATTGATCTAATCTAGATTAGCCATATCTGAAACATATCCTAATAAAACTATTAGACTTTACAAACAAAGACTTCATGGCCTACAGCTAAAAGAAAAAAGACAAAAGAAGAAGAAAAAAAACCCCACCAACACAAACTAATAAATAAGTAAAAACATGTCATTTACAATGGAAAGACAAGCAAATTGGCATAAGATTTACCTATAGCAACAGGCAAAGACAGACAACAGTTGAGAAACATTTTCAAAAATCTCAAGGAAAGAAAGTGTGAGTCAAAGATTTCATAGCAAATCAAGTGGTCCTTCAGCTATCAAGGTTATAGAAACATATTTTAAGACATGTATATGTCTTAGTACCTGGTTTATGGTGGACTAGTGACATTTTTTGATAAATGTATGTATAACTAAATAAGCACCTACTATTTGCTAGGCACTGGGTGCAGCCATCTAGGATAGGATGAGAAACAAGCCATGATCTTACCCTTGCCAGAATTTCTAATAAGGAAACAAAGAATAATGATGACTTCTCACACGATTATTGTAGAAATCAAGGAGATCCTGTAAGAAAAGCTGAGCAGAGTACTTGGCACATAGTAAGATGCTTGTGGTTGGGATCCCAACAATGACTCAATAAAGCACATATATTGCATATTTTAAAAAGGCACATTACTAGTATAATGTATGAAAAAGATGTAAGAGGCAGAAATGCACCATTTATTTTGCGTACCCAGTTTTAAGCAAAATGGTAAATCAAGTAATATTTGAGTAATGTAAGAACTGAAAGGTTCTGGAGTTGTTTCACGTTGAACTCTGAAAGAGTAAATGAGCGTGTAAAAGGTGTATGAAAGAATGAATGAAGGTATGAATAAATGAGTGACTGCAAAGTTGCAACGGCTGAACACAGCAGCCAAGAAAGAGGTGGTGTTGCAGGTTGAGCAGTGCTTTCTCAGCTAAAGCTAAATCATTTTCATGATTTGCACAGCTTGTACCTCAGCCAGATACAAGTTTCCCTGGAGGGTTTGCAGCCTCTGAGAGCAGATATTCTCAAAGCAACTAAGATGACTCATGAGATGACTCCTAGGGAGACTGTCAGAAATAAAATCTCTCGGGAAAAAAAAGAGACCAACAGAGAGATAGAGATCAAAGTGATTCATCAGATTTATTTGTTATTGATCATTCTATTTGGTGCTATTTCTAGGCAATATAGTCTAAAGAGAGGTAAAGTGATGTGGACATGCAAAGTTCACAAAGTTGGTTAGCTGAGCATACTGGATGGGAATTTGTCTCGAGATAATACAGGGGAAGTTCATTTGTACTCGATAATCCTTGAGGGTTTGAGTTTGGGGCCTTCTACAATCTTCCTCTTGGCAAATTGCTGTAGCTGCACAATTAAAAGAGTTCTGTGTCGTCTCCTTTTGAATTACCCAATAGATTTTTTAACAGCATCACAATTTACCCCTGAATGGGTAAGATGGCCCTTTCTTATCCAGAATTGTGGAAACTAACAAAACGTTATCTGATTGAAAGAACCAAGGAATCATAGAATTTCAGCGTTTAAAGGGTCCTAAAGGTGGAGTAGTTCTTGTTCTGCTCTGAGCATTGCGAGGAGTGAGGAATTTTATGTGTTCCTGAACCTGTGAGACTCTTATGACAGCCCAGGAGAATAGATTTAGGACGACAGAAACATTTACTAGCCAGGTGGTTAATTGATTAAATTAAATATTAAGAATATTATAATGAGTAAGCTAATGGGTGACTTTAGCAGCAGGTATTTTAGAAGATGCTTAAGTTATCTACTAGAGTTACTGGCACTTTCCCTGCAACTGTTTTTCAAATTCCAAACAGAAGCATTTACTAAGAGTAGATCCAAGATCCTGTCTTTACTTCTCAGGCCAGCATTTTTCAAAACATGTTAGCAATGTTAAAACTTTGATTTCAGGGTTGAACACAGATCTCTTCCCACCAATGCAAAGCCTGGAGAACAAACAGAGTTGGTCCAGGCATTAAGTGTGAAGGCTTTTCTGTGTGCTTCTGGCTTCTGTCCAACAGTCATTTCTCTAACAAGTTAGAGCTTCAGAAATCTCACTTTGTAACATGCCACTGTTAGATTCAGGTGAGGTCAAGGGTAATGTGGAGAGGGTATGCATCATTCAATCAGACTTTACTGAATAACTATCACAGGTTAACCCCTACAGTGTAAGAATGAATAACAATATCATCAGTGGTATAGAAGTATGAACAATGGTGTCACAGCAAGGAGGGTGACTAAGGCCATTTGTATGGAAAGCAGAGCAAAACAATTTTGAAGAATAAAAGGAAGGTTTCCTGGTGGAGAAAAAGGGAAAGGTATTCCAATATTCCAAGCGCATTTTTTAAAAACATTTTTATTGGAGTACAATTGCTTTACAATGGTGTGTTAGTTTCTGATGTACAACAAAGTGAGTCGGCTATATGTATACATATATTACCATATCCTCTCCCTCTTGCACCTCCCTCCCACCCTCCCTGTCCCACCCCTCTAGGTGGTCACAAAGCACTGAGCTGATGTCCCTGTGCTATGGGGCTGCTTCCCACTAGCTATCTATTTTACATTTGGTAGTGTATATATGTCCATGCTACTCTCTCACTTCATCCCAGCTTACTTTTCCCTCTCCCCGTGTTCTCAAGTCCATTCTCTACATCTGGGTCTTTATTCCTGTCCTGCTCCTAGGTTCTTCAGAACCTTTTTTTCTTTTTTTACATTCCATATATATGTGTTAGCATATGGTATTTATTTTTCTCT
Organism: Balaenoptera musculus; assembly: GCF_009873245.2. Classification (NCBI taxonomy): domain Eukaryota; kingdom Metazoa; phylum Chordata; class Mammalia; order Artiodactyla; family Balaenopteridae; genus Balaenoptera; species Balaenoptera musculus. The sequence continues at coordinate 21,475,344 of NC_045801.1, read as the reverse complement.
TTCTGACTTACTTCATTCTGTATGACAGACTCTAGGTCCATCCACCTCACTACAAATAACTCAATTTCATTTCTTTTTACAGCTGAGTAATATTCCATTGTATTTATGTGCCACATCTTCATTATCCATTCATCTCGATGGACACACCCTTCTGGCTTGCAGAGTTTCTGCTAGAAATCTGCTGTTAACCTTACGGGGATCCCCTTGTATGTTATTTGCTGCCTTTCCCTTGCTGCTTTTAATATTTTTTGTTTGTATTTAATTTTTGATAGTTTGATTAATATGTGTCTTGGCATGTTTCTCCTTGGATTTAATCTGTATGGGACTCTCTGCAGTTCCTGGACTTGATTAACTATTTCCTTTCCCATATTAGGGAAGTTTTCAACTATAAGCTCTTCAAATATCTTCTCAGACCCTTTCTTTTCCTCTTCTTCTTCGGGACCCCTATAATTCGAATGTTGGCAAATTTAATGTTGTCCCAGAGGTCTCTGAGACTGTCCTCAATTCTTTTCATTCTTTTTTCTTTATTCTGCTCTGTAGTAGTTATTTCCACTATTTTTTCCTCCAGGTCACTTATCCGTTCTTCTGCCTCAGTTATTCTGCTATCGATTCCTTGTAGAGAATTTTAAATTTCATTTATTGTGTTGTTCATGACTGTTTGTTTGCTCTTTAGTTCTTCTAGGTCCTTGTTGAACGTTTCTTGTATTTTCTCCATTCTATTTCCAAGATTTTGGATCATCTTTACTATCATTACTCTGAATTCTTTTTCAGGTAGACTGCTTATGCCTATTTCCTCTTCATTTGTTTTGTGGTGGGTTTTTACTTTGTTCCTTCATCTGCTGTGTATTTCTCTGTCTCCTCATTTTGCTTAACTTACTGCATTTGAGGTCTGCTTTTCACAGGCTGCAAGTTCCTAGTTCCCGTTGTTTTTGTTGTCTGGCCCCAGTGGGTAAGGCTGGTTCAGTGGGTTGTGTATGCTTCCTGGTGGAGGGGATTGTTGCCTGTTCTGGTGGATGAGGCTGGATCTTGTCTTTCTGGTGGGCAGGACTGCGTCCAGTGGTGTGTTTTGGGGTGTCTGTGAACTTATTATGATTTTAGGCAGCCTCTCTGCTAATGGGTGGGGTTGTGTTCCTGTCTTGCTAGTTGTTTGGCATGGGGTGTCCAGCACTGGAGCCTGCTGGTTGTTGAGTGGAGCTGGGTCTTAGCATTGAGATGGAGATCTCTGTGAGAGCTTTAGCTGATTGATATTACGAGGGGCCAGGAGGTCTCTGTTGGACCAGCATCCTGAACTCTGCTCTCCCACCTAAGAGGCTTAGGCCTTACACCCAGCCGGAGCACCATGACCCTGTCACCCACACGGCTCAGAAGAAAAGGGAGAAAAAGAAAGAAAGAAAGAAAGAAAAATAAAAAATAATAAAATAAAATAAATTATTAAAGAAAAATATTTAAAAATTATTAAAAATTAAAAAAAATTTTAATTCCAATAAAAAAATAAAGAAAGAACGAAGGTAGCAACCCAACCAATGAACAAATCCACCAATGATAATAAGCGCTAAAAACTACACTAAAAACAAAAACAAACAAAAAAAAGGACAGAGAATCCTAGGACAAATGGTAAAAGCAAAGCTACACAGACAAAATCACACAAAGAAGCATACACACACACACTCAGAAAAAGAGAAAAAGGAAAAGATATATATATATATATATATATATATATATGAAGGAAGAGAGCAACCAAATCAACAAACAAATCTACCAATGATAATAAACTCTAAATACAAAACTAAGATAAACATAAAACCAGAAACAAATTAGATACAGAATGCAAACCCCAAGTCTACAGTTGCTCCCAAAGTCCACCGCCTCAATTTTCAGGTGATCCATTCTCTATTCAGGTATTCCACAGATGCAGGGTACATCAAGTTGACTGTGGGGATTTAATCCGCTGCTCTTGAGGCTGCACGGAGAGATTTCCCTTTCTCTTCCTTGTTCGCACAGCTCCTGGGGTTCAGTTTTGGGTTTGGCCCCGCCTCTGCCTGTAGCTCACCCTCTAGCGTCTGTTCCCCGCCCAGAGAGGATGGGGTTAAAGTATCAGCTGATTACCAGGCTCTGGCTCACTCAGGCTTGGGGGAGTGGTATGGAATGCGGGGCGAGCCTGCGGCGGCAGAAGCCAGCGTGCCGTTGCAACAGCCTGAGGTGCACCGTGTTTTCTCCCGGGGAAGTTGTCCCTGGATCACGGGACCCTGGCAGTGGCAGGCTGCACAGGCTCCCGGGAGGGGGCGGTGTGGATGGTGACCTGTGCTTGCACACAGGCTTCTTGGTGGCGGCAGCAGCAGCCTCAGCGTTTCATGCCCGTCTCTGGTGTCCACGCTGATAGCCACGGCTCATGCCCATCTCTGGAGCTCATTTAGGCAGTGCTCTGAATCCCCTCTCCTCACGCACCCCAAAACAATGGTCTCTTGCCTCTTAGGCAGTTCCAGACTTTTTCCCGGACTCCCTCCCGGCTAGCTGTGGCGCACTAGCCCCTTCAGGCTGTGTTCACGCCGCCACCCCTAGTCCTCTCCCTGGGTTCTGAGCTCCGAAGCCGGAGCCTCAGCTCCCAGCCCCCGCCTGTCCTGGTGGGTGAGCAGACAAGCCTCTCAGGCTGGTGAGTGCTGGTCGGCACTGATCCTCTGTGCAGGAATCTCTCCACTTTGCTCTCTGAACCCCTGTTGCTGCGCTCTCCTCCTTGGCTCCGACGCTTCCCCCCTCCCACCCCTCGCCTCCACCAGTGAAGGGGCTTCCTAGTGTGTGGAAACTTTTCCCCCTTCACAGCTCACTCCCCGAGGTACAGGTCCCATTGCTATTCTCTTTTCTTTTTTCTTTTGCCTTACCCAAGTACGTGGGGAGTTTCTTGCCTTTTGGGAAGTCTGAGGTCTTCTGCCAGTGTTCAGGAGGTGTTCTGTAGGAGTTGTTCCACATGTAGATGTATTTTTGATGTATTTGTGGGGAGGAAGGTGATCTCCACATCTTACTCCTCCGCCATCTTGAAGGTCCTCCTACTAAGCACATTTTTATTGTTATCATTAACAGCTAACATTTATCAAGTATTTTCAATGGCCACATGCTGCGTTAAGGGCTTTATGTGCATTTGTTCAATTTATCCTCATCACCTAATAGGTAGATGCTATGTTTACTCTGTTTCTTTAATACATGATGGAATTGAAAATTCAAAAGGATCAGTCCTCAGCAAAGGAAACCATCAACAAAATGAAAAGACAACGCACAGAATGGGAGAAAATATTTGCAAATGATGTGACTGACAAGGGATTAATCTCCAAAATATACAAACAGTTCATGTAGCTCTATGTCAAAAAAACAAACAACCCAATCAAAAAATGGGCAGAAGATCTAAATAGACAGTTCTCCAAACAAGACATACAGATGGCCAAAAAGAACATGAAAAGATGCTCAATATCTCTAATTATCAGAGAAATGCAAATAAAACTACAGTGAGATATCACCTCACACTGTTCAGAATGGCCATCATCAAAAAATCTACAAACAATAAATGGAGAGGGTGTGGAGAAAAAGGAACCCTCCTACACTCTTGGTGGGAATGTAAATTGGTACAGCCACTATGGAGAACAATACGGAGCTTCCCTAAAAAACTAAAAATAGAACTACCATATGACCCAGCAATCTCACTCCTGGGCATATATCTGTAGAAAACCATAATCTGAAAGCATATATGCACCCCAATGTTCACTGCAGCACTGTTTATAATAGCCAAGACATAGAAGCCACCTAAATGTCCATCAACTGAGGAATGGATAAAGAAGATATGGTACATATATACAATGGAATATTACTCAGCCATAAAAAATGAAATAATATCATTTGCAGCAGCATGGATGGACCTAGAGATTATCATACTAAATGAAATAAATCAGACAAAGACAAATATCATATGATATCATTCATATGTGGAATCTAATTTTAAAAAAAGATACAAATGAACTTATTTACAAAACTGGATCAGACTTATAGATATCGAAAACAAACTTATGGTTACCAAAGGGGAAACGTGGGGGGGAGGGATAAATCAGGAGTTTGGGATGAACACAGGCACACTAATATATATATGATAGATAACCAACAACGACCTACTGTATAGCACAGGGAACTCTACCCAGTATTCTGTGATAACCTATGTGAGAAAAGAATCTAAAAAAGAATGAATATATGTATATGCATAACTGAATCACTTTGCTGTACACCTGAAACTAACACAACATTGTAAATCAGCTATACTCCAATAAAATTAAAATATTTTTTAAAAACCCAAAAGGTTAAGTCCTATATTCAAGTTCATATAGCTAATGAGTGGCAGTTTAGACTGGAATTCTGGCCCTCTTGACCCTGAATGAAATATCTCCCACAACAACATTCCCTTTTTTGATTTGATGTTTACTCAACAGTCCCATGATCTGTTTTCTAAGTTTATCATCAGTTGGACAAGGTTGTCTCTGAATGTGAACCCCAGTATTCTAGTCGCTACATGGGCATTAAAATTTTAAAGTACGTATCTGTTTATCAGGACAAACTGCATTTCTGCTGTATGAAACTGAGCACCAGCAGCTAGACTGGGGTTTCAGCTAGATTATGAGGTTTAGGGTAATTTTCCATTGAAGACTTCTATGGGATTTCAAAGGCAATCATGAAGCACATGGTCTAGAGCCCACTTGTAAACCAAGTCAAAGGAAGAATTGAGGAGGAAACCAATAAAGAAAGCTAAAAGGACCAATTTCAAGCAAGAAATGTCAAAGGTGGTATGAATGGATTTAAAAAGTAAGGGACAGAAAAGCACGCTGACCCTCTTAGCATGCAACTCAGTCTTGTAATTCATTCCTAGGGCCAAAGACAATGAGGTCACCTGTTAATGGACAATACTTTTCCAGAGGAAGGAATAAATGAAGAGTTGGCACCACACTTCTGAAAGGCTGCTATTCTTTGTTAAGCTTCTGAATTTTTGTCTGTGTAGTTGGGTAATATTATCATTGGTATAATTGCTCAATATTTTGTCATGTTTAGATAGAAGAGCATGTAGTAGAGGATAAAGTCTGTTCTGCATTCTGTGCAGTACGCTGGTGATACTGGCCATAGTTCACTGATGCTTTCATGTCCTCATGGTCTCTAAGTGATCTGGTAATTCCTGGAAAGCCATACATAGGTATTAGCAGAAAACAATTACTTATTTTATTTAATGGCTTTCTTTCATCCAGCAAATATGTCTGGAGTGTCTCCTATGTGCCTGGTACAATTTAAGAACAAGGGACATAATGGTAACTCAAATAGACATAATGCCTGTCCTCAAGGTGTTTGTATTCTAGTGAGGAAATCAAACAATAACCTTATCAGTAAGTACAAAATAGTCGAAGCCCGTGCTGGGTCTATGAAGGATAAGATCAAGGTAGTGGAGGGTAACAGAGAAGAGAGGTGGTGTGTGCTTCTTTAGATGATGTAATCAGGGACTCTCTCTGGGAGATGGCACTTGAGCTAATCCTTGAAGGATAAGAAGTACACTGGGGCTTCCCTGGCGGCACAGTGGTTGAGAATCTGCCTGCCAATGCAGGGGACACGGGTTCGAGCCCTGGTCCGGGAAAATCCCACATGCATCGGAGCAACTAGGCCCGTGAGCCACAGCTACTGAGCCTGCGCGTCTGGAGCTTGTGCTCCACCACAAGAGAGGCTGCGACAGTGAGAAGCCCGCGCACCGCGATGAAGAGTGGCCCCCGCTCGCCGCAACTAGAGAAAGCCCTCGCACAGAAACGAAGACCCAACACAGCCATAAATAAAATAAATAAATAAAATTTAAAAAAAAAAAGGAGTACACCATGCAAAGAGACAGGGAGAGAAAGTTCCTGACAGAGGTAAATAGTAGAACAAGACTCTGGAGTTGTAGCAAGTTTGGTGTTCAAAGGACAAATACTTAGGCTTGATTAGGGAAGGCTGTGACGACCATGAGGCTCCTTAGGGGATTTCACCATAAGAGACAGGAAGTGCTTATCAGAATTTCCAGAAGGTGAGGAAACTCTGATCAGTAGCATTCTAGGCAGCTATACTCTTGGGAGCTAAAGGTGAAGCATTTACAGATGACTGCTGAGCTAATCTCTGCTTTCCTACTTGAAGGTCAAAATGCTCATTCTTGTATTTTCTGTCTGATGTGCGCAGAAAAAGTAACGGTGGTTGAGATGGCCTCGGGAGGAAATGAGAGGCTAGATCTTTGTCCCAACTCTCTACCGGATACTAGGTGTATCATCTGGGACAATCTGCTTAACTTAGACCCCTTTTCATTTTCTTCTTCTTCCTATTTATTCCAGATTCCTCTGTTTCCTATCTCACATTCTCTTGACCTCATTTATGACTCCAACTATGATTACAGCATATAGTTCTTATGGGTTTTGACTCACTGGAAATATCTTACCTTACGCACATACCACCCATTTTTTATTTTTCACTTGCTGTCCCAAGTCTTCTCTGACATGTTATAGTGGCATGGTGTATTAGAGGAAACGTGCTCTGCACCCATGTAAAGCCTGAAAGTGAAGGAAAATTAATGCCCCGAGGGCATTCCTCAACCAATAGTGAAGGAACCTGAGACTGTTAAACCCCTTGGTTCTCCTAAACACGCCATGCTTATAGATGGAACTCCCCCCTTATTAGAGAAGAGCAACTGCCCATTGCCTAGAAACCTTGAGGAAGATGTTGCTTTTTCTCCTCGAGATCCACTACCACTCAACCTTTTTTGGCCAGGACCAATAACTTGGGTCTTGTCTCAGCACAGTGTGAACAAAGATTCAGGATATACTGTTCTGGAAAAGAGACCTGGAATCAGTTCTAACCCACTGTTAGATTCCTTGAAGGTTGTTCAGAATGATGGTGCACAGTAAACGAGGTGGAGATGCCAGAACTGCCTAGATAGAAAATTGAAGAAGGAGCCAAAGGCTAAGGGACGTGAGCATGTTAGAGTAGATTTATTATGTGAGATCAGAAAACTCCACTAACTGACTCTTCACTGGAAGGACCCGTAGATACTCCTTTACTAGGGCCATAATGAAGGATCCAGTGAAGGGTGGATTTTAGAAGTTCAGTGGAGACTTCCATCTGTTGGTATAATAGTAGAATGTGCCATCTTGGTACTGAACTGCTTTGTATCAGCAGAAATGATCTCAGGATAGCAAAAGCAAAGGGGCAGCAATTAACCTTCAGAGGCAAAGTAGATGTGACTATCATTATGGGAAGGGCCAGGACAGCAATCAAGGTGCCTTGACCTAAAGGGTTCTATGGTAATAGCTTACAGATTAGAAGGTTCCAACGGACAAGATAGATGGACAGCCGACAGAGGTGTTATTCAACTTGAATGAATGTAACCCCCTTTGCCCCCACAAAAAATCAAGATCCAATGCAATGAAAAAAATGTAGTCCTTCACCCAAATTCCAGGTCTAAATTAGTTCACAGACCTAGAGGTTATTAATTGAAGGGGAGGCTTGTTTCTCTTGAGGAAGGATGTTATAATATCATGATATGTATACACAGTAAATATTCTCCAAAACTGACTTACTAGAGTAACTCTGCAAAAGGAAAATGGAATAGCTAGACCTTTCAAGAATAGTTGAATACAGGGTCTGAGCTGACACTGTTAGAAAGAATCTAAAATACCATCCAGGAACTCCAGATAGATACTGATGGAGGCAAGGTGATAAACAAGAGTTCCAATCCACTTCCATCCCACAGAGGGTTCATTGAGTCCAGAGATCCATTTTCCAATTCCCAACTGTAAAATTGGGGTAGATATACTTATTAGCTGGCAGAACACTAATTATTCCTTGACCTATGGAGTATGAATCAAAACTGTAGGAAAGTCCTGAGATTGCCTATACCCCCTTGCCAAGAAACTTAAGCATAAGTAATACTGCATTACAGGAGGAAATCTGAATATTAGTCCTATCACCAGACTTAAAGGATGCAAGGGTGATGGTCCCTACATATCCTTATTAAATTCATCTGTATAGACCCTGAAAAAATAAAGCCTATGAGTTGTGTTGGAAGACAGTGGACTCATAAATTTAACCAAGTGTTATAGTCATCCTAACTCACCTGGTGTAATGGATGTAAAATCTTTATGAAACAGACAACAATGACTTTGGTACTGGGTATGAGGTTACTGATCTTATAAATGTGTTCTCTAATTCTATCAGGAAGGACGATCAGAGGCAGTTTCCTTTTATGTGGGAAGGACAACATTATACATTCACTTTCTTTTCCCAGGGCTCTATTAAATCTCCGGCTCTCTGTCACGACATAGTCAGCAGGAACCTTGATCATATTGACTTTGCTCAAGAATCATACTAGCCCACAATATTGATCATATCATGCAAATAAGACTTGGTGAACAGGACGTAGTAAGTACTCTGCATCCCTAGCAAGATAGATACATGTCAGAGGGTTGGAGATGAACCTCATGAAGAATTAGCTGCCTACTATATCAGTGATGTTTTTAGGGGTCCAATGGTCTAAGACATGCTGGGACATCCCTTCTAAGGATGAGGACAATTTTTGTACTTTATACCTTCTACCACTAAGAAGGAGGTACAGCATTTAGTGTGTCTCTTTGGATTTTGGATTTCTGAATGCATTTGGGAATAGTTCTCCAATGCATTTATCTGGTGACTTGAAAGACTGATAATTTTGAACAGAGCCCAGAGCAAGAGAAAACTCTGTAATGGGTCTAAGCTGTGGTGCTGGATGCCCTGTTACTTGAACTGTAAAACCTGGCAGAACCAATGGTTCTAGAACTATTTGTGATAGATAAGGATGCTGTCTGGAACCTCAGTCAAACCCCAATAGGTAAGACACGACACAGACTCCTTCCACAGCAGAGAACTACTTACCATTGGAAAAGCACCCCCTGGAGTGCTGCAGAGTCCTAGTAAAGACTGAGCTAACAATAGTTATCAGGTCAGTGAAGCTGTCAAACATGAGCTGGATGTTATCATATCCTCCAAATCCTAATACTGAGTGGGCACAGCAGCGATCTACTAGACACTGAACAGTAGAAATTGTATATTCAAGATCAAGCCCAAAGAGGTTTAGAGATGTAACATCAGTTACATGAAGATGTCTCTTAATATAATAGTCATGCTTCTCCCGCAGTTTACATGTAAGACCTCACATCATGGGGGGTTTCCTATGACTAAATGATGGAGGCAGAAAAGAACTGGAACCTGGTTCACGGTGTCTTTATTCTCCCACTATGTTGGTGTGAATTGAAAATAGACTGTTACTTCAGCACAGCCCCATTCAGGCATGGATCTAAAGGACAGTTGTGAGGTAAATCCTCCAAATGGACAGAGGTGTGTAGCAGTACACTTGAGCCTTCACTTCGTATGAATTTAGGAGTGACCCAAAATAAGTACATACACAGATCTTTGAGTAGTGGTGAAAGGCTTGTCTACTTGGTCAGAGACCTGGAGGAAGCAAGGTTAGATCAGAGACCAGGGGACCTGAGAAAGAAACATATAGATGCACCAATGGAAGTGGGCAGAAACTATGAAGACCTTGTTATTCCATGTTAATGTCCACCAGAGACCCTCCATTGCAGGGGAAGTGCTTAACTGGGCAGAGAAGACGATGCGTCATCCAGTGGTAGTCAGCCAGCCTCTCTCCTTGGTCACCCCTGCTATTGTGCAAGGGGCCCATGAACTGAGCAGCCATGTTGGCAGAGATAGAGGCCATGCACGGGCCCGAAGCTTGGGGCTCCTCTGATCTAGGCTGACCTAGCTTTTGAAACTGCTGAATGCCCGAACTGCCATCAAAAGACCAACACTTCATCCCTTGGTATGGCACCATCTCCCCCAAATATCTGCCAGTCACTTTGCAGAATTTGATTGCATCAGACCTCTTTCATCATCGAGGGGGGTATCATTTCATCCTTAAATGAATAGACACTTATTCCAGATATGTCTTACTTAGCCTCCCCTGCCTGCTGTGCTTCCCCCAGTACCACCATCCAAGACCTTGCAGAATGCCTATTTATAGGCATGGCATCCCATACAGCTTTCTCTGTTAAAGAAGATACAGCACAGAAGTTACAACAGTGGGCCACTGACCATAAAATCTGTGAAATCTTACCAGATTCCATATCACTCAGGAGCAATCAGACTAATATAATGATGGGAAGACCTAGTAAGTCACCAGCTTGGGGACAATACTTTGTTTTAAACTGACGGCTGATATATCCTTGCTCTTCACAACTGAAAATACCACCACTAGTGACACTGCTTACACGTGGGGTCAATGTTTTTTAACCATGAGGAGGTGCCACGGCTCGGCAGACTTTGAAGTACTTTGAGGGTATTTAATGAGTATTAAACGATCCACAAGGGCAGTGACCTTATCTGTTTTCTGTCGATGTTATCTATTCACTGCTGAATCCTTAGTGTCTAAAAGAGCGTCTGGCAATTAGAAGACGCTTGAAACAATACTGCAGATGCAATATACACGGAACATTTAATATATTCAATCCTTTACAAAAAGGTTATCACTGTTGTTGTTCATGCATACTGTGTGCCACATATGAAGACTTCCTTAGTCGCACTGTCACTGTTCTAACCTTGGCTGTCACCTCAGAAGCCTCCTCACTCATACTCTTGTTCAGGGTGAACTAGCCTAGGCAGGATGGCTGGTCTTGCCACCGCTGCTGCTCTTCCCAGTCTCTCACAGCAGCACTAATCAGTATGCAACTGGGCTTTACCATGTCATTATGGGGCCTCCACCACCCCACCCTGCTTGCAGCCTTAGCACTTCGATTCAGCATTCAGCCTTTGCTTGGACACCCTGCTGTGATCCAACCTCGAGAAAATCCTCAATATGCATGAACACCATAATTATGCAGACTTAGACTTCTCCCTTCTGAGATAATTACAGAACTAAACCGTGTTTCTCAAACAAATCAGAGTGTACAGTTTTGGGGAAGGGTATCTTGGTAGACATAAAGGATCTCAGACTTATTCTGGCTTGATGCCCCAAATCAGTGATACAGAAGCTCTTTGCCTTAGCAGAGAGAAGCTTCTGTCAGAATCCTTATGGGAAATTTGTATAAGCAATTCCTACCCTCATAAACAGGAACCCTTCTGGCAATTTGTTCTGCAAGGAAAACAGAAAAAAGTGCTGATATAGCGTCATCAGGACCTATATCCTGGGCTGCATCAAGAAAAGGAGTAATTGAAACAATTCCTGATCTGTGGCCTGAATGGGTTTGCAGTTTTCTCATTCCATCTTATACAGAAGTTCTGAGTTCAGAAAACATAAGGAAAATAAATCTAATGAATAAAATATTGAAGGAATATTGAAGTGATTCTAGAAACCAGGGACAAAGGGAAAATCACTTCCTCAGCTTGTTTGGGTTCGAGGGCCAGGATTCAACTCATAAACATCTTTGAGTGATGAGCCTTATGACTCTCTCTCTAGTCTAGTTCTGTCCCCCATACTTTGAGATCCTCAGTTAACTTGCAGCCCAGTCTGGAAAATTAGCATTGTCACAGACAAGGTGAGGTGAGATGCAAGTTAGCCACTGATAAATCTTTCGTGGGGAGGTGAGAAGCCAGATTTCAGTAGCATCAGTGTCACCAGGATACAGAATGGTGTGAGTGAGAGCATCTCAGACACTGAGAACTGAGAAGATTTAATTTTCAGTGCCTATCTGGCTGGTTGCATGCAGGAATGGAGATCCCAGAGGTGAATGATACCTGGGAGAGGTGAACAGCTGTTGGACCTAGGTTTGTCCGTGTAGATGTATCATTATCAGGTAGAAATATGAGGGGAATAGAATTCAGCTTTGGGAAAGAAGTTTTCCAAGAGCCAGGCAAGATGCTGGCTGGAATTCAGAGAAATATCCTTAGCTGAACTGTGTACTCAACAAGAAAACTAAGAAGAAACCATGAAAGATAAAATAAAAATAAAGAGCCCATGACTAGGAACCATAAAATAGAGAAAGAGTATAGGGCTCTCCAGATGCTCAGAGCTCATTCCTGGTACACACGGTCCGGAGTCAGGTTGGCATTAAGGTGACTCTGAGGGCATGTGACACCCAATCATTGCTCAGACACTGGATCTGTGGTCTGAGAAATGAGACTTAGTGCCCAGGGCCATTGTGTAGGGTGAGAGAGGGCAAGGCTGCCCAAATACCTCTTGCCCTCATCAGGAATATCTCAGGGTCTGAAATAAACCTGGGTTCAGCAAATGGGGCTTAGTAGCTCTTACCTTTTGAGGATATACTATGTATCAGGTACTGGACTAAATATATCTATTATCTCATTTTTTCCAGGAAATACAAGTGGGAAGCTGTAGAAGACTATGGCATTTCTGATAATCAAGATTTGGAAAGTTACCTACTAAGAAGCTCTAGTATGTTTAAGGCACTACTAGAGCAGGATAAGTTCACCTAATTAAGAGAATGGAAATTTTGTTTGTGCAACCACATAGACAGTTATTGTATAGAGCACATATTTTTCTGAATCGAACAGAATAGAGAACAATGGCATCAAGATGTATAGCAAGGTCCTTTACAAGAACAAACCTGCCATGTGTAGTTGTGTGTTATTTCATGTGTCTACTCTATCTGAATGAGCAATAAAACTATCCTGGAGAATAATTTCTTCTCTGATCATGGTATTTCTCTGGGACCTCGTTTTGCTCTCAGACATGCTACTTGTGATTTTCAGTTAAACTTGACACATTGGCTTTGCTAGTACTTTAAATCTACTGAATTTTTTCATGTCCCCTTTTCTGTGTGTCCTTCATTTCTTTTACCCTCTATAGCACAACAAAAGACTATTTTCAAGAAAAAAGGGGGCATGCAGTCCTTGGAGATAGATCTCCACAATTTTATAGAGTGAATCACCTTCCATGGCAATAGCCTCATATTTGTGCCATGGATTATGCCAGAGATGGTTCAACCAAATGAGAATGCTGGTATTACCTCGAAAATATAAGTGCATCCATCTTCCATTGGGTTTGATATTCTGCTTTGGGATTTTATTGGTGTGGTTTTGATGTCAAAGGAGAAAAGAATGTCTCCTGAGAAAGAGCAGAAACCAGACTCCTCAATACCATTTTTTCATTACAGCTGTGGTCAGGCTGGGAGAATGAGATGCAATCTGGTAGTTTAGACGGTGGTGGGTCCCTCTCGCACTAAGTGCATGTATCTTTTTGATGGGCCCTGGTGTAAGCTTCCACTCTCACTCTCTGAGCCAAATATTGCTAAGATTCTCTCTTTGTGGTACCCTGACAAAGGAATATATGTGGTGTATAGACTGCAAACTAGGATTCTGCTGCTGAAATTTGAGGTCTAAATATCCTAAAGTATGTCCCCAGTGATCTACATGGCTAAGTCTCTAAAAGAGGAGAGTTTTACTGTGCAGCACGTATATTTAGTATTCTCTGACAATTAGTGCAATTTTTCAGAGCACGTCCCTCAAATTTTTGCCCTAGAAGATAAATGCTTGATTCCAGGCCATCTACATGTGTCCTTGGATGGGAAGGGCAGAGGCAGGAATGCCAATGTAAGTGTTGATTATACCCTTTCTGTTATTTTATTAGGAGCATGTATTATTGAATGATACTGTCTTTACTCTTGATTCATGTTTCTATGAAGAGAGACATCAATCAGTGCCACATTCTTGACTTCCTCTACATCCTCACTGACTTTTCTTCATGGGAGAAGGACTCAATTTTCTGAATTATAAATTTAGGAGAAGAAACCGGGCAAGTATGACTAAGTCCCCTCCCTTCTCCTTCTCTTCTTTGGATCTACCTGATTTTAGGAACATACACTTTACCCTGTTCTAGGTCATTCAATGAGTTTCACAGTAGTAGCCCTGACATTTTGGGTAGAAGGCCTGTGGTTGACCAGCATGACCTGACATTGAGTGACTATGCCTGTATTAACAGGGTTAAGTATTAGGAAGCCTTTGTTGCCTTATGCCTAAGCCTCATTTTCCAAAATCTCCATCAGTAATGAACCAGGCACTTTAATCTCCATCTGCCTTATTCCTTGTCTCTCTCAGTACAGAACTCAGGCAAGAAACAAAATAACATACTCTATCGGGCTGCCTAAAACCCCACTGTATGCCATCAATAATTTTCACATTGTATAGATTTGCCAAGTTCTCTCCTGTAGCAAACGCCCAAACGGCACCATAAATACTGCTTTAAAGGGTGATACAGGTTTCCCCCACCATCCAAAAGTAGCACATTCCTATGAAACCTTTCATAAGCTGAAATGGTGTAAAGCAAAGAAGCAATTACCTTAGGACACATCTTGCTAACAAATGCACAAAATAAATCAAGATAAAGCACAGATGCTCACAGACACAGTTCAAAGCTATGGGGGCTTGATGCTGAGATGCTGAGTGTAGTTCCTGGGGAAGGAGCTGGGCGGCGCCGCTCTCATGGCTCTGAGTGCGCACTCCCTCTATAGTGGTTCACACTGAATGCTATTTTCATTTTGCCTTTTTTTTCATAAGAATGAAAAACCTCTTTGCATTTCTTTAGATTTGAAAAAAGCAGGTACTAATGTAGGTCTTCTGTAAAAGTAAAGTGACGTAAAGCGAACTTTTTTTTTTAACATCTTTTTTTTTTTTGAGTTACCATTTGAATTTTATTTTATTTATACATATATCCCCATATCCCCTCCCTCTTGCGTCTCCCTCCCACCCTCCCTATCCCACCCCTCTAGGTGGTCACAAAGCACCAAGCTGATGTCCCTGTGCTATGGGGCTGCTTCCCACTAGCTATCTATTTTACATTTGGTAGTGTATATATGTCCATGCCACTCTCTCACTTCGTCCCAGCTTACCCTTCCCCCTCCCCGTGTCCTCAAGTCCATTCTCTATGTCTGCATCTTTATTCCTGTCCTGCCCCTAGGTTCATCAGAACCCTTTTCTTTTTTTTTAGATTCCATATATATGTATTAGCATACGGTATTTGTTTTTCTCTTTCTGACTTACTTCACTCTGTATGACAGATTCTAGGTCCATTCACCTCACTACAAATAATTCAATTTCGTTTCTTTTAATGGCTGAGTAAAAATTAAAAATAGAACTACCATATGACCCAGCAATCCCACTACTGGGCATATACCCTGAGAAAACCATAATTCAAAAATAGTCATGTGCCACAATGTTCATTGCAGCTCTATTTACAATAGCCCGGACATGGAAGCAAACTAAGTGTCCATCGACAGATGAATGGATAAAGAAGATGTGGCACATAGATACAATGGAATATTACCCAGCCATAAAGCGAACTTTTGAAAAGCAGGGGACACCTACAATTACATTTCTAATGATGTAGTCCTACTATGCTCTCTCCTCTCATAATATCACCTTATTTTTGTTAGTCATAAGGCATCCCTTGTCTGGAAGTATTAATGATAGATGCCTTTAAGGCTTGTCTGATGAATGATCAGAGAGTAACTCTAAAATAATTGGAGAATTTGGCCAAATGTAAATTTATAGAAAATAATCAAAGTGTGTTTAACTTCTTTACAAAATAAAATTCAGATTTTTAAAGCTGTGAGAATTTACAAAATGAAAGGTAAAATCCTAAGTATCAATTAAGTATTCCAGAAACTAGAAGGATTAGGAGGGAAGCTGAAATATAAGAAAGCATTCTGGAGTGAAAATCATCCCATATCTAGCTTGATGAGGCTGGAAAATGCACATATTTGGCAGCTGATATGGAAACTACAATTTAGATGGACAAAAAGCACCATCTATAGGCTTTAATACAGCTTTGAGGTAGATAAAGCAGCAAATACAGTTGATCCTTGAACAACATGTGTTTGAACTGCAGGGTCCACTTATACGTGGATTTTTTTTTTTCAATAAATACATACAGTTCTACACGATTACGGTTGGTTGAATCCTTGGAGGTGTAATCCATGGGTACAGAGGACCGACTGTGGTACCTGAGCATCCATGGATTTTTGGTATCTGTGGGGGATCCTGAAACTAATCCGTACCCCTCTCCCTGGCTTATTGAGGGCAGGCTGTAGTACAGGAATCCAAAATTGACCACTAGGTTTTCAGAGATGCTGTTTTGCTCAGCAACATTTTGAATGGTTCTTTCTTGAAAAGAAACAGAAGTTATATAACCAAAGTAATATAGGTTTTAATGGTCTATTTCAAAGAAAGCCTTCAGCTCTACATATGTAGACTTAAGAAATGTCATTAAAATTTACACAAAAATATTCCCTTAGGATAGAAATCGAACAACTTTTATGAATTAATTCTTAATGAGGTTTTCTCAAATGCAATGTAATCTTTTAAAAGAGCTTATCATTAAGTTACTAGTCTTCCATGTTTGAGTCCAAACCATGTTCCAAAAGTAGTTTATCTTGACAGGATATCCTTAAAAATATTTCAAGATATGAAAAGTCATATCCCAAAGTGTTACCACTGGTTGTTACATCAATGGGATGAGACTGGAGCAAAATGATGGGGAGATGATAAAAAATTTTCTCTTTTAGTTAAAAATGTATAGAAAAATATTTTTCAAAAGTTTACATACTGGGTTATGTTTTGAAAGCAATTCAAAGTCTCTCGAGAAATTTTAATGTGCTTTTATTATAGGATGGATAGGAGATATCAGTGCTAATCCTTATATTGTCATTTCACATGTCTAAGTAATATAGGTGCACAATCCCTTATCCAAAATTCTTGGGCAACTGAGTTTCAGAATTTGGAAATTTGGGGCTTTTAGATGAGGAACATGGTACATAGACTGAATGACATAAAATCACACCACTATTTACTTGTTGATAGACTGACCAATACTTTCTTTGAGGCCTTCGGTCAGAGCCAAGGCCATGGAAGGAGAAGGAAAACGCAGGGACTATTTATGCTCAATGGCCAGACTGCCTCCTTCTCTCCCACCTGACTGTGTAGTTCAATAGTCTCCCATGGCTGGAGGAGCTCTAGATCATAAAATGAGAACTAGGTGTATTTCTCTATACAGGTATAGTCTGAATAATAAGTGCCTGATTACTGTGTGTTTAAAAATGAAAGCACTTCAATGTATAAGCATGTAAAAACCATATGCTGCTTAGAAATAGATACGACTGAGTGTCATTCTGTCTCCTGGAACAAGACACATGTATCTATTCAACCTCCCTCAAGAACAGGGATGATTCATAGTACAGGGCTGGGGAGGGGCCTCTGTAGGGAGTCCACTGGCCCATTCTAAACGTCTGGAGTATAGAACTGAATAGTTTGATTTGCCAAGACTCTTTCTAATTCACAAATAATCTTGCTTCCAATTTCTATACCCTCTAAATCCATTTCATATACCACTTCTGGATTAAGTTCCCCCCAAAACATACTTTTGATCATGTCATCTCCTTCTGGAAAACTTCCCATTGCTTCTCATTTGCTAATAGATTAATTACATGGTCCCCACCCAACAACCAATGTCTTCCATGAGGCATTCCAACTTTTCTGGCCTTTATCCTACATTCCTGTATGTCCCTATCCTATATTCCAGACAAGTCATTTGATGCTCTCTGTACCAGACTCAGTTTATGTGCCACCCCAAATCCGCCCACTTGTTCTCTGGCTGGAATGGCCCTAGGAATGTTTTGCACTGTCCCCAAGGTCATGGAGCCGGGTCACTGTTGCTGCCACTATGGCTACCACTACAGACTAAGAGCTCTGACCATGACCCTGACTGGCAAGGAGAGACAGGCATGCAGGCTCCCTGGCTAGACTGAACACACAAGGCTCTTACTTTCCCAGTGGCTGCCTAGGAGGGCTGCTGGCACAACCCAACAGTGCAGGGAATTTAATGCCTCAAAGTGTGAAATGGTCAGTGGTACAAGAGAGGGAACAATGGGTAAATTCTTCCCTCATTCTTCTCTCTACCCTATCATATGAACAGTTCGGAGACATGAAAATGCATCCAGCCTCTACAAGTCGCAGCTGGGCTTTTTACACAGCTGTGGCCAACCTGGGAGATGCTCTTCTCATATTTGCTCTCCCTCCATCTCTGCCTCACTCCCCTTTATTCCTGCCTCCTGCTTCCCCAGGACTGCACTACCCAAATAAAGCATTAGCACAGAGTTTTGGCCTCAGAGTCTGTTTTCTAGGGAAGCTGGGCTAAGGCACATCCCAAACTTCTGAACATTCCTTTTTGCTTGTATCTCTTTATGCTGTTTTCTCTGCCTGTGCCCACCTGTCCTACCACCCCTCACCCCCAGAAAAATTACAGCCATCTTTCAAGGCACACTTTTAACATTAACAAATTAATTTTCTGATCTCTCCAATCAGATGTGATTTCTCCGTACTAAAAAAAAGTCCCTATTGTATTTTGTTTGGACTTTTCTATAGTATGTATCTCATTCTGTCTTGTGATTTATTTAGTAAGTCTTATACATCCTACTGGAGATTAAGTTTCATGAGGGCAGAGATTGTGTGCTATTAATATTGGGTATCTTACCATGCTGAGTGTTTGCATATGAAGTTCTCAATTTGAGGCCCTTCCATATAGGATCTAGATTCGACTGGCCCCTCGAGCCTCAAACCCCCATTTTTAGTCACCCACCCCAACATATGCTTCAGCCAGAACAAACAGTGGGTAGATTCCTAAAATTCACAAACTATGTCACAGTACTAGCTTTGTCATGGCTGTTCCCAAACCACCTCTCTCATGCCTTCATGCCCAGAATCTTTCAAAACTCTTTCAAAACTGAAATCAAATGTCACACATCAACTCTTCTTTGAAGCTTTCACTAACATCTTTGGCTCCTTCTCCTATAACTTACTGAACTCCAATATAACTCCATTATAACAACTGTATTTATCCAGCAGTCAGCAAACTTCCTCTGTAACGAGCAAGCTAATAAACATGTTTTACTCTTTCAGGCTGCACACTCCCTGTTCTGATTACTCAGCATTACCATCACAACACAAAAGGAGCCACGGACAATACATAAATAAATGGGCCAATACACTTTACAAAAACAGGCAGTGGGTAGATTTGGCTCAAAGGTCAAAGTCTGCCGACGCTTGAATTCATTCACCATAATTCCTTAAATAGCAATGAGCTCTTCATTCTCAGAATCAAGTTCAGTGCTTAACACTTATAAGGTGCTCAGTAAGAATTCGTTGCATGAGTGAATT